>NC_057356.1:32862026-33462026 GCF_016509475.1 Prionailurus bengalensis | reverse complement strand
CACAAAAATAGAATAATCCTAAATATTGTATGGAACCACAAAAGACCCTGAATAACCAAAGCAATCTTGAGAAAGAAGAACAAAGTGCATGCATCATGCTCACTGACTTTGAACTATACGGCAAGGCTATGGTAATCAAAACTGTATGATAATGGTACAAAACCAGACACATAGATCAATATAGAAAGCCCAGAAATAAACCCACACTTATGCAGTCAGTTAATCTTCAATAAAGGAGGAGGGGCGCCTGGGTGGCTCCATCGGTTAAGCGTCTGACTTCGGCTCAGGTCATGATCTCACAGTTTGTTGGTTCGAGCCCCGCGTCGGGCTCTTTGCTGACGGCTCAGAGCCTGGAGCCTGCTTCGGATTCTGTGTCTCCCTCTCTCTCTGCTCCTCCCCTGCTCATGCTCTGTCTCCCTCTCTCCTTCAAAAATAAATAAAAACATTAAAAAAAAAACAAAGGAGGAAAGAATATACACTGGGGAAAAGACAGTCTCATCAATAGATGGTGTTGGGAAAACTGGACGGCTCCATGCAAAAGAATGAAACTGGACTATTTTCTATACCAGACACAGAAATAAACCCGAAATAGATTAAAGGTTTAATTGTAAGACCAGAGAATTAAAATACTAGAAGAAACCATAGGCAGTAATCTCTTGGACATTAGTCTTAACAATATATATATATATATATATATATATATATATATATATATATATATATATATATATATTTGATCTGTCTCCTCAGGCAAGGGCAACAAAAGCGAAACTGAATAAATGGGACTACATAAAACTAAAAAGCATCTGCACAGCAAAGCAAACCATCAACAAAACAAAAAGGCAACCTATTTAATGGGAGAAGATATTTGCAAACTATATAACCAATAAGGGGTTAAATCCTTAACACAACTCAGTATCAAAAAATCAAATAATCCAATTTAAAAATGGGCAGAGGACCTGAATAGACATTTCTCCAAAGAGGACCTATAGATGGCACATGAAAAGAGGTTCAATATTACTAATTATCAGGGAAACGCAAATCAAAGCCACAATGAGATGTCATCTGTTGGTGTGTACATGGAGAAGAGGGAACCCTCGTGCAGAGTTGGTGGGGATATAAATTGGTAAAGTCACTGTGGAAAACAGTAAGGAGGTTCCTCAGAAAAAGAAGACTAGAACCACCTTATGATCCAGCAATTCCACTTCTAGGTATTTATCTAAAGAAAATGAAAACATTAATTCAAAAAGATAAATGCACCCTATGGGGGCGCCTGGGTGGCTCAGTCGGTTAAATGTCTGACTCTTGATTTCAACACAGGTCATGATCCCATGGTTTGTGAGATCAGGCCCCACATTGGGCTCTGCACTGATAGTATGGAGACTGTTTGAGATTCTCTCTCTCCCTCTCTCTCCCTGCTCCTCCCCACTTGCTCTCTGTCTGTCTCAAAATAAACAAATAAACTTAACAAAATTTTTTTAAATAATAAAAATAATAATAAATGCACCCTGTGGTCACTGTAGCATTATTTAGCCAAGATATGGAAGCAACCTAAGTGTCCACTGATAGATGAATGGATTAAGAAGATATATAGTGGAATATTCCTCAGCCATAAAAAGAATGAAATCTTGCCATTTGTGACAACATGGATGGACCTAGAGGATACCGCGCTGAGTAAAATATGTCAGACATAGAAAAACAAATATGGTATGATTTCACTTATATGTGGAATCTAAAATACAAATGAGAAACAGACTAGAGAAACAGAACAATCTGGTGGTTGCTGGTGGAGGGTAAGGGATAAGCGAAACGGGAAGAGGATTGAAAAGTACAAACTACCGCTTATCAGATAAATAAGTCATGGGGATGCAATGTACAGAACGGGAACACAGTTAATAATATTTTAACGATTTTATGTGGTAACAGATGGTGGCTAGATTGACGTGATCACATCATTATGCATATAAATGTGGAATCACTATGTTGTGCACCTGAAACTAATATAGCAACGCATGTCAACTATAATTTAAAAAATGCTGCAGGAGAGGCGCTATGATTTCTAGAGCTCTTTATCCATCTGTTCAGCATATATGGCATAAGTAGGTGCCCATGTACGTGACACGTGACCCCCACAGGTAGATCTCTTAATATTGTGTCAAGGACCAGTGCCAAGGACTCAACATATGGGGAAACAAGGACGCTGATAATCTAAGGACCTCGCCCAAGACCACACAGTTAAATAAATAGCAGAGCTGGATTTATATCCTGGGGACAGAGAGCCCATACCATTTACCTCAGTCTATCCAATACAGTCTATCCAGTACAAAGCCTGACAGGGTAGGCAATGGTACATGTTTGTCCAATGAATAAACAAAAGAATAGTAATTTGGAGATGAGATCAACAAACTGATACCAATTCAGGTAAACTGCCTTCCTGTAATGACAGGACCTCATCTGAACAACAGTTAAGGCCATATTACAGGCTTGGTATATCAGAGCCAAATAAAGGAAAGAGTTTGGGATTTCTGAAAACCTATCCCCAGTCATAAACCAACATGATCCAATGCTTGCTGGGCTGAGAATTACATGTATTCCTGAAAGTCCTTCTGTCTGACCGAGCAGTGGTTGCCAAATTTAAAACAAAAGAATGTTACATCTGAACCATCCCGAAAAAGGACCTATAATTAATTCATTCAAAAGTTCGAGAAACAAGCATCTCGTTATTTCTGTTAGCATTCCTCTTGGTGGTGAGCAGATATTAATAGTAAAACACCTAATAATTTACTCAATTAAATATTTTCTTGGGTTTTGCTTTATTATGACATAATAAAACATAGTAATAATAAGCCTAATGGCATAAAGACTAACAGTGTTTTTAACAAAAACCAGATGCAAGCAGTTTTAAATATCTGCTACTATTTCCTCCCTGACGTCTAAACATGTTTTTACAAGTTAACAGACCTCTTCGCTTCTTCATAGAGGAAAATTGAACATCATTCTTTTCTCGGGGTGCTGTTAATGATTCTGGTAAGGTGCATCCTGGGTGAGAACCTCAGAATAAGGCCCTTTTGATGATTATTTTACACACGTACACACACACATACACACACACACACACGCAGTCTCCGTATGATTAGTACAATTTCCACCTAAAGCAGGACCCCTGTTCAGAGCTGGATAGATGAAAATATCTTTTTCTCCCCTGTCATTTTAAAATTAACTTTGGCAATCCTTTACAAAAGTTAACTTGGCCTGCTAACCACTGTCACCAAAGTTCAGTGAAGCCTCATCTCCTTTACTACCCTCTCTAATTCTATCCCCCTTCCAAATGTTGAAAGAGATCCCAACAACGAGGAAAAAAATACATTCTTTGTAACTTACACATGTAAATGCAAGCAAATATACCAGGGGGCCTGTTACCTTATTCAAAATAACAAAGCAAAGTTTATTTTTTAAAAAAAACAAGATATTTCAGGGACTCACTCCTTGGATCACAGGGAAGATAAAAATCTCCTCCACAAACCACGTATTGAAAAATATTTGAAGGCAAAGCCCGAAAGGGTTGGCAGCATGTGGTTCTGTTTTTCCTCTGGCAATCTGGCCTTAGCACAGGACTGGACCCACTACCTGTGCTTCCCCTACCGCAGGAGGAGCTAGCCATCATAAATGAAGACAGAAAACTTAAGATCCACACAGGCACCCGAGGTCTTTCCCTTGCCTCTACCACTGGGAGTGCTGTTCTCACCTCCTACAGGGTTGCCCAATCTTGGCAAACATTTGGGAAGAAGGCTCTCAGAATGAGTATGGGTCTTCAAACAAGAAGACAACTTTGGCATTAGAGAGAATTATACACCTTAGACAACAGTTATCTCTGTATGTCTTAGTGTGTGTGTGTGTGTGTGTGTGTGTGTGTGTGTGTGTGTGTATGTATGTGTGTGTGGGGGGGGCTGGAGAATTCTTAATCATGGAGCCCCCAAAAAGGAAGTGACTATATGAACTGAATAACACTATTAAGATAAGAGCCTTTTATCCAGCAGCCCAAGAGAACACCTGCTGGCAGGACCAAGCAAGCAGACAGAAGCAATTTCCAGCGAACAGCAAATTCACACTGTGGCCAGATGTATGCTTCTAATGTCAGAACAATTATTTATCCAGAGTAAATGAAAAGATGTAAAACTTTTTATTAAAACCAACTGAAAGATGCCCCGGACCCGGAGCATTTACAGAGTCAAGACCCAAGAATTTATGACCAGGTACGTGCAAAGACTCACTCTATCACAGTTTTGTGGGGAAGGACCCATGGAAAGGCTTGATGAGGTGGGGTGGCAGAAGGAGAACAGGCATCTAAGTCTCACAAATGTAGCCTCCCCACCAATTCCTTAATAAGAGGAGACAACAGTAATATGAGAACCTCACTATGGACTATTCCTAGCTTGTTAAGTGGATTTATAATCCGGTTCACAATAAATGTGGGTTTTTCTTTTCACTCCGGGATGGAGGTTCTCCCTTTTCAATAAATCATTTTTCTATCTTCTTATCAAATGAGTTACTATATAGGGAGTGCTTACAATAGACCCTGTGACATAACAGTTGGCTACCTTTACTGTTATTAACATCCTCCCTCCAAGGACATCTCCAGATATGACATCTAACTCTCTGGTCTGGGTCAAGAAGGCACTGCCTACTATTGTAGTCAAGATTCCAGGGTAAATCTAGTTAATCGCTACTTCCTTCAGGATGCTGCCTTCTCGTCGGGGTATCTCATTTGGTAACAATATCCTACATGTAATATATTCTTATATCCACATATATTCATCATGGAAAGATGTTCCGTGTGTATTTGTCCTTTGTGTGCAGCAACAACGGTGTTCTTATTCAAATAAACTTTATGTTTTTGATGTCTTTTGAGAGAAAAAGAGAGTGCAGAGGGAGAGGGAGAGAGAGAATCCCAAGCAGGCTCTACACTCAGCTCAAGCCTGACACGGGGCTCAATCTCAGGATCGTGAGGTCGTGACCTGAGTCGAAATCAAGAGTTGGACGCTTAACCGACTGAGCCACTCAGGCGCCCCACATTCAAATAAACTTTAAACATCCTCATTTATAATGAGGAGAGACCTGAAGATATTTTGTTTATACTAAATATTCTGGGTTTTATCTCTTTTTAAAATTTTTTTTCAATGTTTATTATTTTTGAGAGAGAGACAGAGAGAGAGAGCAAGCAGGGGAGGGGCAGAGAGAGAGGGAGACATGGAATCCGAAGCAGGCTGTAGGCCCTGAGCTGTCGGCACAGAGCCCGATGCAGGGCTCAAACTCATGAATCTGAGCTGAGGTCAGAAGCTCAACTGACTGAGCCACCCAGGCACCCAAGGGTTTTATCTCTTTTCTTAAAATTGACAAGACTAATTACATCACCAGCACCCCCACCCCCACCCCCCGCCATTGAAGGGACTCCAAATGTTGCATAAATCAGACCGAGCTTACTCCTAAGGCCAACTGCAGGAAAGTAGTGTGAGATGAATTTAGAGAGATGACAGCATCACTGAATAATTATATGGCTTTCTCATTCAATAAGATATATAATATCCATGTGTTTGAGAGGCGAAGAACCCTTTTTTCTTCTTTTTATCCTTCACAAATTCAAACATCGTATTTTGTGAAGGGAAGTCTTTGAATTCATATTTGTTGAAAGAAATAACCCGTCACCGTAAGATATATGTTCTATATAACATAAGGCATAGGTCATCAATCTGAACCAATGCAAATTAAAATATCTCCTTTAAATATACTCAAACGATCTCTCCAGACCTGGAGCCTAGTAATCTATCAGCCAATAAGTATTTATTAAGTGACTAGGTTTCCCTTGTCCCTCGCAAATCCCCAGAGGACCTTGTTCTCTCTCGGGGGCATGAGTCAGAACAACATAGTTGCTAAGAGCACAGCCACCCATAGGGCACCTGTGTGTCCTCGGGCTTATTCTCAACTCACCTGGAATTCAGTCTCCATCTGCAGAACAAGGATTTGGGGTAACAGTTTTTAATAACAGCAGCAGCCACTTCAAAATGTCGTTGTGAGACTTAAACTAGTTCATGCACATAAATAATATGTGCTTAGTAGGCAGTGCTATTGGCTTTCTATTAACAGGTTATTTGACCCAAATACTAAAGATTTAGCAAGAAACGTTGGAAATCACGTGATTCTTAGAGATATTGAGAGAGCACTGGAAAAGTCCCGAGGTAAATATTGATGGTGGTCATCCAGATGAGGCTAGGACTTCTAAAACTCTCTCGCTCTGATGTTCAAAGTAATAGTGTACTTCAAAATAATATTATTATTAGCCAATATACACTGAGCATTTACCATGGCCTTCTTCTGCAACTAATATGTTTTATTACTTATATTCCATTCAAACAAAACACTCTTCCACCATATTGGCTGATGTGGTATACTCCATACGCCACAAGGTATAGGGAAGCTGTGTCTGGTTAGAGAACTTAGTATCTTGGGGCACCTGGTTAAGGCATTATCAGTTGGTTAAGCCTCCAAATCTTGATTTCGCCTCAGGCCATGACCTCACAGCTCATGGGTTTCAGCTGTATCAGGCTCTGGGCTGGCAGCATGGAGCCTGCTTGGGATTCTCTCTTTCTCCCTCCCTCTCTCTCTTTCTGCCCCTCCCATACTCATGCTTGCTCTCTCTCTCTCTCTCTCTCTCTCTCTCTCTCAAAAATAAATACATAAACTTAAAAAAAAAACTTAGTATCTCCTCAACTTCAAATGTATGAGCCACTTGAAGCTAATTATATATTAGTGTTTAATGGAGTGCAGTCTCAATCCCAATGCAAAGCACACCGTTAGGGAAACAGCAGAAAAAGATTTCTTTTCCTTCCTACAGTATTATATGCTTAAATAAAATGCCTATAAGAGCATAAAACATCTTGATTTACTAAATTACTCATGATCTTCTGACCCCAATTAAGTCTGAAATAGCAAAATCCCATGGCCCATTGTACCCTAAGCTTCTGTCTCCGAGGGATGAAAATATACAATAAACTGTTCTATGATGTTTGCTATTATGGAGACTGAGGTAAGCATAAGACCATAGCTATGTTTATAAATGCTTCTAAAATGAGAAAGTGTGAGTATAAATTCACTCATTCATTCATTCCATAAATATTTACTGACTGCCTTACTATACACCAGACATTGTTTCTGTGACCTGGAAATACAGGAGTAAACAAAACAGCAAAATCCTTCCCATCTTGAAGTTTACATGTCAGAAGGGAAAGAGACTCAGATAATAAATGCATTAAAATGGGACTCTGGCTCAGTTTCAGAGGCAACCCTAAAAGAGCTGAGGAACCAAGCCTCCCTCACTTTCCAATGAATGCTATGGCAAAGGACATTTGTTCTCAACCCGTGGTTCCTTCCCCCGAAGAGGATATGAAACAGAATGGTGGAGAAGCCGAGAGAATTTACTATCTTAGAAAGATTTTCAAGCCTAGTGAGAGTGGCTTCCCAGAGACACCCCTGTGAGCTCCAGGGCCTGGAGCGGCTCTGAAATATGACTTGCCTGGGAAATCCGAAGGGCAAGAAGAGGGGTGAGGGTCTTGCTGAGGTAAGTAATTGCACGCTGACCTATGGCAGATGAAAGGTGCCTGTCCTCCATGGCCTGAGTGTGCACACCCGTGTGTGTGTGTGTATGAGAGAGAGAGAGAGAGAGAGAGAGAGAGAGAGAGAGAGAGAGAGAGAGAAAGCGAGAGAGGGGGGAATTGGAGGGGAGAGAGAGCTCCCTTCAGACATCAACTCCCAGGGAGAAATTCCAAGGCCTCTTGACAGCTGGGAAATGGGGTGCCTAGTCCTCAGAGGCGATTCCAAACTTACACCTCAGCTTCCTGCACATGGCAGTTTAGGAGGGATTCTGACAGGAGGAAGCGTCTCCAGCTCAAGTCCACCTGGATGGAGCGGTGGAAAAATCACGCTTCAGTAACTAGGGATGTTTTGTCTGGTGGAAAACAGACTGAAGGGAAAGATCCCCTCCACCACCCCTCCTGACAGTTGAAAAGCTATGTGTAGTTCACTGACCACGAACATGGAACTGTCTCATTTGCCTCACATGACTCTTATTAGTAAGAGTGCCAGGCATGCCTGTCCACACAGATCGGTCCCCTGACTGCCTTCTGTGGTTCTAGTGACACTCAGGTGGCTCTTGTGTCCCAGTTCTGCTCATGACACCCCTGACTCCCCCCCCACTGTAGTCTAATCCAGTCCCATCACAATATTGCAATAATGTAATTATATAATCTTCTAATGACTATAGTCCTCCAGCCTCTGTTAGCTCTTTTTTTTTTAAGTTTATTTATTTATTTTGAGAGAGAGAGAGAACGAGCAAGCACGAGCAGGGGAGGGTAGAGAGAGGGAGAGAGAGAATCCCAAGCAAGCTCCAAGCAGTCAGTGCAAAACCAATGTGGGCTCAAACTCACAAACCACGAGATCATGACCTGAGCTGAACTCAAGAGTCAGATGCTTAACCCACCGAGCCACCCAGACACCCCTGTTGACTCTTTTTTTTTTTTTACAGTTTTTTAAGTTTATTTATTTGAGAAAGACAGAGACAGTGTGAGCAGAGGAGGGGCAGAGAGAGGGGGAGAGAATCCCAAGCAGGCTCCGCACCGTCAGCACAGAGCCTGATGCCCGATGCGGGGCTCAAACCCACGAAATCGTGAGGCCGGGAACTAAGCCACAGAAACACCCTCCAAGCTGCAACCCTGAAACTCTCCACCTGCTTGTCCCTCTATGGATACACTTAGAGGAAACATAATCACACAAGAGTGAAAGAAATCCAACAGACCAAATGCAGGGCACGGGGTCACGCGGTAACTTTTACACATCAGCACCATGCTTCCAGTCTAGGGGGTCCACGTCATTACCTGGTCCCTGCAATGCGCACAGACGCCTTTGGCTCCAGGGGCAGTCCAAACTCACTTGTGGCTTCAGGCAGACAGTCTGCGAGCAGGCAGCACAGAGGCTGCTGACAGTTCTTTCAGTTTGACAACGTGCTCTCCTAACGATTCATGAGAAACGTAGGTGAACGCGAATTTGGAGGTCCGAGCATGTCGGAGCCTGACTCTTCCTGAAAAGCCACACTGTGGTCACTCTGCCAGACCCACCACTGCTTGTGTCTATGCCACGTCGGCTTGCAGGTCCCGGACCACGCACTGCCAGAAATGCCCAGTGTGCGTATGTCCAAACACAGACTTTAGAAATGTCTGGATTGTGAGCCCTGCATGTTCAGAAAAAAATATGTGGGGTATCCTCGCCTAGAGACCCTCTGTGTCTCCATAAACAAACAAGCAAACAGATAAATAAGTGAGGTTACTGTATCTGAATATCAGTCCTGTGTCTTAGCTCCTTGGTCCTGAAGTGCAGGAAAGAGGAAAGTACTCACAACAGTGCTTCCCTATACTAGCTTCACAGATGCCTGTGGGTTTCCGTTTCAAGCCCAGTGCCTCCCTCTCTCCCATTAGGAGCAGCACCAGCAGACGTGCGTGCTGATCATGCTTTGCCTGGGCACCGACCTTGCAACATTGTGAATTCGGGATATTTCTTTACATAGAGAAGAACGGCTTTTTGCTTTTGATTTCATGCTTCACCTCCTGACAGTGTCAGTCCCTGGTGCACCAGGTAGAAACATTGGGCCGATTGTCCCGCGCTTCTGAAATAGTCACACGACCACCCCTGCAGAGACTGAGGCAACTCGACAGAAAGCAGGGCTGGTTAGTTGGGAAGAAGGCAAAGCCAGGCACTGTCATGAAGGGAGAAAATTCCAGTTACCTGATTTTCAGATAAAACCATAAGGAGATACCTTGATATAAAAGTAACAGATCATTTAATTGAACATATACAGGTACTCCTTTTTTATTTTTTTTAATGTTTATTTATTTTTGAGAGACAGAGAGAGAGACGGGTACGAGCGGGGGAGGGCAGAGAGAGAGCCAGACACAGAATCAGAAGCAGGCTCCAGGCTCTGAGCTCTCAGCACAGAGCCCGATGTGGGGCTTGAACTCACAAACCATGAGATCATGACCTGACCCGACGTCAGACGCTTAATGGACTGAGCCAGCCAGGTGCCCCCAGGTACTCATTTTTAAAGCACTTGTTTCTGAATGTGTATGATACCCCCCCCCTTTTTTTTTTAAGCATGAGCTCCAGGCCAAGCCATGAAATACAAGTTGCCTGTATGTTATAACCTTGGTTCTGAGGCCAGAAATTACTCTGTTTCAATGTCTTCGTTTATGCTGAACTGTAGGAATGAGGCAAGAGTGGGTGTGGTCCCCTGAACAAGGGATCTTGAGGTTTGATAAGGATTATGCTTGCACTCACTTTTCTCCAGCTCTTCCTCACTTGTTGTAGTAAGGATTTAAGTGACTTCGAAGAGCCCTTACTTAGGGGGGCACCTGAGTGGCTCAGTCGGTTAAGCATCTGACTCTTGATTTCAGTTTAGGTCATGATCTCACGGTTCGTCAGTTCGAGCCCCACATCGGGCTCTGGGCTGTCAGTGAGAGATTCTCTTTCTCTTTCTCTCTCTCTCTCTCTCTCTCTCTGCCCCTCTCCCACTCTCATGTGCTCTCTGTCTCAAAATAAATAAATAAACTTAAAAAAAAAAACAAACAAGAGTGGTTACTCCTGTTCTCCCTCAGGCAGGAAAGTCAACACGGCGGCTGCAGTCCTCACTATTCAGATGAAGAATCATAATATGCATTATAAATGCAATAGTTCAGGAAAGACAGAGCCATTATTTGCTGTTCTGCATACACCAAGTCGTCACCTCTTTTCCTGAAGACTCACCACAAGTTGATAAGTTGGTGGCAGTGACCAATGGCCTTTCCCGCACCACCCTGTTGGTTGGGCCAAACACAACTTCCTTTTTTTTCCATGTTAATATACAGCCATCTCACCTGAGACACTGGGCACAGTCTTTATTTCTGACGGTATTGTTTGGAAAAATTGACCTGGTGTGGTTTAAAGTTCACACTTGTGGAAGAACTTCAAATAGGGAAACTCAGAAGGCAGACCATGCCTCCTAATTTGAACCTCAGAAAAAATCGTCACATTCTTTTCTATGCCTTCAGATTCTTGCAGGGCAACGGGAAATGGATCCAAAATTTTGCAGCAACATGCTTGAGAAACCCTCCCCCGGACTCAGATTACTCTCTTCCAGTGCTTGATTGAGGCATATGGAAGAGATCTCAGCTGATGTATAAACAAGTCATGACTGGGACCCGGCCTCCTACCCAGTACTCCTGCTACGTGGCTTGGAAATGTGAAGACGGTGCTCTGCCTCCTTTCCACTTGCCACCACATTCTCCCCAGCAATCCAATATGCAAAGCGTGTGCCAATGTTGCTCCGCCCTCTGCCTTATTTTGTTGAAAATACCCTGAGTTCACCTTAACCAGCCAGAATGTTCCAGGTACACTGCAAGCGTACCAACGAAGACCGACTTGGGAACTTGTGGGGGAGGATAGCTCTGTAAATGACAAAAACGTGTCACCAACCAGCTCCACGCTACTCAACTTGCAGCTGCTCAAACACTTGCCCGCTCCCAACGGGACCAGCACGACGCACAGACAGCATCTCTCGTATCAGATAAAGACAGACCCAGAAGCCCAGCGAAATGCATTCCGACCTCAGCAGAGAACAGCACACGTCTCTTACCTTGCATCGTTGCTTTTGTTGGTTCCGAGAACAGGGGGATGAGCAAGAGGTAGATGAGGTAGACAAAGGAGAGCCCATTGTACCGGAACGCACACGCTGCGGTTGGGAAGAGAAATGAGAGGGAGAGCGTCATTAACAATGGCAGGCTGATGGGACCAGGGTGCACAGGGCCTGCGTGGGTGACTGCATCAGCCGTCGCTAGATCAAATGGCGACCTAAGCAGATAAGTCAATTAGGAAGTAAAAATTCAGGCTTTCTTCTGTGTTCCTCACTCTGTCGAGCACCATTAGAAATGCAGAATTAAAACGCATGATCCCTGCTCTTAAAATCTACCCAGGAAGGCAGCACCCACATACCTGAATGAAGGCAGTCCACAAATGAGTCATAAGTTAAGCTGGAGAAATTAACATTGCTACAGAAATATAGAGGCAACGGGATTGGGGAGGGTTTGGGATGCGCGGGGAAGGTTTTTCCATGGAAGAGAGGAGACAGAAGAGACAGACAACAGAAAGATATTTGGTAAACGCTCCATGGCAGGGCTTTACACACATTTTCTCATTTAATCCTACTCATTTTATGAGTAGGAACAGTCAGGCTCAGAAAGACTCAACCGCTCACCTGAATCTCCCAACTAGGATTTGACCGAGTTAGAATTAAGCTCAGACCTGCCAGGCTCCCGACCCTACACTCCTTCTTCTGCATCGCTGATCTGACACACAGAACTCCAACGACTGGCTCCAGTGCGTGCCTTAGCTCTCCAGGTTCCCATTTCCCCATCTGTGAGGCACACATGATAACTGTCTCTAACTCATTGACTCATTATGAGGGATAAATAGAAAGATATAATATGATAATACCTATGGCTCAGCGTCTTATACCCAGGAGGCCCTCAAAAACATGAGCATTTATCATATCATCCTCATTATTATCCAGGGAGAAGAAAGTGTGCAGTGTTCCATGCAGAAAGAAAATGAGCACATTATAGCAATAAGAAATAAATTTACTGGCTGACTAAAGAAAAACTAAAGACGAGAAGGACTGAATATGAACCTGTGAGGTGAGGAAATCTGTTTAATGATTACACAGATGGAAACATGTTGGAATGAAAGTTGGGAGGAGAGTAAATAGAAGGCAGTGGACTATGGAGTTGATGTTAGCACATAACCACAATAATAATTATTACTATTAAATAATAATAATGATGATGATGATGATGATGATGATGATGATGATCTGGTGACTGTGTGAGAAATTTGGACTGGGAGAGAGTGAAACTGAAAAGTTGTGGTAATTGGGGAATAAATGAGGATTCCAGACAGGGCAGTGATGACAGCAAGTTTAAAAAGCAGCAGATGGAATAAAAAAGCATTTTGTAAAATAAATATGGAGAGGTGTGAAGAGAAATTATACAACAGTGACTCCAAGGCTTGTAACCCAGGCAATGATAAGGATTACTGCCATGGAGAAGAGGGATTTAAGAAGTGGTAAGTTTAGGGGCGTCTGGGTGGCTCAGTTGGTTAAGTGTCCAACTTCGGCTCAGGTCATGACCTCACGGTTCGTGAGTTTGAGCCCCACACTGTGCTCTTTGCTGTCAGCACAGAGCCTGCTTCAGATCCTCTGTCCCCCTCTCTTTCTGCTCCTCCTCTGTTTGTTCTCTCTCTCTGTCTCTCTCTCTCTCTCTCAAAATAAATAAACAAACTTTAAAAAAATATGAGTTTACCTTTAGACAAACTCACAGAATTAAATCACAGGGTGGGGACCAGATGGAAATAGCCAGTCGTTAGCATGGACAGCATCTTGCTTAGGGCTCTAGGGGGAAAGGGAGCTGCAGCCTGAGCACAGTGTTCGCAGAAATGACAAGAAGGGACAGATTCTCCCAAGGTAAGAGCAATGGACAGATGTACACAAGACAGAAGCATCTGCCCCGACTGCTGCCTGCATATGGGGTAAAGATGGAGGGGAAACTGGCAGGTATGCAAGAAAAAAATTTAGGACAGACATGAGAAAATCCAGGAAGGTCCAGTTTCACAAGAGAACAAGTTTTCACGAAAAAGTTCACTACGACAGAGAGATGAATTGAGCACCAGCAAGGATGTCTTCGAAGGTCTCTGAAGGAGGAGGTCGTCACATGGAAACGCAAGAGAAGCACTGTTGTAACCAAGAAGTAGGAAACGAGAAGGGGAGTCCGGGGGGGTCAAGAGACCCTGAGAGGATTGAGTAGGGGAGACATGGCACGGGCAAGGCCTGGGTGCCCTTGGTCAGAGGGTGGAGCATCTGGAACCACAGGACAATCCAGTGTGGAATGCACATTGGGACTCACAGACATGGTTCCCACGCGGGGAGACCAGATCCAGGAGGGCTGATCTTGAGACAGAATTTGAACAGCAGGAGCATGGCATAGGCCAGCCCCCAGCCCTCGCTTCTGGTGGCTTACTCTAGAGTCCAGCAATCAGCGGCACAGTAGGGCAAAGTGAGGGATGGTATCCTAAGGAAAGGAGGAATTCAGAAAACGTGCTTTTTCATTCCAAAAGAATCACGCACATATCTGTAGCTGTTTACACCATCACTGACATTCCTAATCTCCTTTATGGAAAGACCCAAAGCAGGAATAAACGTTCACACTATTGATGGGGCTGATAGGAAAATATATAAATGGGACAATGTAAAGGAATAAAAACATATGCTTGAATTGGCTTTCTAGATTGTTTTTCCTTCTGTCTCTTATTTCTCATCCACAGCTGAAGCTCCTTAAAAACAATTCAAAGATATTTGGTTATTCATTCAGCTAACAAATATTTATTGAGTGTGTACTATGTGCCGGGACCCCCAAAGATCCTCCTCTGCCTTTGGGAACTCACATTTTGGTGAGGAGACGTATGAGGAACAACAAACACAAGGTCAACCACCAGCAGGTGAGCCAGCTGACCGAGTCTCCCGTGGGAGAGGGTGCCGGGGCGGGGACTTGGAGCAGAAGCGGGCGCGGCCTGGGTGACCCGCCCCAGAGTGTCCCACAGGGCACCAGTGTGCCAGCAGAGTCCTGGATGGGGCCAGACCGGGTGCACCTTGCAAGGAAGGGATCAGAAGACACTGGCTGTCACTCTGAGATGTCAGTTCTGTGCCGGTTTTCACCCTCAGTTCCAGGCTGCAAGCCCAGCTCCTGCCTACGCCCGCGGCTCCGTGCCTCAGTTCACACCCTGCGTGCTGCGCCGCTGCCCAGCTAAAGAGCCAGCACCCTCCATATGCTGCTTCCTGCCTGTAGGCTTCGCCCGCACCCCTCCCTCCGACCACAACACCTTTCCATCCTTCCTCCACCAAGCATCTTGCCACGTGGCTTATGTGTGTCCTCCTCTGGCTCATCACCCACGTCCACAGCCTCCCAAACAGGTGCATTTCACCCCCTGGTGCCTCTCCCAGGTCACTTCTCATTCAGCGTCGCATGCATCAGTACAGATGCCTGTGACCACCTCTGCTGTCTCCAGGGCCCCGTGCACAGGGGGTGCTCAGACCCACGAGAATCACGAAAAGTGCATAAATGAATGAAATGGAATGGAAAAGACGTGAGGGCATCCAGAAAGAGAAGCAGGCTATCCAAGTGTGCAGCCTGCCCGGCAGCAGAAACACACCACAATGGACATTTAAATAAAAACATCACAACTGACATTTACACAACCGTAAACAAAATACACATCTAAACAACTGGAACATTTCTTTCCCTTCAGCCCTACCCTAGGGGTTTTGTCCATGTTCATTAGTATTGTGCAGCAAAATTACCCATTCCTGAGTATTTCTGGGGGAAAAACTCAAGTAGAATTCACTTTAACGAGCACTCACAGTGACTTATCCGCTGTGCATGTGTCTCATAACAGCTTACAAAAATGTGCTTGCTATGTGTCAAGCCCTGACGTGTGCACTCCATGCACACTGACCATATGATTACCATGCCCCTTTCACAGGGACTGTTACTACTCTCCCTCTACACACGAAAAACCAGGAAGCGCAGGTAAGTAACCAGGCTGAGGATTGAGCCGGGGAGTCTAGTCCCCGAGGCTGCACAATCATTAGGAAGCATCGAGGCCTCACGATGGCTCCATGCCATCACCTGTCTATCCTGTCCCCAGTTAACCGTCAGGGGCTCAGTGAGCCAGAGCCTTCCCTCCACAGGATGACAAACGCTCTGCAGGTATCAGTCTTGCTGTTTCAGTTTTATAACCTCACTCTGTCAGGTTTCCAATTATGCATAGTGGAAATGTGTATACTGGGGACATTCCCCAAGACTGACTTTGGAGGCGGAGAAAGGAGACCGCTGTTGGGGTCTCGCATCACAGCCTTTGGTAACCACTATTCACAGCTAAGTCCGAAGACCTGAAGGAGAGGACAAGGACAATGGTCCCCCGTAATGGCCACCTCCTGGTTGTCATGCCCATATGTAATCCCCTGCTTCTGAATACGGGCTGGAGCCAGTGACTCCCCGTGAAGAGAGACAGTAAAAGTATCCTGCTACCACTTGGTGGCTTCTATTCTGGGTGCCCCTCTGCCTCTCCCCTTGCTCACCAGGCATGTGGCAAGGGGCTGAAGTCTCCAGCGAGCAGCCAGCCCTCTCCGGCCAACAGCCACACGAGTTAGCTTGGAGGCAGCTCATCTGGAGACGGTGACCTCACCCCCACCCCCCCACCCCGCCTTGACTGCAGCCTTGTGAGACAGGCTGCACCACATGCGGAGCCACACCTGGGTTCCTGACTCCCAGAAACTCTCAGATAGTTTGAGCTGCTAAATACCTAGGCAATTTGTATGCATTAAGAGATACCCACACTTAAAAATCAAGCCACTTCTAAAAATCCAACTTCATTTATTTTTGTCTGAAATTATCCCATTTGACTGATGACAGTGGCCCAACAAGATGAATTCCCTGCTTTATTTTTTTGTGTGAAGTTGCTATCCAGGAGCTCACCCAAGCTGCTGGGGACTCTGAATGACATTTCCTTTCTTCTTTTTTTTTTTAATGTTTATTTTTTGAGACTGAGAGAGAGAGAGAGAGAGAGAGAGAGAGAGAGAGCATGAGCGGGAGAGAAGCAGAGAGAGAGAATGACACAGAATCCGAAGCAGGCTCCAGGCTCCTGAGCAGTCAGTACACAGCCGGACACAGGGCTTGAACTCACAAACCGCGAGATTGTGACCTGAGCTGAAGTCGGACACTTAACGGACTGAACCACCCAGGCACCCCTAAATGACATTTCTAAGTGAGTTATCCCCATCAAGCGCAAAATGTGCCTTTGAACTTGCTGAGGCAGCACATGTGAGCTAGAAAAGCCTTAGAAGGCAAAGAGCAATCGCTCCTTCATCAAGCATGATGTTGCCTTTGTTCAGGAGCACATGTGCAATTCTTCGTAATGAGCTCTTGTGTTCTGTCTGCACTGTGTTCCAGATACCCCTCACCTCTCTTGGACAGTCAAGACACCTGGACCTCTGCCCTCTGCCTCAAGAACTTTACTGTTGATAGTACAATTTTTTTTTTGAAATTGCTCAAAGGAGAAAGATTCTTTGCTTTGGCTAAGAATGTACTACAGTTTCCACTATTCCTACCTGGTTTTAATGACCCAGAATTATATGGAACCCCCCCCCAAAAGGGTGACAACAGTTGACAGGAATTTCCCAAACAAAAGACCTTGCCAGGCCTAGAGGGCCCACAATTACAAACCAGGAGTCAACAAGTTATCAAGTGAAGTGGTTTATAAATGCGAATACCATCGTTTGAACTGTAAACAATTGAACTTGCCTCATTAAGGAACTTCATTTTGTAAAGATCAAAGTTGGCAAGCAGTTTTGGGAAAACTCTCCCAACAGGACTTTGACAATTCATCAAAATGAGAAGGGGAAAAATCTGTTGCAAGTATGAAATTGTTAAGATGACCATGCAACATTATTTTAAATTTATTTTTATTTTTTTAATGTTTATTTATTTTTGAGAGAGAGAGAGAGACAGAGTGCAAGTGGGGGAGGGGCAGAGAGAGAGAGGGAGACACAGAGTCCAAAGAGGCTCTGAGCCAACAGCACAGAGCCCGACGCAGGGCCTGAACTCACTGACTGTGAGATCATGACCAGTGAGATCATGACCCGAGTTGAAGTCAGATGCCCAACTGACTGAGCCACCCAGGTACCCCTGTCATGCAACATTTATAAAAATACTTGATTGCAGTTTGTGTACAGATCTTCCTCGACTTACAGTGGGGTTACGTCCCAATGAAACCAAAGTAAGATGAAAATAATGATAGTCTAAAATGTATTAATACACCTAACCTACTGAACGTCATAGCTCAGCCCAGACTGCCTTAAACGTGCGAAGGACACTTACTTTTTTGTAACGTTTATTCATTTTTTGATAGAGACAGAGCGTGAGTGGGGGAGGGTCAGAGAGAGAGGGAGACACAGAATCTGAAATAGGCTTCAGGCTCTGAGCTGTCAGCCCAGAGCCGATGTGGGGCTCAAACTCATGGACCGTGAGATCACGACCTGAGCCGAAGTCGGATGGACCGTGAGATCATGACCTGAGCCGAAGTCGGACGCCCAACCGACTGAGCCACCCAGGCGCCCCAAAGGACACTTACTTTAGCCTACAATTAAAGGAATCATCTGACACAAGCCGATTTTATAATCAAGTGTTGAATCGCTGGTGCAACTGACTGAATACTGTACTGAAAGTGACAAACACAATGGCTGTCTGGATATAGAATGGCAAGAATGTAAGTCTTACGGCTACTGACCCTCATACCCGGTGTGGTGAACGGGGAGCAGCGGCTGCTACCACCCAGCATCGTGAGAGAACATTGCACTGCAGGCCGCCAGCCCAAATTCCAAGTTCAAAATACAGTTTCTACTGAATGCATATTGCTTTTGTCCAATCATCCGCCGAAAGGCGGGACCATCTGTATAATAATTTCCCCTTGACTACAATATGATCGCGGAAAGGTTTAAACAACTTTAATTTACCCTTCCATAATAGTTGAAGGCAATAATTTTAGATTATGTTATTAAAGGTAAGGGCTCACAGAGTTGAATTTTTAGCCAGATGTGATCTCCTACTTCCTTCATACCCTGTAGCAAAGCCAAACAGCATCTCACTATTGATGGCCTCGGAGACAATGCTTTAAATGTTTAGAATCTCCATTTCAACTAAGTACATTCTAAATGCTCTTTATTGCCTCAAGGAGTTTTGTTTATTTTAACAGTTGCCAGAGCAGTAGAAACACAGTATTCAGAACAAGCAACTTCAGCACCAAGTGACAAAAGAGTTCTGTCCATTCAGTGATTCCAGAAATTTTTTGTTTGTTCGTACTTTTAATATTTTTTCCTTCTCCACTCTGGAGCATTTAATTGCTTTTAAAAGGATGTCCTCTCAAAATCCTGGTTATTTTATTTTTAAAAAATGACAACAAGAGAATCAGCTGCAAGTATTTACAATGGAGCAGGGAAAAAAATTAAACAATGGTAGATTTTTCCTAAGGAAAGCTATCAAAGAAGAGGGACAGGAAAAAGGCTGTTATGTCACCTGATTCATTGTCTATTTGTGTAGAATTCTTTTTCCCATTATACACTCCTGTGTCTTAGATCCGGTTAAAGTTATAAATGTCTCAAGTAGTGATGCTTTAGAACTGAGAGTCAAGACCCAGTTCTTCCCGTTTCCTTTAAGTCTGACCTCCACGTCCACAAGAGGCTGGACAAGGCTGGGACAAGAACACCTTCCTTCAGAAAGGTTCAAAAATATTTCATCGAAAAAGATGCTACCAGGGGCGCCTGAGTGGCTCAGTCAGTTAAACGTCCGACTTCAGCTCAGGTCATGCTCTTGCGGTCCAGGAGTTTAAACCCCGCATCAGGCTCTGTGCTGATGGCTCAGAGCCTGGAGCCTGCTTCGGATTCTGTGTCTTCCTCTCTCTGCCCCTTCCCTTATCACACTCTGTCTCTGTCTCTCTCTGTCAAAAATAAATAAACATTAAAAAAAAAAAAAAAAGAAAGAAAGATGCTACCAAAAGGTCTCTCTCCCCCTACAGGTCAGAAAGGCAAGACATATGCTTGCGTACTTATTCTTATCATGTAACACCTGCATTATCTCCTTTCTGCACACCATAAGAATGTTCATACATGTGTACCACAAAAAGCTAATAGAAATAATTTTCAAATAATAGAATATGCTGTCACATTTGGGGATAGTCCCTATATTTTAACATTGTCCAGAGATGTATGAAAGCTGACTTCGTTCCACGGAGTTCGTCAGTACAGTCCTGAATCCTTCAATCAGGTATTTGTCACACTTCAAGAAATAGAAATATCTCACCACAAAAAAAAAAAAGAAATGGAATTACATGACATGATGAAGGTGTTACCTAACACTACAGTGGTCATCATTTTGCAATATTTAAGTGTATCAAATCAATACAATGTATACCTTTAAACTTATACAATAGTTATATGTCAATATATCTCAGAAAAACTAGAAGAGCAATATTATACTGTACATTAATTTCATTAAAGAAGTCGGTTAAAAGAATGTAATTTTAGAATAAAGCATCAAAGAAAATAAGACTTTTACATGGTAATGGATTGCAAGGTCTTAGAATCAAATTGTAGTAGCAGAAAATCATAACCATTACTCAGTTTGCTAAAATTTTAAGCCAGTTTAAGGAAAAATCAGGTGAAAGCATCTCATTTATAAAGGATAGAAGCCTTGGGGCGCCTGGGTGGCTCAGTCAGTTGAGCGTCCGACTTCGGCTCAGGTCACGATCTCGCGGTCCGTGAGTTCGAGCCCCGCATCGGGCTCTGGGCTGATGGCTTGGAGCCTGGAGCCTGCTTCCGATTCTGTGTCTCCCTCTCTCTCTGCCCCTCCCCCGTTCATGCTCTGTCTCTCTCTGTCTCAAAAATAAATAAACATTAAAAAATAAATAAATAAAGGATAGAAGCCTTTGGTCTGAGTTTTCTACTTAACTCAAAACAACCTGGGGTGCTATCTGTAAAACATAAGCTGAACCAGATGGTCACTAAAATCTTAGTTAGATTTTTTTTTTTTTTGGTCTCTGAATTTAAACATTCATTGCCTTTTAAATTATTAAAAGGTAGGATTCTGTTTTATTTTGTAATTAATTTAATACATACCAAATATTACTAACAGTATTAAAAGCTTAACTTGGGGTGCTTGGATGGCTCAATCGGTTAAGCCTCCAACTTTGGCTCAGGTCATGATCTCTCAGTTCGTGAGTTCAAGGCCTGCACAGGCTCTAGCCTGGAGACTGCTTCAGATTCTGTGTGTCCCTCTTTCTCTGCCCCTTCCCTGCTCACCCTCTATCTCTCAAAAATAGATAAACATTTTTAAAAAAATTCTAAGTTTAACTGAGTTTTCTAAACACATCCTGATTGATTATACAGTTGGCATAAAACGAATTCTAAAGACTATGGTGTTTTTTCCTTGTTTATAAATATCTTTGAACCTATTATTCACCATTTTATAAGTTTACCCACAGAAAGTTGTCATATTTAAAATACAAATCCTTCCGCTCAAGCTTGACCTTGCTCACCCCTCCTCACGTGAGAGAATAACAGCACAGATTGTCTCCTGTATTTGCGAATGAAACAAAACAAAGCTTTTATGAATGAATTTGCAAATGAAACATGTGTCGCCACGTTTACTAAATCACTCCCCTTTCTTCATACACACATTTATTCACAAGGAAGGAAAGTACCTTTTAACTCCATCTTGATTCACCTCTGTGTAACTAAACACTTTACAAAGCTATGGATCATTCTACCTCTCTAGCAGGCTGTGACTAGCAGAATGTAGACCCTCTTCTAGGGTTTCAAATTATTGATTGCAATGAAGACTTAACCTGTAAAAAGATTATTTGTAAGAATTTAAAACTTATTGTGCTCAGTAAAAACTATTTTTTAAGTTTGTTTATTTATTTATTTATTTATTTATTTATTTAGAGAGAATATGAGCAGGGGAGGGGCAGAGAGAGAGGAAGAGAGAGAATCCCAAGTAGGCTCCGAGCTATCAGCACAGAGTTCGATGCAGGGCTTGAACTCACAAACCATGAGATCATGACCTGAGCCAAAACCAAGAGTCAGACGCTTAACCAACTGAGCCGTCCAGGTGCCCCAAACACTGTTTTTAAATAAGAGTGCTGATTATCACTCATGCCTAATTTTATATTAACTTTTCACTTCCAGTTTTTGACTTCTAATTAACTCTGTCTTTATGAACTCGATCTTATTGATTTTTAATTAATGCTACTTTTCTGGAATTTTCCCAAAGGTTAACTTCTCTTCCTAAAAAATATAAATTCTACTATATTACAAATTTACTGTAGCTGGGTTTTTACATCATTGGTCCTCTGAAAAAACTAAGAAGTGCTTAGGAACCTAATGATAAAGCAAAGTTCCTTACTGGACTTTGCTTAGATTTGTTAACAAGTTTACTTTTACAGACTCATCGAGACTTCACGTTTGGAAATTTACCCTCCATCTATGTGGATATCAGCATCTCTAAAGTACTAGGTTGAACCACTGAACTTGATATGCCACTAATGTTTAAATATTAGTAAGTTCTCATGACTCAAACCTTGTTACAAGTGGAGAATAAACATCATTTCCATTTCAGAAATAAGAGAATCAGCCACAGTGCTATTCTAACTATAAGCCACTTGAGACAACTATGGAAAAGGGGGACAGCCAGGGCTGGAACATAGGTGTAGTCATGTATAAAAAGTATTTGTGTAAGTGGCAGTGACTTTTTAATAACAGGGTTAATTTACTACCTCCTACGGTTCCTTTTTTGAAAGATTTAGTAAAGTAAGATTTTTTGTGTGTAGGCTTTCACCATAGGCTGTAGAACAGTCTGGATTATTCTCAGTAGCATCCTTCCTGGACTGACATGTGCACTCACACAAGAAGAAATCAATGAGTTCATGTTTCTTTCATCCTCAGCACACGATGCCGCTCAGAGCTATATCTTGTTTAACAACTAATAAGGCTGAAAACTGATGAAAGATAACCATTTTTATCTTGATAAATTTACTCTGACATCCTGCCTGCTTCCTCCTGGGAACACCTTCTTCTCTGACATATATGGAGCTATTGTTATTGCCTTCAAATATTTCTGTTGCCTGAGAAGCAGACACACCTTTCGTGGCACCGATTCAGCTCTCAACCATGTCTGGGCTTTATGCTTATGATACCACACGAATGAGGACAGCCTCCGGCCACGGTGTCAAACCATCGCTCCCAGAACAACATCCAAAACAGCAATGGATTAGCCTCTTCTGCCAGATCTCTTTGCTCTGTATGCAGGATCTTTGACCTTGGATTTAGTCCCTTCCTCATCACTCCAAATGCCGATTGCACACGCAAAGTCTGTGTCACTGACAAAGGAGTAGGTACAGAAGAATCCTTACAGAGACTTCTAGGCTTGCCCACCCAACCACATCCCACTCCCCAGACTGCCTTGGCCTTTTCCACTCTCTACCTTACTACCCTTCTTTTCAACATATACCACATCCTCCTGCCTTATGAAATTAAATAGTTTAAAACTCGTTGACAGGCTGCTCTATTTGGAGAATGAGAGTAACAATTCCAGTAACATGGTTAAGCTGACTCTGTTTCCATCAGCTCTCGGCCTTGACCTGATAAAGCATTTGATTGTTGGCCAATAGATAAAGAAGTCTTGGATCTCCTAAGTTTCCAGGCATAAGATGACATTTGACCCTTCCTGACCCATTGTTATGCCCCATTATTTACGAGATGATCCACAATGTGTCAGAACTTTTCCCAGAGTCCCCTCAGATGAGACTGTTTGGGTATCTTGGTCTATCTCCCAAATGCAGGTATGACTCATGAGCCATTGTGAGGTTCAGCTGGGTGGTTCATATCAAAATTCTGCAGAGGTCGGGTTACCTCTACAAATGTGTTTGCTAAGTCACTTGGTAATATTTCATTGAAAGATAGGGAGGTCGCAGACCCTGCCACCATTACCTATGTCTTGCAAAGGCTCTAAGCAACAATGCACTCTCTTAAATATGCCTCCATTCCAGCTAGAGCCCCCTATTAGCCATTCCCCAAACCTGCATATCACCAGGCCCTTGGCCACTTTGGAACAGGGGCTCCTTCCTGTTCATTACTCTATTTCCACTTTCTATTCCTAAACACAGTATGCATTCAGTAACTATTTACTGAAAGAGCAAATAAAAAAAGCACGGCCCCCGCTTGGGATTCTCTCTCTCTCCCTCTCTCTGTCCCTCACCTGCTCACGCACGCGTGGTCTTCTCTTTCCCTCTCTCCCTCTCAAAATTAACTTTAAAAAACGGGCAGGAAATTTGCAAAATGAAATGTACGTGATTCGGGGTGAATCACACAATGGCCAATGAGTCACCCCCAACCACTCCATCAGTAATAACTAGCGTAGTAAGCCAACTAACCCTTCGTAGCAACAACTGAAGTAGGAGGGCAAGGGCAGGGAAACAGAGATTAGGCGCTCTCACTACCTTCCACTGAAATCCTGAGGTGGCTTGGTATTTTTCAATAGGCTTGCCCTTCCTTGGCACAAATGGATCCTGAAGAACAAATGATCCTTCTTGGTCTTGTCTCAGAAAAAAAAAAAAAAAAAAAATCAGTTTCTGTGTGTTTTTTTTTTTTTTCCCTCAGCTACCATCTGGAACCTGTTAACTTTTGTTAACTTTTGCAGCAGATTGCCTAGAAATACAACCGGGACGGTAAAGGAAGGCAAACTCCAACTTTCTTCTTCCTACTCATTTTCTTTAGCAATACACCCTGGGGCCCCCAAGTCCCTCCCCCCAAGTCCTCTTCCAGACTGCAATAATGGGGGGCATTTCAAAGGAGAAAAAGCACAATTTGGTCCTAGTAAATTATATTCAACTCCTATACCAGCATGTAGGAATGTGGAAACACACGGGAATGAATCCATCCATCTGTAGCTTCCTGTGAATCAGAGGTGACCCTTTCTGTCACAGACGTCAGTCACCAGAGTGGCTGTCACCTCCTTCACTCTGCAGAACTCCTTCAGGTGAGCCCAGCAACCTGCTCTACCTGCCCGCCCCCCGCCATTCACAACCAGAGGGTCCAGCCCAGGCCAGTCTTTTTTCTTCCTGTTCCTTCCTGAACAGCAGCTGGTGCAAGGCCAGTCCTCTCCCTCAGGAAAATCTGAATACGATCACTTTACGGGTGAAGAGTATGAGGCAGACTGACTTCAATATTTTAACTTTATTTCATGTCTAGCTACTCTCAAAAGCTAATCTGTTGTGTTTTATTACAAGATGGCA
Source organism: Prionailurus bengalensis (assembly GCF_016509475.1). Taxonomy (NCBI): domain Eukaryota; kingdom Metazoa; phylum Chordata; class Mammalia; order Carnivora; family Felidae; genus Prionailurus; species Prionailurus bengalensis. The sequence goes on along the minus strand of NC_057356.1, from coordinate 33,437,000 downwards.
GTATTTTTTTTTTTTTTTTTATTCAATTAGTAGCTGGGACCAGGGTTTCTCTTAGAAAAAGAACTGTATTTGTTTGGACATTTTGTGTGATAGATTCTTGGGTTTGAATGGGAGATCCCGAGGAGTCCAGGAAAGGGCACAAAGACTCTCCTAGACGGGGCTTCAGAAAAGGAGAAAGATTAGAAAGAGAACCCTGAGCATGGAAGTGAAGCCACTCAGCTATGTAAACCTTGCAGGACACGGTGTGACCTCCTCCTAGGAAACAGGGAACTCATAAAGCCTCGGTGCAAAGCACCTAAAACAATCGCACCTTGCATCCGACTTGACATGAGGCAGAACTGAGGCAAGCCACAGATATAGGAAGCCCCCAGGCAGAAAGACTTGGGGAATTTTGCAGAAATCATCCTCAGAGAGCTCTGGGCTCTCACAGGCCAAGCAACTGGGGCTCAGGGGACAGGGAAGCTTCATTTGACAGCCACTGTATATGTCTTTGCTACCAAATAACCAGTCTGCATAGTCCATTTTTTATTAAAAAGCCAATCAATTCAATTAGGAGAAAGAGGAGGTAAAAAAGGGAATGGTAGTTATTTGATATCTGATGTAATTAATTTTCTCTTTATAACCCTTTGGTGAATCAATCATATCTTAAAGAGCATTTGCCAGGTTCTGGGGAAAATAATTTGCTAGAGCTGTTCAGGTTACAAAGCCTTTATCTCATTTGATACATCCTACAGTCCTGTGAAGTAGGAATTGTCAACACTCCTTTTCAGAGAGCACATATCCCACAAGGGTTAGGACGTTGAGCCAGAACTCAAACCTTGGATTCCAGAAGCTTTCCTTCATTTGTACTGGCCATCCATCACGATGGGGACCCACCCACAGTGAGTTTGTCCCTTGGACTTCCTCCTTTCTCATCCCTCCCCTCGAACGCACAGGGTTTGGGTTTGGCTGCCCATGTGATTTAATTTTACTTACTCTTAGAGGCCTACACCCCACTTTTTTGACTATTTTATCTAATGAGACCCCGATCCTAATAATTTGAGATGGCAGAAACTCCGCTAAGACATCACTCCGCTAGCAAATGTGAGCTTCCCCAGGTCCCATTTTCCAGAAATCAGGTTTCAGAGGGAATGGGGTGCAAGGCTCCCAGAATCATCTTTCTAGGATATAAATGTGAACACCCCCTTTCCTTGCCTTAAACTAGCTGTGGGATAAGAGTAATGACAATTATTAGTTGTATACATTTTGTATCATCTATCACTCATCCTGATGTTAGAGACTCGACATCATCTGGTTCTTCCGTTGGTCTGTTTCCCCCCGAATGAAGTCGCCACACAGCAGTTGCTAAGTAAATGAGTCAATGACAGAATGAACCCACACGTGAGTATATTTTTTATCTGCACAAAGTCCCGTGCTGTACTGTCATTTTCTTTTAAAGATGAACACGATATGACTCTCAAAGGATCTCGTGCCCTAAGTCATGTCAGTAACCAGAAGACAACAGAACAAGAATCAAAACTGGCTCAACCTCTCAATTTCAGACTTCTTGCTTCCTTATACTGACTCTTCATCCACAACGGTCCACCCCCTCTAAAATCTGGACAACCCCTCTCAGCCTCAGGCCTCCCCATGCCACAAACTCCAGTCACCTGCCTGCTTTTCCTGAAATACCCAAAAGTTTTCATTCCTCCTTTCTTTCTGATGGGATGTCGAGTTTCCTGGAAAGCCCCTCCTCTTCCTTCCCTTTCAAATGTATCTGGTGAAACCAGAAGCTGGCTAAGCTTCTCCACCCCAGCCTCCCACACACCTGCCCTGACCTAGCGGGGTTCTTACACACACCTTTAAATCTTTAAACCATTTCCTGGTCATAAACGATGAGCCAGTACTCCTAGCTTGATAAATTATGAATCTCCTACCCTTCCTTCTTCCTGAGCCCCTCTTCCCTTCTCTATTAAAGCTGCAATTTCCTAGACCTTAATGGCAGGCTAAATATGGAACAACACACATCACTATGAAAATATAGGAAACTTAAATCTCACTTGAATTATAATGCTTACTAGAACACACATAAAAAAAGTAGGGAGGAAGAAAGGAAAGGTGTGGGGAGGGAGGGAGAGGAAAGGCATATTTCCCATAATGAAAACCTTAATGGTATATGTGGTGATCTGAGCCCTGTGAAGTACCCAGGACAAAGACTATAAATGATTCCCTTATACTCTCAGCATCTAATACACTTCCTGGCATGGAGTGAGTGACCAACAAATATATGTTGTATTGAATTGGATTGACAGGACATATAAGAAAATAGTATTTATTATCATATACACAGATTTTTGAAGATTGAGAGTATGTCAATAGTGGGAAATATTATCAGTTGCCATAAAAATTAAATTTATGTGAAGTTGACTTTTAAAAACACTATTGTGCCTGTTCTCGTGTCATGAAAACTCGGTATGGAATCCCTAACAACAGGTTAAAGAGACTGACAAGTAAGTGGAAAAAATAAGTAAGAGGAAAACTTGATATTATTATAAAATACCCAACAATAAGAACAAATTCACAAATCTGCCAGAAATTATTCTGAAGGAAGTGATCAACGTGCAAAACACAATCATGTGGTGATAATGGATCCCTGTTTATCCAGCTAAACTTTTTTATAATACAAAAGTTGAGGCAAATAAATAATTCAAGTTTTTTTATGGGAAGAATTTTTTTAGGGTGAAGAAGCTGAAAATGTCACATTTAAGAGAAGTAGGATTGTTCATTCAAAATTGCACCTCAATCTCCAAGGTTTTTCTTCGCAGGGAATAACGTAAGTCTTGTGTGTTTTGGATAACAATGACTGACAATCCCATCTGTAGCATGGCAGGAAGTTGGCCAAACCCATCAGTGTCCCTTCCGGCCCTGAGGCTGTCAGAGCGGATGAGTTAGCACAGGGCCAAACTACCTTCTCCGCAGGCAGAATCCTGTGTCTGTGCATAAGCATCTCTCCTCCAAGCAATACTCTTGGTCATTCTTCACCGTAATGTAAATATATTTATCTGACTCTAGATAAGAAAAGTGTTTTTCCTCTGCAAATAAATAAGAACATGGGGCTGGTGTTCAAGGAGAGTATAACCTTGACGTACAGTGACAAGAGAACAGCTTTATGCTCTGGGGCTTTCTATGAACGCTGATGATTTTATTCCCACTTTGTCTACGTACCTCCTCACATCCCCTAAAAAATACTGTGCTCACCTTCTCTTCTGCACTCTTTCTACAACTTTTCTCCAAGAGTGCATAACCCCCCCCCACCCCGCCCCAACAGGTTTGCATTTGTGCTTCTGTCTAGCGACATAAAGTCTTTTTTTTGTTAATTAAAAAAAAATTTTTTTAATTTATTTATTTTTGAGAGAGACAGTGTGTGAGCAGGAAAGGGGCAGAGAGAGAGGGAGATGCAGAATCCGAAGCAGGCTCCAGGCTCCGAGCTAGCAGCCCGGAGCCCGATGCAGGGCTTGAACTCACAAACCATGATCATGATATGAGCCCAAGTTGGCCACTTACCCGACTGAGCCATCCAGCCGCCCCCAGCTACATGAAGTCTTGAGCTTCCTCCCAGGGAGGCCCCTCCAGGGTCGGAAGCAAGGTGTGGCAACAGAAGGAGGTCTTGCCATGCAGCCCAGAGACTCCTGCATGCTGGTTCCTTCTGCCTTTCCACCTACTCCCTTCCGAGCACGCTGAAACCCTCAGGCATGACAACCTGCTGGCAACTGCCATTGCTGTTGCTTCTTTTCTGGCTTTCTCTTTGCCTTTGTGTTAAAACATACTGCCTCCTGTATCGTCTTCTTTATCACTCAAGTATCTCATTCAGAAAGTCATCTCTTGAACACTCCATGCTGAACGAGGCACTTCCTTGGCTGTGTTCCCATGAGGCCTTGTACAGACTCGTATGTGTACCCAACACTTGAATTATTTGGTTACAAGTCTTCCCCTGACCCACAAAACTATAAGCACCTAAAGGCATCAACTATGTCCTATTTGTTCCCGTATCGCTGGGGACTTAACACAGACGGTCCTGAAAGCAACACATGAGAGCAGAATTCTAAGACAATTAGAATAATGAAGAACTCTCACTCTGATGCTCTTACAATAACTGCTTGGTTGAGGAAATCTAGATGACATGAAGTGCTAGGACCCACACCCTTATATGAGAAGTCCAGAACATTCTCTGCGACTGTCTAGTCATTGGATTTCCATACTCAGCAAGACTTCTTCGTCCCTACAGAGCAGAAATTAGAAATGTTCATGGGAGAAACTTAAAGTTCCTGGCAGACTCACAGAGAACTGTATTGAGAAGTTTTGCTGTATGTATTCTAATTTTCTTTCCTCTTTGATCCCTAGCGTAATCAATTTATGCTTTACCATATGTATTGTTTCCTAGCTACAAATACATAAGGCCATGTCAACCAAGGACCTAGTGGACCACAGGTGGTACCCTCAAACCGGGCAACTAAAGTGTAAAGCATGGGCCATATCCAGTAGGGTAGTCTGGGTTACAAAAAGGTATAAAGGATTTCGGGGCACCTGGGTGGCTCAGTCGGTTAAGCCTCTGACTTTGGCTCAAGTCATGACCTCTTGTGAGTCACAAGCCCTTGTGAGTTCGAGCCCTGCATCAGGCTCTGTGCTGACAGCTCAGAGCCTGGGGCCTGCTTCGAGTCTCCCTCTCTCTCTCTGTCCCTACTCCCACTCACACTCTGTCTCTCTCTCAAAAATAAATAGAAACATTAAAAAAAAAAAAAAAAAGGATTGCAGAGAACCAGAGTGCCCTCAACAGTGGGGGGCCACTTGCACCTGAACTCTCTCCTCCTGCCCTCCGGCCCCTTGCCAGTGCTGCTCACTGGCCAAACAAAGCCAGAATGGCAAGGGCTTGACTAGTCCATGCGGGGCAGCCTCTGGTGCCCTCAAGGGTGCCTTGAGGTCTGGAGGAGTAAATGGGAAATTTCCAACATCGCGACCAATGTCCACTGAGACGAGCAAGTACCAAGAAACAGACTGCCTATGGGAATCAGCCAGGTAACTCTACAAATAACATTTAATTTGATTTAGTTATCATAGAAACTGTGTTCCTGATATACTGTTTGTAAATCAATAACAGCCATTATTAGCTGGCCTAGTGTTAATGATATGTGCACATGTGTGTATCGTCTTCACTGGTCAGGGGTCCTTACAATCGGCCACATGTCAGAATCTTCTGGGCAGTCCCATTTGCACTCACTGAGTCCAAATCTGCAGCAGTCGTGCCTCAACAACTACACTTTTCCCAAGTATTCCAGGAAATTTGGGTGTACATGATTGATGACCACCCCTGTAAACTCTCAGCGCTTAATTCGTCTTAATGCATCTTGATAATAGAATGCTGAACAGGATACACTGAGGATCTCCCTAGTAAGACTTAAAACCTGCTGTTGGATTGAACTAAAACAGAACACAATGTATACTCGAACATTTGCAATAGAAAAGCCATAACTGAATTTAAGAAATCATTCACTTCATCAAGAGGTAAGAATCCAAAGCAGTGAGGGGCACCTGGGTGGCTCAGTCGGTTGAGCCTCTGACTCTTGATCTTGGCACAGATCATGATCTCACAGTTTGTGAGTTCGAGCCCTGCATTGGGCTCCTCTCTGACAGTGCAGAGCCTGCTTGGGATTCTGTCTCTCCCTCTCTCTGTCCCTCCCCTGCTCTCTCTCTCTCTCTCTCTCTCTCTCTCTCTCTCTCTAATTAAACTTTAAAAAAAAAAAAAGAATCCAATGCAGTGAATTACCAACAGCCTCCATAACCTTCCAAGATGCCTTCCCATCCCAGGACTCTGCAAATAGTGGGTAAAGGATGTATGTACAATGCTTAACTGCCCAAACTCTTGTAATTTGTTTTAAGAGACAAGCTAATGGGCGCCTGGGTGGCTCAGTCGGTTGAGCGTCCGACTTCGGCTCAGGTCGTGATCTCACGGTTCGTGGGTTCAAGCCCCGCATAGGGCTCTGTGCTGACAGCTCAGAGCCTGGAGCCTGTTTCAGATTCTGTGTCTCCCTCTCTCTCTGCCCCTCCCCTGTTCAAGCTCTGTCTCTGTCTCAAGAATAAATAAACATTAGAAAAATTAAAAAAAAAACTTTTTAAAAAAGAGACAAGCTTATGTAACCAAATCTCAGGTGAAATGATGGGGCCGGGGGGAGGGGAGAACCATTCTTTTTTCGAGGAATAATAACCACCATCTAGCATTCTGGAACACCAACTGTGCACTAGGGACCCTGCCAAGTCCCTAGAAACTCCATCAGAGAACTTTCTAATTGGCACATGGTTTATTGACCTGATAGCACAAGAATGTTGACAGGTGGAAGGTACATCTCCCTCCTCAAATATTCTATTGATCAAGGAATGCTGCTGAGGTGCTTAGCAGGAGGAGGAGACGTTCTTTTCCATGTCTGCAGGGCCTGAGGAGTAAGTAGTGTTTCAAACTCAGAGGTGTCTGAGCTCTGTGCAAGGAGCATCTCCTGGCCTGGCCCTTCACTGCAACCTCTTTCTGGGCTCTGATCAAAATCCAGGCCATTTTAAGTCCTACAAAGAGAACCTACTGATCTCATAAGCTGTGGTCTCAAACGGTATCACAAAATCATGACAAAAGATGTCAAAAAACTTTCCAACGTCTCTTCTCATTCCATAAAAGAGAAGTGTGTGAAGGGTTTAATTTGAAATTCGAAAAGGGGCCTCGAGCTAACGCCCAGCCAGGAAGAGCCCTTCTGAAAGGCGCGGGATGGTGAGGCCAAGCAAGGAACCTAACGGTCCTGATGCCCAGATTCTGCCACTTTGTGCCTCTTGTTCAGCTCAGCTTGCCAAGGTTCTTCTTTTCTATCGATTCTCCATTACAGAGCATCTGTAACGGTGCCTTTTCCTGGAAGAGACGGCAGAAGTCCCCTCTGACCTCTGATAAAAAGTTACCTGCCATATCTGGCCTACCAGATTAAGTACAAGGAAGCAAGGATGGTGGTGGGGGGGGGCGGGGGAGGGGAGGGAGGTGGCACGGGGTGAGACAGAGGTGAGGGAAAAGGATGTGCAAAACAGCAAAGGGGCAAATAAGGATTTATATTGGGCTTTAAGCTTGGAAATGGAAGTGAATGGGAGACCCTCGGCATGGGCTGCACGAAATTCCACAAGCTAATGGCTTGACAATATCCACTGGCTAGAATGGCCAAACACCATGGAAACCTATTTTGGACCTGAAGGGACAGGGGCTCAGGGGAGAGGGGAGGGCAAGGGAAGTCAATTATTTCTAGGCAAATTGCCCAATATGCAAGCTTAAAGTATAAATACAAGGCAAAAAATAGATGCGCAACCATTTTATCTTTCCAATCAGTTTCACAACCACATCCCCCACTTCCTTTAAGAGTCTGTGCAGGACACATTCTTCTGTAAAAGGCCACACCACACATTTCCACAGGGAAGACACATTTGTTGACAAAGCCACAAATACAGGGACGCAGGGAGCCTTGCCAGCCTCTGTTTAAAATTAAATGCATGTAAAATGTCACCTCGCCAGCCTCTGTTTAAAATTAAACAAGAAATATTAGCTAATAAATACAGAGGTATAGTGGGGAAATTACAGGAAAGATTAAGTTTTGAAGAGTGCCATTAATAAGGGATGCTTATATTGAAAACTTACTCCAAGACCGAAATGATTTAACAGCTCATTTAGCAACTAACAACGCTTCGGTGTAAACGTTATTGGTTCTGTCATCTCATCTGCAGTGTAAAGGATAAGAAGACTACCCATTTCATGGGTGACATGGGAGGGGTTAAATAAGATCTGAGCATGCCCACCAGGAAGGGCTGTGACCAGGAGCACTGCACAAGTGTTTGGTTTGTTCGGGACGCCACGGCTGCTGTTGGAATCCTAGCACTCAATGTATTCTCTGGGATGAAGACCGGATAACTGCCAATCCTTGATTCAGCTCTCAGAATCAGGGATGAGGAACCAACCGGACACTGGCTTCCAAAGGTAGCAGCCCCAATTCAACAGCACAAAGCACATCTCACCCCGTCTGTCCGAGTCACGACTCAGACACAATCAGGGGAAGTTCCCCTTCCACCCCAACACCCTCCTAAAGCAGAACGTGTTCTGTCACCCTGTTCAGTAAAGGGTACAACAGCGGGTTTTCCCGTGCAATAAGTGAAACACAGCCAGTGTTCCAATAAAAGACTCTTTGAGTATGTGGCAAATGTGGTTTTTGATGCAGGCTTAATTTCACTGAGAGAGGTGGCTAAGAAGTCAGCTTTCAAGAGGCTGCCTGGCACCTTGGCTGTAAAAAGAGACTTGAGGCTAGAGATTCATGGAGTATATTCCGCTCCAAGATCAAAACACAGCATTTCAAACACTACTGATAAACGCAAAGAACTGGAAATAACAATAGGTTATATAGTTAAATATAGTTTAAAATATTAAGGAAATTCCAAATTACCAAATACTGTTCACCCATCTGAAATCATGTTAATAATGAACATTTACCAAGAGATTGCTAGATAAGTATAGAAATTATCAAAAATGTATAGCATATGATTATTTTATTAAGATATAAAAAGTTATACCTAAATCTTCATTTTTTTTAAAAGCTAGGGTAAGGGAAGATAAAAATAATAGTAGTGGTAGTCATTACTCAGTAGGAGAAGACGATTGATTGGTATTCTGTTATTTACAGATTTCAGTCTATTTTTAGATTTCCTAGAATTAACATAGATTATTTTTGTAATCAGGAAAAGAAGTTATTAATTAAAAAAAAATTTTTAAGCCCCATGAAAAAACCTAGACACATTTTTTTCACAACAAAGAATAAACTTAACTGGGTGGGGCACTCTGGATTCAACTTTGCATACTGAAAAAATGTGAACAAAAAGAGAATTGTAAAACCAGGAAAGGGATTCACAGATGAAGTTCAGTTTTTGTCCCGTAGTAATTGAGTAATTTTGCCTATATAGTGAGGGTTGGAAGTGAGAAAATTATCGTGCACGGAGCTGCCATACCTGCCTTCCCCAACTCACAATTTTCACATACCTATCTTTTCAGCAAGTGGCAGACGTTCACAATTTCTCTTGCCTTTCTCTGTCGAAACCTATCCTCAGAAAAAAATGGTTTCATATCTGTTTGAGGTATTGCTTAAGACCACACCATTCTCACTTACCCTAAGGCCTGATGTGCCTAAGGATTTACACTACTGAATGTTTGGAACCCCCATCATTTGGTTTCCAAAAGATTTTCAAACCAGAGAATGATTTCTGGAAACATTCTAACTTTAGTAGTTTTACTTCTCAGTGATACATTGAAAAAATAATAAGGAATAGGTCATTAAGTAGCTTAGGGGAAGACAGTAACTTTTCTCTTTGGTCCATAAGGTGACCTGCCATTTCCAGAAATGTTGTGTAGCCTAAATAAAGCAGGGCCACCATTTTGGGGCAGTGGCCAGTACCACCACTCAAGCTGTTGCCCAACAAACACCTTCCATGGCAAACATTGTTGATCCAATATGAAGATCCCGAGAGAGTCCTAAAATCACTTCATCTTAACATATACAATTTAATGAACAAACACAATAACTAAATGTGGTTTAATTTTTTTTTCATCATTTTGTAACTTCATATGAATTCACCAAGAAGAAAACAAGCTTGCTCTGATGATGTCATTAGATGATTACAGTCAACTTATGTTTGGGGCACTAGGTAGTCTCTTCTACAAAATTCTCCCTTTACAGATTCCGGGAAGATGCCAAAAAAATGGGTTTGTCTTTGGTATCAATCTACTTACTCAACATCTTAAACTACCTTAAAAGACACTTTAAAAGTTTTAAGTGCTCAGCATTTGTAGGCTAAATTAAAAGGCTTCTCTCTGAGTGTAAGTACCTTGAAGGTAAATAATATTGTTCATCCCCATACACTCAGCACCTGGCATAGAGCCTAGTGCATTGTAAACACTCAACACATGGATATTAAGTGACAGAATGTTAAATGCACAGCTGTGTAAATCGAGTGGCCTGGATGGCCGAAGTGATTCAACCTTCCCATTCTAATAACCTGATCTGCTGTTTTGTGTTCAACCCTTCACGTGCATATGTAATAGTTAACCCTCCCAAGCCAGTGGGGAAGCCATTTATTCTGAAAAGGTTATCCACTTTCATAAAGTCACATGGAGAGAAAGTAGCTGTAATAGACTCAAACCCTGGCCTCTGACTCCAAACTGATGACTTTCCCACTATGTTACAGTTTCCTCAACAGGTGAAGCAACTTCATCCTCTTAAAGACAGTGCCAGAATACAGGAGACCAGATAGTTGTAGGTGCCTGGAGGTAGCAGCAGCATCGGCCCCAAATCAAGTAATTTCTGCAGGTGCTCAGAAGCCCAGCCATTCACCTTCTGAAAACAGACATCCCCCCCAACCAGCCCCCCGCCAGCCCCCAAGCCTTCCTACTAACTCCAGCTGTCCTTTTAAGTCTCTTAATAAAGTGAAGACATTCCTTCTCAATTTTTTTTCTGTACAGATTCTAAACAGGAAAAGAAAAACAGGAGCTGGGTGAAGAGCTGATTATTCTACATAAATTATAAAATGTCTTTAGACACTGCCTGGGACCATTTTCCAGCTCTCATAAAAATGTCTCTCCTATGTAAACATTCGTCTGCAAATTTAGAAGCACTTAATAAAAAGTCAAGTGAAACACCACAGGGATGGACTTGACTGAAAGCTGTCTTGGGAGCTCTTGTCAGGTCTTCCTAGGAACCTGAAATCCATCCAGCAGAAGAGGGTCTAAGTGGCCTCATCCTTGGGGGTAGGGAAGGGAGCTGCGCTGGTCCCCTCCCACTGCCCATGCTGGCTCCTCTCGGGTGGGACTTCCCGCTCAGGCCAAGATGTTACTGGTTATGTTCTTCTGAATGGGAGGGAAATTCCAAAGTTTGCCCTGTGGTTAAGTGAAAATGGCTGCTAACTGTGGAGACCCATGGGAGAGTAGCCATTTTTCTCCCATCTGTAAGTCACAAATAAAAAGCATATACCAAATCAGGACTTGGAGCTGAAGTCTAGACATTGGCCTCCTTCCATTGTCTTCTGCGGCCCAGTGAGAAAAAAATTATATTCTCCTTCCTTACCATGACAGGAGATACAAGCTACTTACAAAGAAAAAGGCCCTCACTCTGTGTTTTGGAATCACAGTGTGTTGGAACTAGGTGGCTTTCATTTGAAAAGCAAGGAAATTGACACCCAGCCAGGCAAACTCAACTTGTCCTAGGTCAGAGCTAAACCAGAACTCAGGTCAATATCAGCTTAGCATCCTATTTATTCCATCCCCCAACTTTGCTTCTTCCCCTTTCATTTTTAAAATTAACTCAATGGTGGTCCAAGGCATTTCGGAACAGTACGGAACACATAACAAACTCGTATAACACGTGTGAAAATTACTTTATTCATCCCAATCAAGAATCAAACAGGAGTGGGAAAGAAACAGGCATATCCTGTTTCGCGGCTAATAAAAGTTAATAACCTCAACATGAACCCCCTTGCTTAGGATTCTTGGATCCTAAATCAGGACGTCAACCAATCTGGAAGATTTGATCTAAAGAGCCCTGAAATCCCCCGCAGCAGATTAGAGGAGAGACAGAAGTGAATTGGGCTCTTTTTCCTTTGCTGGCCCCCATGACATCCAAAAATAATACTCTGGCCCAGCTGTTCAGTAAGGCCTTTAGTTTATTTGTAGTTAGTTGAAGTAGAAGACTATAAATTAAGTTCAGATGCCATGAGGGAGAAATGTCAATCCTTCCAAATTCAATATTGAAAAGCCTTTCTTGTTTTCGGGCTGAATGAAAGACCATGGGAGCAGCGGAGCGTTGACCCCGTCCCCCACCGATTCCAGGATAAAGGGCCTAGAGAAAACTGGAGTTGTCTCAAAATGGTTCACATTCTCTAATCCCGCAAGCCAGCTCCAGTCCCTTGTTTGAATCCCCAAAGGTACCTGGGCAGCAGATCTTCCGAGAAGCGGCACAGTGGCTGGGCCACCGCCAGGCACCCACCCTGCCTAGGCATGGCATGTGGGCTGAGGGAGGCAGCCATGGGAGAGGGACCACAGTGCCCTTTCCCAACCAAGTCTGTCTACCAAACAGACCCAGCGGGCTCCAGGCACCGGGTTCCATATCCTGCTACCAAATACCATGTCATTGGCTTCTGTGATATTTGCTTGGCTTTTACTGCGGAATCCCTTCCAAACGGGTGGAGGCCCTGAGCAGGCACACAGGAGCCCCAATTCTAAGTTCCAGAGCTCCTTCCGCCACTAGAGACGGGCAACCTGAGACATACACCTCACTGTGCCTGGGTTCCAGCTTGCTCATCGATTAAATGAAGACGCTCTACTAAGCCATCCATGTGGCCACTTCCAGTCCTTTTCACAAGGATTTGAGGGAAACAGGAGGCCGACTTAACCTTGAAAACGTAACTTCTCACACGTATGCTTTCTTTTCTGCACTTCGCCCCCACCCCTAGCCCCCCACCACTATTTCTGTCATTCAAAGGAAGTCTGTCTGAAAACTGGGACAGAGGAAGACGAGGGGAGAGGAGGAGGAACCGTGTGTCATCCGGAAATAACTGACACGAGAAGCGCTCATCCTCCTGTGTTTCCGGCTGTCCACTGCCCCCCAGATCGGCAATTTGCTTCTGCCGGTCCTCCATCCCCCACCCCAGGAGATGAGAGTGGGCAACAGGTTTTCACCTGCTTTGTCTGAGAAAGGTTTCACATCTAAAGATACCAAGGTTTTTCCTCTAGGACAATGCCAGCCAAAAACAGCTCATGAGTAAAGCCTGTCTCCAGTGCAGGACCTTTCTTTTGTATCTGAGGCAATTCCATCCTTTCCTTGGAAGAGGTTCCCGTTCCCTATTCTGTGAACAGGTGCCTGCAAACTCCATCCCGTGGGCCAAACCCTCCCTGCAAGCTAAAAACGGTTTTTACGTTTTTAAATGATGGGAAAGAAGTCGAAAGAATATTTCGTGAAATGTGAACATTATATGAAAGTCAGATTTCAGCGTTCATAAATAAACTTAATGGCAGCACAGCCTCGCTCTTTCCTTTTGATATTGTCTACAGCTGCTTTTTTGCTACGGCAGCAGAACAGAGTCTTTGCAACGCAGCCTGTGTGGTGTGCAAAGCCTGAAATACTGACTGTCCGGTCCTTCGCAGAAAAGGTGTGCCGATCCCAGATGGAGAGGGATCGAGTCCAGAATTTAGGACAGAGCAAGCACTGAGCTGGGAGCCCTCTGACAAAACACAGGGCTTGGCCAGAACTGGCTTACAGTTTGAGGAGCGCAGGAGCTATTTATGAGCAAAACAGCCTACTACCACTAGTCAAATCATCTTCACTGACCTCTCCCCTCTGTATAACTTGTCCCATTCCAGAACGCTCCAGTTCATTTTCACGTGAATATACTACGTCTCTCTCTCTCTCTCTCTCTCTCTCTCTCTCTCTCTCTCTCTCTCCAAGTTTATTTATTTTGAGAGAAAGAGAGTGGGGGAGGGTCAAGGAGAGTGGGAGAGACAGAGAATCCCAAGTAGGCTCCGTGCTGTCAGTGCAGAGCCCGATGTGGGGCTTGAACTCGTGAACCATAAAACCAAGACCAAAGGAGAAACCAAGAGTCAGATGCTTAACCGACTGAGCCACCCAGGCACCCCTACATTACCTCTCTTCTCCTATTACAAACACCTTGGTTTATGCCTATGAAAGATTATTTTGTATTAAATGGTTGGAAATACTGTTTCACGGCAGACGAATATTCCTAAATCAGAAATAGTTGACTCACTTAGCTGTTTTCTAGAGACATCTGGGAATTTATATGTTTTTCCCATTATTTTACATACTACACGTTGGTGACAAAGGAAACATGGGAGCCTTTTATTTTTCACCTCACAGTCTTCTGTTCAAGGATTTTCAAAATTAAATTATAATTACAATTGTATAATAAAGATGAAATTATAAAATTGAAAATTAAACAAATGCTCACATAGTTTAATCCAGTAAACTTATTTCTAAGAATTTATTTTAAGAAAACAGCCAGAGATGTAGGCAGAGATTTATTTGTCAGAATGGTAATCTCCGCAGTTATCTGTAATACTTACAAATTAGAAACACGTTAATGTCCAACAATGTGGAATAATTAAGTTAATTATGATATTGCTCTGGTGGAGGATGTCATAAACCACTATTAAACAGGATTTTCTCAAAAATATTGACACAGGGGAAGATCGTCTGAAAACAAGAGACATACACACACACATGGAAATATATACATGAAAGTATTATCCCAAATGTTAAAAATAGTTACATGTAGGTGGCGAAATTATGGGTGACCTTTGTCTCCCCGCATGTTTCTTTATTTTCCAATTTTCTATTTTTTTTCTTACAAAATAACAGAAGACTCTATATAAAATTTTCCAACATTAAAAAATTCATAAAATAAAAAGAAAGTTCCCCACCCCCTACTTTGAATTCCATTCCTCACAAGTACTCATTATTAATTTTTAGTGTGTTTTCTTCCCAACCAGTTTCTTTTTTGTAAAAACAAGAATATCTCACAGGCTATGTTCTATGACTTGCCTTTTTCAGTAAACAAGCAATTTATTATGTTAGGACATAAATATGTATTGTATTCCTTTTTAAAAGGCTGCATAGTTTCCACACTTACCATGATTTATGGAACCAGTCCCATATGACCAGACCTCAGATTTCAGTCCTGCATTCAACCATATTATACACATGTCTCTGCTCATGTGAGCCAGTATTTCTGTAGGTTAACATCCTAGTGGAAGAAAAATGGGCATACTTTTAAAGTTGTTTTTTTAATGTATTTATTCTTGAGAGAGAGAGACAGAGAGAGTGCATATGTGTAGGGGAGGGGCAGAGAGAGAGAAGCAAGAGAGAATCCTAAGCAGACTCTACACTGTCAGCACAGAGCTTGACGCGGGGCTTGATCTCAGAACTGTGAGATCATGACCTGAACTGAAATCAAGAGTTGGATGCTCAACCGACTGAGCCACCCAGGTGCCCCCCCCAAAAATGGGTATATTTTAAATTTTGATAGATAACACCAAATTTGCCTCCATAACAAGTTGAAAAACATATGCTCCATATGGAAGTTCCTTATTAAATACATCCTCAGCACTACCTAATGAGTCCATTTATTTTGTGCCATTTATGTTTCAACAGGTGAGGTACGAGATCTTGTTATCATTTAAATTTACATTTTTATTAGTAATGCGTTTTATTTCTATATGATTTATTGGTAATTTGTACTTCTTCTTTTGTAAGTTGTTGCTAAGTATCACTTTCCATTTTTCTTGTAGGCTTTTTCTTCTTTATTCCAGCTGAATTGTTATATTTTCTTGTATGTTATGACAATGACAAGTGAACCTTAGTTATATGCCCTACAAATGTTTTTTTTTCCTAGCACACCATTTGCCGTTATACTTTGTTTATGAAGTCTTTCATCATAAAAAGCTCTTAATTATTATTTTTATATTAAGAAAATTAAGGATATTTTAAAATACATCAATATAAAGCTTTCAACAGATATGAATAAAATGGTCAATACCTTGGCCATTTTTTCCTCACCAACCCATACATTAAGTTGCATATTGCTCTGCAGGGAAGATTTAAAAGTTTAGACTTGGGAGAGTTTCCATAATTATTCAAAAACAATGAGGTTTTTAATTGAATACACCCATTGCCTTAAATCCACAAGCATTTGATTGTCTTGCTAAAACAACTGATGTTTCAAATGATTGTTCCATTTGATTTTTCCTTCCATATGAAAGCTTTTTAAGAAGGAATGGAATTAATTACCATAAAAATATTCATGTAACAGAATCAAATGACTCTTGAAACTAAAGTGACGATTTAGATGATCTAGCTGGCTTCTATCCTAAATGCCAAGGACAACATCTTTTTAGGTCCGTCCTGCCCATTGAGAATTTCAACTGTATCCCATCAAAAGGTGTTTCCTTGTATATCATGACTCCCCCTTTGATTCTGTTCAGGGACATGCTCACCATATTTTCACTTTTGTTATTTTCCAAGAAGTGCCTTGGGCACCTGGGGGCATACAAAGGCAAGTAGAAATGAGCAGTGTAACCTCAGGTGGCCATAGCAAATTCAAGAGTTCACTCCAGGTGGGACAGCCTTCCGGGCTAGAGATGCACTTTTGTATCTAATGATGGAAGCATCCCCAGCGGTAGGAGCACATGGGGCCTGGGTTTGGTTCAACCTCTTCACAAGCTTCCCAAGGTTAAGTGGCACCCCCACCCTGGGTTAGGTTCATCCTACTCAAGCCCACTTTGGGTTCCTTCCAACTGAGCCTACCCAAGCCCTCTACTGGCCTTCCCTAATTATAAGCTATCAGATGTGAAATTATACGTCAATGTGTTTTGAAAGTGAATAAAAAATAGGTCAAGCATCTGTCTTTTTCAGTAAAAACCATATCCTTTTAAAATTCCTTGACACCCCACTCATTGCTTTTCTTATTTCTGCTCTGTATTTTTTCTAGACCCATGACACAGCAGTGATGGAGGGATTATGGTTGTCATAGAACATATCCTGATCATTGTCATTTTAGAAATTCTCAGTAAGGGGCACCTGGGTGGCTCAGCCGCTTATGCTTCCAACTCTTGATTTCAGTTCAGGTCATAATTTCACAGATGTGAGACTGAGCCCCATGTTGGGCTCTGTGCTGGGTGTACAGCCTGCTTGGGATTCTCTCTCTCCCTATCCCTCTCTTCCTCTGCCCCTCTCCCATGCTCTCTCTCTCTCTCTAAAAAAAATTAAAAAATGAAGGAAGAAGGAAGGAAGGAAGGAAGGAAGGAAGGAAGGAAGGAAGGAAGGAGGAAATTCTCAGTAAAAAAATGAAGATGTTAATTGTTATAAAGAGATAATCATAAAAGAATTAAATTTTTTACTTTACACTACATTATGTATTCTTTATTTGATTTAGGCTTAGCTCATGGGGATCAATGTCCTGCATAAAATTTCTCTCTCTTTTTTTTTAACTTCCAATTCTAAGTGGCTTAACAGTAAGCACATGATTTGGCCTGTTGGATGGATTCTTAGTGAATGGACCTTGCCAGTCCTGTCTCCATCACTCTTGACAAATAAAAACTCTTTGATATTTAAAATAAAACTGTTTTCAGGGTGCCTGGGTGGCTCAGTCAGGCAGCTGGCTTCAGCTCAGGTCAGGATCTCGCAGTCTGTGGGTTCGAGCCCCGCGTTGGGCTCTGTGCTGACAGCTCGGAGCCTGGAGCCTGTTTCGGATTCTGTGTCTCCCTCTCTCTCTGCTACTCCCCCGCTTGCACTCTGTCTCTCTCTGTCTCTCAAAAATGAATAAACGTTAAAAAAATTTTTTTAATAAAACTGTTTCCAAGGGCATGAAGCATACTTACAAAGCCTTCTAAAGTTACTGAATATTATGGATTATACATTTAATTAAGCACCAATTATTAAATATGAAGCTTACAGAACACACAGCCTCTCTATTCAAAACTGCAGAGTGGAACAATTCCATGACATCATATAGTAGAAATCTAGTTTACTTCTACATCTTCCCTCTCATCTTCCAGAAGCGACACCTTTTGTTTGGGGGAATGAATGTCCCCTTAGGCGCCTCTCCAAACATTTTTTTCCTAATGCCCCAATCCTAGTATACCTTGGCCCTGACTAGGGATGATTGAGCCAGGGAAGATCCCTGACCCACAGAAGACCAGTGAGAGTCCTTCCCTGGATTTTTTTAATTTTTTTATTTTTTTTAATGTTGTTTTACATTTATTTGGTTTTGAGAGACAGAGTGAAACAAAGTGAGATGGGGGGGGGGGCAGAGAGAGGGAGACACAGAATCTGAAGCAGGCTCCAGGCTCTGAGGCTCTGAGCACAGAGCCCGACGTGGGGCTCGAACTCACGGACCGCGAGATCATGACCTGAGCCGAAGGTGGACGCTTAACCGACTGAGCCACCCAGGCGCCCCAAGGGATTTTTGAGTTATAACTGGAAAAAGAGGCACCATCACTCCCTGTTGAAAAACTGGGAAGTACAGTGCCCTAGGGATGGATCAGCCAAGTTTCTAGACTTCCAAATGAAGTGCACCGATCTGGGAGAATAGAGGGAAGCATCGGGTGGCATTGGAATTCCTGGTTCTAATTTCCCTGATGCCAGTCTTCCTGCAATCACACAAATATTCCAAAGCCTTCTTCTCTTTGTCTAAAGCAGTCTGAGTTAGACAGCTGTGACTTGGAAGCGAGAGGTCCTTATGGACCTGTGTGTGACAAAATTGAATCCTATGTTCTTCCTGTTCTAAGCAGTACCAGGGGATTGTGTTCAAATAATATATATACAATTACCTCACCACTCTTTGGTGAGGTAAATATTGCCATTGCTATAAATGTAATGAAGATTCATCTAATATCTCTACATGGTGACTAACAGGGGGTAGGGGATTAGACCAGCAATAGCCACAAATTTCACTGAAGATCCAGTTTGACTCTGGAACCAACCAGCTGGGTGAAGCTCGATAGGCCTCTTCGCCTCAGTGAGCCTCTGGGTCCTAATTTCTAACATGCAAATCTGAATAGGTAATAGCTAAGGTAATTGCCAGTCCTTTTTAGCTCCCACAGTACCTATCTGGAGGATTCTCTTTCCTCAAGCAGCCATTTTCTGAGAGTGGTACCTCCAGGTATCAAAAAGAAAAATCTAAGTAAACCAAACATTCATGCTGGGTTTGTGACATAAAGTCATGTAACTGTGCTGTATCCAGTCAGCCTGTCACACAGAAAGTGCCAGTACCTCCATCCTCTCACCTCTCCTTCTGCAGCAGGGGGGTCTCGGGACCCACATCACAGCAGCTCCAGGGAGAAAAGTCTTGAGGAAAGGCCGAGCAAAATGAGTTCATTAGCAAGCCAAAGTCACAGGAATAGACTTCACAGCATGTATTAAAAAGTAATTTTCTCAGCCTTTCAAAGTACTGGACAAGTACTCATGAAGTTTTGCCCAGGACTGCCATGGTCCCAGGCAAAGATCTCAGTATAAAAGGATCCCCAAAAGCACCTAGCCTAATCTCCTGGCCTATTCCTGAATCCCTTCCACTAGCCAGATGCTCACCATCTATTCCACTTTCCTGAGAATTCTCCTTACGTGACAAGATACTTTCACTCTTCATGACTCAGCACACCTGCTTGGTCTACATGCTCTTCGAGGGTGAGCCCCAGAACCGACTGTAGCCAACGGGTCCACAGCAGCAGAGCCTACTGTGGGCCTGCACCCCGGGGTGTGTGAGGACCCTTCTCGCACACATTTGGCCGCTACTGGCTGCCATTTTCTGACTGCCTTTCCAGTAGACTGTTCCTCATCGTGGCTGCAGCCCCAGAAGGCCCCACTGTAGGAGAATCACACGATCCACCGTACGGATACCAGGCTTGACCTTGTGATTGCTTGAACAGCCATATGAGAAAACAGTGCACTTTTGAGCGAAAGCTTTAAGAGCCGCTGTGCGGTTGGCCACCTTCCTTCTCTGACACAAGGCAAGCACTGCCCTATGGGCTGCTTCGTGAGCTCGTCCCACAGCGAAGAGGCCTCAGGACAGAGCTGCAGCAAAACTGTGGTGAACACATAGGGCCAGCAAGAGATGTATCTTGGTTGCTGGAAACCACTGAGATCTTGGGGTCGCGTGTTGCTGTAGCACAACTGCACCTCCTTCTTTTGGGGAATGTTGTCTTCCAACGTGGTTTATATATTTCCAAAGTGGTAGACCAGATCCTCCAGTCCCGGCTGTGACCTGGCTTGGCCAATGAGTTCCCCACCCCCAGCCCCCTCACACGCGATTCCTACTGAAATCCCACAAGACCCCTCGCACTGTCTCCAGGACCTTTGTTAGAGCTGGTGAAAAAGAGATTATTTTCATGGGACTCACCAGCTCTATGTCCATTAGCAGAGAATTGCCCCTTGCCTCATTTGACAAGAAATGGCTTGACGAAGAATGACACCAGTACAGAAAAAAAGCAGGCCCAGGGAATGGAAAATAAGTGAGATCTGGACCCCAGGCCTTGCCATGACTAAGGAAGTGCCAGTGAATCATCCGCTTTCTGTAATCAAGATTTTGCTTCTGAACTTTGCAACCAAAAAATCCTAGTTCTGGGCCGAAACACTGCAAACCAAAATAGACTCATATCCCTCGTCTGACAGTGCCTGAGAGGGAGGGAACTTGAAAATCAAACTTTTTCCTCTGGCCTGTCACCAGACAGAAACTAAGCTATTGTACATTGGTAGGAATACGCCCCATGTGTAAAATGCTTCTAGGCTTGTGTAAGAAATAGCTTGATGCAGAAACTTATTCCAGCATTCAACATCATCAGCACCGCATGCTCCCACACTTAGAATGGCCACTTGGCAAGGATCTCTAGCTTAGTTGATCTCAATCTCCCCAGCCTCTTAACAGTTTAGCAAGCTTTAGGTGTGCGGTTTTAGCAAAACGGACCCAATCATCTGCAAGGTGCTCGAGTCTGACCCACATGACCCCGCGGTCATCAGAAAGCAGCCACAGAACAGTATCCCAGCATCGCATGTCCTGCAATGGCCTGAACTGGGGAATATGTCATTGAATGCCACTGCTTCTTCAGATTTGACTGTAAAGTTCCCTAACTGCATAAAAACTACATTATAAAATATAAGCAAAATTATGTTGGACAACAACCAGCAAAGCATTTAGATTGATTCTCCCTCCAGGCAAGATTCAGCTGGAAGTAGCAGTGGCCTAATGGACCACACAGATTCCCGAACATCTAGTGCCTCTGCTGTAGGGTTATCTGACCGATTAGGTGGTCCCAAGGGCTTCTCAAAAGGACTGAAACCTTCTGTTTATTTGAAAAATTCAAGCTTCGTTGTTTGGCACATGGGAGGAAAAGTCATTCATGAATCCATTTTAAAAATGTCTCTTGGTCGGGGGGGCGGGGGGTCACCTGGGTGGTTCAGTTGATTGAATATCTTACTCTTGATTTTGGCTCAGGTCATGATCCCAGGGTCGTGGGATCGAACCTGTGTCCGGATCCATGCTGAGTGTGGAGTCTGCTTAAGATTCTTTCTCTCTCTCTCGCTCTCACTCTTTTTCTCTCTCCCTCTTGCACTCTCCCTCTCCCTCTCCCCTGCTCACAGACTCTATCTCTTTAAAATAAAATTTTAAAAAATATCTCTTGGTCATTGTTCCTGAACATATCTGGAAAATGCTGCTTTAGGCCAACACTCATATGGCAGCTGTTTTAATCAACAGGCCATCTCCTCATGACCACTCAACCGTGGGGCCCTATCCAGTCTTCTCTTGCATGCATAAACTATAAGGAGAGTCCCATACAAGGAGTGCCTTCACAAACAAATCAGGAGATGATGGTGGCAGGTTTCCCCGAGACATCCCAGGAAGGAATGACTTAGGAATGGCTTTCAGGAGGGATTCCTGTAAATGATGCTCCAGCAGAGGCTGCCAGTTCTTGGGAACGGAAAGAGGGACTACAATGCTGTCCAGAAAGAAACCATCCCAGAGGGTATCCTGAGCCCCAAGAAGATGGACCACTGGGGAGAGTTCTATGAATCAGGTAAAGCTTCAGTTGACAAATCCTGTTTGGTTGACGTGTGCAGGGGTTCAGAATGAGTCACCACGAGGTGTGCCACTTTGGCATGTAGATTATTTCAAGGTGAAAACAATCAAGGCCCAAAAGACTCAGGAAGAAACTCTGACCTCCCCCCCACCACCCCCAACTGCCTAAAAGAATTTCAACAGAGGCCCTGCTACTGGAAGAGAGCTATCACCATAGGTAACCATAGTATAATGCAAACTAGACATGGTAGACAGGGAGAAACCTAGTAAAGTCTGGCAAAATTCTCTCTATGTCCCATTGTTTCAGAGTGGCCCAGCGAACAGTGGCTTACCAAACATTTACTTTGCCATCTTCCTGTAAACTGCTTTCCTTCTCTTTGCAGTCCCAGACCCCTACAATCTTCTCCTTAGTGCAGGATGACATATATACCTCATTTTGCTTGAAATCTCATGCGTATGTGGATTCCCTGTATGTAGGAAATTACATTTGCTTTTCTCCGGTTAATCTGTTTCATGTCAATTTAATCCTTCAATGAGCCAGAGTATCTTGAAAGCAGAATAAAATTGCTCCTCGCCAACACCTATGGGTGGTTTTGTCCTCCAAACTTGAGTGTTGTGACTTCATACACCTTTTTTTTTTTGAGGGGGTGGGGGGAGATGGAGGGGAGTGGATAAAAATGCTCTCTGAATTATTTGAAAGACAGATCACATTTCAAAAGGGAAGGAAGAGGTGCTTATTAATAGTGTGCATTCCCCATAGCTGTTGTGAGGCTTAGATGTATGCAAAGGGCTTAGAACAGTGCATAGCCCCTCAAAAACACTCGGTGAAGGTGTTGGCTATTATCATTAAACTTCAAAATATTGTCATAAGCTTTCTTTGTCCTCAAAGTGTGAGAAAACAGGCCAGGAGATGCTATTAGACTATCAACCTTCAGGAATTTGGAGGTTGGGGGGGAAGGCAGTGGAAGACAATAAATTGAAAATCACAGATCAAATTTAAGTATTTGAATAAAATAACATATAAGAATCTAGTGGGTAAGAAAATATGTTTTTGCTTCTCCAAAGTAAAACATTCAAAAAAACCAGTTGGGTCCATTTTTTCAAAAGAAAGCTTCAAAAATTTACATAGACTATTATGGAGTTGACTGGGCAATAGTCAGTAGATTTCTTCTTACTTTTTCTTTTCTTTCTTTTTGTTTTAGAGAGAAAACGAGTGGGGGAGGGGCACAGAAAGAAGAAGAGAGGATCTCAAGCAGATACTGTGCTCCTCTCACAGCTAGTGAGATCATGGCCTGAGCCGAAATCAACAGGTGTAAGCTTCACCGACTAAGCCAGCCAGGCGCCCTGTCAATAGATTTCTTTCACAGGCGTTCTACATGATGCCATTATAGAACATTCGAAATTGTGGAGACCCAAATTGAATACTAGTGAGTTGAAACCTTAACCCTGCCAAAATTTGGGGGAGGTCACGAAAAATCCCTTTGATTTCACTTTGTAATTAGGTAAGTCAGAAGGCAGTTTTTTTGTTTGGATGACAGGGGCTGAGAAGTATCATTTAATTATGAAGGTTAAGACGGAAGCCAGCAGCAAAAACGACAACAAAAAGCAAATTCTTTCCCTCCGAGTTTCTGCAAAACTGGGTAAATCCAGAACACATATTTGTAGTTTGACAGTGGCTTTAAGCATACGATATACATTACCAAACTTGCATCTTTTGTATTAACTTGCTCTGATTTAACCTACAAGTAGAGTAAGTAGGTCTGGGGGGAAATCAAAGTCACCTGGGTTCCATAAAAACAAAGAAGCCATAATAATTCACATTTGCTAGGATGATTATAATATTAATTTAATAAAGATCTGAACCACTCCTTTGCTGCTGAAATTACTGATGTAAAGTTCTCATTGAAACTCCGTGCCCAGCATATTGCTGTGTTCTGCATTTGCTTGAGAAAAGGTACAGAACAGAATAGGACACATTTACCACACACATTCAGATCTGTAGCCTGAAACAAAATTCACGATATTTTGATTCTTAAAAAAAAAAAGCTAGATTCTACCTGCAGAATTTCAGAAGGGAAAAGCATCACAGTACAAAGTGTTGAGGAAAAGAAATCATTAAGCGAAAGTCCAAGATTAACAACGGACATTTAGTTTTATAGTTTAAACCAGATTTTCATGAGTTCTCTAATTTTATTCTCACAACAACCCTGTGAGGTGGGTCTTGTTGTTAACCCCTCCTTTTTTTTTTTTTTTTTTTTAGTTTATTTAGTAATCTCTACACCCAACATGGGGCTTGAACTCATGACCCCGAGATCAAGAGCTGCATGCTCTTCCGACTGAGCCAGCCAGGCACCCCTGTCCCACTTTTGATGCAGGTTTAGGCACCAAGGGTTAACATCCACATCACAGCTGCTAAGTGACCAGCACGGGGTAGCAAGTTAAAGACCAGTATTTTTTCTACTGCACCACATTGCCTTTCAACACCTGGGTAAAAGACACATCAATATTACCAGGGGAAGTGTTACAGGGCCATGTGGATTTTGTCTTACACAGGAACTCTTCCCAAGAGATTTTCAAGGAAGGGTACCCTTTCCTTAGAGTGCAACGGACACCAAAGTGGGGTGACCATTCAGCCTGCCATGTCTGCAGCTGCCTGAGGTGCCCTGCCTCTAGGGATCCAGGGAAAGGTGACATCATGCCAGGGGAACAGTAGCGACACTGAGCAAACAGTCTGAAGAAGTAGAAAACCACAGCTCCAGAACTCTACTGAGCCCCCAACCTCACACCTAAACAGCTAGAGATTTTAGTAGTGCCTTATGGTCCATGCGATCCGTTAAGGGAGACAAAAGCCTCTTTGGCAGAGGTATTGCTGAATCAAACAACATTAGCAACTCTCTGTGAGATGAAAATCACTGTACTCTATATGTATTGTAATGGTCTTACTCCTTTGGCTGTTTACACGCCATGTTTGTGGGTGAGGAGGGCCATCTTTAATTCAGTATGTATTGAAAAATCTAGTAGTTAGAAAATCTACTAATTCAGTAGTATTGAAAATCTAATTCCAAGAAGTAAAAAAGTTGTATGCTTTGGTCAATTCTTCATACAGGTGAGATGCTAAAATCTTAGTTTACAGACCATTCTTTTCTCATATTGCTTTTGCTAAAATTTCTACTTTTTGGCATAAACCTGTTTCTACCTTATAGGTTTGACTTCATAGGCATAGAAAGTGGAACAAGTCAATTCTGGTTTTTACCAGAAGTTTAAAAGAAAGTAGATAGTTAGACTTGAAGCAAAGTTCCCATTTTAACCACATAGCTCTCAAACCGTGCACCCTCCCAATCCGTCTGCACCTTTGGGGGATGAAGACAAGTTCAAGAGTGGCTGGAAGCTTTTCATTTTCCCGAGGCTGCAGCTCCAGAATTTCAGCCTCCATCCCCACTTTTCCCATCAACATACACATACAGTGTCTTAAAAAGTAAGTCTCAATTCTGTCTCCTCTATAAAAACATCCTTTTATTGAAGAAGAAAATAAGATCACTTTCTGTGTTAAGAACTGACCCTCTACCACATTCTAGCTGACAGGCCTTTATGATGGGCAGTGAGGACTTGAGTCCTCACAAATCCAATGGGTTCCCGTGTGATTTTAGTCCAATCATTTACCTTACTGTGATATTGTGATTTGCAATAAGAAATACACATTTGGTCTTTGCCCCTGTTTTTGGCACAGAGCTCCCAGAACCTTGGGAGTTTCCTAAGTGATAAGAGAGACACAGTGTCTTCTGTTATTCTTAACAAGCCCTTGCAAACACACCAGAGTTTATGTGAATGAGGTGACTTTTGGAAACCCCTAGGGAGGGAGGCTGGTCGCCAGGGGAACCAACCAGGTGTCTGGAGGTCTGGAACTTTCAGCTCCACCCTCCAACCTCTGGGGGTTAGGGGAAGGGCTGGAGATTTCCTTAATCACTAATGGCCAATCATTCAATCAATCATGTCTATGCAATGAAGCCTCCATAAAAACTGAAAGGACAGGGTTCAGAGAGCTTCCAGGTTGGTGAACATAGGTGTTCCTGAGTTAGAGCCTTGAAAACAAACTAGTAATCTAGTCAGTAAAATGGCTCTCTGAGTTCTGTGAGCTGATCTAGCAAATCAATGGAGCCCAAGCAGGGGGTTATTGGAACCCCCATCCAAAGCTGGTTGTTCAGAAACCCAAATGATAACCGGGACTTATGAGTGATATCTGAAGGGCAGGGGGAGTGTTGTGGGACTGAGCCCTTAACCTCTGGGATCTGATGCTATCTCCAGATAGATCATGTCGGAATTCACTTAATTGCTTGATGGTATTGGGGGAAAACACACATCGGACCTAGTCAGTAATCACAGATGTGGGGAAAATGGTAATGGCTCCACTATTTCTCAGAGATACTGGGAGTTTGGAACAGGGGAGCAAAATGAATTCAATAAGCCAGGCTCGGCCATATCCTTAAGTCAATCATATTGACTTAGTGCCTTGCCATCTGTTCTGAACCAGCCTGCCTCCTGACGCCTTTCTGTCCGTCCTGGGTCCTGCACTTCCTGCCATTCCTCCCGTCCAACTGACCACAGGCGCCCTGGCCCACACACGCATTTTCTTTGGAACACACAGTGTTGGCTAGCGCAGCATTTTACATTTGAGTTATCTGCCAAAACACTAAGTCCAGGAATGGGCTGGATTGTCTGCCATCCAGTCCCCACCACTGCCACCCCCTTCTAGGGCCCTCTTTGCACATGAAGGGGAAGCCAGGACTGCTCTGCCCAGAAGCTTCTACTCCACAAGGGTCTGTGTTAGAGTCTATCGGGAGAAACCCTACAGAAACTCAGAAGAGAAGGGAAGCTGAGATAACTTCTGGAGCAGCTCCCACAGATGTGCAGGGAGACAGATCAGGTGGCATAGCTGAGGGTCTCAGCAGCCTTCCACAGTCCTCGGGAATGACCCACGTCAGTGCCATAGACACTGAGGCTGATGGCGGCAGCTTCTTTGGGCTCCTAGATCACTGGGGCTGGCAACCTACAGAGTCTCAGAGCTTTCGGAGATCAGCCAAGGCTGCCGGCTGCTTCTTGGTACTGCAGACAGAGGACTGTGGGTCTGTGAGAACTCTCTTTGCTCACATCCTTCCAGAGAGACCCAAACCTGCAGTTCCCTTACTTAGAGAAAGCCGCCTCTGTTTCCCCGACCAAATTTTGAACCGACGTAAGATTTCTTATAAACATCCATTTTCCAATTTTCTCCTTTCATCATGCTTCTGGCAGAAGTAGGCTCACGTGCCACACGGTAGCAATGGTCCTGGCATCTTGCCCTTTTGGAGAAGCACGTGTCCTCCAGTGGCCAGCATCCCCCAGGTCTGTGACACTGAGGCCACTCTCTGCACCGCCTTCACCTGCCTGGTACCTGCAGGCACTTGACCTTGAGAGTCCTCGTCCAT
Source organism: Prionailurus bengalensis (assembly GCF_016509475.1). NCBI lineage: Eukaryota > Metazoa > Chordata > Mammalia > Carnivora > Felidae > Prionailurus > Prionailurus bengalensis. The sequence goes on along the minus strand of NC_057356.1, from coordinate 33,409,878 downwards.
TCTCCTGCCGCCCCTACTTCCTCTCGTGCTCTCAGGTCACACCGAATCCCTGCTTAAACTTGAAGCTGACACAGCTTCTTGAAGCAGGTAACCTGTGCACACTCAGCCGTGACAGAAGTGTGGCCAATATCCCTGAGGTTTCTCGACTGGCACGCTATTCTTGATAAGAAGTCATTTTTAAAATATTATTTTTATATCAAAACAACTATGGATAAATTATGACGTACAAGCAAAGTGTGTCTTTTTCAAGGGAAAACACAAGATCTCCAATAAACTTTTATCTTGGGCTGGTGTCTCCAAGCATTTTCAGGAGTTCTCACTGAAGGGTGAGGCTCTTCACTGGGATTGAGAAGCCCTGGGCTGGAGTCTTTATACTCGTGACAGTATGTTATACCAATAAAGAACTCCTTAAAACTGAGAGGATGAAAACAGACTAAAAGTAATTTAACTTTAAAACAGGATTTGGAGGATTATGATGTGTTCTTGTGAACACCCAGATATTCATATTTATAATTTATCTTGTAGGTAGTTTGTATCTATAGGATTCGATTTTGAACGTTTGCAAAGATAAAGGTGACTTTTTAAACTCTGAACAAACAGGAGTGTTTTGTTTTTAAATTTTTTTAAATTAATTAATTAATTAAATTCATTTTGGCATCAAGAAGATGGTTTGAGTTAAAATCAGTTAAAACTGCTGTTTGAGGGGCGCCTGGGTGGCTCAGTCCAGTAAAAGTCTGACCAGCTCAGGTTGTGATCTCACGGTCTGTGAGTTCGAGCCCTGTGTCAGGCTCTGTGCTGACAGCTCAGGGCCTGGAGCCTGATTCAGATCCTGTGTCTCCCTCTCTTCTCTCTGCCCCTCCACTGCTCATGCTCTGTCTCTGTCTCTCTCTCAAAAATAAATAAACATGGGGCACCTGGGTGGCTCAGTCGGTTAAGTGTCCGACTTCGGCTCAGGTCATGATCTCGCGGTCCGTGAGTTCGAGCCCCACTTTGGGCTCTGGGCTGATGGCTCAGAGCCCGGAGCCTGCTTCTGATTCTGTGTCTCCCTCTCTCTCTGCCCCTCCCCCATTCATGCTCTGTCTCTCTCTGTCTCAAAAATAAACTTAAAAGAATAAAATAAAATAAAATAAAATAAAATAAAAATAAATAAACATTAAAAAAAATTAAATGCCATTAGAGAGGTCCCATCCAATCTGTCCAACTAAAGGCACGGGCATCTGTATTGAGAGTAGCTGTTCAATACTTTAACCCCCCACCAGGAACTCAAAGAGGCCTACGACCTCAGAATCTAAGTGTCGGGACCAAAATACATACTCCAACTCCATCATCTACTTATATAGTACTACTAAGAGTCAAAAGGCTCCAAATTACACACCAACTGATGAGTCCACTGCACACCCACAAAGTTATCCCAGATTGGCACTGCTGTAGCTGTTTAAATCACATAAATATTTGATATCCATCAAGGTCTTTCTAGGGTTGTGAAGAAGAATTACATATTTACTCATAAATCAACATTTTCCACATCAGGTACGGAAAAAAGTCTATAAATACTTTCTGAGAATTAAGCTAAAATGCATGCTCTGCTGTCTACTGTGAAAACACATCATGCTTCAGGATTTGCCCAGAAATTTGGATGCTGCCTCTTCCCCTGTAGATAATGCACATACAGGAAGAAGGCGGTGCTCCAGAGAAGAAGGAACATACAAGGCTGCTCAGAGTCCAGATACCTTGATTCTTCGATGGTCTCAAACACGGCCTCTGGGTCTGCTGCATCTAACTACCTCCCTAAGGTGTTCTCAGAGTCAATTCAGACCTGGAGGAAAAAGGTCATGGTTTGTTTACTCATTTTTGTCCCAATCCCACACCCAGCATAGCACAGGCATTCAAACACTGCTGACTCAAATTGATTCGTGGAATGTCAGAAATATGCCTTTCGCATAAATAAGGTGACAATATAGAACTTCAGGTGAGCTCTGTGCTCCTGGAAAACAGCACAGGTGAAGACACTCCCCACCCATGAGGACACTGGGAGCTCAATCATACTTGGGGATTCAGGCAGTAAGAAACTGATTTGGGCATTGCATGCAAAATCAAACTTTCAAATGTTACCCTTTCAAAATAGATATGACATGACTGTAAATGATACAATATTTATACATGTAAAGTCTATGTTTGTTTAATCTGAGCCATTAAATCTGAACCAGTGTATGTGTGTACAATGAACAATTTAAATTCTTAGTTATTTTTCCCAGCACGGTGTAAAATAACCTGTCTCTGACAGTGAGATTTGCAAACATTTGCTATTAACAGAGTTGCTCACTTTCTGGAGAAGATGGTTCAGTACTCAATTGGTAATGAGCCCAGGGGTTCAAAGTTACTTTTAAATGCATGTACAAATAGTTACCAAAAGTAATGTTATTAGAAGACATTTATTGTCAAAAGAAAGAAAGGAAAAAGAGCCCCCTCCCTTTTGTGTTTCAGGAAAAGGCTCACTGCAAAGAATCTCCCTCCCTCTATGATTTGGATGAAATTCTCAGATGTTCTTCTTGTCTACTGATAACAAGGTGACACACAGAACCCCCATGCTCCCATTCTTTGTCTCATAAATTACTAACAGAACTGTTTGTCCTCATTTACCAATCGGGACAAAATACCCACTTTCTTCACTTGACCAAACTTCAGCCAGCTACCCTTCCCATAGGGCCTTAGATAAGACTCACCCATGAGCAGAACCCCCCACTCCTTAAGGGGCCTCCTGAGAACAGACTGACCTCACGGTCCCCAGCAACTGATGGCTGTCCCATGATGCCACCTGCTCATCCCACTTCCCACACCTTGTTTATCCGTTTACCCCTCTCTATGTAGGAAAAGCCCTCTCTTCTTGACCTTCGAGATGCTGGCAGATCTCATAGCCAGGACGTCCTTCCCCCTGCCCCAAGCCTTTTTGAATGAAGTCTTTCCTTACCCAAATCTGAATCTGGCTTTTGATTTCAGAGAAGGAACTGCTCAAATATCAGCAAGTAGGTTATCCCCTTACATATTATCTACGACAGTGCAGGTCGTAGATAATGGCTCCCAGCCACCACCTCCCCAACCCTGGAGACGTGATAATGAGGAACGGCCCGAAGTAGACAGAGCCAGAAGCAGAGGACGCCCAGATTTGTGCCCAGACTGTTGGTGTGTTCCCAACCACATAACCCTTTCAGACACAACTTTTTAGCACTGTCCTTTTTTAATATTTATCATACCACTACCCTATGATGAAATATTCATGTGGTTTCAATAGCTACCACAAAGCCAAGTCTGTGACAACTCTGTTGATATGCACTGGAGTCCACTACGTTAATGTAATTCGATACACTAGGTAATTAAATATCATCGTAGGCTGATAATCTTCAAAAAGCGTATGCCTCTTTTAATAAGTCATTACACTAGTCTAGTTGTACGCACAGCTTTAAAATAATCACCTTATAATGTTCAAGTTAAGGGAGAGTCTATCATGGGTCCCCTCTGCACAAACTCCCAAGGTCTTTAGCCTCCCACTCAAGGCCCTCAGACACCTCCTCTCAAACCACTTCTCAAGCTTATCTTGAAATGCTAGCCATATTAAAATAGGGCTCTTTACAAGGAGGAGGCATGTGCAACTGTCTTCAGTAATAAGGCATTTTTCTAAAGCTACCAGAGAACATAAGATCTGAGGAATCATCTTCTTAGCCATAGACGCTCACTTCCAAGGTCAGCAGTCCTCAGGAGATGCCCACAAAAATAGTTCAATGTCCCTCAGAATGCCATCTGCTGTTCAGTGAGCTTGCCCTCTGTGCAGCTCCAATTCCACGATCCCCAAATAGAGGATCCTTTCAGGTCAGCTGGTCACCATCCCACATGGAGTATTTCCTGTCCCCTCAGCTCTGCACCAGGCACTATAGAGGTGTTTCACTTTTCTGTAAACAGTTGTCTTTGACTGAGAAGGGAATCATGATTTGATTCATCAGATTAGGGCTGTGGGATTGGTTTCACCCAAAAGGAATGCCATGAGCCCCAGGTGATCTACGCAGAAAAAAAATCCTGGTTGTTCTTTCCAAGAAGCAATCCTGGTTTCAACTCCAGGATAAAGAACCTCCAATGTCTACCTTCCCCTCTACCCCTAAATCCTGCCCAAACAGGGCCTGCATCTTTTTGATTGCTCAAGCCCCAGGTTTTCTCCCAGTTGGCAGGATTTGCTGCCTTCTTACAACCAACATTCTTTAGTTATGGAGATCTTTTATCTTACCATGTTTTTTATTGTTTGTTTTTTATTTAAAAAAATTTTTTAACGTTTATTTATTTTTGAGAGAGAGAGAGAGAGACAGAGCATGAATGGGGGAGGGGCAGAGAGAGGGAGACACAGAATCTGAAACAGGCTCCAGGCTCCGAGCTGTCAGCGCAGAGCCCGACGTGGGGCTCGAACTCACGGACCGCGAGATCGTGACCTGAGCCGAAGTCGGCTGCTTAACCGACTGAGCCACCCAGGCACCCGTTTGTTTGTTTGTTTTTAATTTTTTTTAACATTTATTTTTGAGACAGAGAGAGACAGAGCATGAACGGGGGAGGGGCACAGAGAGAGGGAGACACAGAATCGGAAGCAGGCTCCAGGCTCTGAGCCATCAGCCCAGAGCCTGACGAGGGGCTTGAACTCAAGGACCGCGAGATCGTGACCTGAGCTGAAGTTGGGTGCTTAACCAACTGAGCCACCCAGGTGCCCCTGTTTGTTTGTTTTTTTAATACTCCTTGTCTTTTTCGTGAAAAGATTCAAGGGAGCCTATATAGGGGTACGTTTTCAACATTATAAACAAGAATGGCTGGAAATCAAGATGAAAACACTGCAGGTGGCTGCATGTTTTGTTGGGGGAAAAAAGCACATAGAGATAGAAATATTTTGTACTGATGAAGTCATTCCAGAATTGAGAAAAATGTGCTATAGCAACACTCTGGAAAGAAAAAGGCATTTTAGGAAACCTACAGTTAACCCACACACACAATATGAAATGCTATCAAGATATGACTTCATGTGTTGAATGAAGATTCAGTTTCTGATTAAAGCACTTAATTATTCTCCATAAATTCCGTGCGAAGAAAATGAAATGATTAAATGAAATTTTATATTGAAAAACTTAGTATGAATAAGAACGCTTCATTCTAAGATTCACTATTAAAATTAATTTTCCTAAAAGCACTGGAAGAAATTTAACATATGGCTGAAATGTATTCAGAGAACTTAATGCTTCTAAATATAAGAAGGAAAAATATATCAGAACACTGTTTCAAATTAAGATAAATTTTATTGTATCTGAATAACAGGCAACTCATACCTCTTGCTCATAAAGTTAGGCAAATAAACCTAAATCTTGATTCATGACCACTTTAATTCTTTAGATTCTTCCCCTAACAAACTGAAATCCAAGTCATATTGTTGACCTAAACTTTTCTAACCAGAATAAAAAATCATACCCCGTATAAAGATATTTTGAAATTGTAGTTGCTGGGGAGTCTGGGTGGCTCAGTAGTTGGTTAAGCATCTGACTTCGGCTCAGGTCATAATCTCATGGCTTGTGAGTTGAACCCCCGTGTGCGGCTCTTGCTGGCAGCTCAGAGCCTGGGAAACTGCTTTGGATTCTGTGTCTCCACTGCTCTCTGCCCCTCCCCCACTCGCGCTCTGTTTCTCTGTCTCTCAAAGATAAATAAATGTAAAAAAATTTTTTTTAGTAATAAATAAATAAATACAATTGTAGTTGCCAAGGCTAAGTTCATCCAACTTTCATATGATTTCGGGAGATTTACTTTCTAAATACTTTTATTAATTGAATCATCGTTAACATACAGTGTTCTATTAGTTTCAAGTGTACAATTAATGAGTCAACAATTCTATATATTATTCAGTGTTCATCAAGATAAATTGTACTCTTACTCCCCTTCACCTACACCACCCATCTTGCCACCCACCTACCCTCGGGCAACCACCAATTTGTTCTCTATACTTGAGAGTCTGGTTTTTTGTCTATTTTGTTGTTGTTGTTGTTATTTATTTTGTTCCTTAAACTCCACATATGAGTGAAATCATACGGCATTTGACTTTCTCTGACTTACTCATTTCACTTAGCAACACATCTACTAGGTCCCTCCATGTTGTTGCACATGGCAAGATCTCATCCTTTTTTATGGTTGAGTCATACTGCATTGTATATATGTAATTACCACATCTCCTTTATCCATTCATCTATGGATGGACCCTTGGGTTGCTTCCATATCTTCGCTATTGTAAATAACATTGCAATAAACACAGGGGTGCATATATCTTTTTGAATTAGTGTTTTGTTTTCTTTGGGTAAATACTCAGTAGTGGAATTACTGGATCATATAGTAATTCTAGTTTTTGTTGTTGTTGTTTATTTATTTTGAGAGAGAGAGACAGAGCATGAGTGGGGAAGGGGCAGAAAGAGAGGGAGACACAGAATCCAAAGCAGGCTCCAGGCTCTGAGCTGTCAGCACAGAGCCCGATGCGGGGGTCAGCCCATGAACCGTGAGATCATGACCTAAGCTGAAGTCGGACACTTAACCTACTCAGCCATCCAGGTGCCCTTGGTAATTCTATTTTTAATCTTTTGAGGAGCTTCCATACAGTTTCCCATAGTTTGCCTTCTGGACTTTACTCAATAAGTAAAGTCCAGGACCAGATGGCCTCAGAGGTGAACTCTACCAAACATTTAAAGAAAAGTGAATACCTGTTTTTCTCAAACTATTCCAAAAAAAATAGAAAAGGAAGGAAAGCTTCCAAATTCATTCCACGAGGCCAGCATTACCCTAAGTCTAAAATTCAATAAAGACACTACACAAAAAGAAAGCCACAGGACAATATCTCTGGTGAACACAGATGCAAAAATCCTTAAGAAAATATTAGCAAACCGAATCCTACAATACTTTAAAAAATTCATTCACCACAATCAACTGGAATTTATTCCAAGGATGCAAGAGTAGTTCAATAGTTGTACATCAATAGGTTTTTTAAATAATCTTACAAAAACCTAATTAAATGTTTTCCTTTTGTGAAAATAGTTTATCCAAAAAACCATGTTCTGCAGTAACAATAAAGATTCACTGTAATAATTAATTTTTTAGAATTTCTTAAAATTTGACCTAATGTAAACTATGGACTTTAGGCGATAATAATGTGTCAATGTAGGTTCATCAATCGCACAGATGTACCACTGCAGTACTAGACATTAAAGTGGGGTGTGTGTGCAAGGAGCAGGAGTGTATGGGAAATCTCTATACTTTCTGTTCAGTTTTATTGTGAACCATTCTAAACCTGCTCTAAAATACCGTCTATTTAAAAGGAAACAAATTTTTGATGTTCTCTTACGAAAAATAAGTATCCAAATAAACATCAAAATCATCTTCCCTCGTCTTTTTGTGCCAATTATAGCCCAAGACTCTATGAAAGAATAAAAATGCACTTGATTCTATCTCAGCTACACGACTCCCTCCCACAAATTCCTTGCTCATCCAGCCTTGAAGCTGAGTAACCATTTTTGAATGCCCTTACACTGATAAAATTGCACAAAGCTAACGTAGGAAGACTTTAGAAGCATTTTTCTCAAATATCATACGGTGTCACTAAACAACAACAGAAAGAAGTCCTACATACAGAGAACAGATTGGTGGTTGCCACCAGCAGGGTGGGGGGTGTACAAAACGGTGGCAGTGGGTAAAAAGGTACACATTTCCAGTTATAAAATACTAAGTGCGAGGGACGTCATGTATAGCGAGATGACTGTAATTAACAATATTGTTGTATATTTGAAGATTACTAAGAGAGTAGATCTTAAAAGTTCTCATCACAAGAAAAAATATTATAGCTGTGTGGTGATGGATGTTAACTAGACATATTGTGATCATTTGGCAGGTACGTTTTCAAGCCTTTTATTGTCACCTGCCACCTGCAGTGTTTTCATCTTGATTTCCAGCCATTCTTGTTTATAATGTTGAAAATGTACCCCTATATAGGCTCCCTTGAATCTTTTCAGGAAAAAGACAAGGTGTATTAAAAAAACAAACAAACAGGGGCGCCTGGGTGGCTCAGTTGGTTAAGCGTCTGACTTCAGCTCAGTACCTTGCAAAAATACAGTAGCTAAAATAATTGCTATTTTCCAAAATATAAGAGATGTTAAAAGAATTATAAAAGTGAAAAAAACGAGTGTTCAGTATCTGCCCTTACATATCCTAATGGTATCTGGTTTTGGAAACCTCCAAGGGTGTGGGGGCCCCCTGATGGGCAGTGGACCCAAGCCTCAGAGGCACTGATTGAAGATGTACTTTGGAACCTTGAGAAGGCAGCTTCCAGAAGGTGTGAATATGTCCCTTTGTGATGCTTGATTTGCCCGCTGGGTGTAAATGAGTAAGACTTGCAAACTTCCTTTCTTTATCCTTTGGTAAGAGCTGAAAATCATTTTCTGTGCAAAAGAGGACTATATCTAAAGTTAAAAGAGCTCTGGTTAAATCCCAGGGAGGTCTTCAAACTTCAAAGTCATCAGAATGCAAGCAAAAACAGATGCTGATAAGCTACATGACTGAGAGACTCCAAGTGGCTGAAGTTATAGCAGTCACGATTTTATTGAGCACTTGAGGAAAATATAATTTACGTTGCCATCTTAAGGACACTCTACAAAATTATCCCAGTATGCACATTTCGCAACGTGATTTGTAAACAGCCAACACAAAGCATTTGTCTGGCTGGCTGGGGAATCCTCAAGTTCCCAATTCCCAAAAGCATTTACAAACTAATCCCGGCATTCCGAAAAGTAAGACATAACTGGCAGCCCTAAGTGCTACTTTTCCCTAGAAATAAGGAGACCTAGATCCTGTGCTGATTTATAGAAGTTTGATGCAATAAAACAAGTTGTTTAGGACTTGCTCCCCTACGTTTTAACTCATCACCTACATCAGTAAGTCTCAAAATTTCCAAAGTCTAAGAATTTAAATATTTCGAGTTGAGACAGACAGAAATTTGCCTTTAGATGTTTGTCTATGGGATCAAAATGTGGCATCGACTTGAAAGACGCAGCTAACTAACCTTTAAAAGAAGGTTGGATGGGAAGAGTCTGCGGAATCAATGGGGTTCTTCTTTAGGTGTCAATCTTCACCAGGAGCATCACCAGGTCCAACAGAGGGACATGAAGTCAGTGCCCTCTGCTTCCAAAAGACTGAATTCCACAAGGATATTCATGCTCAAATACAGCTGCTCAACGCCAAGGGATACAGAGGCTGCATTCAAAGACGTTCTTAAGACCAACATGTTGGCTTCTCTTCCATTGATTCAGAATACTAAGCTTTCTGTTTATTTACCAGTTGGATGGCTAAACGTTTATGTTGTCAGCACACATGTACCAATTTTTATATTTCCTTCAATCCCCATAAACTTCTTGACACATTCCACCAAATTCATGTTTATATTTACCTCATTCTACTGTGTAAATTATTTCTTGGGGTACTGTTATCACTCCAAGTGGACACGTCTGAAGCACAGCTTATGCCAACTGTCCACCATCGAGAGGCAGACGTGAACCCAAGCACTCGTGTTTCACTTTGCATGACCTTTACCACTACACAATCTGCCTCTACTAATGCTGTGCTTTTGAAGGGCTCTGGGGGTGCAGGTGTTGCCCCGTAGGCTTGTCCTCTTCCACACCTGTTCCTTTCTATTTCATTGTGCAATTGACTGAGATGCCTGGAGAGAGAACCCTGAGATGTGTTAGCATCATTCACTTCCAATGGGCCTAAGATGAGAACAAACCTTTTCCAAACAGCATTAGAACATCAGACAAAATAGTAAGGCACGATCGATCGCACCTAACCTTCGGATCTCATCCAAATGCCAAACAATGCCAGAATGTTTCATAATAGAAATAATGTAAAAAGAAAAAAATACCGTCCGGAAGTGGAATGAGAAGTATAAGAAACACCTCACACGCCCTTATGTTATTATAAAATAGTGTCCTAAGGATGAATCACTGACACAAATTCTGTAGTACCATTGTCTCAGAGTGTTTTAACGTAGAGAATAAGTCAGATCCATCCATCATATCAGTTTAGTTACACCAAACAGACATTAGCGTAGACTCTGTTGAAAGAATTTGCAGCTCCAGTAAATGGGTGGATTGAGGGCAGAGAAAGACCCAGAACAGGACACTAACCTGCAGGGGAATTTTGAAATCCTTGCCTTGAGAACAACTGAAGCCTATAAAATCTATCCCAGGGAAACCTGTATCCTGTCACGTGGTTACATAGCTGGGAGCAAGGACGAAGCTAGGATAGTTGAATCTACATTCTTGCTGACTACTAACAATACTGAAAACATAAAAAGAATAGTTCCTTGGGTGGATGAGGAGAAATGCAAAAGAACAAAACACTAGCAACTGATTACAAATGAAACCAAGTTATTATGGCTCACTTAAAAAAAATCACCAACGGTAACTGCCTTTGCCTAATTATGTTCTAGAAGAACTGTGTGCGTCTTTCCCTGCGGAAGTGATTTTGACCTCTATGGTTTATACTAACAACGAAATATAAAGACAGTAGGGTTGCAGAACATGGAGAAGGCAACAAAAGTTGGTTCTTGAACATGACCCGGCATGTACCTGAATCTAGCTGTTACAAACAAATCTGAACACTGCCCCTGGTCATGGCCAGCACCAGATCATGCCAGGACCATCAATGTAGGAGGTGCCTATTTCAAACGGCTTTCTTTCCCGTGGCTTACAATATACTAAACTACTAGTCTCAGAGTTTCTCACAGTAAATAAATAATCTCATGAACATGAATGCAATGAAAAACAACCACAGCTTGGAATTACTAACCAGTTGATACCTCATAAAACTGCAGTGATTTTGGTCACCAAAATGTAAGTTTAATTGTTTTAATGTTTTTATTTATTTTTGAGACAGGCAGAGAGAGAGAGAGAGAGAGAGAGAGGACGAGTGGAGGAGGGGCAGAGAGAGATGGAGACACAGAATCCGAAGCAGGCTCCAGGCTCTGAGCTGTCAGCACAGAGTCTGATGTGTGGCTCAAACTCACGAGCTGTGAGATCATGACCTGAGCCGAAGTCGGACGCTTAACCGACGGAGCCACCCAGGCGCCCCAAAATGTAAGTGTAGAGACTGGGTTTGTTGCAGGTCCTAATTTGGGATCATTATAAAATGATCAGGATAATCAGACTGCATCCAGCAGAATTGCCTAGGGCACTACGTCTCCCCACCTATGGGCTCATGCTTCTACCATAGTACCAATCAGCCTTCCAGACCCATGCGTAGTTAAAATGACCATGAGCCACGGTTACCACCGACCCAGAATAACAGCAAGTCACACTCGGTTAATAAGTCACCCAGCCTTCTTGTAGGCTTCACATCTGTTGCAAAGCACCAGTGAGATCACAGTACCATGACCCCGATGTAGGTTTGGGGGCATTTTTTTTTATTGAAAAATATTTACCACAAATTAGATTCTCCTCCAAAAGACACGGTTTGTTGCTTTGCATTGTTGGCTAAATTTTCTTCAGTGCATTCTTCACCTTGTTAGGGAAGTCAGACATGTCAGCATTTAAACAAGACAAATGCTTACCCACTTTGTGGTTCCTACCCAGGGAATCGGCAGAAAGTAAAGTGCAGCACGTTTTATTGAGCACCTATTATGTTAGGTTCTCGGGGGGCAAGGGAGGTCAGGGAGGGATACTAAATAGGAAAATAAACAGCTAATTCTACCCTCCATGGATTTAAAAGACTGCCATGCACCCTGTGACCCCAAACCTTAAAAAGAATAAAATTAAAACGGAAAGCTTTGAAAAATTATCAGCAATTTATGGAAATTCTAGTTACACATCAAATCTAAATCTAATGACATATCTTTACAACCATATCTTTACAACCATGGCTACAGGACTTTGAGGATATTCATGGCATTATGAATCAAATACCTACCTCTGCAAGGCCACGTTACTATTCCTATTGATCTATAGTTTTAGGACCTATGGTCAGAGACAGAATATATCTTTTCTGTTCATAATTTATATGTATTTTTAATGACAAAAATATGCAAATTAAATCACATTTTATTTTGAACAAACCACCTTTATGAAGAAGTATAAAATTATATTAAAAATATAAAATTCAGCAAAATGTCATGTTGGCTCTTTTTTTCCCATTAATCAATAAAGCTGACGGAGCAATATGTCATTGTTACACATCTGAGGAACTGGGCTTGCTCCATAGCGGCTCATGCTCCCCAACATTCTCAAATATCTCTTGGCAAGTCTTTCCTTCAAATTCCAAAAAGCCAAAAACTCCAAAAGTCTAAACAGTCAAAGTATGCTCTGACGCCAAATGTGGCTAAGCAGTGAAAACTATTTCTATTATAGCATTAGATCCAGCAATGAGCGGACATATTTGCATATATTCCCATGACCGAAATACAGGTATATTCAACCCTTCATTGTAGGACGGTGGATAAATCCTTCTTTCTGAACTCTCGATGGCCCATTTCAATGATGCTGTGAACTGATGTATACACTTCATGACAAAATCATGCATTAAATGAGAAGATCTCTTTCAATCTCACCTGGCACTTTTCCCCTTTTCCAGTGCCTCTGATAGACACTATCACGATTTACCTTCCAAAGTCATGATTTAAACAGTCAGGAATCGCTTTGTAAACCTCTCACAGCACATTCAAACAGAAATGAATACCATCACTGAGAATTTCACTTCACAAATTTTATACAAAACACTAAAATGATCATTTTCCTTCCTTAAAATTCCAGCCCAAGAATAAACATTCACACACTGATTCCACCTCATATGGTTGGTCAGTCTACTTTTATTTTAGATCCAATGCCATGAGAATTGGCAGCAATATTGCATAGGAAACAAACCAAAGTTCTGAAATAAATTTTTCAAAACAACTATTCACAAGTGGATTTTTTTTATCCATAAAACATGAGGTGAAATTCATTAGTAACAGTAGCAGGGAGGGAGAGCCTCAGAGTCTTGTCCTTGAATGTAGCAAGCTGCGTGTACAAGACACTTGGATAAGATTTTACTCATCCGAGAGCAGCCAGAAGCATCATTCTAATACACTGATCACATAATTTTATAAAATCTTTACATAGCAAACAAGGTAAGTCTTTACCATCTAATTCCTTGAGAATTAAAGTTGATCAATATATCTAAAATTTGTGGGTATTTTTTAACGTGAACAAACAAACGTGAACAAAAGTCTTGCATTGAGACACAATTACACTCCCCCCCGCCTTCCGATAATGAACTAACTTCAAACAGAGCAGGTGAAGTAGATGGCTTCAAAGATAAACACTTTCCAGTGAAATGGAGACTTTCTAATTCCAAGAGAGAAAAATCTCCCATGAGCTTTTTAATTTCCAGACAAGTAAAATTTCACTAAACTAGGCTAATTGGTAGATGACCATTCTGTGTTAGTATAAAGCCTGTCCGCCGACTACTTAGGAAGGAACCCTTTCATTTTCAGGAACATAAACAGATTTAATTAAGTTAATATCTCCACCAGGCAGAGATCCCACAGTTTCCTTCGCTATAAAGATAAACCAACTAGAGCACGGATAAGTATAGGCAGCACTGTGTAAGATACACAGGAGGCATTTTCACCACATATTTCCTGAATAAATGAATGAACGACAGTCTAATAAAGGACGTTTCGGGCAAACTGCAGTTGACTATATGAATGTTACTCAACGTGAGACCCTATCTTTTGGCAACTTTGTATTCCTCCAGGATCACAATGGCTAATGTAACGCCCCAAAATGGATGAAGACAATGAATTCATGAATTGAATTCCTAGTCCCTCCCAGCACTGCTATTATGCAAGTAATCATTTATGGTGTCAGTCCATAGAACTGTAACAGCACTGTGCGAGATGGAAAACAATCCAAATATGCTAGTTGAATGTCTACAGGACATGTGTTAGTGACAGATGTCCCCCGAAGAAATGTATAGAATGCTGAACCGCTTAAATCTTAGCAGCTAAAGCCAAGAGTGTCAAGTGAGGACAGTTAGACAAGAGGAAGCACCATGACCATGACCTCACCCTACCTGCCCCTCTAGGCAGCAGCCAGGACTCCGTGGGTGTGCCAGCAGAAGCGTCCAGCAGACAGGACAAGACCTTCACAGAAAGTCCTTTCCTGTTGGCAGAGCCGGGATAATCCAAGGGGTACATGGGCTCCTTTATTCATTCCTCAGAGTAAGTGACACATTCTATTCTAAAAGCTAAAGCTACATTTATGCATTGGGTTTTCCCTGGTCAGATTTTCCATTATAAAGATGACTCTGGCAGAAATGGAGAAAACTGATGGAAAGATCCAGAATAAGAACATTCATGAGAGTCAGTACTTGTTGAGATTTATTTCATTTTATTTAATTATTTTTTTTGTTTTTATTTTTATTTTATTTATTATTTATTTTGTAGCTGGGGATCACTTTTTTGGTACACCAGACCGAAACTTCAAAAAGAATATTGGAAGCCCAATACTGGACTTCCAATATTAGAAGGCCCAGCCCCTTCTTGGTAGCGGACCACACAAAAAAGTTAATGTTTCCAAGTTTTCATTTTCCCATGTGAAATCGGTTTCCTCCTTCCGATTCCCGGAACATAAATTCACCATAGCAATACCGGTTTCACACAGCCCTTGCAAGCAGTACGCCAGAGAGAAGGAGGCTTCCGTAGACACAGGAACACAAGCATGGATACATACGAATGCACCTGCCAGGCTGCCCCAGCTCCAGAGTGGGGAGGGGATGTGAAAAAGGAAACCACAGTCCCTTTTCTTCTTGAACTTACAGGGCAAAACGCATGTGACCTGCAATGTGTTAGATAAAAGACACCAATGTTTCGTCACTAGCGCTGTCAGAACACTTGCGACGATGAAGCTGTCGTTAAAATCTAACGTTGGCCCTTATCTCAAGACACTTGAGGAAGGAAATAAGTCATTCCAATCACATATACAACTGGATCACTCTGTTTACTGACAGAACTCCTGTTGAGTGCTAAAAGACCAGCACACTTCATTAAACTTTTGCATTGTTTCCTCCACGTCTGAGGAAACTGAAACACGCTCCATTCCAAATAAAGGATTACACCCTTCAGGGAAGAGCCTGCTTTGTACGGAGGCCTGTGGTAACCACGAGGAAAGAAAGAAACTTCAAAGCCAGGATTAAGCAGATCTATGCCAAAGAAAAAAAAGAGCCTCGAGCCCAAGACCAGACA
Organism: Prionailurus bengalensis; assembly: GCF_016509475.1. NCBI lineage: Eukaryota > Metazoa > Chordata > Mammalia > Carnivora > Felidae > Prionailurus > Prionailurus bengalensis. The sequence goes on along the minus strand of NC_057356.1, from coordinate 33,394,556 downwards.
ACCTCCTAGCTCGGGCGGACAGTAACTTTGGATCCTCTTTTTGAGCAACGCCAATTTTCCCGAAGGGTTCAGGTGTCTGTGCCAGCATTGGCTTTTCAGCAGTTTGACTGCAGGAAGTAGCCAGGCATGTCCAAGACAAGGGGAAGATCAGCTCCTCCAAGGGAACTACAGATAGAGTCATTCACGTCTCCTACCGCATGGACTTCCGGCGCAATTCTGGCATACAACATTAGAGGAAGACACAGCCCACCAGAAGCTGGACAAAGAAGAAGTGACTATGATTTTACGCATGGAGTGCTGTCCTCACTCCAAATCAGAGAATGTGTAACTCTAGTTACTTCCCCAAATATGCTGGCTTTCAATCTGGACTTACCCCTGGATCTGCCTTCCAGGAAGAACAGCTATGCAGCTGAGCCCTGCCAACATCGGGGGCAGCTGGGAGACCCCACCACCCCCTCTCTCTGTCTGTGCCCACCAAAGGCCTACGGCAAGGTTACCCAAGTGTAAAACTCCACCCTTGACATTTGATTCTTTGGTTTAAAGTCTCTGTCCCCTGCTTTAAATATTCCCAAAAGTGTCAATGCGTTCTTTTCGGTCACAGTTTTGTCTATTACACATTTTCTGAAAACAAGTCTTGCTGGTGAGGTTGGTCTGTTATTAGCCAAGCATTACTTTCCCTCCATGCTTGTTCTCCTTGGCCTTTAACTTGTTCTAGGACTCATCTCCCTATACTGCACTGGAGGCTGAGCTCCCAGCTGGCAAGTACTGCGACTTTTTCATATTCGTGTTGCCTACTCCTATTAAAGGGCTAACATTCACACACGAGGAACTCCTTTCCTTAGCTTTGGTTCAGTTTCTTATTCACCTCCTATCATCATTCAAAACATTTAGTGGCATAATTGGATGGACACAATTAGCAGTTTTCCATTCTGAGCACTGCAGCGAATCTGGGCTCCCTAAAGTTTAGGGAGAATCTTAAGAGCAGGAACCATGCCTTATACATTTTCTTGCATTCACAGAATCTAGCCATACTGCTTGACCAGTAAATGACTATTGAATGAACCAATGAAATATCAACATCATCAAAATTTTATTTATTGAAGGCTTACTATAGGGGTGCCTGCGTGGTTCAGTTGGTTGGGCATCTGACTTCATTTCAGGTCATGATCCTGCAGTTTGTGGGTTCAAGCCCCATGTCGGGCTCTGTGCTGACAGTTCAGAGCCTGGAGCCTGCTTTGGGTTCTATGTCTCTCTCTCTCTCCCTACCTCCCTCCCCTGCTTGTGTTCTGTGTCTCTGTCTCTCTCTCTCTCTCAAGAATAAACAAACATTAAAAAAAATTTTAAGTGCCTACTATATGCCAGATACTATGTTAATAACACTTTGAATACATTATTTTTTGAATTTCCCAGTTACCCTATGAGATAAATACTAACATTATCTCCATTTTATGGATGAGGAAACTGAGACACGAATGAATGAACAGGATGACACCGTTACATTGCTACTGTATAAACATTAATGTAATGTACTAAATTGTATGCTTACTGTAGGCAAGGCCCTATTCAAGATGCTGAAATCTGAGCATTTGGGGGAACATCAAAGGTGGTGGGAGGCATATGCAAGCATATCCTGGAGACACTTCAGGTTCAGTCCTAGGCCACTGCAATGAATCAAGTCAGAAGAAGTCCCTGTTTTCCCAGGGCATATAAAAGTTATGTTTATATCATATTGTAGTCTAATAAGTGGGCAATAGCATTATGTCTTAAAGAACAATACACACACCTTAATTTAAAAATACTTTATTGCCAAAAAAGTGCTAGCCATCATCTGAACCTTCAGTCATAATCTTTTTGCTGGTGGAAGGTCTTGTCTCAATGTCAGTGGCTGCTGACGTGTCGATGGCTATGTCAATGGATTCTGCCTTTCACAAAGAGTTTCTCTGCAGCACGAGATGCTCTTTGATGGCACTTTACTCAGAGTAGAACTTCTTTCAGAATTGCAGTCAATCCTCTCAAACTCTGCAGCTGCTTTACCAACTAAACTGATGAAATATTCTAAATCCTTTGCTGTCATTTCAACAACCTTCACAGCACCTTCGCCAGGAGAAGATTCCATCTCAAGAAGCCAGTTTCTTTGCTCCATAAGAAGCGACTCCTAATCCATTCAAGTTCGATCATGGGATTGCAGGAATTCAGTCCCATCTTCAGGCTCCACTTCTAATTCTAGTTCTCTTACTGTTTCCACCATATCTGCAGTGACTTCCTCCACTGAAATCCTTAACCCCCTGAAGTCATCCATGAGGGCAGGAATCAACTTCTTCCAAACTCTTGTTGATGTTGACAGTTTGACCTCTTCCCATGAATCATGAATGCCCTTAATGGCTTTTAGAATGGTGAATCCTTTCCAGAAAATTTTCAATTGACTTTGCCCAGCTCTATCAGACGGTTCACTATGTATGGCAGCCATAGCCTTGCAAAATGCATTTCCTAAATAATAAAGCCTGAAAGTCAAAATTACTCCAGGATCCATGGGCTGCAGAACTGATGTTGTGTTGGCAGGCATGAAAACAACATTAATCTCATACATCTCCATCAAAGCTCTTGGGTGACCAGGTAATATTTAGAAATGAATCTTTTTTTTTTTTTCTAAGCAGTGGGTCTCATGTTGTAAGCGGATGTCCTGTCATCCAGGCTTTGCTGTTCCACTGACACAGCACAGGCAGAGTAGATTTAGCATAATTCTTCAGGGCCCTAGAATCTTCAGAATGGCTTCCATTTAAAGTCACCAGCTGCATTAGCGCTTGACAAGAGAGTCAACCTGTCCTTTGAAGCTTTGAAGCCAGGCATTAACTTCTTTCTAGCTCTGAAAGTCTTAGATGGTGTCTTCTTCCAATATAAGTCTGTTTTGTCTATATTGGAAGCTGTAGAACCACTCTCTTGAACCATCTTAGCTAGACCTTCTAGATAATTTGCTGCAGCTTCCACACCAGCACTTGCTTCTCCATCTTGCACTTTTATGTTACGCGGCTCCTTTCCTTAAACTTCAAAACTATCCTCTGGCAACTTCAAACTTGTCCTCTGTGGCTTCCTCACCTCTCTCAGCCTTCATAGACATGAAGAGAGTGAAGGCCTGGCTCTGGATTAAGCTTTGGCATGAGGGAATGCCATGGCTGGTTTGATCTTCTATCCAGACCACTGAAACGTTCTCCATATCAGGAATAAGGTGGTTTTGCTCTCTTATCATTAGTGGCTTCACTGGAGCAGCACTTTTAGTTTCTTCAAGAACTTTTCCTTTGCCTTCACAACTTGGCTAAGTGTTTGACACGAGAGGTCTAGCTTTGGGCCTCTCTCAACTTTTGACATGCCTTCCTCACTAAGCTTAATTATTTCTAGCTTTTGACTTAAACTAAGAGACACGTGACTCTTCCTTTCATTTGAACACCTAGTGGCCCCTGTACGGGTATTAACTAGCCCAATGTCAATATTCTCGTGTCTCGGGCAATAGAGAGGCCCAAGGAAAAGAGAGGGATGAGGGGACAGTCAGTCAGTGGAGCTGTCAGAACATACCCAACATCCACCAAGTTCGCAGTCCTGTCTGGGTGCGGTTCGCGGCACCCCCAAACGATTACAGTGGTAACGTCAAAGATCACGATCACAGACCATCGTAACAAATATAATACCGATGAAACAGTTTAAAATATTGTGAGAATTACCAAAATGTGACACAGAGGCACAGAGTGAGCAAATGCTGTGGGAAAGACGGTGCTGACACATTTTGCCCAATGCAGGGTTGCCACAGCCTTTAAATGTGCAAAAACACGCGGTTATCTGTGAAGCACAGTGACGGGAAGCACAATACAAGGAGGTATGCCCGTAATCATACAGAAACTCACTAACATGAAAGAGATAGGAGAGTAGTAAGCACTGTGAAGGCCGTTACAGCCATGTGGCATGGCACGGCATGGCGTGGTGTGGCAGTGCGTGACGGCTGGGGTCTCAGGTGGTGTGGAAAGATGTCCCTAAGGGGTGACATTCACACCGAGGCCTAGAGGGAGCTGCTCCTTAGAGCGAAAAACAAGGGCAAAGACCTTAGAGCAAACATAGCTGGATCTGAGTTTTACACACAATTCCCGGGTGGTCAGAGGGTGCAGGAACCATGGGCTTTGGAGGCCAAGTCGGGGATTTAGTGTTTCTTTTCAAATGCAACGAATGCTGGAGGCCTTAGAGCCGAGGATGACATCTCACTACCTGACTTAAGTGTAAAAGATCGCTGTGGCCAGCATATGGAAGAGGAAGTGCACACAGGCAGACAATGCAGTAAGACCCTCCGGAGGCCACTGCAGTGTTCAGACCAGATGGGACGTTACGGGACGCGGCTGGGCTTATTTTAACCCTTGTTGCCCTTTCACTCTGGTGCTGCTGGGCCTGGAATGTTTACAGCCTGCTTATCTGCAGGCATTCTACAACAGCTGGAATGTCGAGTTTCTTAACTGGTTTCTCTCCCTTTGACCACTCTGCTTTTACAATAAGCCATGGTGCAAATATAAGTCAGCAATTACGGTTAAGAAAAGAACAATCACGTTTATTCTGTCCTATAGTAAGTTTGACAGGGACCACCAGTCAGGCTTGGCTTCATGCCACACCTAAAAAGGAGACTGTGGGTCTTCTGAAAGCCACCCCTACCCCCAAATAAACTCCTTCATCGGTCTGCCAGTTACTCCAAAGTTCCTATAGCATGTTCCCGTATGTGCTCCCAAGGACACCAGGGCCAAGGGAAACCCGTAGGGTTTCCAGGTCAAATAGGTCTGGGCAACTCTGCATGTTATACCAAATTCTTAGAAACTCACACTTTGCATCAGATACTATGCTCTAAATGGTGTTGCCGTAACGAACATTTACATTCATTTAGCCCTGTGTTTCTCAAAAATATCTAATTACGAAACTCTTTCTTTGTATTTATCCTAAAACCGGATTGAGATATTGAACGTTTATGTAAAACAAAAATATTTCCCGACAGGAATGACATCATAAAATTCAAAAGGTCCCATGGGGGAGGAAGAGCAGTGGATGATTTACTGAGCATCATTCTCTCTGAGGCACAAAGTCACCCTGAAATGGCTGGGGTAGGTCCCCCCACCCCCTCTGGGAACAACTGAGTCACAAGGCCATTAGCGTTGGGATACACGGCCGGACTCCATATTCCATCAGCTGAGTTCGAGACCAGACTTGGCCAGGATCACAAAGTGAGCGTCAGTGAGGCAGGACAATGTCTAGAGTCCAGCTGGTCTACCAAACCCAGGGGAGCACGCTGCCATGAGCCCCTTCCGCCTGCAGCTAAACCCTGGCCTGTGTCTTCAGTAACAGTCAGGGAGCACGACAGATCTGGAGTCTTTGGAATCTTTGTTTTACTTTAACACAAAGTGGTAGCTCTGTGACCCTGGGAAAATCACCGGAACTATCTAAACACAGTGTTTTCACCTATAAAGTAAGATTTAATGCCAGCTTTGGAGAGTTCTAAGAATGAATAAGGAGTGACGTACGCAAAATACCTGGGACCTAGGACCAGCTGGTTTCTCCTTCAGCTCATTCGTTCTGGAGCCTCTCACACGGTCACACGCATAAAACAGTCAATTATACTTTATTAAAAGATTGAATAAATCAATCAACTATTCCAAATAATTTTTCATATTTCAGGTGCTTCAAGTTTTCCACAGCAAAGGCATAGGATACATGCTGGATATTTTACATAGCGGGGTTTAAAACATGCCAGGCATTTCTAAATTTAATCCTCTGAACGACGCTGTGAGACCGGGCCTATAATTCTCCCCATTTTATACGTGGGAAAACTGAGGTGCAGAGAGCGCAGTAGCTTGCCTCATGTCACACAGATCCAATGTTGCAGAGATGGGATCAGACCAAGGTGGGCTGGCTCTGTACCAGATGCTCAGCCGTCCCTGAACTGGTGACTATTTCACTCTGTGTAGTGACTTTCTATGGCATAGGATGAAACTGACAGCAGGTGGAAAAAAATAGAAAAATGGTGACATAGAGTGTGAGAAGCACAAATGAGTCACTTCATTTTTTTAAGCAGAATCAAGGCCTGCCTTGATGTGACCCACTCTAGAACCACTCAGATTAATGCCTGTGAATATAAGAAAATGTGTAAGATTTTTACAAAGATGCTTGAATTCCCCAATTGTGTCAATGAGTTGCAATAATTAAGGCATTAGTTCTGAGTTAACTATTGTTGTCTATGCTGATAAAATATCCAAAGCTTAACTTCATTTATTTGCTTGTTACTTTCTCACATAGACAAATTGGCTAACATCTGGTAGACATACAAATTCAGAACAACTCTGCAGTTAGTGAGTCCATCGATTGTTTATAAGTTTTTATTGTAATTCAAGCTAATTAACAGAGTGTTATGTTAGTTTCCTGTGTACAATATAGTGACTCAACACTTCCATACATCACCTGGTGCTCATCAGACAAGTGCACTCCTTGAATCTCCTCTCTCCTCTAGTAACCATCAGTTTGTTCTCTATAATTAAGAATCTGTTTCTTGGGTTGTCTCTATTTTTTTCCCTTTGCTCATTTGCTTTGTTTCTTTTATTTTAATATTTATACACTTTTGGGAGAAATAAAGAGAGAGACAGAATGTGAGCGGAGAAGGGGAAGAGAGGGAGGGAGACACAGAATCCGAAGCAGGCTCCAGGTGCTCTGAGCTGTCAGCACAGAGCCCAGCACGGGGCTCGAACCCACGAACCACGAGATCATGACCTGAACCAAAGTTGGACACTTCATTGACTGAGTCACCCAGGTGCCTTGTTTGTTTCTTAAGTTCCACATATGAGCGAAATCATATGGAACTTGTCTTTCCCTGACTGATTTATTTTGCTTAGCGTAAAACTCTCTAGTTCCATCCACATCATTGCAGATGGCAAGATTTCATTCTTTTTTATAGTTGAGCAATATTCCAGTGTGTGTGTGTGTGTGTGTGTGTGTGTGTGTGTGTGTGTGCGTGCGCATGCATGACGTCTTCGTTATCCAACCATGGGCACTTGGGCTGCTTCCATATCTTAGCTATTGTGAATAATGCTGTTATAAACATACAAGTGCATGTATCCTTTTCAATTAGTATTCTTGTATTCTTTGAGTAAATACCTACTAGTGTGATTGCTAGATCCTAAGGTAGTTCTCTTTAAACTTTTTGAGGCACCTCCATACTGTTCTCCACAGTGGCTACACCAGTTTGCATTCCCACCAAAACCTGTTGTTTCTTGTGTTGTTGATTTTAGCCATTCTGACAGGTGTGCTTCCATGGATTTTAATACATCACAGGAGATCTGTGAGGAGGCTTATGACCCCTTAACATCTCTTCCTGGAAGTTAACAGAATTCTACACTTGTTGTGTGCCTACAAGCTCCACTTGGAATTCTCAGTAAGGTTGCATAAGATACCTAGTAGAAATTCAAATGTAGCTTCAACCTTTGGCCAATTGCATTAAAATGTCATATAACTCACTCAGTCTGACTGTATTGGGAGCTGAGTTAAAATAGCATAGCCGGCTGCCCCCACATACTAGAAATCCACGTGACACATAATGAAAATGTCTTTTTAGCGGGAGTTCTGATGTTATTAAAATTCTTGACACCCTGATCTTATTTAAAATATCGTCACAACATAAGATTATGTTAAGATTAAATAATTAATTTAACACCGACAAATATTCATTTACTCTGCTTAATGTCTTTTACTTATTACAAAAACTTTTAATTTCTATATTATAGCTAAGCACAGAGAATCACATTTATATTATGTCTTTGAAGTTTTTCTTTCTCTTTTTTTTTAAATTGTGCAAAACATGATAGTCTTTGATACCCTTACAGAATTCTCAATATTTGGCTCACCTAACAACTATGATAAAATCATTCATTTTTCAACAATTGCTAACAAATGTTTAAATCAGAAAACTATAATTATTAAATCTATCCAACTTAAATAAGCCATCCTTAAAGGAATCCTTTAAAAAATACTCTTGTGGGGTGCCTGGGTGGCTCAGTTGGTTAAGTGTCCGACTCTTGATTTCTGCTCAGGTCACGATCTCACGGTTCATGAGATGGAACCCCATATCGGGCTGACAGCACAGAGCCTGCTGGGATTGATTCTCTCTCATCCTCTCCCTCTGCCCCTCCCTCACTTGCTCCCTTGTTTCTCTCAAGGTAAACAAACTTAAAAAAAAAAAAAAAAGAAAAAAAGAAACTCTTGGAAGATTAATTCGACACCCAACAGACTCAATCAGAACCAGGCTGTAAAGGCAAAGGAAATTATTCAACTCCAGTCAGATTTTTACGAAATTACCTGTTAGCATTTAAACCCCAAGTGGGAATATGTTCACTAAATTTCAGTATCACAAGAATTACAATTAGGGAAAATAAGATATCCAAAACTCAAAACATAACACGTTTCATGGCTATTAAGTTTAGTGTCTGAAATAACAATTAAAAAATCAAGAAATACAACTCAAGTATTATACGGCCCTGATATTTTATGAGTTGGAACTAAGTTTTATTTATTGCATATTGTATCACCACTTCCTTAACACAGCAAACCTGAGACACATCACTGTTGGATAACCTTCACCCACATCTACCATCATTTAAGGTGGGTCCACCTTAGTTCCTACCCTTTGCATATTTGACTAAGTGACCACTGTAAAGAATTATAACTGAATTTAAGTCACCATGAGCTCCACAGAAAACGCACTTTATCACCACGGTTGGAAACAGAAATGGCCTTCTTTTAGCCTCATTAGTCACTGAATTCCTATCGTCAGAACTGCCCTCTTTTTGGCCACAGCTTTTTGTCTAGTTGACACCAGGTACCCCTGGGAGGCAACCACATTCCCTTGAAGCCTTATCAATCCACAAGGCTCTGAAGCCGAGGAGCCAAGGCCACAGTCAGGGTACAGTGTTCAGAAGACAGAGACCCCAGGCACGAGGAAGAAAAAGGAAGAGAAAAGTTAACCAGAAAATTCGGTTAGCCCTTCATGTGTCTGCACCATACGAGGCACCTGACTTACATCCTTTCCTTTATTTCTTACTATTATTTTTGAAATACGTGGGATTTCTGCTATTCTCCAGGCTGGGAAACTGAGGCTCAGAGAAGCTATACAACTTCAACTCGTCTCCATCTTACCACTAATGAGCAGTTAGGCAAAAGTTTGAAACCTTGTCTGATTAACCCCAAAGCCCGTGTTCTTCCCTCACCTGTCACCTTGCTGGAAAAGTCCTGGAAGCCCATGCAGGAAGGGAGAGAAGAGAAGGTGAGGAAGTAGTTACCACTGGAGGCAGAAAAGCTCAGAGGGAAGGTGTGGAGCTTGTTCGGGCATGTTCCATTTTTGCCTCGGAGTAGCTCTAAGTGGAAACCCTGTACCTCTGAGAGTCTCTAAACTTTAGAACTCTACTTGCTGAGAGACGACCATACTTTGTATTTACGTAGCCACGGATATCTAGGACACTCTAGAGAGAAAATGGTGAAAACAAAAGAAAACATGTTTGTTCTGGACTCGCGGAGGAACGATATCAAGAAGACGAGCTGTGGTGCTCAATGATGGGCATAGTCATGAAAAAACTGCAGTTTAATTAGTTTTGCTTGAAACACACACACAGCAATGAGTATATCCATGACAAAGGCCTTTAATGAACACAGAACAGCTTACTGCCCGCACAGAAACAGGAGCCCTAGGAGCCCAGCCCCCTGCTACTGCACATAGTAGGAGACACACACGGAACAAGAGAGGACTGCAGCCTGGGGTCAGCACTGAGCTATCCACACCACGGATCACCCTTAAGCCTCTCTTATATGTGTCCCTCCATGTTGTTTAATTTTTAAGGAGAAAAAAGAATATGGGTGACTTAAAAAAAAAAAAATCTTTCCTTATGTTCTCATTGGGAATTGAAATGAAGTGCCATTAATTGAGCCAGGAATACACCAGTGGGAAAGTCGAAAAGGTAATATTCTGAGAACTGAAAAATAAGATTTTAAGAAACTGTCAAACTCCTCTTGGGCATTTGCCAAAAAAGAAACCTAGAAAGCAATAAAGTCAAAAGTGATAGAGGTGAATCAGCAAAAAAAAAAAAACCCACCATGAGTTTTCTTTGACATTGGAATAAACAAAAGCCAGTGCTATTTTAAGATAGGGAGACTGGGCACATTATGAAACAGTCTTGGATTACTGTATTATTTGAGTGCATTCTGGGAAATGTATAACAGGAGAAGGGCCAAAAAAAAATTAGTGGAAATCAGAAGATAATAAAAAATAATGAAGGAAACAAAGTTACCAAGGACTATTAAAATGACAATTTTAAGTATGTTCTTTTTAAGAGAATTGCATTATATACATATTCAAATTTATGAAATATGATTGTAGCGGGGCTCGTACTGCAGAGATGCTTTAACTGAATATGACTAGCACACTGCTCTCTCTGTGGCAGACCAGCACTACATTTAAAATGTAAATGTAGGGACCAGATCTGATATGCAAATCTGACTATTGGAACAGATAACAGATCAATGTCATAAGGATAAGATAATACCTTTGGATGGTAACACTGACTCTAAAGATGATTGCTCAAAATATTTTGATATCCAATTCAACAAACGCCTTTGGGGCCTATATCACATCCCTTTTAATTAACCTCTACGGTAGGAGATTGTGCATGCCAAGAGTGGTTTCCATGTTTGAACGTAGCCCAAAGTGTGAAATGAGGTAGGGGTTGTTAGACCATGCCACCGTGGGTCAGAATACAGCATGCCTGTAAGGCAATGCGGCAGCAAGAATGATGATGCTTTGGAAATTATTGTTAAAGAGGTTTGTGGTTGTTAACGATAAAGTCTAGGGAGCTGGAGGTTTCTGGAAAATACTGGCTCCCCAGAAACAAACCCCATTTTATGACTATCCCTCTTCCCATTGCCTTGTAATCTGACCTTTCACCCTCTCTCCTGCCTGAAGATGACCCACCAGAGGCTGTGTGCTACAGCAATTCGGTCTGGCAGGGGAATATCAAGCCTGGCTCTCGCTGGAAATGCCTCGGTGCTTATCAGCTGCAGTGACTTCAGGCCCCAAGGCCAACAAGAGTCAGGATTTGCCTGGCTGGGCAAAATTAAAAGGCTTTTAAAACCTTAAATTTAAAAAAGACTGAAAAGAGGAGGAGTGGGTAGAGGCTTTGAACCACAGGAAGCTCACACCCCCACAGCTATCCCTGAAGCCAAGAGAAAGCAACGCCAGAATGGGGGAGCCCCCAGTTCCCCACACCAGGCTTGGACTCTTACCTACACACACACCTGTAGTTTTGTGCCTCTCCTGTGTCCTTTGTTGGATAATAGAACCATCCAGCTAAAATCTCGTAAGGTCTACAATGTCACTGAAATGCTACGTTTTGTGATAAATTTGTTATTTTGCTCAACATCTTTTCCTGATTCAAATTTTGTTTCCATAATTCTATGTCTCTACACTTTCATTTAGCTTCCATTAATAACTGTGTATTTTGGTTTTCCTTATAGGCACATGTCTGACCATAAGTGATGGGTGGTAAAATTCCTTTGTTACACAAAGCTACACACGGCCAATTCTAAACCAGATCTGACCGCACATTTTGTGGTCCTTGTTATTACCATCACCAATGATGATGTGTGCGTGATTCTGTGTCGAGGGCAAGTGAGGGAGAGTCACTGAAATGTTAGGATTACAAAACCTAAACTCTCCTTCATACCAACCGTTGTGAAAAACCCTCAAGTACCTAAAGTGATACAAAATTATTTCCCTTTCCTTTCCTAATAGTTCTTTGAGGTCAAAGTGTGAAATGATTTATGTACGATGGTTATTAAGAGCCGAGAACAAGTTAGATGTAAAAATTCTGCCGTGCCAGTTAAAAAGCAATGCTTTACAGTCATATCTTCTAATAACGAGAAGAATTATGTGCACAAATATTACTCTGAGAATCTATGAAAATATTTCTCATTCTTGAACACCTCATATGCTAGATGATGTAATTGAGGAATAGAGAGTTTCTGCGACTTGGCAAAGTCCCAAACCTCTTTATTAATAGGGTTGAGACTTGGTCGTTAGGCTTTCAGACCAGGGCCCTTTCCAGAATACTCGCAGCCTAGATTCTCCAGCAGGGGCACGTGTTCCTGAGGGGATGCCAGAGCGAATGCTGCAGGCAGGTACAGTCTGGGGAACACAGAAGGAACAAAGAAAATGGCAGGAGCAGGAACCACTCAAAGCTGCACAGATCTATAATTCATGTCCATGGAGCTCGGCTTCAAAATTACCAGCTTGTTAAGGTTCTACACTCTTCCTCCTTCCTGCACCTGTGGCCAGAACTGCTGACCTAGTGGATTTGGCCGCAACAGAAAACAGATCGATTTGTGTGGTTCCAAGAGAGCTGAAAACATTTTCAAAAATAATATGCACTTCAAGGATGACATTCCGGTCAAGCTTTACCACCGTCAACGTGTTTTTCCTTCCCTCTTCACTGCAGAGCAAGTACCATTTATTCATCCACATGTTGATAAAATTCACAGTTTAAAAGCTGTGGCACGTATAAATTAGACTGTTAGGAATGTTCTCGTCAAATACGTAGAAACCAATAGCTATGAGATGCTAGACCTAACTGGATTTTCTAACTTCTGAGACCTTCAAGAGAAAAATGTTTAGCCTATGAATTCCTTATTTATTCAATTGGCAAATATTGCTTCAGTATTCACGGGATGTTATAGCCTTTGCTAGGCAGCTGAAGTATAATGACAGGACAAAGAAACCTATAATTCAAATAAGATATATATTTTTAAGTATCTACTACTTGTTAGGCAGTAAGTGAATGCTGAGGATATCTAGAAGGATTACATAAGGTCCCTGAACTTGCAGACACATGGGAGGGAAGACAGCAATCATATAACGAAGTGCAAAACTCTGTGATGATATGAACCAAGTGCCAGGTGAACACAGAGGGAACAACTCACTCTGCCTGCGAAGGGGAATTAGAGGAAAGACACGAATGTCACGTTGTTCCAGCGGTAGCAATAAACAGTGGTGCAGAGGCTTCCAGCATAGATGATGGGGGCAGAAGGGGGTCCAGACAGTTTTCTTTTTTCTTTTGTTTATTTATTTTTGAGAGGCAGAGTGTGAGCATGGGAGGGGCAGAGAGAGAGAGGGAGACGCAGAATTCGAAGCAGGCTCCAGGCTCTAAGCTGTCAGCACAGAGCCCGACGCGGGACCTGAACCCACAAAGAGCAGATCATGACCTGAGCCAAAGTCGGATGCTTAACCGACTGAGCCACCCAGGTGCCCCAAGAAGGCAGTTTTCAATTTACAACAGGTCTCATTCCAAAGCTCCCCTGGAAGTTGATTAGAACCCCAAAGCATCTGCCCATTTGAAAGTATGTTGTTCCTGATGAGCAGGTCCTCAAATCAGCCTTTGGCTAATAGCAATGCCTAATTTCTGAGTCTGGAACTAATCATCAGATCTAATATTTATTGAATATTTACTATGTGGCAGGCACTGCATCAAGCACTTTATGAGCACTATCATCTAAGCCTTGCAACAATCCTCTGAGCTAAGTACTATTATTATCAACTCATTTTATGGATGAAATAATTGAAGAACAGAGAGGTTAAACAACTTGATTAAGGTCACACAGCCTGTACAACAGGCCAAGATCTGTACCTAAACAACGAGACTTTAGGGCTGTACTTAATCACAACAGGTTCTCCTTGGATGTCTGAAACCATGTAATACAAATAAAGAGAGGAGAGGAAGGATTTTTTGTGTCCTGTCTCTTGTGTATAGGGCTAGACCTAGGAAAAATGTGCTCCGTTTGTTATTGGCATACTTCGGTAAGCCCTAAGTGACCCATGGTATTATGGCTCCTTGAAAAAAAGATCTCTGGAATCTAGACCATACCTACACCCACTATTTAACAACTACGCCTCCCCATTCAGTTAAAGTGTCCATTCCATCACAAAGTGAAAAAGGGAAAATAAGCTATTTGAACTAACTTATACTAACATGTGGATGACAAAATAGTCATCTTATCTTTCCACAAATATTTACACTTTAAATAAAGACGCTTGCTACCCAAAGAAATACAATGGGAAAAGCGAAATGCAAGTGTAGTTGGTAGTGTAGAGGGTCCTTCATCAAGGGGACCTAGCCTGCTACCCTGAGAGCAGAGTACTTAGGGCTTTTCTCAGCACAGCACATTCCAGCCTCACCTCAGTGAAATCAGGCAAACCAGTGTTGTCATTCCACCTCCAATACGGAGCTTGGCCATCAGCCCAGAAAGTCTGTATTCTTGTCCTGGTAGCAAGTAGAGTCTTTGTTCTAGTTGACAGAGAGCCCTTTGAGCCATTTCTAAGCAAAGATAATTCTGTTCCTCACAAGCCCTTCACTCAGGTTCTGAGTCTGTGAACTAGCTCAAGCCTGGCAACTGATTGAGGGGCCAAGACTCTGGGTTGGTGATTCAAGTCAGACTTCAGTTCACTTCACCTAGATCTCTTCCCATGTATACAGACCAAGTCAGAATTCAACTTCTAGGAACACCATGAACGGTGAGCCAAAGGCCAAGGTCTCCTCAAGTCAGACTACTCTGATTACTGCTTTGACTCCACTGTCCATTACAATAACCACACCCATCTTGGCTTTGGCAATCAAGTGGGCCACTTGGTGCCTGGAACCCAAATATCCCCACGGTATCTAAAGATCCCCAGTTAGTGGCAGCAGTTTCCACTGTATTGTACTATAGAGAAGAGCAACCACAGAGTTCTTCAAGAATTTTGAGGGTCTCCTCACAACTTTATTTCTCGGTTGTGGAGAAACGTGTCCTCTGGACCAGGTGGGTGCGCTGGTCTTCCATGGTAAATTCACTCTATCGCTCCAATCTCCCTAAGCCTTTGGATCTCTTCCTCTATAGTTTACTAAAACAGATCTGGCATTACAACTTCTTTTAGTGTAGGTCACCTTTTTGTCCATGCTCCAGCCAACCAACCAACCAACCAATCATAGCCCTTTCTAGAGTAACAACAGTGAATCCAGAATTTCTTCTTAGTGGTTCCACATCAATAAATTTGGCCAGGTCCAACCTTATGTTTCTTCTTTATATTATCCCATACCCTTAACACCCATTCCTACACATCTTCCTCAAATTTCCATCTCTATAAATTAGAAAACTCAGTTCTTTTGGATTCTCATGTATCACACTTTGTACCTTACCTTTAGAAGCCTGCTGGTACCTGAGTCTAGTTATAGGCCTGGAAGCAAAGTGGAGACAGTTGGTAAGAAAATCAGCATCTGCAAAGCACATTAAATTACCTTCACCTACAGGAGGCATAGACTTATATTTGTATGCTGATATTCATTCTCTCTTTGTCTATCACTGTAACAGAACCATCCTCCCCCATTTTTAGTTGAACTCATTACCAGCCAAAATAAAGACGGATTTCCCAGATTTCCCTGCAGTTAGGTAGGTAAATGATATTATTAAACTCAAGCTAACAGGACGAGAACATAAGTGATTCATGCAACTTCCAGGTTGTGTCCTTAGAGGGTGAGAAAGTGTCCCTTCTCTGTTTACTTCCATCCCTCAGCTTGACGTTAACATGGGAACAGGCTATCTTGAACCACAGGGATGAATGCAACGCCTGCAACGTAGCAGAGCAATGGTGGCTTCCCCTGGCAACGTCACAGAGAATAGTTAATATACCAGCTTTGGATCACCTACATCTTGACTATCATGTGAGAGATATAAAGTTTATCTTATGTAAGCCTCACTACCCTGGGAAACCTATAAGTAAAAAAGGACTTGGGAAGAATTGAATTGTATTTGCTTTAAACTTGCTGAAAGGGTCATCTATCAACTGGAGAAAAGAATCTACTTGCTCCCAGGAGAGGAATACAAACTTCCTGGGCTGATGACCAAGCCCGTACGGTACGGAAGGTAGAATGGCAACGCTGGTTTGCCTGATTTGACTTGGGTGAGGCTGGAATGTCAGTGATGCTGACAAAAGCCCCAAATACTACAGAATCAATTCTGGAGGGCTTTGAAAAGGGGGAAGTCACACCTGGCTCAGCACATGACAAGGACTGAATGAGGCCAAGAGGCCAAGATGGCGACTGGAGGTTCTCCAGCACTGCAGAACACACGGGATGTGAACCCAAGGCAACCCTTGTGTTGACTGAGGTGAAAGAGCAAAGACAAACCTAGAAGAGCATCTGTGAATGAGATACTTGATTTGTAAAGCACCTGCACCTGAGGGTCAATGGCACGAACAGCCTTTGTAAATGTGCAGGTCAAGGAGAGGAGGGGAAGCTTGCACTGAGCTCACCAGAGATGGCTGTAGGGGGAAGATAAGAAGCCTGGTGTTGACCAAACCAAGTGAAAAGGCAGGGAGGATCGGGGGGAGTGAACTGGAGAGTTCAGAGTTGGGAAAAAATACTTAAAGGAGAATCCACCTGAGTTTGGGTAACAGGATAAATAACTCCTTAAGAGAGTAGTTAATGCACTAATGATGAAGTTTTCAAAAAAGAAATAAAGAAACAGATTCCATTTCCAATGGCATCAAAAACAATAAAATACTTAGGAAGAAATTTAACAATAAAATACTAAGGAGGTGAAAGATTTCTATGCTGAAAACTGTAAGATATTGATGAGAGAAATCAAAGAAGATATAAATAAATGGAATGGTATCCCATATCCCTGGACTGGAAGGCTTAATACTGTTAAAATGGCAATACCACCAAAGCCATCTATAGATTCAATGCAATCCTTATCAAGATTCGAATGGCATTTTTAACAGAAGTAGATAAAACACTCCTAAAGTTTATATAGAACCACAAAAGACCCTGACTAGCCAAAGAAATCCTGAGAAAGAAGAACAAAGCAGGAGGCATCACCCTTCCTGATTTCAAATTATACTATAAAGCTCTAGTCATCAAAACAGCATTGTATTGACATAAAAACAGACAAATAGATGAATGGAACAGAATCAAGAGCCCAAATATAATCCCACACCCATAGAGTCAACTAATTATTTGATAAGGGAGCCAAGAATACTCAATGGAGAAAATACAGTCCCTTCAACAAATGGTTCTATAGAAAAACTGGACAGCCACATATTAAAGAATGAAACTGAACCCGTATTTTATACCACTCAAGGAAATTAACTCAAAATGACTAAAGACTAAAAAGCAAGACCTGAAGCCACAAAACTTCTAGGAGAAAACATCCGAACAGAGCTCCTTCACATGAGACTTGGTAATGAATTTTTGGATATGACACCAAAAGCATGAAGAATAAAATAAAAAATAAACATGTGGGACTACATCAAACTAAAAAGCTTCTGCACAGAAAACAAAACAAAACAAAAAAGTGAAATGACAGCCTATGCAATGGGAAAAATATTTGCAAACCACATATCTGATAAAGAACCCCTGCAATTCAATAGCAAAAGCCAAAAAAAAAAAAAAAAATAAATAAAATAAAAAATGGGCAAATACCCGGATAGACATCTTTCTAAAAAGGATATACAAGAGGCCAACAGGCACATGAAAAGATGCTCAACATCACTAATCATTAGGGAAGTACAAATTAAAACTACAGTGAAATATCATCCCATCAACAAGAAGATAAGAGCTAACAAATAGTGGTGTGGATGTGAAGACAAGAGAACCTTGTGACTGCTGGTGGGATTGTAAAATGGTGCGGCCACTCTGGAAAACAGCATGAAGGGTCCTCAAAAAAATGAAAAGTAGAACCACTATATCATCCAGCAATTCCACTTCTGGGAATATATCCAATGATAATGAAAACACTAACTCAGAAAGGTATCTGCATTCCCACGTTTACAGCAGCTTTATTTACAACAGCCAAGACACGGAAACCACCTCAGTGTCCGTGAATGGATATGGAAACACACACACACACACACACACACACACACACACACACACCCAATGGAATACTATTCAGCCATCAAAAATGAGGAAATCATACTACTTGCAACATTATGGATGGACCTCGAGGGCATTATGCTAAGTGAAGTAAGTCAGACAGAGGAACACAAAACAAACACTGTATCGTTTCATTTATGTGTGAAATCTTTTTTAAAAAATGTGGAGAGTGAGAGAGGTAGGGGAACTGGAGGAAGTTGGCCAAAAGATACAACCTTTCAATAATAAGATGTACAAGTACTAAGGATGTAATGGGCAACATGATGCCTACAGCTATCCCTGCTGTGTGAGCACAGCAAAGTTGTTAAGAGAAGAAATCCTAAGAGTTCTCATCACAAGAATCTTTCTCCTTTCTTCTTTTCTCCTTTCTTCTCTTTGTACGATATCTATTCAGAAGGTGGATGTTAGTTGAACCTACTGTGGGGATCATTTTACCATGTATGTAAATCACACCTTCATGCTACGCGCCTTATATTTACACAGGGATGTGGGTCAGTTATTTCTCAATAAAACTGGCAAATAAACATAAAATAAAAATAAAAAGAGAGACTAGATAAAGTCTCAGCAACACCTTCACCCCCAGAGGGCTAGTGGAATTGCCACAGGAAGCCAGAACTAACCACACAGATAGAGCAGATCCACTATTTTTTAAATAAAATATATCAAGTATTTGAAACTCACATAGCAAAAAGTTTAAATATGTCCATCCACAATATCCTAGCTGAATGCAGAACTGTGCTTACCAGTACATTTTGAATGGAGAATTCAAAAATAGCAATCAGAAAACGTCACACAAACAAAAAAAATGTATATTCTGCAGGAAACTTGAACCACATTTTAAATTACTATTATAGTTTTTAAAAATCTACCAATATATAGAAAAATATGCAAAAGTTTATATTATACTCAAGTTTTAAAAGTGATTTAGCTAAATGTTCCATGCCTGTTAGATAATTATGGGATAGTTCACAATTATGAAATTGTTAAAAAGGTCTGATGTGCTCTCTCCACAGATACTTAGTAGGTATCATCCTTGATCCTGCCATGTCCTGATGGGTCTGAAAGGCCCAAGTGGAGGGTCTGGTGAATGCGATAAGCCTCATATACGCTTATCTCTTACAGTCAAATACTTGGAAGTGTTTCCCGATACAGCTTTGCGTTTAGCCTCCATTCAATGGAACACTTGTTTTATTTTGTATACCTGATTCCGTATCCTCAAAAACAATTGTCTAAATCTAAAAATGTTACAAAATTTAATATTTTATGTTATATACATTGTATCATCATATAGTTCTTAATCAACTGCTCTTAAATATCCAGGTGTGCCTACACTCTTCTAAGTTCTCCCGAATAGAAAAGTTATAACAGTATATACTGTTACTGTGCAACTTCATATACGATTAAAGTAGCAGAGGGTCTAAAAGGAAGATGCCCATATAAAAATAAATAAATGAAATCATATTCAAGAAAGATGATGAAAATAATGGTGTAGCATCAGAAAGGCAACAATAAGCACTGTCAGCACAATTCTAAGGAGAACATATTTAACCAGAAGAACACAATTGTCCATGAGTATGATGAGTAAAACTGGTGTGAAAACTCCTGATAATTAAAAATTCTCCCACAACACACACACCAACTGTCAATGGAGTAATTTGGCTGTAGGAAGGTACAGACTTGCTTTCTTATGAATCCTACCTACTCTTATCAGTATCCTTATGACCCAGGTCACTAGCTGGTAGTTTTAATTGCTACTGAGCCGTTCCTCAAGCATCACTGCTCTTCTGCTCATCTACATAAATGCAATAATAATACCTCCCATGTTGAGCCCCTGCAGAGTGCCAGACATTACACAAGGTGTGCAGTGCCCACAATCTCACAACTACCCAAGGAAGGAGGCATTAATAACTCCCTTTTGCAGGAAGAGAAACAAGGAAAAAAACAACTCTATGATCATATGGTAAAGGGCAGAGCTGGGACGTGAACGGAGATCTCTGAAATTGCCAAGTCACAACACCTCTGCCCCCAAAGGTGAAGTCCGAAGCATCCTGCTTATCTCTATGAACAAGCATATATTGCCTGTAAGGCAACAGACACACTGGTAAACCACAGGCTGGACACACAGTTCCAGCTTCCACGACTCCTGTAACAAAATGACCATGTCCGCTTGTGCTTACAAAATATTTTATTTTAGAATTAAACTATGTATTTCCAACCCTTTCCACGATTAACTTTTCTCCTTTCTGAAAGTAATAAATACTATCTACCTAGATAAGGCTGAGAAGGTGTAACGGGAAAAGAAAGTAACTTTCAACACTGTGAATGCATCCTTCAGCAGCTGAAACCTCCTACCACCAAGAGCTACAGCAGCACAAAGCGGAGACCTCTGACCAGGCATCATCTAGAATTCTTGGGGTGTGTGTGTGACTTCCCACATGGCACGTACCACACAGGGAGAAACATATGATGCCGTGGAGAAAAAAAATTGTATTTAGATAGCCCTACCCACACATATTTCAAGAGTGACTCCATGTTTTTGCTCTAATGTTAATCCAACTATCTCTAAAGGGAATTTCAGAAATTATTCCGGGATTTGCACAATTACCCAAGTGTGATTTTTTTTTTCTCAGAGCACTAGTTGGGTGGTTGATTCTTTTTGTCTGCTGTTCTGCTCTGTTCTTTCCTAAGCTCCAGTCACTTCACTTAGGGGAAGCACAAGGTATGAGGCCACTGTGGCCTTGCGGCACCTGGACCACTGCCCTGACAATGGTTAAGTTGGCTCTTCTAGGCAAGACATTAGGAAACTCCAAGCAACACTAGGCAAAATGGAATGAATGGGTCAGATGCATGTGAATTAAAATGTACAAATCCAGATCTGACCCAGGAATAGACTCAAATCATACACTTTAAGATGGGTGGGACAGTACAATCATGTTAAAAGAAGTATAAAAATATGTCTAAAGTACTCAACAATGACCAGATATTATTATAATTATTAACGATTTCATACTATTACGGAAGGTTTTGTCTGTTTTTTTCTTCCATGTATTATTTAATTTTTTAACGTTTATTCATTTTTGAGGGACAGAGAGAGAGAGAAAGAGAGAGAGAGAGAAAGAGAGAGAGAGAGAGAGAGAGAGAGAGTGGGGAAGAGGCAGAGAGAGAGGGATTTACAGAATTTGAAGCAGGCTCCACACTCTGAGCTGTCAGCACAGAGCCCAATGACGTGCGGCTGGAACTCACTGACCGGTGAGATCATGAGCTGGGCCAGGCACCCCTTTCACTTATTATTTTTAAGAAAAAATCAGAATGGCCACTCAAGTAATGATAAGTAATTGTGGAGATCTTTAAAATTTTCAGTTTCTATCGATGTGGGAAAGTGTATCACTGGATGTTCATTTTGAAGGTAAGCAACATTTATATTATTTCATATTAAACTATAGTTTTTGTTTTGCTCTTAACACTCAAGAGCCACACAAGACCTACATAAAAGAGGTCTGATATCACTTACCATTTCTCTGTAAACTTCTTTCTATAGGAAAAAAAGAAAAACCTCAAGCATCAGTTTAAACACAATGGCACTTAATTTTAGCATCTATCATTAGGCCCAAGGCTACAGCATATCCGTGCAGAAAAAGTTCAACATCAATGTTAGAGAATTTAAAAAAAAAAAAAAATACGCAAGCTTCTGCAAAGGTCTGGCTTTGAAGGCTGCCTTGTCCAGATACAAAAATAGATGTCTAAAATGCAAAAATCGATTCTAATGGCAAACAGATCATTGCACTCTCCGTGACCAGGATATTAGGGAAACCTGAATATTTGATTTAGTAGCACCTTGGGAGCAAGCAGACCTGAAAACCCTCCAATAACCTTGAAAAGATCCACTTCTTGTTTAGAATTGAATGCCCAAATCAGGTGACACCTACCCAGCCCCCTTTTGTCCCTGCAAGTGCAATGATTAGAAGGCATCTGTCGCTGGAAGTGGTTGTCTTTCTTAAACCAAGGGGTGAGGGGGTCCTCAGGGAATAGGCCCTCAGGTCCTCCCAAGGGGCTCTTGCTCTCTTGCAGGCGGGGGCGAGGTCCCAGGTCCTGGTACCTCCTTCACCTTCCCTTAGGCGGACTTTCCACGAGGGTGGGGTAGGCAACAGGCTCAGACCCAGCTGGGGGCCTCCACCGCCCCCCTCCCGCTCCCACAGGCGCACAGGCTAGCCTCCCTTCGGTTAGCCCAGAAGACCCACGGTAATTCAGAAACGAGAGCGGGAAAGGGAAGGTGGCCGGGGGTCACAGGGCCGAGCCGGCTTTCCCGGGAGCTAGGGGAGCAGGCCTTGGGGCGGGGGTGGCGGGTGGGCCGGGGTTAGCGTCTGAGTTCCTGGAAGCAGCAGCTCTCCTTCCAGGAAGGTCCGGTCCCGCGAGCCGGCCACTGAGCGGGGCCCACGCGGCGCAGAGGAACAAGCCGGAGGGCGGGGGTCCTGCCGGACCGGGCCGGCGGGCAGCGCTCCCCGCTCTGCCCTGCACCCCGGGAGCCTCCGCGCAGCTCTGGAGTTGCCGGCTCGAGCCTCAGGGCGCGGGAGGTGGGCGTGCCGCGCGCCCTTTTCCCTCTGCAGGGCGGAGCTCAACAGTCTCACTGATGGGCTTTGCGGTGTAGACCCCCGGATTATCGAAAGGACACGGCCCCAGCAGCTGCGGAACATTCCGGGCTGGCGAGCTAGGTTCTGCAAGGGCCGAAGCCCAGAGCGAGGTGGGTGGCAAAGGGCGGATAATCCCTGCTGTCACATCACTCAGGCAAGAGTGGCCTGAGCTGGCAGCAGGTAACCACCTGCAGAACTCCAGGAGGAGCTGCTACCCTGAGGAGAGGCTGAGAGGGAAAGAAGCTGGGGTGCGGGAAGAAGTGGGGGGGGCTATGAGCTGTGGAGAGAGGAAGAGCCTGCCTTTTGACCCTCTGACCACTCCCCAGGCCTCCTGCCCAGTCTGCAAGGACAACCACAAATCAACCCTCATACTGAAAGCCCCTTGTTTAACTCAGGCACTGGCTTCCACTAGGCAAACAGTAAACGTGCCAGGCACGGTGCCAGGCGCTACAGATACACAGAAGATGCCCAGAGCCTATATGTATGTAAGGCACCAGACGTAGCCTGGTGCCGTTTTCCCCAAAATCACTCTCCCAAAGTCTTTTCCCTTTTCAAACCTAAGCAAACTGGTGGAGAGAGGTCCACATCAACTTCGTGGATGCTGGGCTCCTCCTCTCCATGCTTGGTTATTGGTTATTAAGGACCAAGATCCCTGAAAAATGGTCCTGCCTTGAAACTCAAATAAATGGCCAAGGCAGGCGAGCACACGCATGCAGACCCCTCCAGCTGCTCAAGGATTTTGCATCTCTGCTGCAGACTATTTCCACCTGAAAGCTTTCTTTGGTTTTTCCGTCGAGTTTCTGGCACTACAAAATCCTCCCAGGTAGCTGGGATTGACCCCCTCGAAACACTCTAGAGCCCCCCTGTCGATTGCTCACACAAATAAAACCCTCAGCACAGGTGTGATCTTGAGTCCTCAACCTCTAGCAATCTGCAAAAAGCTGGTCTTTTCTCCGAAGGCCACGTTTTCTTTGTAAATGCAACTGCTACTTGGTAAAAGGTGCTCTGTTTTCTAGCTCTGGTGGGGGAAGTGAAAAGTTCGATGCTGTCAGTCATTCCTAGAAGTGGGATTCAGCGAAACAGGCACCTTCTATTAGAGGAGAAATGCAGAAACTCTCCAAGCAGGCTGCCAGTCTTTAGACCTGACACCCAGTTGCTTTTAATACCCAGCAGGCCCTGTAGAAATAGTGAGATCCTTTACTGGGAGTGGAAGAGGCTCACTTCTGGCCTTCCCTTAACCCTCCCCGGTCCCAGGGAGCCCCAGTCCGGCTCTCTGACCCTTTAAAGATCTGTTAGGGTGGGTGTCTGGAGGGCGGAACTGGGACTTGGTCCTCCATAGGACCCCGGCATCCAGCGCTTTTGTTAGAGGGGCTTTGGTGGAATAAAAGAAAGTAAGCAAGCTCAGGACATTGTTTCCCTATACCTTCCTCCTCCTTTTCTTTTCAGAACGACCGGAGTCCTTCACTTCTTCCGTCACTGTTGTTGGGCTATAGAGTGGGGGCGAGATGGCCTCCATACCTTCTGCATGCACCATGTGCTGTGCGTCTGGGGACAGGGGGCTGAGGGGACCCTGGTAGGATCCTGCACTGTATCTGGGAAGACGGTTTACAACGCCTTCCAGCTAAATTTGCATCCTTTATGCACAAGGCAATACTCCAGGAAACAAATTCCACGTGTAACTAAATTCAGCACAGTCTCCAACACATGCGGAACCTGGCCGCCAGGACCCTACACATCACTAAGCGAGACCCCGATCTTGCGCCCCAGCGCGGGAAGAGAGTCCCCTGCTATGGCACTCCACACAGCAGCAAGCTTCTGACTCCGCCGGCACCGGGACCTTGGCGCTGACTTCCCCAGTCCCTGAGCCCTGAACTTCGTTTGCTCCTTAGCCTGGCCCCCTCCCCAGGAGTCCACTTCATCCCCCCCGCCCCTCAAGTAACCTCAGCTAGAGGACCACACTCACCTACTGCCAGGCAGATGGGGAGCAGCAGCCTGAAGATGAGCCCGCACACTACTTCCGAGGCCATTGCGTTGGTCCGGCGAGTCCAAGCAGAGCGGCGAAGTTCGAGGGTCCCTAGGACTGGGGCGCCAGGTCCATGCCCACCTAGGACCTCGGGCGGCCGGCTGCCCGCAGCCGCCCGGGCATCGCTTCGGAGAGGACCGTCGCGCTGTCCGCCCCGAGGGCGCGTTCCCCGGGCTGTTGACCGCTCCTCGCCGGGCTCTCGGTCGCCCCTATCAGGTCTCTCCGCCACCCTTCGCTGGTCCCTCCGCAGTGCCTCGCCCGGCGCTCGGCCGCCCCTAACCAAGCTCTAGGTAGCCCCCTCGCCCGGCGCCCGGCGCCCCCTCGGCCGGCCCATGAAGTGTGAAATCTCCCAATCCCCCGGTGGCTGCGGCTTCTTCAGCGGGTGGCCGGGGCCAGAGCCCTGGACGGGGGCACTTCGGGAGGGTCCCGGGGGGCGGCACGGCGAGGAAAGGGGGCTAGAAGGGGCTGTCGTTCCGTCTGGCTCCTGGGGCGTCGCTCAGGGGCGAAGGGAAGCTTTCTTTGCAGAATCCCCTCTGAAGCCAACGTGCGTCGGCTGCCGGGGCCCCGCCGCCTGCGCACGCCGCGACCTTTGGCCCGGGCTCTCGTAACTGCCGGCGGTCCCGAACCTTCTGGCGGCGGATCCCCGAAAGGCGACGCGGCTCAGCCTCTGCGCCCCCCAGCTTCGGGCCGAAGAGACCTGGGAGGGAGCGGCCAGGCGCGCACAACCATCCCCGCCTGCACGGGGCTCGAGTTATCGGTCCGCCGGGTGGCGGTGCGAGTCCCTCCCTCACCAGGAGGAATGGTGCGAGCGTGGGCAGAAATCGAGACGAAAGCACACAGCCAGTGGGGCCGACTCCAATTCCCTCCTCCACGGCCTCAATTTAAAAAAAAATAAAATGAAAACCAAACGCTGTCCGGATGCCAGCGCGCCCCCGCCCGCCGCCGCCGCCGTGCAGCCTCGCCCTGGAGGCGCAGCCCCGGCTCCCGGGCGGGCGCGCACTTCTCCACCTTCAACGAAACTTTCGAAGCCTCACTCGGAGACGGGCGTGCCCCCGGGCCAATGGGACCGCGGCTCCGGAGCCGGCGCGCGGGGAGCCCGCCCCCCGCGCGGCGGCTCTCGAGGCGGGCGCAGGGCTCAGACGCTGCGGGCACGTCCGCTCCCGCAGCGCCGGCGCGCACGGACAAGCCGGGGCTCTTCAGCCCCGCGGACTTTAAAGCGTTCGTTCGCCCGGGCTCCGCGCTTCTTCACCGCTCCTCGCTCCCGCAGACCCTGCGCTCTGCTCCGTCCCGTCGTTCTGCAGAAACAGAAGCCACACTTCCTGGCATCCTGTCCACAGGGGGTGCCCCTGAGCTTACCCAAACCCAGAGAATCTTCTAGTGCTCCAGGAACACTGCACAGGCGTGGCACGGGGAGTATTCAGGAGCTTGAACAACTTTGCGGGACTGTCACTTGTGCCAGGTTCTCTTGTGCCCACTTGCACTGCTGACGAATAGAACCGGGATCAACCCAGACCAGTGATCTCGTCCATATTTAACTTGAGAGAAATTTCAACTCTGAATGAATGGACTCTGGGAAATCCCGGGTCTTGCTGAGAAGGGGTATGGCGTTCAGATATGCACACACTTCATACATTTTGGAGAACTATTCTTTTCGCCTCAGCTTTGGTCGTTGCTTGTTATGATTCCTGGGAAAGAGTATACTGTTTCCCTTTACTCCTAAAAATCTCCGTTTTCTTGTTTTCCAGGGGAGATCCAGAGAAATCTGGTAACAGCAGGGAGATGCCAGCGTATCTGGGATGTGTCCATCATCCAAGAGTTGCGGAGATCTGCTCCTGCTGGAGCACTGTTGGAATTCTCAGAACCAGAATTTTGAATTTGTAGGAGGGACCATTCAGAATTGGTCTTTCCATCAAGAGGACAGAGAGGGAAGAATTTAACTTCATTTGGCACCGGTATTCTAGGCTCGAATTGGTTGGAGATGATGGAAAATCTGTTGATGAAAATTATACAAACCTTGGTTCTTTGTGTTAACCAGGTCTCCCTTTTTTGAGATAAAGTTAACTTGTATTTTAAGTTCAGATGTCTTGGGACACCTGAGTGGCTCAGTCGGTTAAGCCTCTGACTTTGGCTCAGGTTATGATCTCACAGTTCATGGGTTCGAGCCCCTGCATCCGGCTCTGTGCTGACAGCTCGGAGCCTGGAGTCTGCTTCAGTTTCTATGTCTCCCTCTCTCTCTGCCCCGCTGGTGTTCTCTATCTCTCTCTTTTAAAAATGAGTAAATATTAAAAAAGTAATAAAGTAAAAATAAGTTCAGATGCCTTTGCAAAATCTCTGAGAATAACAAACTGTGAACCATTACTTTTCTTTGAAGACTGGAGGTAGCAAAGTCTTGTGAAGACACTCTAAAACCTAGACCCTGTGTGTGCTTCGGAGCCCTGAAGAAGCCTGGATATCTAAATCTCAAATGTAGTCACGAGCCTAAAACTAGGAGTGAAGGAAACAATAGAAACTTACATAATCAGCACATCATTGACTACTACCAAGAAATGTTTTGTGTTTGGTAGAATCTGCGCCTTTCTGACATATCTAACATTTGATGTTCATAGATGGCGTTCTCCCTCCCTCTCTGGTACAACTTGTTCTTGGGACCTAACTAAGAAGTCAGGAAGCCTTCCTGGATTTCAAATAGTATTGTGAAATGACATGAATGCTCAGTTGTCTCTGAATATTTTGTCACATTCTTGGTAGGCTTTCCATATACCAACTGTGTAGGTATCCTCAAAATAAATATCTGGATGCTTAAGTTAGGAGACAAGAAACCCAGCGGAAAGGTGGGTATTTCTTGCTTTCTCTGCCACAAAGTGTGCCAAGATGTCTGTTCAGTTTTTAGAGATTCTAAGACCTGCATCCCACTTCTTAGTCTTACCAACACATATACTCACAGAGCTTTGTCTAGACTACGCATATAAAGGATTCTCCATCCCAACTTCAAATGGCAGTTACCTGGGGAGCTTTTTAGGGACTCTAAATACTCAGCAGTCTTCACATCCAGAGATTCTGTTTGTTTGTTTCTTCGTTTGTTTTTAGAGAGTGAGCGAAAACATGCAAGCAGGGGAGAGGGACAGAGAGGCAGAGGGAGAGAGAGAAAGAATCCTAGGCAGGTTCCATGCTCAGTGTGGAGACTAATGTGGCTCTCGATCTCACGACCCCGGGATCGTGACCTGAGCCAAAATTAACAGTCACTCAACTGACTGAGCCATCCATCCAGGTGCCCCTCCACATCCAGAGACTGTGCTTTAATAGTCCCACCTACCCCTCCATGCCTGTATTTTTGTGAAAGCTCTTACATGATTATCAGGTGTCTGAGTAGAGAATCACTGTCCTCACTTACATATCAGAACTCAGGAAATGTCAGGGTGCCTGGGTGGCTCAGTCAGTTAAATGTCCGCCTTCGACTCAGGTCATGATCTCATGGTTCATGAGTTCGAGCCCCTCATCAGGTTCTGTGCTGACAGCTCAGAGCCTGGAATCTGCTTTGGATTCTGTGTCCCCCTCTCTCTCTGCCCCTCCCCCATTCACCATCTGTCTCTCTGTCTCTCCGTCAAAAATAAATAAATGTTAAAAAAATTTTTTTAAAAAAGAACTCAGGAAATGTGCTATTGGTTTTCAAAACCAGCATCACCAAACCAAATTGACCTTTCTAGAGCTACATTTTCACAATGGGGTTACCCAAGCATGCATATCAGTAGTCAGTGGCATTGTCTGTACAAGGGCTGTTTTACCCTAACATTTACCTAAATTGAGAAGCAGTATCTAATATCTAGACAGCCTTGTTTTTAAGGACTCTCCAGCCCACAAGAATATTGATCCCTTCGGTCAGGAGTCCTGCATGCTAGAGACCTTAATCCTCAATCCGAGCGTGAAACCTGGCATGAGGTAGAAAATACTTTGGGGAGAAAATCGACTACATAGAATATGCATGCACACATTGTTTTGATAGTTGATGAGTGTCTAAGCCTATGGCCTCACGTTTAGCACAGGTGATGAATCAAGCACCAATCGCCCTGTGCCTCTGTATCTACGTGGACAATCCATCGATGGCTTCTTTTGATGACCACTGAGACTTTAGTGCCTCGGAGTCCTCATCTAAGTTGAAGAATGTGACAAAACCTACGAAATACGCAGTGCTATGCAGAGAGAGACAATCTATAGAGTGCTAAGCAAGGTGCCTGGTGCACTGTAATCATTCAATGAATATTAACTGCCATTACGACCACTATTATTACCATTGTCATGGCTATTATTGGAAAGCAAGGTCTGGTCCTGTATTTCTGAAACTGTCAAGCTGAAGTTCAGCAGCCTGCTCCGACACTCAGAAACACACCCGCTCTTAGCAATATGTTTCAAATCTGTGACACAGGTGAGTAACAGACATTTTCCTAAGTGCTTGGTTTTCGCCATAAACAATATGGCACTTTGTGCCTTGCGTGGGTTTCATCCTACCGGTTTAGCTTTTATCTTTTCTGAACTCGGTGTAATGCTACACCGATTGATGAGATCATTCAGAAACACCATCTTTGTCCCCAGTGCTAATTTTCTCTGACATGCTCAATATGCAAATACTGTTCTATATCGTGTGTTGCCGTATGTTGATTATTATTCCCTCAAATACTGGAAGATCTCAGGGGTGGATATTGTCTCAGATGGTAGCTTTACAAACAAATTATTTCCCAGAGGAGGATAAAGGTTGTCAACCCGGCATTTTCTTCTCCCAGTGAAATCTGCCGGAATTCCTCAGCGCCATCTAGCCCATAGGGGATGTGGTGCCTCTTGGCAGCTGGAGGATGTCTTCTAGCATCGGTAACATAGGTTCTCCTTACACATGTACCAACACATTTTTAGATGTATCCATTTCTGTTTTTTCATTTATAAGTCACAATATTCACTGAGAAGTTATTTTAGTTAGGAACCACATAGTTTGGGGCGCACACACACAAATATCTATGACTGTGTAAGAAAGATCTCATATGAAAATAATGGAGGATGTAAAATTTTATTTATTTTTTTGTAAGGTTGATACATAAAGGAAGAGATTATGAATTCATGGGGAGGGTGCTCCACCAAAGCTGGTGCCTTGCCTTGGGCACACAGGTAACCATATGGTTGACACTGAACATGGAAACCACCATTCATTATTCACAGCCAACACCGTGAGCAGATTTTTTATCTCAGAGGTTGTCTGGCTGCTTTCTGTGTATTTGCTGCTAAAGTCTGTACTGTTAAAACTACGGGTTTTAACACCACTTTGTCTTAAAAGGCTTATCAAATTCTGGGAAGAGTTTCAAAAAGGGAACTGGAATTGGGGGAACAATTTAACAGTAATTACAGTTGTTTGAAGCAAGTTCATAAACTAAATCACAAGATTTTTTTCTTTACCTATAGCTTCCCTGCCTATATCCTAGTAGATATTTATTAGTTACTAAATACACATTTCAGAATGATTTGACTGCCAATTGTATTTGTTGGAACTCCATCAAGATCTCTTCAATGGTCTTAGAAATGGTGCCATTCTTGGGGCGCCTGGGTGGCTCAGTCAGTTGATCGTGTCAACTTCAGCTCAGGTCACCATCTCACGGTTCATGGGTTCAAACCCCACATCGGGCTCTCTGCTGTCAGCACAGAGCTGTTTCAGATCCTCTGTTCTCCTCTCTCTCTGCCCCTACCCTACCCACACTCTCTCTCTCTCTCTCAAAAATAAATACATTAAAAAAAAAGAAAAACTTTACAAAAAGAAATGGTGATATTCTCAGTAAGCCTACGTAATTTTCACTCATTAGTCTTTAATAGAGGTTTCAGATATGTGTATACATTGAGTGTAAGCAAGTTTTGGAATTGGTTATTTCTAGTTATTAACATTAGCCTGTAACTGGG
Source organism: Prionailurus bengalensis (assembly GCF_016509475.1). Taxonomy (NCBI): domain Eukaryota; kingdom Metazoa; phylum Chordata; class Mammalia; order Carnivora; family Felidae; genus Prionailurus; species Prionailurus bengalensis. The sequence goes on along the minus strand of NC_057356.1, from coordinate 33,363,963 downwards.
ACTCACATAGCCCATTCAAGGACCAGGGAGTCAACTAGTTTAAAGCTTTGTTCACTTATTCTCCTGCAGTGCCACCTTTTGGCTAAAAGTATATTGAAAAAAATACAAGCCCATAGGGTCCGGAGCAAGCAATTAGGTATGACAACAAGGTCTCTTGCAGCCGGAGATATGCTGATAGCCTCAGAAATACCCCAGTAAGCAGAACCAAGTAGCCGCTGCCTTCAGGAAGCGACCATCCATCCTATAAAGACAGACAATAATCAAGTAATTATAAAAAATTAAGTGAACAATACAGATGTGCAGAGGACTGAACAAGTACTAGGCATCATGGGAGAGTATAAACGGTGAAACTAACTCACTCCCAGGGAGTTCGAGGAGAACAGATTCCTCAAGAATCTGAGTTGTTTATTGCAGTTTGGAGGGTGACCGTGGATTTTCCAGAGTGTAAGATCCATGAGGGCAGGGACTTTGTTCTGTTTGTTGCTGTACCCCCAGTACCTAAAATAGGACGTGGGCTGACACTGTATAAAGACTTGTTGAATGAATAAAGGAGTTCTCTAGGTGAGTGGAGAAAGAAAGACAAACATTATGAGGCAGGAAGAACAACCAGCCTCCTGGAAACAGAGAACGTGACGTGAAGGCATTATAAGCAGTTCATGGTCAATTTCCATATTTTACCAATATGGGTCCTCCTCAGCTTAAACGGGGATTCCAATCCATGTCCTTTATATCTTCTTTTTAATTCAATTGTAACAGTAATAAACACTTACAAAGCGCAAGTAGAATAATGGACACAGCCTGGCATGTTAAAGAAGTAAGGATGGTCGCCCCCCAAACCTAGGGAGTTTACCAGTCCGCATTAGCCTGTCTCAGCTCAGCTGCTTTTCACTGAGATGCAGTAAAGAGATAGTGGTAGGCAGTTTCCAGACTTGGGTAATTGCTGACTTGGTTGAAATGACTATAAATCGTTTGACCTTTCTGGATTTTGTGGAGGTTTTCCCCTCTTTGGCGTTTCTGTGTGCTTAATTTACCTTATTTTAAACCTTTATACAGGGAGAGCATATTTATGTGTGTTCTCTGGACCTGTGGCCACAATGTAGCCAATAGGATGCTGTTCTTTAGACCCAGAATTTATTTGTGCTGTCCATTCACTCCAGTAGATGGAAGACACTGGTGGTTATGAGCAGTCTCACCACACTTGCCAAACAAGCAAAACAGACGTCGTTGGTGACTTCCTGACTCTGGAAAGTCCAATCCTGTGGATCAGCGTGAAACTGTGTCTGCTTGCCCAAAGATGAGATAAACATCACTGGTTTTTCCAAGACTCTTTTAGGTCCTTCAAACAAGCGTTCTGCTTGTTTGTTTTGAGATGTGAGGAGATGGCCCCTCTTACTAAACATAAGACACCAGTCTCCTTTCTCCCCAGTCTGAGGCACTGCATCCAAGTCAGAAGCCCCCAGCAGAACAGGGTCTATTTCTCACTAGCACAGAGCTAGCCTCAGGGTTCACTTTCCCTCCATTTCCAATTGGGGAGAAAACGCCTCTTTTTGTATCCTGTTAAAAAGCTGAGAAAAGTAGACATTTTATTGTTTTTTTCTTCTTTTTTTCTTTTTTTTTCTTTTTTTAAAAATGTTTTATCTATTTTTGAGACAGAGACAGACAGCGCATGAACAGGGGAGGGTCAGAGAGAGGGAAACAGAATCTGAAGCAGGCTCCAGGCTCTGAGCTGTCAGCACAGAGCCCAACGCGGGGCTCGAACTCACAGACCGTGAGATCATGACCTGAGCCGAAGTCGGACGCTTAACCGACTGAGCCACCCAGGCGCCCCGAAAGTAGACATTTTAAAAACAAAGAGTGATACAAAATTAAAGGTGAGCGAACCATGACTGGCATAAAATGCCTTTGCTAAAATACAAGTTGCTGATGTTATACATCTTAATACGGTGGCAGCATTCTGAGACACCCTAAAATAATTGGTCTTCCCCCGGATGAATGAGTCCAGGACCAGCTACATAGTTTGCAAGTTCCAGTGCAAAATGTGGTCTCCTTGTTCAAAAAGCAGGAGAAAAGTGTTACTAAGAATACTAGAATATAGGGGCGCCTGGGTGGCGCAGTCGGTTAAGCGTCCGACTTCGGCCAGGTCACGATCTCGCGGTCCGTGAGTTCGAGCCCCGCGTCGGGCTCTGGGCTGATGGCTCAGAGCCTGGAGCCTGTTTCTGATTCTGTGTCTCCCTCTCTCTCTGCCTCTCCCCCGTTCATGCTCTGTCTCTCTCTGTCCCAAAAATAAATAAACGTTGAAAAAAAATAATAAAAAAAAAAGAATACTAGAATATAAAGCTTTTCTCTTTCTTCCATGGCCTTTCTCTCCAACTGTCATAGCATGTTTAATTTGCCATTTAATGATGTTCTATATGAAAAAAAATGAGAATGGATTTAACCACAAATCATGATATTCTGCAATGCCAGTTTTTAATGCAAATATGAGAGCATGTACATCATATGCAGAATCATTGAAATCAGCATAATTCATATTTTGTAGCTTGTATATACATTCATATTTTGTTCTCAGCAAAACTGTTAACATGAAACTAATTCAACTGTATTTTTTCTTAAGTTTATTTATTTATGTTGAAGGGCGGGAGTGGGAAGAAAGAGGGAGAGAGAGAAAAATCCCAAGCAGGCTCCACACTGTCAGCACGGAGTCCCAGGCGGGCCTCGAACCCACAAACAATGAGATCATGACCTGAGCTGAAATCAAAAGTCAGACGCTCAGGTGGCTCAGTCAGTTAAGCGTCCGACTCCAGCCCGGGTCCATGATCTCCCCATTCATGCATTCAAGACCCGCATCTGACTCGGTGCTGTGACAGCTCAGAGCCTGGAGCCTCCTTCCCATTCTGTGTCTCCCTCTCCCACCCACACTCTGTGTCTCACTCTCTCAAGAATAAATAAACATTAAAAAAAAAAAGTCAGATGCTCAACCGACTGAGCCACCCAGGCACCTGTAATTCAACTGCGTTTATTTCACTTCTTGGTGCACACACATGCTACCATTACTCTGTACTTCCAGTTTTCTGATGAGTAGGAACAGACTAAAAGGGAAAGGAACTATGGGTTGTCTTTTTTTCCTCTGTCCCTCTGTTATCACTTAGAATGTACGTGCTTGGCTAACCCAGGAAAGTAACATAAGTAAGAAAGGACACGACAGATAGGGTTCCTTGGCCATTAGTGGTTTTTACAATACAATTGCCTTCTTTCTGCCCTCTTGTTCAAATAGAAAGTGTGGACTCTGGGAGCTGTCAGTGGTCCCTCAACTTCCTCAGTCATTTTTAACACACCTGCCATTTTCTCCCATACATCCTGGTCCACTGGGATTCTGTGCTCTCAGGCATCAGGAAGGTCAAATGTGAACAGAGCAGCAAGGTACAGTGGACAGGCATATCACATGTATCTCTTTGCTCACGTCATGCTCCATTGTCCCGTGGACTTCACTTGCAAAACACAAGCCCAAAGATAAAATTATTAAAAATTTCAAGGTGGGAAGAATGGAGCATTAAACCAAGCATGGAGCTTTTCTTGGTTGAGGGTGGGCAGGGGAGAGGCTGTGTGACTTGTCAGGTGGCACACAAGTCAATCCAGTCCTCGGCGTCCTTTTCCCGATCCTTCACTCAGCTTCTCCTCTCCAACAGAGTGTCCAAGCATGGCCCCTCGTGTTGCTTCACCTGGACATCTAATTCTGTTTCCAGAAGAATCCCAACTTCTCATATAATCAAAATCTATCATTGTTCACCTGCTTGTCCCACTTAGGATTCAACTTTGTAGTTCCAGGCTCTTCTCTAAATAAGCTGCTGCTAAACCATAAGAGACTCTTAAAAACTGAGAATAAACTGGGGGTTGATGGGGGGGGGGAGGGAGGGGAAAGTGGTTGATGGGCATTGAGGAGGGCACCTGTTGGGATGAGCACTGGGTGTTGTATGGAAACCAATTTGACATAAATTTCATATAAAAATAAATAAATAAATAAATAAATAAATAAATAAACAAACAAACAAACAAGCAAGCTGCTGAGATAAAACTGTAGGTTTCAAGGTTCCCTGCGAGCATTCCTGGGCCCTGGGAAATAACTCTCATTCATATTTTCATTCCAAAAACCCCTTGAGTTCCCCCATTATCTCACCGTATACACCTTCATGAAGCTGGGCTTGCACAAACCCATACATAAAGTTTTTCTATGTTGTCAGACTTTAACCATGTGATAAAAAAGCATATAATAGGAATTAGCATCATAAAAATGTGAAAAGAAAACAATAGACCAAGGGGGATAGTCACCACACAAATGACAATGAGTTGCAGCTGCTATCCATGTTGTTTAATTCATGAAATTTACCTGGGAGAAAAATAATACACGGGAAGATACTGAACCACACTGAAACTAAGATTAGAAAAGTTAAAACCAAAATGAAGTACAATTTTTCACCCATGAAATAAATGATGAACTTTGAAATGTAGTAAACAAAGTTGGCAAAATTATGCTGATAATGCAAACATGTGTTTCTTGTTTAATCCAATGTAAATTTGAAGACTCCTTTCATAAAGGAATGTGGGAAAATATATCCCACATAAATTCTATAAACATTTCCTAAAGACCTAATACAAAACAGGGAAGAAATTTTCATCATAAAATGTTCATTACATTGTTCAATAATAGTGAAAAACTAGAGATAACACCTGATTATCTAGCAATAATGAAATGGATTAATAGATCTGATCTCACTTATAGGTTACTCATGGAATAGTATTCACATATTTTAATTATGAAACAATCAGTAGCAAGACATTTCTGATATGTTTAAAAAACACAAAATTCTAGCTAAGCTACGATTACATTATATAAAATGAAATACGCTAACAGAACAAATTAATATAGTTTGATCCAGTCAGTGGTAGATTGTAGTCTTTTCCCCTTTAATCTTGGATTGCCGCAACATTCTACGGTATTTGTTGGGCAATCACAATTTCTTTATTGTGGCTAAATTCATATATCATTTAATTTTCTCAGTAATTATATGGTGATGCTGATTTATGATTTGGCATAAGTAAGCCCAACTAAACACACAAGGTTCTTGAGAAAATAAAATGAGAAAACACATTTGATCATATTTAATAACCTATAAACTATGAAATGTAAACCAATATGTAATATCATCATCATCATTAATGCTGTACTTAAAATTTTTTTTAATGTTTATTTATTTTTGAGAGAGAGAGAGAGAGAGAGAGAGCTTGAACAGGGGAGGGGCAGAGAGAGAGGGAGACACAGAATCTGAAATAGGCTCCAGGCTCTGAGCTGTCAGCACAGAGCCCAACATGGGGCTCGAACACATGTATGGTGAGATCATGACCAAAGCCGAAGTCGGATGCTTAACCGACAAGCCACCTAGGTGCCCCAGTTAATGCTGTACTTTCGAAGCCACCAGCTGAGAAGAATTCTGTAACAAATAATAAGTATCAAGCATATTTTTCCGCATGCATCCTGACTCCATTTGTTTTATGCAGGAGAGCAAATCATATGAGATTCGACAACGTGGTAGGAACTTAGATGCAAGGAGAGTGGCTTTTAGGGTGTTCCCCACCTCCCCCCCCCGCCCCGCCCCACCATGGAGTGAGCAATATGTTTCTTGAGATAATTTCTAAAAACGTGTCAGCAATAGCGATTTCAGGAAGAAGTTCTGATTCAGAATGGAAAAAGAATACAACTGAGCAACAGGACATGAGCCAAAAAACCAGAAAGTCTGGGTGTGTGCCTGCCCCCATGGCTTCCTTGCCTAGGAAGACGGCACAAACCACAGAGCCTTTCTGAGCTACAGTTTCAGCAGCTATAAAACCTAAGCAATAATATTAATACTCCTTAGGTCTCAGGGTCATTATGAATATCAAATGTACCAGAAACTATAAAGCTTTGTATGACTCTTACCATTGAGTTTGGAGACTTTATGGAAAGATGGTCTCTGTGCCTTTTGGATCACGCACACGTACACAGCTATCAGAAGAGCATTTTGTGCATATGCGCCAACTCTGAGTAATTATATATTTGTAAGTTATGAATTAAATATTTAGGTATTGTATGCCTTATCTATATCAGGTAATAGTTAAATGAATATTGTTATATATGGTATTTGTATTTATATGTATGTTTTATGTCTGATATTTATATTTATATGCATAATATTTGTATATTTTTAAATAGTAGTTAAACTTATATAATATATGTATATGATATTTATCTTTATATTTTATATAGATGGTATTAGTATTTGGCATATATGTACACATCTCACTATCACTGACTAATAAATCAGGACACACAACAAATTTAGGACAAGGATCGTCATTAATAAGACATATTTCAAACATTCCTTCATAGACCTGATTTTTTTTCTCAAATTCCTGTTAGATCTGATTGAATGAAAATTGCTTTCATGGAAACCCTACAGTAGTGGCTTAAGTGAACAGGAGTGAATTTTTCTCATGTGCCCAGTGTCCCGAGACGGTGGTCCTGGGCTGGTGCAGGCGAACGGTGACACCTCCGGCATCTCAGGCTGCTTTGGTACTTCCGTCCTGTCATTGTTGGCCACTGATTTGCCTCCTTGTGGTAACTCGTGTGCAAGATGCTGGCTCCACCCTTAGTGCCCTGCCTGCTCTCCAGGCTGGAAGAAGATCATGACAAGGGCATCAAATATGCACTGGTTAGTGTGTCCAGGTGTGTTTTGAAGAGAAAGCACCTCGGGCTAAGAAGCTGTGATTTAGTCTCCCTTTCCCTTGCCTCTAAAATGTACTTGTCAGGAAAAAATAATAATAAAATAAAATGTACTTGCCACCTGGTCCCCAGCTCACGTAGCACCCGAGTTGCACAGAGGTTTGTCTTGTTCAAGGTCTCTTGGTGAGCAAGAGGCAGAGTTAGGGCCATCAGCTGGATGGACAGTCTGGACCAGAGTCCTTTCCACAGCCCTATGGTGGCTCCAGGACAGCGGGCACTAACGCATGTCACAGGCAGGCACCAAACACATCTTGGGGGGTGGGGGGTGGGAGGACTCGGACTGTGCCCCCACCTTCAGCACCCATGTCCTGGCATTGACCTCAGAGATCCACTACAAGAAGCATGACATCTTGATTCCTGAACACAAGGCTTTAGGAGGACTCAAGAATTCACTGAGAATGACAGGACCCGAGCTGTGAGGTGAAAGCACACTGCCCCCGAGCCTTCACCACAACATGAGTGTGCCTGCCCCTCCCCTCTGGAGTCACTACACAGTGTTATTCAACCTCATTCACTTTCTTCCAGCCTCTCCTCATCATGGAAGTGGGGAGGCTAGGGAAGCTATTTCTTACCCTCAGAAAAACAAGAGAGAGGAAGGGATTTGAGGTTAAACGGGATCAACAGTCAAATCCCAGAGCGTGCACTTAGAAGCTATACCACCTACGGTTGGCTACTTAAAGTTTTGTATTTTTGTTTCTGTTAAAACAATGAAGGTGAAGTGTGGCCAGAGAGAGCGGCAAGCTCACAATCTGTACAGAAATCAAGGATCTGACCACTTGGGTACAGGACTGCTGGAAAGGAAGAAGCAGCTTAATTGTGTTCCCAGAAGCATGAAAGTCAAGCAGAATGTAGTGACTCTGATGAGGATACCTTGTGTTTATCTGGTTCCTTTCTCTTAAGAGCTCAGAGTGCTTCGCAGACATTATCTCATTAATTTGCAAATCATTCCTGGGAGTTAGGTAGGAATAAAGCCAGACGAAAGTTTCTAGCTTACCATATTACTAAGAGCCAAATATTGAAAATCCTTTCTGCAAATAGATGCACCTTCGGTCACAGACATACTGTTACATAAAGCATGTACAGGCAAGATCAATCTGCAGAGTCTTGTGATCTTCAAAATATCTCTCAGAAGATGAGGTATTGTCATAAAAAGTCTTATTTCTTGATCTCTTGATAAATGGAAGTGTTGATGGAGTTCTGCTCCCAGAAGTGACATAGAAAATTAGTGAGATTCAAATCTCCTATTGTATTTAGTATATGTGAATGCGAGCTTTCTCCCCCCAGCACAGGGCAATGACTGGAGTATGATTGCCCTTCAAAAAAGAATAGAAAAGTATGGAGAGTGGGAATAGCACTTTCCAGTGACCAAATGAACACTGTGCAATAGAAAAGGAAATCGATACACTGCCAATATCTGGTCCCATTAGCAAGGCAATTCCTAGAGGGAATGTTTCCCCTGACAATTGTTTTTAGCACAAGGATAAGAAGCTAAACATGAAATCCCCGAGCTCACAGAGTCTGGGAAACAGACTTCCAACTGGGGGGATCAGTTCAAGCAGAGAGCAAAGCCCTTGTCCAGAAGAAGGATGAACTCTGGCTACCTTAGATTGGAGTCCCTAGAAGCCCGCCTAAGTGAGGGTTTTGGTGCAAGTGACCAATTGAGGGGGGCTGCCAGGAGGAGAGGGGTGGGAAAGCAGGTAGGCAGGGGAGGAAAGCTAAAGAAGAGGGATCCTAATACCCACTAGTGTCATCCTGGTCGCAGGAAGCACTCAGAAATGCGAATTACATGACGGACATGGCCCTGCTTTAGGAAAGGGGATGCAGTTGTATTTCTTTGCCTGTCGGTCACTGGCCATGAGCAGTGTACGGCATGTGGTAGGATCATAACCTCCCCAGAGAGGTAGCTGCTGTTCAAGCAAGGGCCATGCTCTGGAAAGGGGCAACCATGAGCAGCTCGTTCTCAGTGTGCCTGGTGAGGTGGTAAAGGCCAGATGCTCAGTACAGCTCCTGGGCCGGCTTTAGTGCTGCTTAGGGACCAAGCAATCAAAAGGATTCATGGTCTCTCCCAAAACATACACTTTGGGGGAATCATCCTTTCCTTGCCAAACATCTTCCCTTCCCTTATAACAAACCCACGTCCAGGATACCGAAAAACCAACTAATCAAACAAAATAATAAATCAGACTGTCATGTGAAACAAGCTATTCAATAAAAGCTATGAGATGCCCTCTATTCTCAAAGCACAGTGGCCAAATGACTCCTTCCTTTCCCTTCCCTTCACTGCTCTAAATCCCATCCCATCAACTTATGCAACTTTTTTGTGTGTTTTGGGGCATTTACTGTATTTCAGACACTGTCCTTGGTTCTGGACATATGTCCCATGTCCAATCCAGTAGGACCTTTTAAGGAGCCATCACCACCTGGCACTGCCTGCCAGGCCCTCCATGTTGGGTCACGAAGCTGTGTTCTCTCTTCTTTGGCATGGTGTGTTACTGAGAATCATGTCAGGTCTTTCCTTGCCCAAGTGGACAGTTGCCAGTTAAATGTGCTTCCTTGCTCTCGAAGATTCAGACAGATGCCAGTGGCTCAGCCGTCCTGGTTGTACGTGTTGCAGCCAATCCTGTCCCACAAGGTGGCCCAAATGTGGGTTGATAGATCCCCCTCTCAGAGTAGTCCTGAATCCTGGCCAAGGATAACACATATTATTTCTAATATACTTTCTACATTAAAAAGGATTAGAAGTGGGCATTGATATTGGCTGAATGCATTGGACACGCAGGTAGGCAAGTGGTTTTGATTTCATGCCACGTGAAAATACCCAGTTCTTTTTTTTTTTTAAAGGCTTCACACATCTGGTTTCTCTCCCCAGAAAGCTCATCCTCCCTGTCTTCTTGCGAAGGTGCTGTTCTCATTCTTCAATCTCAGCTTTCAGATCCCCTCCTGAAAGAATCCTTTCTTAACCTCACGATCTGTGGCTTCTGTTCCCTCTCCCCAAGTTCTCATGATTCTGCTTCTCAATGGGCTATTCTTTGTCTTCATAGCGGTTATCACTATCTTAAATTTTACGTGTATGTGTCTGTGCACACGCGTGTCTATTTGCATCGGTTGTCACACTAGACTGAAAGCCCATGAGGGCTGCAGGCATGTATTTTGTTCAGCACTCATATCCAATTCCCAGAAGAGAGCCTGGCTCAGCATACACGCTACTTGAGGAGTCACTATGGTGTAATAACTAAGAGCATGGTCCGGGGATTCAAGTCTGGACCTACCAATTATTAGCTCTGGGGCCTTCGATCTCGCGAAGCCGCAATTTCCCTCTTGCAAAGCCGCAATTTCCCCATCGACAGAGTGAGGATATTGATAACATGTATGTTTCCATGTCATTGTGACAGTTAGATGGGCTACTTCATGTAAAGCGGTCCCATAACTCTCTGGCACGTGGTAAGCACTTAGTAAATATGAGCCACTTGTATTTGTAGCTTCAATGAAGAGGTACGATGTGTGGAGCACTTCAAAATCGTGGGATGCTAACAGCTGTATTTGCACAAAGCAACTGATTTGGAAGAATGAGCACTTTCAGACTCACTGTTGAATATGTCCCTTGAAGCTTTGACAATTTGTTTTGCATGCTTTTCGGTCATCCCTTTCCATCCTGGTGAGAGGTGAGAAGGAGAACGCTTGCTGCCTCTGCTGACCTCACCGCAGGGAGCAGAGAAACAGAGGCAGCAAGCCCACAGGGCCCCGGCCAAGCAGGAGCCGTGGTGACGCGTCCAGCACCACACAGGCTGATAATGGCTAAAGCAGGCAGAGGACGAGCTCCCACATGGCTGAGCACTCCCTGGAAGGGACAGTCACTGCCATTCCCCATAAAGTGTGCTGCCTCATGAGAACACTCCATAAGCACAGACGCAAAGGGAAACGATGATTTGCAAATGGAAAAAGAAAAGACTCAGGGAGATGTATTTATTTTTACTATCTACAGAGAAGAAATGACATCTATGAAGACATACATGAAAAATATTCCTGCCCACAAGACATTTATAATCTAGGAACTCAGACTAGGCTCAAACTAAGCCGATGTCCGCCATAGGAAAAAACGGTAAATGTGAGACTTGGCCCACACCACAACATGAAGGCCATTTGCTTCCATGAAGGCTTTCCCCTGAAACAGAACTTAGATTCTTGATTTGAGAAGCAGTATCTGTGGATTTAAAAAATGCTAGTAAAATTTAAACAGAGTTCCTTGACAAGGGGGCCACTCACTCTCAATTGCTCTAACAAACAAGTGACTGAGATCACAGGGTGTGGCATAGTTATTGTGACATACTCACCCTACCTGTGAAGTGGCACAGTGTTATTTGAAAATGGACTTGGATTCATTGTAAATGCATATTGCAAACTATAAGGCAGCCACTGAAAACATGTTAAAAAAAAAAGAAATATACGTTATTTGTTCTCTGCATGTCTTTCTGGGAGAAGCCATCGGCAAAAGACACATCTGATGAAGGACTGTATCCAAAATACACAAGGAACTTGTAAAACTCAACAATAAGAAAATAAACAGCCTGATTTAAAAAGAGGCCAAAGATGCTCCACATCATATGTCCCCGGAGAAAGCCAAATTAAAACAATGAGACACCGTTCCACACCTGTTTGAATGGCCAAAATGCAGAACACTGACAACACCAAATGCTGGCAAGGATGTGGAGCATCAGGAACTCTTGGTCACTGCTGGTGGGAAATGAAAATGATACGGTCACTTTGGAAGATGGTTTGGTGGTTTCTTACAAAACGAAACATATTCTTGCCATATGATGCAGCAATCACACTCGTTGGTGTTGATCCAGAAGAGTCGGCACATTATGTCCACACAAAATACTGCATATGGGTGTTTACAGCAGCTTATTCACAATTGCCCAAACTCGTAAGCAACCCAGGTGTCCTTCAGTAGGTGGGTTGGTAAATATATTGGGGCATATCCAGACAATAGAATATTATTCACAGCCCAAAACAAATGAGCTATCAGGCCATGAAAAGACATAGAGGAAGCTTAAATGCATATTACTAGGTGAAAAAAGCCAATCTGAGAAAGCTACATATGGTATGATTCCAGCTGTAGGACATTCTGGAATAGTCAAAACTATGGAGATAATAAAAAGGTCAGTGGTTGCTAGGGATAGGGCAGAACCCAAACTGATTCAGGAAGAAATAAAACATTTGGCTCTCTTCCAATCCAGTTAAAAATATGTATGTTTTTAATTAAAATCTCCAAACCTAGGGGCACCTGGGTGGTTCAGTTGGTTAAGCGTCTGACTTTAGCTCAGGTCATGATCTCACGGCCCGTGAGCTCAAGCCCAGTGTCAGGCTCTGTGCTGACAGCTCAGAGCCTGGAGTCTGCTTCAGATTCTGTCTCTGTCTCACTGGCCCTCCCCCGCTTGTGCTCTGTCTTTCTCTTTGTCTCTCAAATATTAATTAAATTAAAAAAAAATCTCCAAACCCAGAAAACCTTAGTTCCAGATAGTATCATTGGTAAATTCTCTAAGACATTTAAGGAAGAAATACTATTAATTCTATATACTCACTTTCTAAAAATAGCAGAGGCAAAAGCAGTCATTTTATGAGGTCAATGTTGTTTGTTCTGACACCAGAATCAAAGATATTACAAGGAAAGAAAATTACAGATCAATATTCCCAAGGAATGTAGACTAAAAATCTTCATCAAAATATTAAACCAAATCCAACAATATGTAAAAAGGATAATACTTCTTTTTATTTTTTTTTTAATTTTTTTTAACATTCATTTATTTTTGAGACAGAGAGAGACACAGCATGAACGGGGGAGGGGCAGAGAGAGAGGGAGACACAGAATCGGAAGCAGGCTCCAGGCTCTGAGCCATCAGCCCAGAGCCCGACACGGGGCTCGAACTCATGGACCGCGAGATCGTGACCTGAGCTGAAGTCGGACACTCAACCGACTGAGCCACCCAGGCGCCCAGGATAATACTTCTTAACAAAACAGTGCTTATTTCAGGATTGTGGCATGGTTTCAAATTTGAGAATCTATTAGTAAAATTCACCGTATTAGAATAAATAAGAAAAATACACATGATTGTCTCAATAGATGCAAAATTCAACCCACAGGCGGGGATAAGCGCCTATGGAACATCAGTTGTATTGCTGAGTTATCTCCCCCTGAGGCACAAGGCCCTGAGGTGACTCATGACAGGAAAGGTCAAAGGACAATTTTCCAGAGAGGGGGCTGTAGTGAGGGAGTAAGTAGGCACTGGGTGTACCAGCCAATAAAGGGCATCTTTGGCAGGGGGTGGGGGGGGGTGGGGGGAGGACCACAACATCGTCTCTATCATGTACGTTCTAATATATGGCATCTGTTCAATTTGTTTCTTGTATCTTCATCAATAGATCAAATGGTTAATATAGCAACAAAAAAAGTGTGTATATATATAGAAATATTATATATACATAAAATATTTTGTATTGGTTTGGATTATTTTTTAAATTATTTTAAATGTTTATTTATTTTTGAGACAAAGAGAAACAGAGCATGAGCAAGGGAGGGGCAGAGAGAGATGGAGACACAGAATCTGAAGCAGCTCCAGGCTCTGAGCTGTCAGCACAGAGCCTGACACGGGGCTCAAATCCACGAACCATGAGATCATGCCCTGAGCAAAAGTCAGATGCTTAACTGACTGAGTCACCCAGGTGCCCCTATATTGGTTTGGATTGGATTCATATCTATAGCTATAGATATATATATAGAGAGAGCGCACGACAGGGAGAGAGAGGGGGACAAATATCAAATATGAATGTTAGAAATTTTTGGATAAATAAATTTTGGATAAATTTTGGCAAAGGCTATTAAAGCATTTGTTCTATTATCTTTTTAACTTTTTCTGTGTTTATAAAATTTTGGGGCTGATGAAAACTCTAAGTATCTCCTTTAAGTATACAATAAATATAGAACAATATAAAAAACAATACTTTTCCCTCCAACACATAAAAGATGCTCAGTAAAGTTTTGCTGACTATAGGAGGCTTCCTTGCAATTAGCTTGTGTGCAAGTGACAGACTGCTTGTACGATTAGATTTTCTGAGAAAAATACGACCCAGAAATATCCAGACCTTAGAAAACTAGGAAAGCAAACGCCTTTTAATTTGCAAACCATTCATGTCTTTCTGTATATACATATTTTAAAGTCGATTTTAACATTTAGGGTTTTATATATGTTCTCCTATATAAAATTAAAGGAAAGCCTCTTCTGACTTTCAAAACTTCAAAAAGTTAAAATGCTTAAACTTATTTGAAGAGGTTTTATGGAGTTTATGAGAACTATGCAGCAGTTTTGTGACTGCAAAGCTTGGCAAGCACCTAGTATTTTGGTTTGGTAATTACAGAGCTATGGTATTTAACATCATATTTTTACAGTTTTGTCACCGCATTGTGCTATTCTGCAGCCAAGAGGGAAAATGGCAAACCGTTTTATCATCTGATTCCCCCCCCACCGCCGCCCCCAAAAGAGAAACAGCATCATGACACTGAGGCCATGGTATTAAATTAACATAAATCTGCAAATTCGAAAGGGTAGTTTTCCTAGTTTACTAGCGCCCTCTCTAGAAAAGATCCACAGAATTCTCCATCACTCTCGGTCTTTTCCTTTTCTCATTTCATCTGTCCCTTCTTCCTCCCAGTCCGCAGCTCTCATATCGTGCTCAGATTCAGCCTCTCCAGAGCATCTTCAGAAACAGGGACATCTTCAGAAACAGGGACATCTTCAGAAACAGAAAGTCAGGCAAAAGTCAGGATGCTTTTGCTACGAATAATAATAAAGACAAAACAAAACAAAACACAGAAGGCTGTGTTTCTGGGAGGCCAAGACATAAACAGCTCAGGAGACACAGATCAGCAAAGCACAAGCTTCTTTGCCACGGTTGCCCTGGCCACGTGGACCACTTCTACTTTTCACTTGGAGAGAATCGTATGTTCCTTTCACTCACCTCTTGCTTCTCTATATCCTCCTCTCCTTTTCTCCCCCCTCTTTCTTTCCCTCCTTTGCTGCCACCCCACTGCCACTTTCTGTTCAACGCACAGACAGTATGAGCCCAGTGACAGCCACATGTGCCGTGTATTACACCCTAGAAAGCTCATGCCCATATCTTCTCTGGCCCTGAAGGCCCCAGAAACACTCACAAGTTACAGTGAGTGGGATACCTGGGTGGCCTCTGCCATTTGAGCGTCTGACTCTTCATTTTGTCCCAGGATCATCGGATCGAGCCCTGAGTCAGGCTCCACGCTGAACATGGAGACTGCTTAAGGTTCTCTCTCTCTCTCTCTCTCTCTCTCTCTCTCTCTCTCTCTCTTCCTCTCTCTTCCTCTGCCTCTCTCCCCTGCTCACGAGCTCTCTCTCTAAAATAAAAAAAAAAAAAAAAGAAATTACAGTTGGGTCACTAGCCTAAGAAAGAGAGGGGTGAAGAAATCTTTGATGCTGAAGTGCATTGAACAGTTCCCTCCCTTATTCTGTGTTGCTACGTTCCATCCAGTCAAAATAAAAAAGCCAATCTATAATACAGTAGTAAGCCTATCTCCAAATAGTATTTTATGAAAAAAGTCATACAGAAGTTTATTGATGAGATTCATGGAAAGAATTGAAGTTGTCTGCAAAGTAAAGGACACCCCATAATCATCGTTACTGCTCTTCTTGCTTTTGAAATCACAGTTTATCTGGGGCGCCTGGGCAGTCGGTTAAGCATCTGACTTGAGCTCAGGTCATGATCTCACGGTCCGGGAGTTCGAGCCCCGCGTCGGGCTCTGTGCTGACAGTTCAGAGCCTGGAGCCTGCTTCGGATTCTGTGTCTCCCTCTCTCTCTGCTCCTCCCCAGCTCTCTCTCTCTCTCTCTCTCTCTCTCTCTCTCTCTCTCTCTTTTAAAAATAAATAAACATTAAAGAAATTAAAATCACAGTTTATCAAATGCAGAACAAACATTGCACAGTATCCATGTTAGCAGCAAGGAAGGGGTTCAGGGTTCCAAAACAATTCCTAACTTCCAATTCTGGACAGCTTCAGAGACCTTCAACTACAACTGCTGGAATAGACTCTCTTTTTGTAATATCTTACACCTGTAATAGCACCTTATGATTTGTAACCTAGGCCCCAGACACATCCTGGCAAGCCCTCCCTAATCCAGGCGAGTTAATATTGAGTGTCTCTTGGAATGTGTGTATTTCTCAGGCGATGCCACTTGGTAAATTCCATGATGTTCTGGCAGAGTCTATCCACCTCCTCCCTCCTCAAGTCTCTCAGGATTGCCAACTGAAGTGATTCCATATGACTCAGACCATCCCTGGCCCCACGTTTCCTGCAAAAGCCATCAGAAGTCAGTGCAGAGTTGAATAAGGCTCAGGAGAGCCATCAGGTGATAATGCATTTTCCTTGGAACATCAGTCCTGAAATAACCTCTTCGATGTCCAGGTCAGGCAACTCCCCATGAAAGCATCAAACAGGCATTACAGCCTGAAAAATAGAAAAACTGGACGGTCCCCAAGAAAGAACTAAAAAGGCACCAATTAGTGATACCACAAAGCCACAAACAAACCTTCCTCCTTCATCCTGTCCTGCTCTTTTAATTAAAAACACCAGTAATACGTATAGTGTTCAGAAAACATTTATTGAGCACCAACTGTGGCTGTGCAGCTTCTGCTTCTCCTCTCCTTGCCTGGCAATGAATTATTCCGGCCCCCGAAAACCCCCACCCCCACGCCCCACCAACCATGAGCTTCGTTACATAACTTTTTACACAAAACTGTAACTCCATCTTTACTTGCTGTCCCCCCACTACTTAATCCCAAACTCACTGATGTGTCTTATTCCGTGTTGTATACTCAGACCACAGCTGGGTACTCAGCACATAGTAGGCATTCCATGAATGGCTGTTGCGTGGATGAATCTTCAATGGAGGACTTGTCAGGCACTCTGTTGGAATCCGAACCTTAAAAGAGATCTTTTCTGAGATCTTGCTGTGCTCTAGGCAGTGTGTTTAGAAGAAGTACGTTACAGTATTTCATTTAGTCTTAACACTAGCTCTACGAGACACGTGCCATTATCCATGGAGTTCAGAGGAGGTCATTCCGAGCGAAGAGATCAGATAACATGTGCACAGACAACAGCAGAATCAGGATTTGACCCCGGTCTCTCCAGGACCATAGATGTCCTTTATCCTCAAGGAGCCGATGGTTACTAGCGAGAAGGTATATGAGACATGATGATGCTAAGTGCCGTAATCACCCTTCATGTAGATTTCTGTGAGGCTACAGGGGACCTCACTGCTGATGGGTATGTGTGGGGAGAGGGAGAAGGGTACGAAAGGGTTAAGCTGACTTGTGAAGGACAAAGAGAGTGGGGCATCCGGAGAAAGTACATGACCAGGAAGGACATAAAGGCGCATGCATGGGAAACAAAAATGAGTCACAGGACAGAGCCAGACTCTCCTCTGGCTGGCAAAAGAGCTGATGGAGCCACAGAGAGGCAAGACTTGCTCCCATTTGTGGATCAGAAACACGTTCCTAAGCAATAATGTGGAGGGGGGACATTATCCTGGAGACAGGATAAGGACAAGATTCTAGTTAAAATTAGTGAGAAAGATGAGTGAATATGGGGGTAAAGGGCAGAGAAGAACTCAAGATGAACTCTATCTCAGAGAATGGCTAGAGAGGTGGAGAGATTGTCTGTAGAGGGTCCAAAAAGCTTGATGAGTAAGTAAAGCCACCGAATTGGGCTGATACAGGTTTTGAAGGATGTGCTTAATGAATGGTGTTCTCAGTCAGCTACTCTTCTCATTCATGAATTGGACAAAGGTCCCAGGCCTGAGGGACATTGCCCAGCCCAGATCACTCATATCTACAGAAAATCCCTGATGAAACCAGAGCGGCCATGGTTCTTGCTTCCTGGTCCTCTGACTGTGTCATCCTGTGTCATTCCACCACAGTTCCCTGTGGCTGAATTACCCAGGAGAAGTCATCGGAGGACCTGGGTAGTGGGGACAACAATTTCCCTGGGCATAGAGCCCGCGGCATGCAGATCTCAGGTCAGCAAGGCCCCGTACACTACTGGGGACCTTGTCCACAATGGCAGGTTGGTGGTTGAACATGTCTTGGTGATGAGGCTGTAAATATAAGGGACAATAGGAGGCTTATCTGGGATTTTGGAATGTGGGCAAGAGGCAGGCTTTGGGTAAACTGGCCTTCAGCAGAGAGAGGAAAGTACAAACTTGGTTCAATACAGCCTGTGCATCTAGAATCTGGCCCCCTTTCATAACTAACTTGCTGTCGCTGCTTGGGTCCACGAGGAGCATGTAAGAAAGTCAGTTCCAGAGACTGGAAACCCAGGGTACTCTGCAAGCACCATTTAGAGCTCTCCTCTGGAACCAGTGACAGCACAAATGCCTACAGTTGGGTGCCAGCTAAGGTCGGAGGTGAGGCTTTGGAGTCAAGCCAGCTGATGTGGGGGCAAGAATGTGTCCGGTGTTGCCTGCCTTGGTGGATGTGGGCAGGAGAAGGACATGGCAGCTCTAACCCAGGCTGGCATTTAGACGGAACCAGCAGCGTGAGCATAGAACAGAAGGACATTAGAGGTATTGGTGACGGGATGGTCCAGATGAGCATCAGCAGGGCCTTGCTGACGGTGGGGCAAACAGATAACAGTTTTGCAAATTCCAAAAAAGACTCTCTCCTTTTGTAGGAATTGGCCAATCTGCTTTTTTTTTCCTTTCCTTCTAGCTAATAGTTACAAGGAAAGAAGGGCTGTATTACCTGTAGAATAAAATCTGCATGTCCAAACACCTGGGGCTTAAAGAAAAAATGGCCTAGAGAGAGGGTGGGGAGAGAGAGAGACACAGAGAGAGAGATATAGACACCAAGAGACAGAGAGACATGGAAACACACACACACACACATACACGCACACACGCACACATGCACACACAGAGCCACTATGGAAACCACAAAGGCATGAGATAGCCCCAGGCTTTGTGAACAAAAAAATCACAGCTAAGAAGGAATTTCTGGCTTAGCCCTATAAAACAGGCAACAACCCCCAGTGCTTGAATTCAGGCTGGTGACTCAACAGGGTGCAGAACTGAGCGGGCATGATGATTTATGGACATGTCAAACCCACAGCAGCTTTGGGTTTCCTTGGGGCACAGCATGTCAGAATGCAGAAGTCATTGCTAAAAAATGATGGGGGTGAGAGAGCTAGGGGGTAGGGGGTGGGGGCGGTTCTCAGATCCTTCCATGTGTGTACAGACCTTCTTTGCATATTTATTTATTTGTTTTTAAGTTTTAAAAGTTGAGATATAATTGACATATGGCATTAGGTTAGTTTCAAGTGTACAATGTAACAGTTCGATATTTGTACACGCTGAGAAATGATCACAGCAATGAGCCTAGTTAGCATCTGTCACCATACAAAGTTACAAAAAAAGTTCTTTTTCTTATGATGGGAACATTTAGGATTTACTCTCTTGGCAACTTTCCAGCCTGCAGCACAGTGTTATTAGCTAGAGTCACCGTGCTGTATATTACAACCCCGTGACTTCATCATTTTATAACTGGAAGTTTGTTCCTCTTGACCCCCTTCACCCATTTCCCCTGCCCCCGATACTCCCTCCTCTCCAGAAATCACCCTTCTGTTGTTGGTATCCATGAGTTTGCTCATTTGTTTTGTATTTTATATTCCACATATAAGAGAGCTCATATGGTATTTGTCTTTCTCTGTCCGACTTATTTGGCATACTAGCTCCCTCTGGGTCCAACCATGCTTTCACAAATGGCAACAACTCGGGGCGCCTGGGTGGCTCAGTGGGTCAAGTGTCCATCTCCCGATTTCAGCTCAGGTCATGACTCACAGTTCGTGAGTTCCAGCCCTTTGTGGGGCTCTGTGCTGACAGTGGGGAGCCTGCCTGAGAGTCTCCCTCTGCCCCTCCCCCACTAGTTCTCTTTAAATAAACAAACAAACAAACAAACAAACTCTAAAAAAAACAAATGGCAAGAATTCATTCTTTTTATGACTGAGTACTATTCTATTGTGTGTGTGTGTGTGTCTCTGTGTGTGTGTGTGGCACATCATCTTTACCTACTCAACTATCAATTGACAGTTGTAAATCAACTGACTATTGTAAATAATGTTCCAATGAACATAGGGGGCAGATTTCTTTTCAAATTAGTGTTTTCACTTGCTTTTCTTTCTTTCTTTCTTTCTTTCTTTCTTTCTTTCTTTCTTTCTTTCTTTCTGTCTTTCTTTCTCCCTCCTTCCCTCTCTCTCTCTCTCTCTCTTTCTTTCCTTCTTTCTTCCTTCCATCCTTCCTTTCTCTTTCTTCTTTCTTTCTTTCTTTCTTTCTTTCTTTCTTTCTTTCTCTCTCTCTCTCTTTCTTTCTCTCTTTCTTTCTTTCTTTCTTTCTTTCTTTCTTTCTTTCTTTCTTTCTTTCTTTCTTTCAAAATAGGTTTGAGCCCAGCACAGAGCCCAACACATGGCTTGAACTCACAACCCTGAAATCAAGACCTGAGCTGAGATCAAGATTCAGATGCTTAACCGACTGAACCACCCAGGTGCTCCTATGTTTTCATTTTCCTTAGATAAACACCCAGAAGTGGAATCGCATGGTAGTTATATTTTTAATTTTTTGAGGCACCATCATATTGTTTTCCGGAGTGGCTGCACCAGTTTACATTCCCACCAACAGTACACGAGGGTCCCCTTTTCTCCACATCCTCACCAACACTTTTTATTTCTTGTCCTTTTGATAAGAGCCACTCTAACAGGTGTGAAGTGGTATCTCATTGTGTTGTTGATTTGCATTTCCTTTATGATTAGTGATGTTAAGCATCGTTT
Organism: Prionailurus bengalensis; assembly: GCF_016509475.1. Taxonomy (NCBI): domain Eukaryota; kingdom Metazoa; phylum Chordata; class Mammalia; order Carnivora; family Felidae; genus Prionailurus; species Prionailurus bengalensis. Next base: position 33,343,251 of record NC_057356.1, on the reverse strand, counting down.
CATGTGTCTGTTGGCCATCGGTATGGCTTCTTTGGAAAATTGTCTGTTTAGATCCTCTGCCCACTTTTCAGTCGAGTTTTTTTGTTTTTTCTTTTTTGCTACTGAGTAATATGAGTTATTTAAATATTTTGAATATTAACTCCTGTTGGATATATGATTTACGAGCATATTCTCCCACTCTGTAGGTTGCCTTTTCATTTTGGTGATGGCTTTCTTTGCTGTGTAGAAGCTTTTTAATTTGATGTCATCTTATTTATTTATTTTTGCTTTTGGAATCAGATCCAAAAAATCATCATCAAGACCAATGTCAATGAGCTTATTGCCAATGTTTTCTTTTAGGAATTTTGTGGTTTTAAGTATTGCAGTTAAGTCTTTAATCCATTTGGGGTTAATTTTTTTTTTTTTTGTATGCCATCAGATGAAGTCCAGCCATTCTTTTGTATGGAGCTGTTCAGAGTTCCCAGCACCATTTACTGAAGAGACTATCTTTCCCTGTTATACATTCTTGCCTCCTTTGTTATAGAGTAATTGACCACATAAGTGAGGGCTTATTTCTGGGCTCTCTATTCTCTTCCATTGATCTCTGTGTCTGTTTTCATGCCAATATCATACTGCTTTGATTACTATAGCTTTATTTGAAATAAAGGAGCATGGTGCCTCTGGCTTTGTTTTCCTTTCTCAGTATTGCTTTGTCTATTCAAGGTCTTTTCTGGCTCCACACAAAATTTTAAGTTGTTTATTCTATTTCTGTGAAAATATGTCACTGGAATCTTGATAAGGATTGTATTTGAATCTGTAGATTGCTTTGGGCTGTATGGACATTTTAACAATATTTTCTTATCTATGAGCAGGAAATATCTTTTCACCTGTGTCATCTTCAATGTCTTTCACCAATGTATTAGAGTTTTCAGTGTACAGGTCTTTCACCTCCTTGGTTACATTTTATTCCTAGGTATTTTATTGGTTGGGATGCAACTATAAATGGGATAGGTTTCTTAACTTCTCTTTCTGATGATTTGTTGTTAGTTTATAGAAACATAAGAGCCTTTTATATTGATTTTGTATCCTGCCAACTACTGAATTCATTTGTTGGTTCTAACAGTTTTGGGGGTGGAGTCTTTAGGGTTTTCTATATATAGTCTCATGTCATCCACAAATAGTGAGTTTTACTTCTTCTTTTTCAGTTTGGATGCCTTTTCTTTTTCTTGTCCCATTCCTCTGGCTAGGACTTCTAATACTGTGTTGAATAAAAGCAGAGAGAGGGGGCATCCTTGTGCTGTTCCTGATCTTAGAGGACAATCTTTCAGTTTTTCATCATTGAATATGATGTTCCCTATGGGTTTGTCATAAATGACTTTTATTGTGTTGAGTTACATTCCCTGTATACCACTTTGTTGAGAGCTTTTATCATAAAAGGATTTTGAATTTTGTCAAATGTTTTGCTACATCTATTGAGATGATCATATGGCTTTTTTCTTTACTTCATTAATGTGGTGTATCACATTGATGTTGAACCATTCTTGCATTCATGGAATAAATCCTACTTGGTCATGATATATGATCCCTTTAAAGGTGTGTGTGTGTGTGTGTGTGTGTGTGTGTGTGTGTGTGTATGTAAGCTTCATGCCCAATGTGGGGCTTGAACTAACAGCCCTGAGATCAAGAGTCACATATTCTATCAGCTGATAGCAGACGCCCTCTTTTTTTTTTTTCAACATTTATTTATTTTTGGGACAGAGAGAGACCGAGCATGAACAGGGGAGGGGCAGAGAGAGAGGGAGACACAGAATCGGAAACAGGCTCCAGGCTCTGAGCCGTCAGCCCAGAGCCTGACGCGGGGCTCGAACTCCCGGACCGCGAGATCGTGACCTGGCTGAAGTCGGACGCTCAACCGACTGCGCCACCCAGGCGCCCCAACAGACGCCCTCTTTTAAAGTATCTTTGAATTTGGTTTTTGTTAAGCATTTTCGCATCTATGTCCATCAGATATATTGAACTATAATCTCTTTGTGTGTGTAGTATCTTTGTGTGGTTTTGGTATCAGGGTATTTCTGGCCTCATAAAATGAATTTTTAAGTAGTCCTTCCTCCTCATTTTTTGGAAGAGATTGGGAAGGATTCTTTGAATGTTTGGTAGAATTTTCCAGTGAGGCAGTCTGATCCTGGGCTTTTTTTGTTGAGAGTTTTTTGATTACTGATGGAATTTCCTTACTGTAATTGGTCTATTCAGATTTACTATTTCTTTCTAATTTACTTTTAGAAAATCGTATGTCTCTAGGAATTTATTCAATTCTTCTAGCTTGTCCAACTTGTTGACAGACATGTAATCATTTACAGTAATCTCATCATCATTTGTACTTTTGTGGTATCAATTATAACTTCTCTTTCATTTTGTATTTTATTTATTTGAACCCTCTTTTTTTTACTTGTTAAATCTAGCTAAAGGTTTGTTAATTATGTCTATTTTTCAAAAAAAAAAACCCAGCTCTTAGTTTCATTGATCTTTTCTACTGCCTTTGTAATTTCTTTTTTTATTTATTTCCACTCTGGTCTATGTTATTTCCTTCTTTCTACTAATGTTAGGCTTCATTTTTATTTTATTTTTTTATTTTAGAGAGAGAAAGCACAAGTCGGGGAGAGGGGCAGAGGAAGAGAGAGATGATCTTTTTGTTATTATTGTTGTTTATTTTGAGAGAGACAGAGAGAGACAGAGCACACGTAGGCAGGTCAGGGGCAGAGAGGGAGAGGGAGAGAATCCCAAGCTGACAGCGCAGAACCCAACGCGGGGGCTTGAGCTCACAGACTGTGAGATCATGACCTGAGCTGAAATCAGAAGTCAGATGCTTAACCAACTGAGCCACCCAAGTGCCCTAAAAGAGAGAGAGACAATCTTAGGCAGGCTCCACACTGAGTGTGGAGCCCGATGAGGGACTCAATCCCACAACCTTGGGATCCTGATGTGAGCCAAAATCAAGAGTTGAATGCTCAACTGACTGAGCCACCCAGGGGCTCCAGGCTTTGTTTTCTTTTTAGAGCTGCTTTAAATGTAAAGTTAGATCCTTTATTTGAGCTTGCTCTTATTTCCTGAGATAGGCCTGTATCTCAATGAGCTTCTCTGTTAGTACTACTTTTTCTGCATCCCATAGAGTTTGATATGTTGTATTTTAATTTTCATTTCTCTCAAGGTATTTTTGTAATCTACTCATTGATTTCTTAATTGATTCACAGGTTGTTCAGCAGCATATTGTTTAATCTTCACATACTTGTGATTTTCCAGTTGTCTTTTCTGCAATTGATTTCTAGTTTCATATTGTTGTGATCAGAGATGATGCTGGATACGATTTCAATCATCTTAAATTCATTGAGACCTGCTTTGTGGCCTAACATATGATCTATCTTGGAGAATGTCCCATGTGCAATTAAAAATAAGTGTTCCGCCATTTTCAGGTGGAGTGTTCTATATATGTCTATTAAATCCACCTGCTTTAATGTGTTATTTAAGGCCGATGTTTCCTTATTAATTTTTTGTTTGGATGATCTACCCATTGAGGTAAGTGGGATATTAAAGTCTACTTCTTTTTGCATTGCTGTCAATTTCTCACTTTAGGTCTGTTAATATTTGCTTTATATATTTAGGTCCTCTTACGCTAGGTGCATAAAAATTTACAACAAGTTTATTTTACCTTGTTGGATTGAAACTTTATCATTATATAATGCCTTTTTTTGGTCTTTTATTGTTGTCTTTTATTTAAAATCCATTTTATCTAAGTATAGCTATTCCAGCTTTCTTTCGGTTTCCATTTGCATGGACTAGCTCCTTCCATCCCTTCACTTTCAATCTGTGTTTGTCCTTATATCTAAAGTGAATCTCTTGTAGGAGGATATAGATCGATGCATATGTGGTAGGGTCCCTCCCTAAGGAAATTAAAAAAAAAAAAACCTCAGGGCAACCTGGTTATACCCATACATGACAACATCCCTCACGACCTTGTAATATGAGACCACTTAATCAGACTACATGTTTGTATGTTACCATATACGGGAGACAAAGAAGTGGAAAATATATAAGAAAACTACACCATGTGGCATTTGGGGCTCTCAGTTCTTTGGGTATGAACCCAACTGAGAGATGCTGGCAGGTAAAGTCGCTTCCTGGAAAGAAAAGCCTTGGTGTCATGACTCTCTGTGCGGGAATCCTGCTACACACAGACATTCTTTGTTAAACCAAGTTAATGACAGCAGACCTTTAAGCTCTCATTCCTTCTAGAGTATTTTAAATTTGACTCAAGAAAAGAAGGGAGGTCAAGTGTTTTGAAGGTCATTTTTGGCTCATTTTTCATCCAGACTTATTCAAGGTAAGAAGAACAAACTTATTTTCGAGGAAGAGAGTCTTTGTCGATTTCACCAAAGAATCCATATCAAAGCAGAGGAGGAAATTAACAGGGACATCGATACATTTATGTACATTCATAATGTATGCTTTGCTTTAAAAGAGCAATAAGATAATTCTTTGAAGTTGTCACCAGAACAATTTATCCACTCACTTTGCTAACATATAATAAATTCCACCAGTAGTAACATTCTTCTTGAGAGTAACCTATCGCAAGCATCTAAGAGAAGAATGTAAATTAGCAAAATGATGTATGTTCCAAAGGTTTAGTTATATTTCAGTTAATTTTGCTTTAAATCCAGAATAGGAAGAGGAGGGTTACAATTATATCAACAAGTAAGCCAATTCATTCAAGATAATAAACTAAATCACAGTACTTCACTATCTAACCACTATTAAAAACCATATTTCAGTAACAAGTAACTTCAGGTTCCAATTGAGGATAGTGGGGGGAAAAAGAAGCCCCATGCCTCCTCAGTTCAACGCGTGGCAACTGAGAGGCTCGGTGTGAAATCTGGGCAAGGGGCTGAGCTCCTTCTATGGATGATTTCTGTCACCCTGTGTGGGCTCCATCCAGGAAGACCAAGTGCCAGTTTGGCAGCTTCATGGAGTTAGGGCCTTATGACAGAGACAAGGGCTGGGACGGTGCTAAGAAGCAGAACATCTTTCGTCCTGTTTCATTTCATTCTATCAGGTGCTGATAAATATTTAGTTGAAAGATTGGTTCGTAAATGAGAAAGGAATGTGCTTTTCCCTTACTGCACAAACTAATTAATTATTTGCAATTATTTATCTAATGCCTACTTTTCCCGCTAGACTTTCAGCTCCAGGATCTCAGGGACCCTATTTGTCTCATTCTTTGCTGGCCATCAGCACAGACCCTTGCCCATACTATAATTTGTATGAATAAAACAAATGAAAATGAATGAGGGAATCATTGGGTGTAACTGGTGAAAAGGAGGGATTTGTTGGTTGTTATCTATTCTCTTCTGGCATTAGAAAAACCACTCACAGGGCCTATTGTCACATTGCATGTCAAGTATAGGAGGATTTACAAAAGCTTGGAGTGTTCCACAAGTAAGATTCTCATAAATATCTCAGGGACCCCAAAACAGTTCTCTATGTTCATAACACTGGGTGACACCAAGAGGGCTGGAGATTCGCAAATATCAGGAAACTTTTCAATCGCAGGAATATCCACTCTGCATCAGACTGCATTGATTTGCAGGTACTTCCTCCCTCCTACCATCTCAAAGGTAACCTTGAAAATGATCATGTAGGAAACATTGCAATTCTTGAAAGTCAGAACCTACCAGAGGACCTTGTGTTTACTGTTTACCAAATCTCAACTTTTGATGTAGCCAAATTCTTGTTAGCAAAAGTTGGGCTTTGATCTAACTTGTTATACTAACTAATGGATTCTTACGTTCAGACAAAGATGTTTCCAAAAGTAGAGTCTACTTTTGGAGGTTGCTTGTATACAATCAAAAGGAGCAGCAGACAGGTTAATTCCTGCTCTGGGGAATCAGGACCCTGCAGAGAAAAGTCCCCGTGGACCTGGTGTGTGAGGCACACTTTTTTACTCATTTTTGCCTATTTCTCAACAATCACCTCATTCCTAAAGAATTTTGCAAGTAAAATCTCTTCAATTTATATTCAAAAGGTGGTATCACCCTGGGAGCTTGTTTGAAAAACCAAAACCCTCTATAAAACTAAGGGAGGTTCAGACGTGTGTAGTTTAAAAAGGAGATTGGGCCAATTTTGAAATGGTTAGGAAGCTTTGTTCTAGTGTAATCATCTTCAAGCTCTTTCATCCACAACCCGCATGATAACAAATACATTTTCCTTCCAGACCACACATGCATACACATGAAATCAGAAACAAAATTTTGCTGAACAATGCACCATGTGGCCTATTTGCTATTCTTTTCTATTTCATTAAATTTGGGGAGGGGTTGTGACCCATCAATGGGTGACTTTGGCTCAAACATTTTTACTTTTTATGTTCATTTATTTTGAAAGGGAGAGAGAGAGGAGGGGCAGAGAGAGAGGAAGAGAGAGAATTCCAAGCAAGCTCTGCACTGTCAGCACAGAACCCGACATGGGGCTGATGTCCTGAACCATGAGATCATGGCCTGAGCCAAAATCAACGAGCTCCAACTCAACAAACACTTTCAGATAGAAGATACTAAAACCTGGAGGTGCCTGGGTGGCTTAGTTGGTTAAGCATCTGACTTCGGCTCAGGCCATGATCTCATGGTTCGTGGGTTCGAGCCCACGCATTGGGTTCTGTGCTAACAGCTCAGAGCCTGGAGCCTGTTCCAGGTTCTGTGTCTCCCTCTCTCTCTCTGCCTCTCCCCCACAGGCACTCTGTCTCTCTCTCAAAAATAAACAAACGTTAGAAAAATACATTATGCAGTGCGTGGTGGACCCAGACCACGTAAACCCAAAATACACTGGACTTAAGAAAACACTTTGGACTAGTGTCCTGATCTTTGACTCAAATGTTTAATTTAGCTCTTTGCCATATTCCGGCCTCAGCCAAATAACACTGATGAGCCAAATACAAGTTTCTACTAATTAACTTACTAAATTCACTTTAACCTTTCTAATTAAGAGCAATAATACTAATAATTGCCTTCTTGCTACTCTGCTCATTTAGGGTGAAGCCACAACATAGCCAGATAAAGAGAGCTCTTGATTCTAAATAGGAAAGGGCCCCGTACCTAGTATTTAACACCAACCACAAAACGAAGCATGTGGCAGGTATTTGAAAGAATTTAGATTAATCAATTCATTTAGAATGGTTTAATAATTCCTGAAAAGCTCACCACAGATATTTTGCTTTTAAAATGACGAAAACAATAGTTATTATTATGGACAATAACGAGACAGGATAACTGTCCATGTGGTTTTTGCTAAAAACTACCCAAAGCTGAAACATTTCAACAATACAGTTATTCAACCACTACACTGACATTTCCCAGAAATATTCTGAATGGAGCATAGAGAAAACTTGTTCCTATTTTAAAGTTTCCGAACTGTAAGTTCTTTTGAAAGCATCTAGGCAAAAATGCACCACCGTTTTCCTAAGGAAATACTTCTACAAGTGTCATAGAATCAGACTGTTAACCGATTAATGATAAAATACAATGTATCTGATTAATTTTGGCTGACAATTGGTATAGCATAAAAAGACCAGCTTCAACTATAAAAATAATAAATTTCAATAGGGCAAGTCCCACGATTTCCAGGTAAATCTCTGATAGGCCAGAGTGTACTGACGAAACAGAAACAACAGATCAGTACTCGTCATTTTCAACACAATTCATGATTAAGCAGAGGAGATATTGACTCCAAGCACAATTTGAATAATGCTTACTCATCTGTTGAGGGTGTAAAATTTTGCACATTACCAAAAGGGGCAAAATGAAAAAAACCCAATATACTGAATGACTCATATTGGTTTTTCAAATGAAAACACACCTACTTATTATGGAAATTATGGCTATTTAGAATGATAGAGTTAAAGCCAAACCTTCAGTGCCTGCCTATGGAAACAATTAACGGGCAATTTGTCTCTTATCTAACTTAATTATCACAATTATCAATTAATAGGCCTGCCTTCCCAAAAGTCTCTATCCAATTTTTACAGCATGACTCTCAGCATTTGGAAAATCGTTCATTTCCATCACTCTGCTAAAAGGTTTCAAGAGCCAGAGAAGCTGGGTCATCAGTCTGGAAGTCATACAGTCAGAGAAAAGTTAACCACAAAATGCAAACTTGCTTTTAAGTTCACAGGGCAGTTTAGAAAGGTTACTCCCATACTTACTGCAAATTGAATCACACAAAAGTCAATACATAAAAATATATTGCTTTTGTTCGATAAGGATGTTTGTGCAGCCCAGGCCAATTTTTTTTTTTCTTTACACAGACCTTTGCAAAGTCAGCAACTCAACAGAGTCAAATCTGTGCAGACTTTAATTCACTTTTGAGGTAAAGGTGAAGGGAATTACACCAATAATGTGAGAGGCTAAATGTTCAGTAATCTCAGACTTTGTTTATTTAGCAGCAGCAAGGGATGAATTATCAGAAACCCTTTAGGTCGCTGCCCTTCGTGTTCTGCTTGTTTGTTTTCTTTTTTAATGAAAATAATCTTATTTATGCCATATTGTGAAAACACCATTAAATATTTAGTCATTCTTATGTCAGAAAAATATACCCTAATATACAGTTTTAGTATAATCTTATAATTAGTTAAATTGAGTGATTTATAAGAAATCCTGAGTTCAGGGGGCACCTGGGTGGCTCAGTCAGTTAAGCATCTGACTTCGGCTCAGGTCATGATCATGGTTTATGGGTTCGAGCCCTGCGTAGGGCTCTGTTGCTGACAGTTCACGGCCTGGAGGCTGCTTTGAATTCTGTGTCTCCCTCTCTCTCTGCCCCTTCCCCGCTTGCACTCTCTCTCTCTCAAAAATAAATAAACAAGATGAAAATAAATAAAATAATAAATAAACAAACAAATAAATAAATAAATAAATAAATAAATAAATAAATAAAATATACAACAATGTGCACACAATGGCATATTCTAAGATGGTTTTCTTTTCCAAATAACCTACAAGAACACAGCCACATTGCAGGGACAGATGCACAGGAGGGCCAGAACTGGGTCTGCTTTACTTTCCAATTTCTCTAGAATTATTCTGTCAAAAGCCCAAACTGGCAAGCAAACGTCTTCCTTTATTCTCTCTCTGATATTGATTTGCTCTGGAACTTTGGTTTCGTTGTTAGTCCAGGATGTGCTATGGCTACCTGCAGGCTACAATTGTACATAATCGTTTCAAAATCGATCACTTGATTTCTGATAAGCAAATCCTTAGTTTGAAAATAATACCATAGTTGAGGGGCGCCTGGGTGGCTCTGTTGGTTAAGCATCTGACTCCTGATCTCATGCTTCATGGGATTGAGCCCCACTTTGGGCTCTGTGCTGACAGCGTGGAGCCTGCTTGGGGTGCTCTCTGTCCCCCTCTCTCTACCTCTCCCCTGTTTGTGCTCTCTCTCTCTCAAAATAAATAAATAAACATTAAAAAAAAAGAATATCATAGTTGGAAATTGTTGGATTCAGAATCTGAACACTTGACCCCTAAATCCTGATTACTAGGCAGAAGAATGCTCCCTAGTCATGTCCACGTACTAAAACCCAGTGTCTGAATATGTTAGGTTATATGGCAAAGGGGAAATCAGGATTGCTAATTAGCTGACCTTAAAATAAGGAGATTGCTCAATTAAAAAATGGGCAGAGGGCCCGAATACACATTCTTCCAAAGAAGACACACAGATGACCAACAGGTACAGGACAAGGTACTCATCATCACTGATCATTAGGGAAATGCAAATCAAATCCACAATGAGATTATCACCTCACACTTGTCAGAATGGCTAGAAACAAAAGGATAAGAAATAACAAATGTTGGCAGGGATGTGGAGAAAAGGGGACGCTTGAGCACTGTTGGGAAGAGTATAAATTGGTGCAGCTACTGTGGAAAACAGTGTGGAGGTTCCTCAAAAAATTAAAAACAGAACTATCATATGATTCAGTAATTCTACTACTGTGTATTTACCCAAAGAAAATGAAAACACTAATTCAAAAAGATATATGCACTCCTATGTAAATTGCACATTACTTACCATAGCCAAGATATGAAGCAACCTAAGTGTCTATCAACAGATGAAAGGATAAAGACGATGTGGTATAGATATACCGTGGAATGTTACTCAGCCATAGCATTAATCTTTATTGAAGGCTTACTATGTACAGACACTGTGCAGTGTCCTTCCCACACATTTGATCCATTCCCCAACAACTTTATGAGGTAGATATAAAAATTATGCCCATTTTATCTGTATGAAACCCCAGGCTTATTGGTAGTCTTTTGTCCCAGGTCATAACCTGCCAAGTGGCTTAGCTGTGGTTTGAATCCTGACACCTACATACTGAGGCTACCTTCTCAACCACTCCACCATACTGTTGGGCCAACTACTCACCCATTTGCCAAATATTTCATCAACCAGCAAATATTTACTGAGTACTCACTATGAAACTGGCACTATTTCATGTAACAAGGTTAGAGCAACAATAAAAACAAAGATAATGCCAAGCTCTCAAACAGTTTACGATCAGTAGCGACTGACATATTCAATAAATATTTTTCAAGTGCTCATCATATGACAGGTATTATGCAGGGGACCTTACCAAATGTCGGAGCCTACAACATTTAGTATGTGCATCACAAGCATAGGCCAGGATGATCATCTTAGAATCATCTCATCCAAAATCATTGTCTGATGTATCACAGCCTGTCACACAGGGACTGAAGTTTTTACTGCTTACAATATGGAGGGGCTCTGTTTTCAATGAACAGTGAATCTGACAACTGTTAAAATTCACCAAAGCCTTAAAGACTTGAACCTTATTGCTACCTGGAAGTGAGAGGAAAATAGTGTCAGAAAAAAATGGAGAGATTTTATAATGTATCAGGTACATAGAATTTACTTAGCATTATAATGTTTTCAAATTATAGTAGAGATATGATAGTTAGAATATGTTCCAGTTTCTAATTGGAAAGGACATTGTTTAGTGGAAAGAAAGCCATGTGTATCATATCAAATTTTAAATTTTGCAAAAATCACTACCTTTGCTCTTACACAGTTTTAGCAATGATGACAGAGAATTTTGGCTTGTCGACTTCCTGCCTTTCATCATAGTTGGCTTGTGAAAAGGGTTTCATGCTTAAAATGTCACAATACAGCAATGTTTATTCATATCAACTTTTATTCCAAAAATAATTTGTGGTAGCTAAATGTCATAATTTTAAGCATTTAGTGAGTAAATCCACTAAGTGCATAATTTTAGCAGATTCTCTAAAAAGGCTTAATCTTTTTCCCTAAAGCACCACAAATCTTCACAAGAGATCATCTTTTAAGAATGCATCCAGAATTCTTTCTCATTCTGCATGGCCATAAATCACACGAAAATACCATAATGGATCTTGGTTTTTTCTAAGCTTTTACAGTTTTTGAGAACCATATTTGATAAAATGATGTTAAAACAGTGAGGTTTGATGATGTCAAAATGAAGAGTACATTCTTACTTAATAAATTACTAAGTGAATTGGGCATCCATAGTGGAAGCTAGGGATAAGGGAATATCATGGATATGGTTCTTTTTATTCTAAATGATGAAATTCTAATCAAAATTCAGTGAGTATATACACTTACATATTCAAAATGAGAAAAAAATATCTCAGTTATACATATTTTCTTTTTCCTCTATCAACAAATTTTGACTTTCCCTCCAAAGGAAATATTAGAGATTATTCTCTGACATCAGACCACATGTTTCCAGGAATAGATATTCTCCCAGCTAAGGGGGCAGAGCATCATCTTTCAAAGGATTATCCCTCCTATGAAAAGAAAACAGTTTTGGTTTTTGGTTTTGCTTTGTTTTTGGTAGTTCCCTCTCTCCCCTGAAAATTAACCTACAAGGTAGGCTACACGTGTAAATGTGTGTTGCATACATAGACACACACACAACCTCGCAATTGCTCTAGATATTCAAAAAGTCAAGTAAGGGCTGGGGGGAGAAAAGGTAGCTGATCTGCCATTGAAAAAACATGCCATCCATTATAGAGAAAGACCCAATTTCCGGCAGAATTAAGAGGGGGAACAGAATTAACTTGGGTTGAACATCTCAACATGTAGATCCCCTCAGCGGGTTGTCCGGTGGGGTAGGAAGACTAAACATTAGGTCTAAGGGGCTCTGGAACCATTGTTGCAAGACTCCCGGCAGCCAGAGCACCCCAGCTCAAGATGACTGCATGCCATCTTGGAGAGAAGAAAAGATCAGGAAGGTGCCATGATGCTTATGACTCAAATGGAGGCTTTACAAAAAGTCCTAAGATATTTAGAAATGTGATCAGAAGATTTGTTTTGTATGCAACATCTACTACAAAAACATTTGCTTTGAAAAGGTAATGATAGAAGGAAGCCATTGCTTACCTCATCTGTTTTGGGAAGAAAGACTATTACATTATAAGATAATTAAAGAAAATAAAGAAATAGACTTTTAGTGCTGGAACTCTAAGGTTCAACTGCAGTAATTCTAGAAGGGTAGAAGGATAAAAAAGCCAAATAGAAGCCTCGTCAGCAGTCACAAAGTCTCTGCAGCGAGCTAAAGAAAATGCATTGCAGGTATTCTCAATTGTTTACTGAAGATTTCACAGCTAACTGTGGACATCTCCAGTCTTGGCTGTACTGGCTTATCTGAAATGTTTGTCTATAAATTTCAATAGACTGCTGACCTAAGTGTTATTTCAAAGGTGTGTGCCCATTAGGTTTGGAATGCCATAGTTAAGTACGATTGCTAGTTTAATTTTAAGGTAAATATGATTGATCTGAAGCCCTCACATTGAATACGTACATGGTAAACATCTCTACATGTAGATTACTTTTAAATATACTTATATAATTAATGTGTATGTATCATGCAGGTTTTTGGGTGGGCAAAAGAATATTTGGATTTGTAAAACATAATTTTGCCAAAGTTCCTTCTGTATCCCAATTTAGGTTAATGCCAACTCCCGGGACACAAACACTTTTCATGCGGATTGCAATAAAAACAATCTTCTTTTAGAAAGGGTCCATCTTGGTATTAATACAAAATCATGGCAGTTGTCATTTATAGGAACTTCCTGTGTGTGGAAGACAATTTAAGAGGCAGATACACTGATAGACCTCAGACTCTTACTCATCAGTGTCTTTCGCTCTTTGGGTGGCCCAAACGCCACGAAGCAATCACGCCCACAACTGGGCACAGTAACCCTCTGGGTATTTTACAGCAGCCCTCATCCCTCCGGTTGACATTAGCCTGGGACTTTGAGTCATTTCTGTGTCCAAAGAACCTTGTGTTGACATTCGGGATATATGGTGTCAGCCACTGCCAGGACTTCTCACCCTCACCTTATCTTCCCATCCCACCCCTATCCTCTACAGAGCCTCATCTATACCATACCTTCCTATCATACTTTCTGAGCCTCCTTATGCTAACGAATCCAGCCTCCTTCCACATCTTTCCAGGGTTCATTCTGGAACTGCCAATTATAAACCCACTCCCCTACAATACTGTGTTTTTGAGGAAACGCCCTTTCTATCCACTTGCTTCAAACACTTGCACCTACAAATATAGTGGGTATACACTGTCAACTCACATTTTCCTGCCTCCTCACTGCAGTGTGTTCTAGTACTCTCTCACTAGCCTTCCTTGCATCCTCTGAATGCGAAGCAGTTGTAACCAAACTTTCTTGCCGTTGTCACTTGCTAATCTCCCTCTAATCACAATCTAAAGCTATACTCTAACTCCTGTCTGTACTTGGAAGATTTAATACTCATTACAACAACCTATCCAATAACTAACTTTGCAATTACTATACATTCACCTGAGATTGACTTGGTACATCCTTCTTTTTTGGTGTTTCTTTTAAAAAGTTTTTTCAAGAGCCTGAACCAGGACTCAAACTCACAAGCTGTGAGACCATGACCTGAGCCAAAGTCAGATGCTTCACCAACTGAGCCGCCCAGGCACCTCTTATTTTGCTGTTTTCTAACCATTTTTATCGAGGGGTAATTGACATCTATGAAGTATTTAGACTGTACAGTTTGGAAAGTTTTGCCTTAGGTATGCTTGTGTAAAACCACCATCACAGTCAAAAGAATGAAGAATTTCATCATCCCCCAAAGTTTTCTCCCAACTTTTTATAATTCTTCGCTTCTGATCATTCCATTCCCTGCACTTTGTCCAAGGCAAACGTGATCTACTTTCTGTCCCTCTACATTAGTTTGTACTTCCCAGAGTTTTACATAAATGGAACTATAGCATATGTATTCTTTTGGCCTGGCTTTCTTCAGTCGGTATATTATTTTCAGATTCAAACATATGTGTGTATCAATACTTCATTCCATTTTATCATGTGTGGGGGGTATTCCATTGTAAGCATACATGATTTATTTATCCAATTATTTGTTAGATAGTTTCCAGTTCTGTTTGTCAGATAGTTTTCAGTTTGTGGCTATTGCACATAAAGCCCCTAGGAGTATTCATGTACAAGTCCCTATACGGACGTTTGATTGCATTAATCTTGAGAAAAGACCTAACAATGAAATAGCTGACTCTATAGTAGGTGTATATGCGATTATTTAAGAGACCTCCAGATTTCTTTCCAAAGTCGTATGCCATTTTTAATGGCCATCTGCAATGTTCTGAGAGTTCCAATTGTTGCATATCCTTGTCAATGCATAGTAAGGTTAGTCTTTTAGTTTTAGACATTCTAATAGATACGTACAATATTTCATTGTGGTTTTGATTTGCATCTCCTTAATATCTAATAAAATTGAGCGTTTTATCATGTGTGTATTTGACATCTGTATGTCTTCTTTGGTGAAATATCTATTTAAATCTTTTGCGCATTTTTTGTTGGATTGTGTTCTTACGATTGAATTATGGTAATTTTTTTTATGTATTCTAGACAGAGGCCCTCTATCAGATGTGTGATTTGCAAATGTATATTCCAAGTCTGTAAAAGTTCTGCGTCTACGTTCATGAAAAATATTTGTCTATAGTTTTCATTTTTTTTGTTGTTTTGTTGTTCTGTTTCATTTAATACTAACTTCATAAAATTGTTTGGAAAAATATTCCCTCTGTTTATATATTCTGAAAAAGATTACATGAAATTGGTGCTAGTTCTTTTTCGTTATGTTTGGTAGAACTCTTCAGTGAACCTAACTGGCCCTGGCTTTTTCTTCTTCAGAAACATTATAATTTAATTTAACTTACAAATCAATATTTGTAGTGTTATTCAGACAACCTATTTCATGTTGGCTGAATTTTGGTAGTTTGTGATTTTTGAGGAATTTTCCCATTTCTTTAAGTTGCTGATTAGTTATTTCTTGTCAGTACTGCTGGAGGTTTATCATTTTTGTTGATTCCTTTTTGAAGAATTAGCTTTCTGTGTTCACTGAGTTTTTTTCTATTGTTTTCTTGTTTTCTGCTTCATTGATTTCTCCTCTGATCTACTATTTCCTTCCTTCTACTTGCTTTGAGTTTATTTGCTGTTCTGTTTCTAGTTCATTAAGGTAGAAATTTAGATAATTGGTTTGAAATCTTTCCTCTTTTCTTATGTAAGCTTTTGGTGCCATAAATATTCCTTTTGGCATTGCTTTAGCTGTGTCCTACCTATTTTGGTATACCATATTTTCATTAATTCTGTGCATTTAAAATTTCCTTTGAGAGTCACTCTTTGACACATGATTTTTTCAGAATGTGTTGTTTCATTGCCAAATGTTGGGAAATTTTCTTATCTTTCTGTTTTTTATTTTTCAATGGATTCTGCTATGGTCAGAGAACATACTTTGTGAAATTACAACTCTATAAATTTAATGAATTTTTTAATATCTTAGGATACAGGCTATCTTGGTGAATGTTTCATGGGCACTTAAAATATTTATTCTATTGCTGCTGAGTAGAGTGTTCTTTTATACATGTCAACTAAATCCAGTTGATTGATTGTTCACTTCTTCTCTATGCTTGTTGATTTTCTATCTAGTGCTTCCAGAATTTACTGACAGTGAAGTTTTGAAGTTCCCAACTATAATTGTTGATTTGTCTTTTTCTCCTTTCGACTGTATACATTTTTGCTTTGTGTATTTTTTTTTAGGCTTTGTTGTTTGGTGCATATACATTTAGTATTGTTATGTTTTCTGGAATATTGATCCTTTTATCATTTTGTAATACTCTCCTTTTTATCTCACTCTGAAGTCTACTTTACCAATATTAACAGAGCTACTTCTGTTTTTGTTTTGTTTTGCTTTGTTTTGTTTTTTCGGGGTGGCAGATTATAGGTAGCATGATATATCTTTTTCCTTACTTTTATCTTCAACCTCTCTATGTGTGTTTGAAGTGAGTTTATTGCAGACAGCATATAATTGGTTCATGGGGTGTTTTTAAGGCACTCTGTCAATCTCTGCCTTTCAATTGGTATATTTAGAAAATTTACATTTGAAGCAATTATGTCCATGTGAAGGCTTAAGTTTGACGTTTTACTTTATATTTTGTTTGTTCCCTCTGTTTCTCTTTCACTGTCTTCCTGTGGGTCACTTGAACATTTTGAAGAATTCTATCTTGTTTTATTTGTACTGATTTTGAGCATATTGCTTTGCTTTGTATAATTTCTCAGTGGTTTCTCTACATGTTACAATATACATATAGAACTTATCACAGCCTACAGGTATAGATGTTTTACAACTTTGAGTGAATTATCGAAATCTTACTTCCATTTGTATCCTCTTGCCATCACCATTAGTAATATAACTGTCTCAAGTATTTCCCCTACATTCATGGAGCTCAACATCAGATAATATAATTTCTGCTTCAACCACAAAATATGATTTCAGAAAATCACGAGGGCAATGATACTCTATTATATTTATCCCTATTTTTACTCAGCTGTTGTGCTTTTCCTTCTGAGGTCCCAAGCCTTCTGATGTTATCATATCTTTTCTGTATGGAGAACTTCTTTTAGTCATGCTTTACGGGTTGTTCTGATAGTGAAAAATTCTCTTTCCTTGTTCTGAGGATGTCTTTATTTTCTCTTCATCCTTTCATTGTTTTGCTAGAGTTAAAATCTGCCATTGATAATATGTTGTCCAGTACTTAAAAAATGTTTTCCACTTCTTTCTGGACTCTATAATTTCAGATGAGTTACCAACTCTAATTCTAACTGCTCCCCCATAGGTAATGCATCATTTCTCTCTGGGTCCCTTTAAGATGTCTTCTTGGTCTTTCATTTTCAGAAGTTTAATTATGATATATCTTGGCCTGTATTTCTTCTGGTTTATCTTATTTTGTTTCATGCAACGTCTTGAATCTGTGGGTTTGTATCTTTTGCTAAATTTGAATTTTGGACGTTTCCAGCCAGTACTTACCTGAATATTTTTTTAGTCTCACGCTCTTTCTCTTCTCCTTCTGGGATTCACACTATATAATCTGCAATAGATCTTTTGTTATTGTCCACAACTACCTGGAAATCTTTACTTTCTTATAATCTACTTCCCTCTGTTTGATTGAAATAAATTATATTGATCTGTCCTCAAGTTCACTATTTCCTCTCTCATCTCAAGTCTACTTTTGAGCCCATCCAGTGAGTTTTTAATTTTGATTATTGTACTTTTCACTTCTTGTAACTTCCATTTGGTTCTCTTTTATAACTATTATTTCCTTGCTGTTACTTTGTATTTTGTACTTGCTTTTGGAGACATTTTTATGATCATTGCTCTCAAATTCTTGTTGGATCATTTTAACATCTTGTTCCAGTGTTGTGATTTTTTAAATTAATACTTTATTTTTAGAGAGTCACTATTTTCTTCATTCTTGCTAAGACAACTGATTTTTGTTGAATCCTGGACCTTTTTAGGTATTATTTTAGGAGAGTATAGATCCTATTTAACTCTTCTATTTTAGCATGCATTTTCTCTGTTTAGGTTTAGTGCATAGATTCTGGATTTCTTTGGTGGGCTGTGAATCCTATGACAATTAGTTTTCAAAATCTTTTCATGTCATTCACTCGTCCTCAGTGGGGCACCCACTTCATTCCATATGGTGCCATATTCAGGGACAGAATACATTTTTATAGGCCTGTTGTTGTTAGGTAGGACACATGAGGTACAGACGGAGAGAACTTTCTAGCACTCCAGCCTGCTAGGTGCTGGCAGGGCTCATGCCCAATTCCTGATGGTGTCACCCTCAAGGTCAGAAGAAGCTTCTCTGAAATGTCCCATGGCTCTAAGTAGAGAATGTGGTCACTTGGCCTGCCATCCAGGTTCCTTGGTTCTATGGAGCTGCTTGCTTGGTTTCTGCCAATGTGGCTGGGAGGAGGAGAACACCTATCTGGACCACTTTCTACTGCTGGGGGTAACTGTGTTGAGCTGCAGACTTGAAGGGAACCCTCTGCAGATCTCCAGAACTCCAACATGTCTTTAAAGACCACTCTCAAAATTGTTATCAGTCCATTAATCAAGAGAATAGTATAAACCAATTCTAGCAATCTATAATGTATTTATACTATTCTCCAGTCATTGTTTAAAAATTAAACATACAAGGGTGCCTGGGTGGCTCAGTCGGTTAAGCGTCCAACTTCGGCTCAGGTCATGATCTCACGGTCCGTGGGTTTGAGCCCTGCATCGGGCTCTGTGCTGACAGCTCAGAGCCTGGAGCCTGCTTTGGATTCTGTGTCTCCCTATGTCTCTGACCCTCCCCCATTCATGCTCTGTCTCTCTCTGTCTCAAAAATAAATAAACATTAATAAATAAATAAATAAATAAATAAATAAATATTAAGCATATGTATGTAATTCAGAACATACCATGTGACTCAAAAATTCTACTCTAGAGAAATAACAACATATGTCCATAAATATCCCTGCCTTACCTAGTGTCACAAAGATTTAGTCCTATGTTTTCTTCTAGAAGTTTTAGAATTTAGGGCTTTACGTTTAAAATTCATAATCGCATAAGGTGTGAATTTTAGATTAGTTTTTTTTACACATATATCCACTTATCACAGCACAGCACAGCACTGGATAAGTCATTCTTTTTCCACCACATGGCCTTTGTACCGTTGATAAAAATGAATATATATATATATATATATATATATATATATTTCCAGACTCTGTATTCTATTTCATTAATCTATTTAGGGCAAATCTCTATGCCAATAGCATACTGAATTGATTACTGGAGCTTTATAATAGATTTCAAGTTAGAAAATGTGAGTCCTTGAATTATGTCCATTTCTACAAAGTTGTTTGACTACCTTAAGCCTTTTGCCTTTCCGTGGGAATTTTAGAATCAGCATTTTCATTCCCACCGAAAAAAAGTATGCTGGGATTCTGATCAGGCTTGCATTAATTC
Organism: Prionailurus bengalensis; assembly: GCF_016509475.1. NCBI lineage: Eukaryota > Metazoa > Chordata > Mammalia > Carnivora > Felidae > Prionailurus > Prionailurus bengalensis. Next base: position 33,323,838 of record NC_057356.1, on the reverse strand, counting down.
TATAAATCAGTATGGGGTGAACTGACTCTTAACCATATTGAAGCTTGATCTACACACTTGTAGAACTTCCCATATATTTATCTCTTTAGCTTTTCTCAGTAGTGATGTACAGTCTTTAGTGTTTAAGTTTGGCATATCTTTTGTCAGATTTACCTCATTTTTTATGCTATCCACTATCATTTTATATATAGTTCACTTCTAGTACTGTGATTTTTGTTATTTTTTTTGTATTTATGTGTATGAAGGATATTTATAATTTTCATTTGTTTCAATATCTTTTTTTTTTTTTTTTTTTTAGAATCAGAGTGATTCCGACCTCATAGAATGAGTTGGGAAATATATTCCCTCTAACTTTCATTTCTTTGGAAGCATTTGTCTATCATTGCTACAATTTATTCCTTAAAGGCCTGGTAGAATTTGCCAATAAAGACATCTGGGCATGGAGTTGTCTTTTCAAGCATATTAATAAATATAGTGGAATTCAGTTTCTCAATTTCTTCTTGAGCAAACTTTGTTAGACTCTTTCTTTCAAGGAATTGTCCATTTATTCTACATTATTGATTTTTTTGTCTTAAAGTTGTTCATAAGTGTCTCTTATTATTTTTTCAATAACTGTATAATCTATTGTGATGTCACCTATCTGATTTCTGATGTTGGTAATTTTTTTCTACTCCCTTTTTTCATTATGATTCTGAATAGAAGATTTTGTTTAATGATTAAATTACATTTTCATTAAATTCAAAATACCTCCTATCTCTCCACTCTTTTATTTTCTCCCTTTTCCGTGGACTACTTGGTATGCTACTTAGTTTCCAAATATTTGGGGATTTTCCAGATATTTTTCTGTTATTGACCTTTAACTTATTTTCATTGTGGTCAAAGAACATACTTTGTATGACTTGGATCTTTTTGAATTTTGGGGATTTGTTTCATGGCCCAGAATATACTCCATTTTGGTAAGTGTTCCGCATGGACTTCTGAGCACTCTACCCGATGGCCCATGAATTATGAGGTGTTCCACTCTGGCTTCTGGGAACAGGAAATATTCCCACCTGATGTGCGTTCCAGCTTCATTTCCTCTTTTCCTTTTGGGTGGATCTTTCCCCAGCGCTGGGTATTTTCCTTATTTTCATGTAGTGATTCATAGGCACTCAGCTAAAGGCTCAAGGGCAAAGATTCCCCAGAGCTCTTTGTGAAGCTCTTTCTTCCTGGAACTCCCTCTCTGTGAAGTCCTGTGGTTTTGCCCTCCTCAGACTCCTAGCCTCCCGCAGTAAGATCACCCTATTCTCCTTGGCTCCCCCTTCCTTGTGCTTAATAGAGAGGAGGTGGATTTTCATATTTGTTTCCAGATTCAAAATGTTGTAATATGTTGTTTAGGATGAACAAAATCCAGCCTCACAGAGATGTATGATGTATTTGGAAAAGAAAAGATTATTTTAGTATTTTAGTATTTTTTCCAGATTATTACAGGTATTTTTTCATTGACAGGGCACGAAAGCTTGACAAATGGTAATTTCTTAAAGTTTAATTGCAGCGTGGAATCTGTGATCATATTGATGAAATATGTTTGTTGAGGCAAGAATCATTGGTCTATCTTTCACTTGGAGTGGATCATTTATCCATATGTGATTTTGTTATATCACACATTCATCATCTAGAAAACATTGACTCAGGAGGGCGTGTGGGTGGCTCAGTTGGTTAAGCATCCGACTTGAGCTCAGGTCATGATGTCATGGTTCATGAGATTGAGCCCCGCATTGGGCTCTGTGCTGTGACAGCTCAGAGCCTGGAGCCTCCTTCCCGTTCTGTGTCTCCCTCTCTGTCTGCTCTCACGCTCTATTTCTCTCTTTCAAAATAAATAAACATTAAATAAGACACAATTAAAAAAAAAGAAAATACAGGCTCAGAGTTATGCTGATTTAGAAACGTTGACACATTTTATTACACACTATAAAGCACTCACAATGGTTATTTTCGTTATAAATCTCACATCAGTTCTTGAAAATTGGGAAGAGGTCAGGCTCACAGCGGCGACTACGAGTTTTCAAGAATTCTGATTTGCACTCGACACCTCTATCATCACAACGAATGCCATTTGGTGTTTTTTAGAAAGTGACAGACTCACTTCATTTTTGAGACAAGCCTTGGCCGAGGCCCAAATCCGAGAAACGGAAGGTTTTCAGCCGTTCTTTCAGGAACAATTGCGTCGTGTGCAGCTGAAGTAATCTCACAAGTGCTTCTGCGCAGGCGTGCACCCTCGTGGGGCAGGCGTGCACCCTCGTGGGGCAGGCGTGCACCCTCGTGGGGCAGGCGTGCACCCTCGTGGGGCAAGCGTGCACCCTTGTGGGACAGGCGTGCCTGCGTGTTCCACGTCTCCACACGACAGACACACTGGAAAGACTTACAGCGCCATTCGGTGACACACAGTAGCTAGGCTTGTGACCAGAGAGGTTGAAGAACCACTAGGTTGACCACCCGAAACTAATGTCACGTTGTGTGTCAACTCTACTCAAAGTAAAAAAAAATTTTTTTTTTAATGTATTCAGAGCCAAAATGCCGTACAATTAATAATACTTAGAGCTTTGCCAATGATGTGCTGAGGTGAAACTGACATTTCGGTCGAACTGTGCGGCAGTGAATGGTACAAAGACAGCACAGTCGTTCGCCACTACCTTAATTTGTGCTAAGGTGCTGACGTTTCTTCTCATCTCTAGTTTTTTTCTTCTTCTTCTTTTTTTTTTTTTAACAGGCTCTGCATCCAGTGTAGAGCCCAACCCGGGGCTTGAACGCACAACTCTGAGATCAAGCCTTGAGCTGAGATCAAGAGTCCGATGCTTAAGTGACTGAGCCACCCAGGTGCCTCCCCCCACCCCCATTTATTTATTTATTTATTTATTTATTTAATTTATTCTTGGGGATTCTTGGGGATCTTTAAATACAAAGTTCAACATGGTTAAAAAGGCAAGTCACATTTTAGTTTTATTCTGAAGGTTAAAAAAGGTTTTTTAATGTTTATTTATATTTGAGAGAGAGAGGGAACAAGTGGGGGAGGGGCAGGGAGAGGGGGGAGACAGAATCTAAATCAGGCTCCAGGCTCTGAGCTGTCAGCACAGAGTCCAATGTGGGGCTCAAACTCACAAACCATGAGCCAAAGTCACATACTTAACCAGCTGAGCCACCCAGGAGCCCCTTATTATGACGTTTTAACCTCATGAATTCCTTGAAGAAACCCTAGCAACTCCAGGAGTCCCAACGTTGAAATCCCACCTTGAGAATCACTGACTTCCAGGAAAAGTCAATCTGATTATACATTGTAACCATTAATTGAATCCATTCTCTTGAGTGGAACTGACTCCCGGCTCTTTCCCCTCCCCCATGCCAATGCCTTCTCAATCTTCCGTCTGCTATCTAGTATAGTTATGAAGTGTGGGGAGGTGAAAGAGATAAATTCAGTTCTTCTTTGCAGCCAAGCCTTGCCTCTACCACCTTTTTCTCATTAGCTTTCATATCATTCTGCATTTCATTAGGGCAGAGTTGTAAGAGCGAAAAGCACTATTTTTTTCAGAGTTAGAGGCTTTATTGCCCAAAGCCAGCTAAGCTATGCTCAGGCAGACTTTTCTTTCTTTTCATCTGGAAGCAAAAGAAACAAAATAAAAGTCTAAACAAAAGACATCCAGACCAGGAGGTTTGATGCTGCTACTGAATTTTAATATGCAGACACACCATCTTGCCAGAAATCTGACTTCCAGCCCCTGCCTTCCAGCCCCTGACTCCTGCCAGGCCTTTTGTCTTATGTCTCCCGTAAATCAGGTTGGATGGAAAGGACAGGATATCTCTGACCTGCTGGAAAATCCTGGCCGCCCCATCCCAGAACTCACTGTGCTATCAACTGAGCCTTGCAATTCTATCAGTTTCCAAACGGTCTGCATTTGACTGAGGACAGGAATCTTGGGCCAGCTCGCAGAACAGGCTCCATACATGGCCACCTTCCTGTTGGACGTATTTTGAGGGTTCCATAATCATCCCCGAGATTTTCTTGAAATGATTATTATTTTAGCTTAAGATACTGACGATCCATTAAATGTGCTTCATGTTACTTGGCAGAGGTGATGTAGTACTAAAGTATTTCTCTCCGTATCCAAGATGAGATATCCCCAAATCATCAGCGAGTCACCTAGGAAGATCATGAAATGTGGGAGATAATACAAATAAAGGTTAACGGATATGAAGAAGTAGAGGGCACTGGATGAGAAGTCTGTGTGACATCTTGTTCTTAGTCATTCTTAGAACCTTCTAGTGTATCACCAACAATAATGCTTTATGTGAGTCTCCAACAACCATGTTTTCATTAACACCGGGTGTGAGTCAACATGTAAACAATTGTGGAGAAGTCATTATATATAATACAGCTCTGTTTTTTAAAAAGATGGGCGCCTGGCTGGCTCAGCCAGAAGCACATGCAACTCTTGATCTCGGGGTCATGAGTTCAAGCCCCAGATTGGGTGTAGAGATTACTTAAATAAATAAAAACTTAAAAAAAAAGAAATAAGAGTCTATTCTGTTTTATGGGACATGAAATAATTTTTGATAGGAAACGTAGTTAAGGCTAGAAGCTTGTAGAAAACAAGATAACAACTTCTATGAATTCTAGCCGAAACATCAAAAATCATTTCCTAGGAATTGCTAGATGCACCTGCCTACGGCAGGAAATTCTCCTAATTAGAAGGAAAACGTCACAATGTTTAAAATACCTGACTTAACCATTCTTTCTTTGTTTTGTCTGAAATGAGTGAAATAGAGACAAGGAGCCAATGAAAGGGAAGAGAGAGGCAGTATAATGACTCGGACTGTTACTACCAGCATAATAGAAAATGAATTTCCCTAGATCCTCTAAGAACTACGTACACAAACAAGCTGCCTAGAGTCTGGAAGCACAGACTTCCACAAACACGGATGGGAAAAAGCAAGGAAAAGAAACATAGATGTAATAGAAGACACAGTTGCAGATACACACAAAAAAATAGTTTCCCTTGTATTTCTGTTGAAATTATGTCACCTTATAGGGGCACCTGGGTGGCTCAGTCGGGTTAAGCTTCCGACTTCAGCTCAGGTCATGATCTCCAGGTTTCTGAGTTCAAGCCCTGTGTTGGGCTCTGTGCTGACAGCTCGGAGCCTGGAGCCGGCTTTGGATTCTGTGGCTCCCTCTCTTTCTGCCCCTCCCCTGCTCGTGCTCTGTCACTCTCTGTCAAAAATAAACTAAGCATTAAGAAAATGTTTTTAAAGTACATCACCTTATAGTTAATGTTTGGAGAGCTATTTCTAAAATTCCTACTGGAAGTCCAACTGGAAGCCAGGTCCTCTGGACAATGAAGGAGCTGTTGTCACCTGGCTCTCCAAACGGTGCCAGCAGCTTTCACTTGGTCTCTACCAAAGAAGAAAGAAATAGCTGTGTACGTGCTAGCAAACGTCACTCTAATACAGGAAAATGAGCCTTCACTCTGCCTAGGCCGGTATGCACTATTCTTGATGAAATCCATCATAGCGGCAATTTCTCCCCCTCCTGATAAATGTTCAGAATAAAAACTACCTCTGCTCCATAGTGCACCAAATGGGCCACGGGGGTGTTTATATCATGAGAGGGAACATTAGTCAAGTTTTCAGGCTGCTTGGTTCTTTTTTTTTTTTAATGTTTATTTATTTTTGAGAGAGCGAGAGACAGAGTGCCAGATGGGGAGGGGCAGAGAAAGAGGGAGACACGGAATCTGAAGCAGGCTCCAGGCCCTGAGCTGTGGGCACAGAGCCCGATGCAGGGCTGGAACTTAGGAACTAGGAGATCGTGACCTGAGCTGAAGTCGGAGGCTTAAATGACTGAGCCACGCAGGTGCCCCTGCTTGGTATTTTTTTGAACAACCGTTTAATATTTGAAGAATTCCCTCCCCAAGGCAGAGCCAGAAACTCACCTCCCCCCCCCTCTGCCCCCCCGCAGGTCTGGGCCTCACGTGGGGCAGGCTCCCTGGTCAAACACAGAGAAACTTAAGCGCTGAAGACAGCGCAGAGAAACCCGCAGACCCCGTTGCTGATGACGCGGAAGCAGAGGCAGCCAGAGCTGGGGGGCTGCAGTGTTGGGGCTTCTGGCCTTGTTCCCCCGCAGCCACCAGTGTGGGGGGTGCAGCCACCAGCGCGGGCGGTACAGCCACCAGCGCCACGCTGTGCAGCAGTTGGGGGGGGGTGGTCTTCCTGGGCACGTGTGCACCTGAGCAGTTTGAGCCTGTGCCTGGCTGCGTAGCTCTCCTGGCCAGCAGCCGCAGCGAGGATGCACTGTGCTAACACTCTTTAGTAAATTACTTTTCACTTTTAACCGATAGAGTGGGTCCTGGTGTGGTAGGGTCCCCTCCCTAAGGAAAGAAAAAAACCCTCAAGGCAACCTTGCTATTTGCTTACTTGATTGACAACATCCCTCACGACCTTGCAACCCCAGACCACTTAATCAGACTACATGTTTGTATGTTACCATATATGGGAGACATAGAAGTAAAAGATATATAAAAAACTACGCCAGGAGGTGTTCGGGGATCATTTCGTCGGGTACAGATCCAACTGAGCGGTGCCGGCAGGAGTAAAGTTGCTGCCAGGAAAGAAAAGCTTCAGTGTCCTGACTCTCTGTGCAAGAATCCTGCTACATTCCTGGGGGGCTCTGGTCCGGGATTCAGTGACGGTGCGTTGCCACCTTCTTCGCCACCAGGGATGCGAACCTCAAGGTGCCAGGAGAGGTGGCTCACCTGGCACCAGCAGAGGCTGGATCCACAGGAGACTAGCCCTAGCCTAATGCAGGCTAGGACCCTCTATGCGCCAATGGAATCCGTGAGGCCCAGGAAACAGTTCAGGGAGCGCCCATGAGACTGGTAAGAACCTGAGTTGGTTTTGGCCGACCCGCCCGAAAGAGGCAGACGGGGAACTTGATCACCTCCCAGAGTTGCCCTAGCAATTCCACAAGGGATGAGGAACAAAGCTGCAACTCTAAGGTGTTGGGCGCTGGGCACTGGGCAGCAGGTTGGAGTCGCCATATGACTATATACGGGGACTTGTCTCTCCTTCATTTCTCTTATATCTAAATATCTCTCAGAATGGGAGATATTTAAGGAATATTCTTTAAGGAATATTCCCAAGCAGCTGCTGAAACTCCTTTTGTTTCGGGTAATTCCCTGTCTTCTCCAAACTGACATGGACTGCCTAATTCCACGGGTGGAAAACAAAACAAAAGAAACCTGGAGTCTGCCCCTCTGTCTGAGCTGCCAAGATTTAAAACTGGGAATTCTCTCTCTCTGCCTTCTGCTGGAACGTCCTCTCTTCTGCCTTCCCTTCCCTCCCTCCTGTTTTTGCACCACCTGAGGGGTCACCTGCATAACTGGCTCCTCAGTGCCTCAGGCACCATCAGCTCCCCCTCCCATCCTAGACTTCGAGGAGTGAAGACCACAGACGTTGGATTTCCCCACCAACATTACAGGTAAAAATTAACCATGGGGAACAAGTGGTCTTACGTGGACTCCAGTAAAACGTATTCAGTGTTTAAGCTAATTTAAGTTTGTTGGTTTGAGATAGACAATGTTTATCAACCTTAAAAATTCTTTTTTTGTTCTACATAGATTTGCTGAGGGTCACATAAGCTTATGTTATCTCTGTTCCAATTTGTTAACAAAAGGATGACTTAAAATGATGGTTAAGTCTGTCTGTCTCAAAGTTTTCATGGGTAATTGTTAAGATAGATTTCAATGTCTTTGGTAACCTAAAAATGTCAAAGTTTTGCTTGCGTGATAAATTGAGACTAAATTCATTGGATATCTAATGAGATAAGAGGCTATATATATATATATAAAACACAAATTACTAGTTGTAGGTTTGTGCTTCTGACTTGTTGCAGAAAAAAACAAACTAAGGATATTTGGAACTGTTGAAAAACATGCTTTGTGCTTAATGGATTCATAAGTTTGCCATCTAAAAAAAAAAATTCTGATGTAACCTAGAGTTCACAATTGGTTACTACTTAGTTTTCACCGGAAACTAAGGTTTCTAAGAGTTAAAATTCTGCTTCATGTAGTTAAAACTGATACAAATAAGAAAAGCAACTCTGTATGTAGAAAAGTAGGAAATACAAAAGAAAGATATAAGAAATGAAAATATATTTTTGTTGAAGGTAAAAGAAAGTAATTTCATCCTAAATGAGACTGGTTATTTGGAGAAAAATGACTTGGGCCAAAATCTAAATGCAAAGAGAACTTGTAGAAGCTTCGTGAAGGAAACTCTTTAAAAATTTTTTTTTTCAACGTTTATTTATTTTGGGGACAGAGAGAGACAGAGCATGAACGGGGGAGGGGCAGAGAGAGAGGGAGACACAGAATCGGAAACAGGCTCCAGGCTCCGAGCCATCAGCCCAGAGCCCGACGCGGGGCTCGAACTCCCGGACCGCGAGATCGTGACCTGGCTGAAGTCGGACGCTTAACCAACTGCGCCACCCAGGCGCCCCAAGGAAACTCTTTAAAAAGAAACTTTATGTGTGGTCAGGACAGACTAAGGTTAAAATAAATGAATTTGAAAAGTACACAGGGTTAAGATTAAAATTACTCCCCCTTTGGTCGAAAGGCTGGGGAAATGATGGCAATATTCTTGTGTGAGCCTCAAATTCCTCCACATTTGTGTGTTTAACAGAGGGATGGATGCCTGTGCCATATGAGGAATGAACCCTATATAAAGGGCTTTTACTAAGATACATGGGAGCCATTTTCCTAAACTTAGCCCATTGTATGCCAAAAATGGATATCCACAGGGCTGAAACATATTTATGTGGGCATTGTTGAAAAATGCAGGGGGATAGGCCTTGACTTTGGCTCTTTAACCCCCTCCCTCAATAGCCAATGATCAATATGTAAGTTACTGTTGGGCCACAATAAAATTAATACATCCTACAATGGCCAAGAAAATCTTGCTTGGTCACAGCCCATACATACTCCCAAGGTCTTACAGGTGGGAAACAGAGGGGTTAAAAAAAAAAAAAAGAAAAAAAGAAAAAAAAACATTTACATTACAAGGTTTAAGACAGATAAAAGGAGATCTAGGTAAATTTTCTGATCGGATAAGTATATAAGGGCTTTTTAGAATATTACATATGTTTTTGAGTTGACCTGGAAAGATATAATGCTTTTGTTAAATCAGACTCTTAATGAAACAGATGTTTTGGAAAAAAAAAAAAAATTAAGGAAATCTAAGATTTAGCCCTTAAGTTATGCTACATTAGCCATTATTTTACAAACACAAAATGGGAGTCCAGTGGCCTTCCTGGAGAGGTTGAGGGAGGCTCTCATTAAATATATGCCTATCCCCCCTGACACCCCTAAGGCTGAGATGATTTTAAAGGACAAATTTGTCACTCAATCAGCCCTAGATATTCAGAAAAAATGCAAAAATTGGCTGTTGGTCTTGAAGGAACCCTGAAGGAGTTCTTGTGAGCTTCCAATTGGATATATTACAAACAAAACAGAAAAGGAAGCTTTGGGGGGAAAAAAAAGGGAGAAATCTGAGGCCTTACTTGTGGCCTTACGTACTATGCCAGAGTGCACTTCCCAAGGTCCTGACATTGTGCCATTTATGTGGCCATTCAGAGCACTAAAATGAGAATGTCCTCAGAGGGGACAACCAAAATGAAAACCCTATAAGCCATGCCCCTTGTATGGAAACAATCACTGGAGATCTGAATGCCCTCAGGGACCTCTATCTGTGAGGGCTCAGATAACCATTGTCCCTGGAAGGGACTAACGGGGGCCGGGACTCTTCACGGTGGCTACCCTAAACCAACCGTTCATCAGAAACCCAGAACCTCGGGTACTTGGGTGACTCTAAATGTAGAAGGAAAACTGGTTGATTTCCTCCCTGATCCTAGAGCTGTCTTTTCTGTCCTCCTTTCCACTCCAGGCCAACGATCCAAATGCAGCATGACGATTAGAGGCATCTTCAACACATTTCTAACTAAATTTTTCTCTCATCCCAGCCCCTGGGATGTATATGGGGAAACCTAATTTTTTCTCAATCTTTACTGATAGTGCCAGAGAGCCCCATTCCCTTGCTAGAAAGGGACATTATAACTAAATCAAAGATTATGGTGCTACTATAAAGGACAGATAAACAATTATGTGAGTTTTTAAAAATTACTGCATATTGTAAGCTGTAGACACCAGCGTTCAGGAAAATAGTTTGCTGCTGTATCGATTACTAAAGGAGACTCAATCCCACCTACTCTCCGCCCCAAAATAAACTGGGGTCTGACTTCTAGGCACTATCTCCAGCCCTTGGAATGGTTACAAACAGAGCAGGGCAATTACTATTACCAAGCTCACAGAACTGAAAGATTATTAAAACACAGCATCAGGCCTTTCACTTAGGGAGGGACAAAACTTATCAAATGGCCCAAAGGATGTTTCCTAGGAAAAAAATTTGTCAAGGACCGTTCTGCAAGTAGTATTACTAATTGGGTAAAGGCCTTCCCCGACAAGACAGAAAAGGCACAAAAAGTAATAAAAATTCCGCTTTCTAAAAGAATACTCAGGTTTGGCTTACCCAAACATTTACAAATTAATCACGGTAAATGGCTACCTTGACTCTTTCTCTAGAACTCCTTCCTGGCTCTGGGAAAAGTTTTACACCTCAAAATAAAGCAGACTGTCTGCCTATACTCAGCAAAACTCTAAATAAACTCCTCACAAGCATTAGATGCTTGAAAATTTTTGTTTTTAATTTAAGTTAGGGTCAAACTCTTGGAAATAGGGCCACCATTTTTTACTTACTGATCCTGCTTCTCCATCACCTGGGTTATGAGAGATTCCCTGACATATATTGTTTGCAAAGTCAGGGTCTCTCTTCGATTATTTGACAGGTGTGGAAACTGTAGGCATTATCTTAAGATGCCAGCTTGTTGGTCAGTATAATCTTCACTTTGTGTTTTTTTTCTTTGTGTCTGTTAATGTTTATGACGCTTCCTGCCTGCCAGGCTTCCTGTAAAACCATACTGTGGCCGTTTGACCAACCCTTGGGTAGACTCTAACAGCTGTACCCCTACACCGTCCTTTATCAGCTTGAAGAAGCCAGAGCGGTCATTGGGTCCCTGTCCCCTATAGCACTTACAGGCCCTATTCCAGGGGAGAAATAAATAGGGAAAGGGGTAACAGTAGGCAGGGAGAGATACGGGACCTTCAGGGAAACAGACTACAGCTGCAGTTGGGAGGCGGAAGAAGAAGATGGGGTTCTCCCCTCATAAAATCCTTTATGGGTGCCCTCGCCCCATTATCCAGGGCATAAGGGGTGATCTAAATGAGATAGACAACCTAACCCTAAAACAACAGATGCGGGCCCTTGGCTTTACCCTAACCACCTTTCAACACTGGGTCAGGGAACGATTACCTGTGAATCTGACCATAGACGTTCACCCTTTTAAACCAGGAGATGCTACATGGATAAAGGAGTAAAATGTCCACCCCTTAAGATCCCTCTGGAGGGACCCATTCACTGTCATTTTGTCCATCCTTACTGCAGTAAAGGTAGCTGAAGCGGGTCCCTGGATTCACTACAGCAGAGTGAAGCTGGCATCTCGAAACTGGGAGTGCAATCCTGATCCATCAATGCCATGCAAACTGACCATACGGAAGAAGCAATCTGCAGCTCCAGAGGCTCCGGGAGACCGCAGCCTTGCTTTAGTCACTCCGGAAACTGACTAATCTACGCACAGAAGAAGCTTGAGGAATTGAAGGCCCAATGAAACAAAAGACTGTCTTTATTTTCTATATATTTCCTTGCTGTGATGCACTGTCATGCCTTGTTCCTCACTATTATTGTGATTCTTGCTCTACTCTCTGCCATAGGATTGGCCGAGGCCGCCCCAGCCAGCTAAAAATCTGATAAGAGTTTTCTGTTAACACTCTCCTTTTGTGGATAGGATACTTTGTTGGTACCAACATGGGGAAACAATGGACATAAGAGACTAAAAAATTAGATCCCCACAAACCTTATAGGAAAACAAAATACCCCAGTCCTACTACCGGGGTTTGGCTTTTCAAAAGCTCAGTTATTGGGAAAAACTGTCTTGCCTACTGGGGAAAACGTTCATTGTCATCTCTGTTAAAAACTTAACATGCAGGGACACCTGGGTGGCTCAGTCGGTTAAGTGTCTGACTTTGGCTCAGGTCATGATCTCAGTTCGTTTGAGCCCCGCATCAGGCTCAGTGCTGACAGCTTGGAGCCTGGAACCTACTTTGGATTTGTGTGTGTCTCTCTCTCTGCCCCTCCCCTGCTCTCTCTCTCTCTCTCTCTTTCTCTGCCTCTTTCTCAAAAATAAATAAACATTAAAAAAATTAAAAAAAACAAACAAACCTTAACATGCCTAGGCCAAAGATTTTATAAATCAACTGCCCAAAAAACCCAACGTTGGGGACCCCAGATCACCTTAAGCCAGATCCCCACCCCTTGTCTAACTTCTCTCATCTCCAAGAGGCCTGAGACAATGTCAACACAGCCATCAAATGGCGGGGCCCAGGTGGACTGTCCTAGCTATGTGGAAGGACAGCCTAAATGGTACTTCCCTCAGTCTGGTCAGGGTCCTATGTGCTGGAAACTATTCGTTCATCTTTCTTCCTGCTCCCACTTGCCAGATGGAAACATTTGGGAGTCCAAATGTATAGGGACAGGGAGACTCAAAAAAATAGTGTGCCTTACAGATTAACAATTAAAAAGATAATAAATGCCCTCCCGAGTGTATAATCCAATATTATGGCCCTGCCACCTGGGAAGAAGATGGGTATTGGGGCTCCGACACTCCCATTTACATGCTAAGCCACATAATTAGACTGCCAGCAGTTGTAAAACTTGTAACCAATGCAACTGCCAGAGCTCTTAACTTACCAGCCAAGCAACAAACCAAAATGTACAATCCCATCAAAACTGCTTGGCCTTAGATAACGTGCTTGCTTCTGAGAGAGGTGTTTATGAAAAATTTAACCTGAGCAACTACTGCCTACAGATAGAAGGTGAGGGAAAAGTCATAGAGGAGATCACAGAGCAAATAAAAAAGGTTACTCATGTCCCAGTGCAGACCTGGAATGGCTAAAACCCCAGGGAGTTATTTGAAGGATGGTTTTCAACTCGGGGGGGGGGGGGTGGGATTCAAAACCCTTATGGAAATTATCCTCCTAATTTTAGGAGGGTGTTTAATCATACCCTGCTTAGCTCCCCTGGTTGTATGGTCTGCCTCCAGTCTCATTGAGGCCATAATTAAAAAAAAGATGCCACTCAGGGGCGCCTGGGTGGCTCAGTCAGTTAAGCCGCTGACTTCGGCTCAGGTCATGATCTCTCGGTCAGTGAGTTCAAGCCCCGCGTCGGGCTCTGTGCTGACAGCTCAGAGCCTGGAGCCTGTTTCAGATTCTGTGTCTCCCTCTCTCTGACCCTCCCCCGTTCATGCTCTGTCTCTGTCTCAAAAATAAATAAACGTTAAAAAAAAATTAAAAAAAAAAGATGCCACTCATGTGATGATGTTATAAAAATATAAACCTGTAAACCAAGATGATGCTCCTTGACCCTAAATAAAGGGGTTCGAGCATCAAAGGCGGGAATGTGGTAGGGTCCCTTTCCTAAGGAAAGAAAAAAAAAACCCTCAAGGCAACCTTGCTATAAGAAAGAAAAAGATAGTTTCTTCCCATCTGGCTATTTCTACTTACCACTGTGCTTCTCAACACTGATTAGGATAAAGCAAAGTGAACTGAAAAGAGTAAACAATCAGAGAGTAGGGTAACAGATTGTCTTTTGTCCCTTTATTACACTTGGATTCTTTCATTGGTTTCCTTTTTCCAACATAGAGTAAGTATAGCAAATTTCCCATGGTCTTTTCTGTTCATTAATGAACAAAAAGCATTAAAGGTCTTGAAATTAGAGGTGTTGGTTGAAAGCACACCTTTGTAATTTATACAGATATTTATTTAAATGCTACAGAGTAGTGCTCAATAATTCTTAATTTCATTCTTGTGAGGTTTTTTTTTCAATTTCTTAGTTTATTCTTTTCGAGAAAGGCAAAGAGAGTAAGCGGGGAGGGGCAGTGCGAGAGAGAGAGAGAAAGAGAGAGAGAAACCCAAGCAGGCTTTGCACTGTCAGTGCTTGAACTCATGAAACATGAGATCATGACCTGAGCTGAAACCCAGAGTCCAATGCTTAACCCACTGAGCCACACAGGTACCCCCTGAATTGAATTTTCTCATATCTATAGGGAATACATAAAATATGTTTTATTCTTTGGGCGCCTGGGTGGTTCAGTCGGTTAAGTGTCCGACTTCAGTTCAGGTCATGATCTCACAGTCTGAGTTCAAGCCCCACATCGGGCTCTGTGCTGACAGCTCAGAGCCTGGAGCCTGCTTTGGATTCTGTGTCTCCCTCTCTCTTTGCCCCTGCCCTGCTTGCACTCTGTCTCTCTCTCTCTCTCTGTCAAAAGTAATTAAACATTAAAAAAATATGTTTTGTTCTTTTTTTTTTTATTAAAAAAATTTTTTTTTCAACGTTTTTATTTATTTTTGGGACAGAGAGAGACAGAGCATGAACGGGGGAGGGGCAGAGAGAGAGGGAGACACAGAATCGGAAACAGGCTCCAGGCTCCGAGCCATCAGCCCAGAGCCTGACGCGGGGCTTGAACTCACGGACCGCGAGATCGTGACCTGGCTGAAGTCAGACGCTTAACCGACTGCGCCACCCAGGCGCCCCTGTTTTGTTCTTTAAAAAAAAATTTAATGTGTGTTTTAGAGAGAGATAGAGAGAGTGAGTGGGGGGGGGGGTCAGATTTTTTTTAATCCCTGGAATGATGTGGATTTTGGAGGAAGGCAGACATTCTATATTCCTTTCTATTTCTGCCCTAACACATACCACAAACTTAGTGGCTAACCACAACACCCACTTATCTTTCAGTTTGGACGTTGGAAGACATGTCCCAGTGTGGCTCAGCTAGTTGTCTGCTCTAGGGCTACAGGCCCCAAATCAAGGGGTCAGCAGGGCTGAGTTCCCTCCTGGAGGCTCTGGGGGTGAGCTGCTTCTGAGCTGTGCAGGTCGTTGGCAATTCAGTTCTACATCGTCTCACTGAACTTTCCATTTCCTTGCTGTTCATCGGCAGCCATCCTCGGCTTCCAGAGGCCACCTATCTGGTGACTCACAGTTCTCCCCCCCACCCCACTTTCATCTTCAAAGACCACAACAGCAGACTGAGTTCTCCTCGTGCTTCAAATCGTTCTGACGTCCCTGTACCACCTTCTCTGATGGGCTCCACTGACTCCCTCTTCTGCTTTTAACGATCAGGAGATTCCATTCAGCCCACCTGGATAGTCCAGCATGGTCGCCCCATCATAAAGTCTACTACAGTAAAACCTTGCTTTGCAGGCATAGTTACTTCTGGAAATATGCTCGCAATCCAAAGCACTTGTATATCAAAGCAAATTTCCCCATAAGAAATAATGGAAACTAAGATGATTCATTCCACAACCCAAAAATATTCATATAAAAATGATTACAATACTGTAACATAATATAAAATAATAAATAAAATACAAAATGTAAAGAAAAATGAACAAATTAACCTGAAGTAACCTTTGAAAACCTTGGTGGCTGGTACAGGAGACAAGAGAGCAGAGGGTTATTGTGTAGGGCGACTTTCACCATCACTAATGGAATCGCTGCTATCTACTGGCTCAATGGAATCTTTTCCTTTTCATGCAGCTTTAACAAGGAATCTATCCGATGACTTAGAATGAAGCAAAGCATTCCTAAGCTTGCTCTTGTATAGAAAAGCAAAGGACTGTCCATAGGTGTTTGAAGTGACAAAAAATACACTAGTGCCAGTTATGGGCACCTTCCAACGTCCTGAAAAATCACTGATTGCTGCCAAACATCAAGGCCTGAGACTGAGCATCTGAGCATGGGAGATGATCACCCACAGTCCAGCAGAGAGAGAGAGAGAAGGACCGTCCGTTTAGCTGTCATCATGTGACATTCGGTGTCATATTGCAAGACACTACTCATTTATCAAGTTAAAAGTTATTAGAAATATTTGCTCGTCTTGAGGAACACTTGCAGATCAAGTTCCTCACAAGGCTTTACTGTATTTAGTTGCATCTGCAACTAGTACTAGGCTAGTGTTTGATGGAAAAAACCAGAAAAGAGAATCTTGGAAGAACGACTCTAGAATTTTGCCGACTCCACAGGGGTGTGACTCCCACTTAACAAACTGAGTGGTCCTTGACTAATCCATTAAGTTTAATGAGTCTTGATTGTTCTTTTTTTTTTTTTTTTGGAAAATGGAATTAATTAAGATATATTTCACAGAATTGCTGTAAACATTAAAAAAGACTGCTCATTCAAAGTGTTTGGCACAGTGGTCTGGCAAATAGTAAGATGAGCAATAAATTGTAGATATTGGTAGGAGGAGGAGGGGGAGGAGGAGGAGAGGGAGGAGGAGGAGGAAGGGGAGAAGGAGAAGTGATAGTAATAGTAAAGTAAAAGTGTTGAGAGCAGAGAAAGTGCTTAACAAATGCCGATTTTCTTTCTTCCTACATACATTGGATTTAAACACTAAGCTTTCACATCTCAGGGGATCACTCAAGGGAGATTATACTTTGATGGCCCTGGAGCCTAAAGTGTCTTACTTTCACAGTTCTTTCTCTGTTTTCATGCAGCTAACTCCATCATTGGCATATGGACAGTTATAACTGTAGGGTAGTCATGTGGTTGGGCATTGAAGGCTATGAGGAATTGGGTAGAAGAATCTGTTTTACATCAAATATTGAGTTAAACCCAAAAGACTAATTCATCAAGAAGACATAACAATCCTGAGTGTTTACATATTTAACAGCGAAGCTTCAAGATACAAGAAGTGGTAACTCAGATCTGCAAGGAAAAATTGACAAACCCACAATTATAGGTGGCAGTTTCTATATTTCCCTTTCAATAACGGATGGACTAATATGAACTCATATGGAGGTAGATGATTTTATCAACCAGCAAACAACTTGACCTAATCAATATTTATAGGACATTCTATCTAACAACAGCCCAATACATCCTTTTCAAGTGCACAAGAACATCATACCCTTACCAAGATAAACAATATTTTGAGTCATAAAACAAGCCTCAATAAGTTAAAATCAACTGACCCAAGTCGTACAAAGTATGTTTTGTGATCATAATAGAATTGGATTAAAAATCCACAGCAGAAAGATCTCTGGAAAATCTTCAAATATTTGGAAACTAAGTAACACACTTCTAAGTAAGGCATGGGTCAAGAGTGAGTAAAAGTATTTTTAAGTGAGTGAAAACAAAAATACAAGATATCAAGATCTGAGAAATAATAAACTGGTGGTTGCCAGAGAGAAGGGGTTGGGGGATAAGAAAAAATAGGTGAAAGTGATTAAGAGGTACAGGCTTTCCAGCTATAAAATAAATAAGTCCCAGGGACATAAAGTCCAGCATAGGGAATATAGTCAATAATATTGTACCATACTATGTATGGTAACAGATGGTAAATAGAGTTGTGATTATTTCATAATGTATAAAATGTTAAAACACTGTGTTGTATTCCTGGAACTAAGATAATATTGTATATCAGCTATACTTCAAAAACAAACAAACAAAAAGATACCAAGATTTGATCAGTGTTGCCAAAGCAGTCCATTGTGGGAAATTTATAGTGCTGGTTTGAAAAGAACAAAGGTCTCATATTAAGACCTCAGATTTTACCTTAAGAAATTAGAAAATCCAATGGAATCTAAAGTAAGAATTAAAAAGGAAGTGATAATGTGGTAGGCAGAATTTAAGATGGCCTCCAACATTCCTTCCTCTTGGTATACACATTCTGTATAATACTCTCGTTTTGAGTATGGGCAAGATCTGTGAATACATTAGGATATCACTTCCAAGATGGCAAAGGAATTTTGCATGTGTCATTAGGTACTACTCAGTTAACAGTAAGTTAATTAAAAAGCAAAACAAAAACAAAACGAAACAACCACAAAAATCCATCTTGGGTGGGTCTGACCTAATCAGGTGAGCTCTTAAAAGAGGGTGAAACATCAGAAAGATGTTCTTGCTGTCCTTGAAGAAAGCAAAGAGCCATGTTGCAACCTGCCTATGAAACTGAATGGCATGTAGCTACTGAGTGATCCAAAGCCAACAGCTAGAAAGAAAAGGGAGACTACAACCACAAGGAACTGAATTGTGTCGACATGATGGGCTTGGGCCAGGACTCAAGGATCAGATGCACCAGCTTATGCATTGATGCAGCCTAGTGAAAGTTGAACAGAGAATCCAGTTAACCCAACCCCTGACTTCTGATCCATGGAATATCCTCAATGATAAATTTGTATTGGTTTAAGCTGTTAAGTTTGTGGTAATTTTTTTATGCAGCAATAGAAAACTAACACAGAAAAAAACCAAAGCAGAAATAAAATAGAAAAAAGAAAAATGGAGCAAATTAATAAAATCGAAAGCAGATGTTGTGTAGGAAGATTTTAAAAATTGATAAACCTCTAGCCCACTAATCAGAAATAAAAGGAGATACAAATTCCCAATATCTGGAGTTAGATGACATCACAATAGATTCTATAGAAATTAGAGGAATGGCAATGGAATAGTAGGAACAAATTTATTCCCATAAATTTGAAGATTTATATGAAATGAAAGAATTCCTTGCAGAACACAATCTTCTCAATGACTATGCAAGAAGAAATAAATAACTTGATATCCTTCATAAATAAAGAAATTGGACTGAAAAAGTTCTCACAAAGAAATAGATCAATTTACTAGTGAGTCCCACCAACTGTTTGAAAAGTTAGTGATCCAATTCTACAGAAACATTCCACAAACTGGCAAAGAATGAATACTTCCCATCTAATTATATGAAACCAGCATTACTCTGATACCAAAACTAAACAAATATATTACAAAAGAGTAAAATACAGACAGACTGGCGTCCCTTAAGAACATAGACGTAAAAATTCTAAACAAGATTCTCGCAGATCAATTTATATAAAATGATAATATATCATAACCAAATGGAGTTTATCACAGGAATGCAAGGTTGATCTAACATTTGAAAATTAATCAAAGTAATTGCCCATATTCATGAACTGAAAAAGAAAAGTCATGTTATCCCCTTAATATGTATAGAAAAAGCACTGGACAAAATCTAACATCCATTCTTGATAAAACTCTCGGGAAAATAGAAATAAGAAGGAATTTGCTTATTCCTGATCAAAGGAACTTATGAAAAACATACAACTATTATCATACTTAAAGTTAAAAGACTGAATGCTTTCCTGCAAAGGAAATGTAGTCTCACCACTTTTATTTAACATTGTACTGGAGATTCTAGGCAGTGCAAAAGGCAAGGAAAAGAAATAAAAGGAATTAAGATTGGGATTTATGGAGAAAAACTCACTTTATTCTCAGATAACATATGGTCTATGTAGAAAATCTGATGAAATTTATGGAAATTTTACTGGAATTAACATATATGTTTAGCGATGCAGCAGGATACAAGATCAATATAGAAAATTCAGTTCTATATATTATAAATGAACAATTGGGAAATGAATTTGATAAAAGTTAGCAATAAATCTGAAAAAAGATGTGCAAGACCTGTGCCTTGTATTTTGCTAATCATTGCTGATGGAAATTAAAGAAGGCCTAAAGAAGTGGATAAATGGAAAGATATACCATGTTCATGGTTAAGAAGACTACCTTAATATTGCTAAGACATTAGTTCTCCTAAACCTATCTATAGATTGAATTTGGTCCCAGTCAGACCTTGGCAAGCATTTTAGAAAGAAACTGAAAAGCTTATTCCAAAATTTATATAGAATTGAAATGTATCTAGAGTAGCTAAAACAGTGTTACAGAAGAACAAATTGGAGTACCAACACTACCTGACTTCAAGACTTAATGTAAAGCTACAGTATTCAAGACAGTAAGACATTGTTGCCTCGATAGACAATTTGATCAATTGAAGTAAATAGAAACTCCAAAAATAGACCCACTTGTTTGTACACAACTGATTTTTGACAAAGGTACAAAGGCAATCAGTAGAGAAAGAATAGATTTTTAATACATGTTGGTAGAACAAATGGATATCCATGGGCAAAAATGTGACGTACAGTTCATACCTCACACCATTTACCAAAATTAATTCATTGCAAAACTTAAATCTATGAAACTTAAAAAAAAACAAACAAACAGGAGCAAAAGATCATGATCTTGGATTAGGCTAAGATCTTAGATATGACACTAAAACATAATCCATAAAAAAGATTGATGAATTTAACTTTATAAAAATCAAAAATGAAAAATACAAGGCACAATCTGGAGAAAATATTTGAAGTCTTATATATTCTGACACATTTGTATCCAGAAGAGTAAATAATTTATAAAGTCAATAACAAAGAAACAACCTAATACAAATGAACAAAAACTTTGAACAAACTTCACCAAAAAAGATGGCAAATAAGCATATAAAAAAATGTTCCATATTATTAGTGATTATGGAAATTCAAATTAAAGCCACAAAAAGATAGCACATTTATTACAATGGTTCTACTTATGAATACTCACAATACCAAGTATTGATAAGGATGTAGAATTCTCATACACTGCTGATGGGACTTTAAAGTGATACAAAGACTTTTGGGGGGAAAAATGTCAGTTTCTTAAATAGGTAAGCCCTATACCTTCCATATGATCTAGCCATTTCAATTCTAGACATTTAGAGAAATAAGAACATTTTCCATACGATGACATATACTTGAATATCCATAGTAGTTTTATTGGCAATAGTCAAAAAATGGAACTAACCTGAATGTCCATTAACAGGTGAATGAACAAACATTGTGGTATCTCCATGCAATTGAAAACAGCAATAAAAACAAAAAAGTGAACCACTGATACATACAACAACATGGATAAATCTCAAAAGCATGCTGAGTGAATAAAGCCAGATAAAATGCAGTCCTATTACATGATTCTATATAAAATTCTAGAAAATGAGGGGCACCTGGGTGACTCAGTGGGTTAAGCATCCGACTTCAGCCAAAGTCATGATCTTGAAGTTCATAGGTTTGAGCCCTACATCAGGCTCTGTGCTGATAGCTCAGAGCCTGGAGCCTGCTTTGGATTCTGTGTCTCCCTCTCTGCCACCTTCTGCTCATGCTGTCTCTCTATAATAAATAAATATTAAAAAATTGTTTTTAAATAAAAAGTAAGATAAAATTCTAAGAAATGAAAATTAACCTAGAGTGACAGAAAACAGATCAGTGTTTGCTCCCGAAGAGCAGAGGGGCACGTGGGAGGATTTCAAAGGAGCGTGAGGAAACTTTTTTGGGTGATGGGTATGTTCACCCAACTCCAGATGGGTGGTTCTGGCCAGAGCCTCTTGGTGATGACCCATGGACACGTACTCCATATCTACCAAAGTCCAACAGCTTGCTGAGAACTCCTTTCTCATTAGCATCTACTTTTCCTCAGCAGAAGTATGGTCTTGCACAGAACCCTAGGGGACTGCACTGTCACTCTTGTAATGGGACTTGTCAGACTCCCTAGGGATCTATATGTACTACAAATAACTCTGTGGGATTTGTTGGGCCATATAGTCCAAGAGAATGGGCTGTTTGTATCTCATCATGTACCTGCTGCAGAACCTGCTCCTTTATGGATTCCCCTTAACGTGGACAGCCTTTCAGGTCATTTAGTACGTGATTTGGAGCAAATTTCCCAACAGTGGTACATGCTGGCTCCAAGATCCAAAGAAGCCTCCCAAGCACTATACTTCTCTCTCAGTGGGAGGAGGTGCATGGCACAATAGCTTGTTCTTTCCCCTGGAAGAAATGTCCTGGCGTTCCCCAGGTCATTGGATTTCATTGATGCGACAGTTGCCTCAAACTTTATAGCATTTATCTCCAACTCACTAGCCTATGTGTATCTTACCAGTGAATTCCAATATGTGGCATTAAACATGATGACACCAATCTAGGGAAAGAAGATGACACATTGCAATAAAGAGCAGGAAAACTAACATGGCCCTGGGGCAAGACTAGAAATGCATATTGCAATAGCTCTCTCATGGTTCTCCTCCAGGATGGGAACGACAAAGCTTTCATTCATAGACTCATACCACATTTATCCACTCTCATATCATTGTGGCACAGCAGCTGACATTGAGATTATGGCTACTGCTTTACTACTTTATTATGTTTGCAGGGGTCCATTGTCTTTGGTCATATTCTTCTATCTTCCTCCCTCCCTTCTTTCCTCTTTGTCTCCTTCTCTTTCTCTTCTTTCTCCTCTTCCTCCTCCTCCTTCTTCTTCTCCTTCTTCTTTGTTTGTTTTGGGGTTGTGTGTGTGTGCGTGTGTGTATATCTGTTTTGTCATTGAAGCTCCTGAAACAGCCTCTAACTATAGCAATGTAGTAAATTAAAAGCAACACCACATCCCACATGGAATGGGAGATATTTTCATGGTCCTTAAAAGAAGAAAGGAGGCAAGAGATGTATTCATAAATACATCTACATTTAACTCATTAGTCTGGTACCAAGATAGAAATATTAATTTATCTTATAGGCTATAATCCAATAATATTTTGGATAAAAGGTCATAGAACAGTTCACACCACTATGAGAAACTCTGAAATATAACCATGCCTTTCTGATGTATTTTGTGGTGAAAACGACACCTCTGATTCAGGTAGACACTGGAGGGAAAAGACCAAATGTTGATGTGGATTATCTGCTTGAAAACTTGTACAGTAAAAGATTGACAGTCAAATATCAAACCTGCTTGTGTGGCTTGGAAAGTAGTCATGTTCTTTAATCTTAGTGTAAGATCGAAGTGCCTTTGGTGTTCTATTTGCAGAAAATAAAGTCAGCTAAGAGGAAGACAATCTAGCCCATTTTCCTTTAATGTGGTATAAGTCAAAGGACAATGTCTGTAAATAACAAGGCTTAGTTAAAACTAGCTTAAGAACAAAACAGAGGGAATTTAACAAAACTATAGGTTAATGGTGGCAGAGCTGGCCTTACAAACAATTCATCAATACTCTAACCACCTTAGAGTCTCTCCTGCCTCTGGGATAGCTTCCCTGTCCTCCCTCTCCAGGGATGACAAACCCTCTTCACACAGCAGCCAATGCACCACAAGCAAATCTAAACTCACATTCTTCTAATTTTTCCAAGCCCAGGAAGACAGAAATCTCCCTCTCCACCAGCTCCTATTAGAAACATTTTAGGAAGCTCGCCGTTGTCCTAGTTTAGACTTCATCATCCTCTTCCTTACGGCTAGCAGGTTAGGACTATCACTAGCCTGCCTCTGTTACATTTGCGCCTATGTGGTTAGGAAGACAGGATATGTCATATCAAGATTGGAGGAATCAGAGACAGGCAGAAAAAAACAATCAACACTACCCATACTTTTACTTTGAGCTGACAAGAAACTTTTGTGTTGTACCAAACGGAAGTGTTATGTATCCTTGTGCACATGTGCATAGCCTTTATTTCACCTACTATGTAGAGGGCACCCTAAACGTTTCAAAGTTCAGCATCATTGTATCTCAAAATTACTAACCTCAAGACACTTAATGTTTAATGAGGAAAATAGTAACAATAACAATGAAACTGGCACCTAAGGGCTCATAAGCCAAGTGCTTTCAGAAAGGTACAAGGATCTCTCGTAGTTCAATGAATTTGGTGGAGAACCGTACATTGACCCATCCACACACCCGTGCATCAGAATCGCTCATGGAGTTTTGACAAATCTAGATAACTAGGTCAACCTTCAGAGAAGCTGATTTGCGGGTCTGGGATAAAGTTTGAACTTCTGTGCTTTTAAGACCTTCTATGAGACATTGGGCTAAAGCTGCAAATCCAATTAGTTAGTGTTGAGAGCCAACATTTGGAAACATTGACTGGGGGACAGTATTCACTGTATTGTAGGTGCCTGACACCTTTTGATTGCCAAGGCATCCATCACAAAGAAATATATTACCAGCTGTATGACACAGCTACTAACCAAACAACTAGATAAGGAGAGTAAAAGAACCATAATGACTAAGATAGAGCCATAAAAAAACAAAAACAAAACAAAACAAAACACCCCAAACCTCTTGTCTCCACATTCTGGAAGTCCACTTATATAAGGGGTGAGGAAAACGGACACACTCCCTGCTCTTGTGGAGCTTATGGTCTGGCTCAGGGAGTAATGGACACGTTCACATGGGAGATCATGGGAGACATGTTCATTCCAGGATTCACAGGGTATGTTCACAAAGGATGAGAGAAAGAGAAGCTTGAGTCAGTCATGGTGATGGCAAGCTTAGACTCTGAGAACGGCACCCAATCCAACTTAACTCTAAGACAAATATAGAACACTAGTGAAATATAAGGCAGAGAGATCATCTGAAAGATATTGCAGCAAATCTCAGGCTTGGAATTTGTTGTTCAAATGAAGGTTACGTGAAACCAGTGGAAGTTTTAGAGCAAGAAAATAAAATGATTCAAGCTGAGTTTTTAAGAAGTAAGACAGCTCGGAGCCTGGAGCCTGCTTCAGATTCTGTGTCTCCCCCTCTCTCTGTCCCTCCCCCACTCATGCTTTGTCTCTCGTTCTCAAAAATAAATAAACATTTAAAAAATTAAAAAAAAGAAGTAATCTTGCAGTGAATATAAATGGTGCTAATATAATCTAAAGCATGACTTTGGGGATGTAAATTATGGACAGAGAAGCACATATAATAGATGCTATTGACAGTATTATCAGTGAAACTTGGAAACTGATCAGATTACGAGACAGGGTACACATAAGAGTCAGGAGTGATCCAAGATTTTATGTCTGGATGGCTGGAAAATACAGGGCTTTTAATAGGGAAGAGGTAGGTCTGGGCAGAAAGGTAGGAGTCTGATCTCCGTTCACTGATGGAATAATCATATGGTAATGGTCAGAAGGTTAGAATGTTGGGACAAAAGCCTTCACTAGAGTTAGAGATTCTCAGTTTTGACAAAGGCAGTTAGGTGCCTATGTTCCCAACATGAGCCACAGAATTAGAATTTTCAAGAGTGGACTACAGAACCTGTGTTTTACAAAGCATCATGGTTGATCCTGATGCACAGAGAGTGTTGATAATCACCAACTAAATGCTACTTTTCATTGATGGAGCATTTCTGCAAGGGTGCTTCCATTTTACCAACTCCACATATAGGTTGTGTTTAGACAAGGTTTTTTCAATTTATTTCTGTCGAAAGTCCACTTAGTATATCCCACTGAACCCCTTCTCTCAATACATTGAGCACATGAGAGCAATTTAAGGGCCTATCACTTTTCTAAGACTTCAGCACTTTACAAACCACATTACTGCAATTTATTTGTGCTCTGTAAGTGTTATCATAAACAAGTCAAGCTCAACTACATTCCTTAAATCAGTTAGAACTGAGTACATATTACAATTTCCATTCCTAGATTTTGGAGAAGAAAATAAACTTAAATGACCCACATTCTGCACACTCTTTGGTAAATGGTACCAGCACACCACAAATTTGTATCACAAAGTGCCATTTCTGGAGTTTTCCATAATACGTGTAGTAGGTAACCATGTACTGCTTTTTCATGCACTGTTTATATTAAACCAGAAAATAGATATTAAAAAGAAAAACAGTCCTAATGACTGTACCTGCTTCTCAATTTTGCCAAGAGTTAATCTACTTCTGTCTAACACAGAGAGAAAGCCGTGCACAAAAGCAGAGTACTGGTGGAAATAATATGGATAATGGACAAAATGTTTGAATCAGGATATATAGGGGACATTTACAGTTCAATTTGAAAATAAAGATAAATAACCTTGTAGAACATATGGTTTATGTATATAAAGAAGTCTGCTTAAGAAAAAAATAAAGAATAAACAAAATAGAATATGTTCAGCTTTTAAGTCAACGGAGAACGGCTTACTAAGCATTGGAAGAAACGCCAGGCACTGGTGCAATCAACGATGTGGAGAATTTGGTGCCTTTGACAACATTATTGACGGACACGTCATTGGGCACCATTTGAATGGACTTAAGAGTTTCCGTTTCCGTATTTATTGTATTTTTTATTTGTATTGATGTGGACATAAACGGTGTATTGGTTTCAGATGCACAACACGGTGATGCAGCAGCTGCGTCCATTACGCCGGGCTCACCATGAGAAGCCCAAACCACCATCCCTCGCCATACAAAGTCATTACAACACTATTGATTACGCTCTCTGTCTTGTACTTTTCACCCCTGGAACTAAACTATTTTATAACTGGAAGTTTGTATATTTTAATCCTCTTTGCCTATTTGGCCCATTCCCCCCATCCTTCCCTCTCTTCTGGCAACCACCAATTTGTCCTCCATCTTTATGATACTGCTTCTGGTTTGTGTGTGTGTGTGTGTGTGTGTGTGTGTGTTCTTGTTCATTTTTTGTGTTGTTTTAGATTCCACACATAAATGAAATCACACAGTATTTCCCTTTCTCTGATTTATTTCACCTAGCATAATACCCTCTAAGTCCATCCATGTTGTTGCAAACGACAAGATTTCATTCTTTTTTACGACTAAATTATACACCCCCCCCCCCCATCTTCTGGCTGTGAAATTCCTCTTATCTGTGTCTAGTCTGGAGAAATATCCATACAAATGCAAAAGGACATATATAAAGGATATATTACAACATTGTCTCTAAGTGTGAGAAGTCTTGGCGCCTGGGTGGCTCAGCCGGTTGAGCCTCCGACTTCGGCTCAGGTCATGATCTTGCAGTTTGTGAGTTCAAGCCCTGCGTCGGGCTCTGTGCTGACAGCTCACAGCCCGGAGCCTGCTTCCGATTCTGTGTGTCCCTCTCTCTTTCTGCCCCTCCCCCACTCATGCTCTCTCTGTCTCTGTCTCAAAAAAGAAATAAACATTAAAAAAAAAATAAGTGTATGGGGCGCCTGGGTGGCGCAGTCGGTTAAGCGTCCGACTTCAGCCAGGTCACGATCTCGCGGTCCGTGAGTTTGAGCCCCGCGTCGGGCTCTGGGCTGATGGCTCGGAGCCTGGAGCCTGTTTCTGATTCTGTGTCTCCCTCTCTCTCTGACCCTCCCCCGTTCATGCTCTGTCTCTCTCTGTCCCAAAAATAAATAAAAAACGTTGAAAAAAAATTAAAAAAAATAAGTGTGAGAAGTCAAAAAATAACCAAAATAATGAAATCAAAATAACAATAAAGTACAGGATGAATTGTGATATATACCTACTATGGAAAACCATGCCACAGATAGATAAGACGAAGTGCATCTTTTTGACCTGGGAGGTAGATACTTTAGTGTATTAAAAAAGAAAGTAGTAGGATCGAATTTACAATTCCATAATAATGTTGAAATGGTAAATTACTACCAAATATTTTCGGTGGGGACATATCTGCTTGTTAAAGCAGGAACACACTACTGTTTGGAACTTTATGAAAAGGTGTGGTAGGGCTTCCAGTTGCAGCGAGAGGGCTGGGATGGGTGGCAGTGGCTTCAAAAGGAACTGAAGTCTGACCTGCAGTGCTGAAATCTTGTATCAAAATAGTTAGATTCCCATATGATATGGCCGGTAGAGTGTTATTCGTTCGAAAAGACAAAATGCGTTATGGGTTTCGTCCGGCGCATGCACACATATCTGAAAAGATGGAATGATTCTGATTTGTCGCGTGTTACTTTGTAGAGCCTGTCTCTTCTGCCTTTCATCTCCCTTTTTTCTTATAATTTTGAAGTGACGAGGTACTTTCAAATGTATCATCTCATGTATTACTCCCTATCTGTGAAGTAAGGTAAGGAACGAGGCTCCAGAGAATGATATAACTTGACTAATAACCCATAATCGACAGTCTAAATAAGAATTGAGGTCTTCTGAGGTCAGGTCACTGCTTCTCTATGATTGATGAACTTAACATAATCCCCTTCACGTCTTTTGATGTGAATTTGTGTGATATAGATACGTGTCAAAGACCAAGTCACCTGGGCCAGATGTATGTCATGAAGCCCAGAGTTGTACGATATGCAATATGCTCATTAGCATACAAGCCAGCATGAGCTAACCTTTCGTTTTTCACTCAGCTTGCCAGGCGAACACAGCCAGATCCAAGTACATTCCTGCTGTCTGTGCTGTGGAACTGGAAGAAGGGTCACTTACCAGACCTCTTGGCAGTCATACAATGGACCCTTATAGCTCATCCTGTGATCCCCAAACTCTATCATTCGGTCCAAGGGAAAACTATTCCACATTAACATATAAATTAATAAGAATAGCTTTTCCAAATTCATGGAACAAGCATTGAATTTTTTAAATGTTCCATCATGTTCGTGATATTATACGAATAGATGTCGATGGGAGAAGTCTTACCAAAACCCTTCACTGTTCTACATTTCTTTAGAATATATTAACTGTATCCCCCACCCTCTCTTGCATTATAGCTTCACGTCATTGAGCAAAATAGCAGAGTTTTTCCCAGGAAAAAAAGAGATAAGAGTCAAGGAATAGTGGGCAGCCTGTGTGTTATTAAGTACGGCGAAGGATGCCAAAATCCCTTTGGCATCTGAGTGCTGTTTTATAGCCTCTCTGAGGAACAGAGGACAGACGTCTTGGAAAGACTGGGCCTCTGGAGGGTCAGCTGGGTGACCTCTTCTCTCAACTGAATCCAATGTCGGCAGAGACTGAAAGACAAAGAAAGACAGTGAGCCATGAAAATCATGGCTAGCAACACAAGTGATTATATTCTCAAAAAATGTATCATGAGAATCCCTTATAAAAGTTGATGCAAACAGTACATAAAAGAAAACCAGGAACATCCCTGGAAATGTTTTAAACATAAGTCACTATTGTTAAGGTAGGAAGGCAGCATGGGGAGTGTGGAAAGCCAACTGTTTCCATTGGACACAAAAAGTGGATTCAGGAACCTCGTTCCCTTGCTACCCAAGTTGACCTTGGGAAGCAGTTTTCTCTATTGTCCATCTATTGTTCAACAACTTTGTAAGTTGTTGCCAGAATCAAATGAAATATTTGTACACAGATCAGTTCTTATTGTTGAAAAAATCCCTTTGCAGAGCACCTGGTATCATCAGATGTACATCTGTAGACAAAGCTTTTGAAAATTATTCACACTGTGTTTTCTCCCCACCCCACCCCCCCACAAAATTCTACTATTCTTATAATTTAATTGCCTGTCGTTTTCTAAGGAAACTATGTACAATAGCATACAGGCTGTCAAAACAGACTTCAAATCACAGCTCGGCTAGGGAGTGATTTGGGGGAAAAACTTAACATTTGGGCACCTCAGTTTCCCAAAAAGAACATAAAATGAGGATACAACTAGAGCCCAATCCATAGCATTTCTATAGGCATTAAATAAATGGTACATACAGAGTACTTAGTGCAGTACCCGGCACATAGTGAACACTCAATAAAAGGAGCAATGATATATGATGATGATCGTCTTCTCACAAGGAATGAGGGGCATATTTAAAACTGGCGTAGGCATATCAGGGTGGCAGAAACGCTGAGATATGCCACAGCTCTATCAGAGAACCGTGTTAGTGGCCAAAAGTGGAGCAACAGAGGCACAGGATACCTCGGCCCCTGGTTTCCTAGAAATGATTCATTGAGTCATTTTACTGGTGTTTGTTGGTTGTTTGTGATGTAACAAGCACAGGAGATTCAAAGGACAAAAAGCAATCGTGGTCCCTGCCTTTGTGGCCCAGACAGTCTGGAGAAGAAAACGAATGTGGTTGCTTGGTCAGTCAAACAAATGTAAAATTACAATAGTGGGGAGGGCTAAAAGGAAGTCGGGCAGGGCTGTAAGTACATACATGGTCAGGATAAGGATAGACCATTGTAGGCTTCCCTGGAGGACAATGGGAGAAGGATGAGTGGGGTAGAAGAGATAAAAGGAGGACATGGTAGTTTGCCAAACACACAGTCCATGGAAGGCCTGTGGCAAGGGGAGCAGGCACGTCTGAGGAATTGAGAAGGGCAACATGGATGTAATGTGGAGGGGTGAGGAGCATGGGGAAAGGTAAGGCTGAAGAGTAGGAAGGACCCAACCATCTGGATCCAGGAGGTTAGAACACAGATTTCAAGGTTTACTCCAAGAGAAATGGAAAATCTCTGATGTGTGTGCAGAAGTGGTGGGTGTGGGGGGCCTATGAGGGGCTTGTGATAGGAGGAGAGTGTTGATTCTCATATTTGCATTTTAAACACTCTCTGGCTGAGGTCTAGAGAATGGACCATTTCAATACTTGTTTGGAGAATAGAAAAAAGAGCTCAAAATGCGCAGTGATCACAGAGTTAGGAGAGAAGGGGTAAAAAACAAAAGAGAGTAGACTGGGTAAGGGATTGGGATGGGGAAGAAAGAGGCAGAAGTAATAAGGAATGATCCCCAAATGTCAGACTCAGGCAACTAGGTGGTCGTGTCATTCATTGAGAGTGTGTCCCCCTAGAGGTTCTGGTGAAGAGGGATTTATGTTTTGAGTGGGGTGGTTAAGGGCATGCTCATTTGGTAACTCTACTTAATCTGAGAAATAGGAGAAGATCTAATTAGGGAGGTAGGGAGGGGAAAGGACTAGGAAATTTGAGAAGCTTGAGGAAAACTTTTAATAGTTTTTAGAGAGTAGGAAACAGTTATCAGGGAGACGTGTGAGGCTTGTAAGTAGTATCGGCCCTATTTGAGGCTGGAAATCATGAATTCATGCTTATAACAATATTCTCTGTTGTACTCTTTTAGCAAGAATTCACTGCTGACATTCAGGTAGAAACATATACAAAGCTAGGGTTTTAGCTAGTGGGAGTGAAGAAAAAATGTGAAAAAGTGAAGGGTATCAGAAGGAGAGGTAAATCAATGGGCCATGGAATCTAAAGATATAGTTGAACTGCACAGCAATCATTCAACTGGGTTTAATTGATGTTTGTAGAATATTATCCAAAAATAGAATACATATCCTCCTCAAACTCACATGGGACCACCACCAAGAAAGACCATATTCTGGGCCATAAGACACATCTTAACAAATTTAAAAGAAAGAAATCATACAGAGTATATTCTTAGGCTACAATGGAATTAAACCAACAAACTGAAACAGAGAGATAGCTGAAAAATACATGGTAATTAATTAGCACACTTTTAAATAACACCTGGGTCAACGAAGCAACCTAAAGAGAAAATATTTTACTATTTTGAATAAAATAAAAATACGACTCATAAAACTTTATGGGATTCAGTGACAGTGATGCCTGGGGGAAATTTATAGTATTGGATGTATATATTAGTAAAGAAGAAATATCTAAAATCACTAATCTGAGCTTTCACTTTAGGAAACTAGACAGATTAGAACAATTTAAGCCTAAACTCATTAGAAGGAATAGATAATAAAAAGTAGAGCAGAAATCAGAGAAACTGAAAACAGGAAAGTAATAAAGAAACTCAACAAAACTAAAAGTTATTTGAAATCATCAATAAAATTGGTAAACCTCTAGCCAAGCTAACCAAGAAAAAATACAGAGAAAATAACAAATCATTGATGTCAATGAAAGAGAGATCATGACAGCTAATCCCATAGACATTGAGAGGATAATAAATAAGGTTCAGGAGAAGAGTTAAGATGGAGCAGCATGGAGACCCTGAACTTGTCTTGTCCCTGAAATGTAGCTAGATCAGCACCAAACCATTTCAAACACCTAGGAAACCGATCTGAGGATTAACACAACAACCTGCATAACTTGAGCCACATAACTCGGCAGGTATGTGGTGCAGAGAGGTAAACTTGGGGAGAGAAAAGCCACGGAGGGTAGGGAGCCATTTTTGCAGAGAGAGGACAGAGAAAGAGAAAGGGGGAGAGTGTGGCACATTGGGA
Organism: Prionailurus bengalensis; assembly: GCF_016509475.1. NCBI lineage: Eukaryota > Metazoa > Chordata > Mammalia > Carnivora > Felidae > Prionailurus > Prionailurus bengalensis. Next base: position 33,291,866 of record NC_057356.1, on the reverse strand, counting down.
TCATGCAAGTAAAGCACTCCCCTGAAAGTAGCTGGAGAGAAAGAGAGAGAAAGAGTGAAAACACTCACAGAGGAATGAACAAGAACTCTATTCCCCCAAAACCATTGATGGGAAGAAAGGAGAGGGTTTCAATACCACCAGGATTCTATAAACAGTGGAGCAAAGAGTATGAAGTTATAGAGCTCAGTGCTTGGTGGGGCTCTGGTGAGGAAGCAGGGCAAATCCCCAGGTACAGGCAGCATGGTCTGAGGGGTTTGTGTGCCACACAGGGAGCAGTGGTTCCCCTACTTGAAGTGCCTTTGGTTACAGGCCATATGGCCTCCCCACCTCCTCTTTGCTGGTATTGGGACAAAGACACCAGAGTGTGGTGAAAACTGGCACCAGCTGTGTTGTGGTTTGTCATAATCTCTGAACCTCTGCTGCTGCGGGATCACACGAACGTTTTCTGGGGCAAGCTGGCACCTGGCCATTGCTAGGGAGACCCTCCCCCAGAGAGTTGGCACAGGTCCAAGACACAGTGGTCTCTGAAGTGTGGGGTTTTGAAACACAACCCCATCTGAGATAAAACTCTGGAGGGAGGTGCTGACTGGCAGGCGGATGGCTTGGACATGGACAGGATAGAGGGAGGTAGTAGATGGAAGCCTGTGACAAAGGAGGGGTGCTTGATCATGTATCGGTGAGAGCTTGAAGTTCCTGTGCCAGAGACTGGAGCTGGGTGAAGCCATTTCCACATCTCCTATTAACGCATGTGCACCCTACACTGATCCACCCCAGTAAGCTAAGCTAGGCAGCACCACCTAGTGGAGAACGGAGCCAATACACCAAGCCCCACCCAACTGTACCCTCTAAGCACATCCCCTAGAAGAGAAGCAGAAGTCACTCCACCTGCTTAGCATGTGGACTATAGAAGGCTTCATAATTTGAGTTCTAGGGGAAACTGGATGTAACTTTATTTGGGTTTCGTTCTGTTTGCTGGTTCATTTATTCATTTTCTTTGCTTCTATTTTTGCTAAAATTGTTTTCTTTTTTCTTTCTTTTATTTTCCCTCCTTCTTGGATACAGAAAGAGAAAACTTTATTTTTATTTTATTTTTTACTTCATTTTTTTATTTTTAAAAAAATTTTTATTCTATTTCATTTTTATTTCATTTTATTGTATTTTATTATATATTTTTTTAGTTTTTAATTTTTTTCTTACATTTTTTCTTTTCTTTTCCATTTTTCTCTATTCTATCAAGCTTCTTTCAACAAGCAGACCAAAACACACCTAGGATCTAGCTTTATTTGTTTGATTTTTTGTTTTGTCTTTAATTTTTAATTTTTAATTTTATTGTTTTCTTCCTTCAAAATGACAAAACGAAGGAATTCACCCCAAAAGAAAGAACAGGAAGAAATGACAGCCAGGGACTTAATCACCACAGATATCTGAACTACAATTTAGAACCATGATAATAAGAATACTAGCTGGGATTGAAAAACACAGAGTCCCTTTCTGTGGAGATTTTAAAAAGTAAACTCTAGTCAGGGCTAAATTAAAAATGCTTGTAACTGAGACAATCTTTAATGTATGCCACAATGGCAAGGATGGACGAAGCAGAGCAACAAATCCGGGATATAGAAGTTAAAATTATGGAGAATAATAAAGTAGAATAAAAGAGGGAAACAAAGGCAAAAGAGCACAATATAAGACTTAGAGAACTCAGTGACCTATTAAAAAGGAATAATATTGAAATCATAGGAGTCCCGAAAGATGAAGAGAGAGACAAGGGGGCAGAAGGTTTATATGAGCAAATTATAGTGGAAAACTTTCCTAATCTGGGAAAGGACAAAAACATCAAAATCCCAGAAGCACAGAGATCTCCCATTAGATTGAACAAAAACCGATCATCACAAAGACATATCATAGTCAAATTCACAAAATACACAGACAAGGAAAGAATATGAAAACAGCAAGGGAAAAAAGTCCTTAACCTGTAAAGGAAGACAGATAGACCTATCCACAGAAACTTGTCAGGCCAGAAAAGAATTGCAGGATATATTTAACGTGCTGAATCAGAAAAATATGCAGCCAAGAATTCTTTATCCAACAAGGCTGTCATTCAAAATAGGAGAGATAAAGAGTTTCCCAGACAAACAAAACTAAAGGAGTTCATAAACACTAAACCAGCCCTGCAAGAAATGTTAATGGGGACTCTGAGTAGAGAAAAGACAAAACAAAAGAGACCAAAAACAACAAAGACTAGAAAAGACCAGAGAACATCATCAGAAACACCAACTCTACAGGCAACACAATGGCACTAAATTCATATCTTTCAGTACTCTAAATGTCAATGGACTAAATGCTCCAAACAAAAGACATAGGGTGTCAGAAGGAATAAAAAAACAACACCCATCTTTATGCTGCTTATAAGAGACTCATTTTAGGCCTAAAGACATTTACAGATAGAAGGTAAGGGGGTGGAGAATGATCTATCATCCAAAGGTGCATCAAAAGAAAGCTGGAGTAGCCATATCAGACAATCTGCATTTTAAAATAAAGACTGTAACAAGAGATGAAGAGGGGCGTTATATCAAAATTATGGGGTCTACTCACCAAGAAGATCTAACAAATGTGAATATTTATGCCCCCACTGTGAAGCACCCAAATATACAAATCAATTAATTACAAACATAAACTCACTGATAACAATACCATAATAGTAAGGGACTTCAACACCCCACTTACAGCAATGCACAGATCACGTAAGCATAAAATCAATAAGGAAACAATAGCTTTGAATGACACACTGGACCAGGTGGACTTAGCAGATATATTCAGAACATTTCACCCTGAAGCAGCAGAATACACATTCTTCTCGAGTGCACATGGAACATTCTCTAGAACTGATCACACACTGGGTCACAAATCAGCCCTCAACAAATGCAAAAAGATAAAGATCATAACTTGCATATTTTCAGACCAAAATGTTATGAAACTCAAAATCAACCACAAGGAAATTTTGAAAAGACCTGAATACTTGGAGATTAAAGAACATCTTACTAGAGAATGAATGGGTTAACCAAGAAATTCAAGAGGAAATTAAAAAGTACATGGAAGCCAATGAAAATAAAAACACAACAGTCCAAAACCTATGGGATGCAGCAAAGGCAATCATAAGAAGGAAGTATATAGCAATCCAGGCCTTCCTAAAGAAGGAAGAAAGGTCTCAAATACACAACCCAACCTTACACCTAAGAGAGCTGGAAAAAGAAGAGGAAATAAAGCCCAAACCCAGCATAAGAAGGGAAATAATAAAGATTAGAGCAGAAATCAATGATATTGAAACAACAATAACAACAACAACAACAAAACCAGTAGAACAGATCAATGAAACCAGGAGCTGGTTTTTTGAAAGAATTAACAAAACTGATAAACCCTGGCCAGTAGTTTGATCAAAAAGAAAAAGGAAAGGACCCAAATAATAAAATCATGAACGAAAGATGAAAGATCACAGCCAACACCACAGAAATACAATCCATAATAAGAGACTATTATGAGCAATTATATGTGAACAAATTGGGCAGTCTGGAAGAAGTGGACAAATTCCTAGAACCATATAGACTACCAAAACTGAAATAGGAGGAAATAGAAAATTTGAACAGACCCATAACCAGTAAAGAAATTGAATCAGTAATCAAAAACCTCCCAAGAAACAAGAGTCCAGGACCAGATGGCTTTCCAAGGGATTTCTACCAAATATTTAAAGGAGAGTTAACACCTATTCTCTTGAAGATATTCCAAAAAATATAAATGGAAAGAAAACTTCCAAACTCATTCTATGAGGCCAGCATTACTTTGATTCCAAAACCAGACCAAGGCCCCACTAAAAAGGAGAACTATAGACCAATCTCCGTGATGAACATAGATGCAAAAATTCTCAACAAGATACTAGCAAAAGCAGATCCAACAATATGTTAAAAGAATTATTTCCCATGATATAGTGGAATTTATCCCTTGGTTGCAGGGCTGCCAAGGTTCAATATCTTCAAAGCAATCAATGTAATACATCACATTAATAAAAGAAAGGATAAGAACCACATGATCCTCTCAATATATGCAGAGAAAGCATTTGACAAAATACAGCATCCTGTCTGGATAAAAAACCCCAAGAAAGTAGGGATAGAAGTATCATACCTCAAGATCAAAAAGACCATATATGAAAGGCCCACCACTAATATCATCCTCAATGGGGTAAACCTGAGAGCTTTCCCCCTAAGGTCAGGAACATAACAAGGATGTCCACTCTCACCACTGTTAGTCAAACATAGTGTTGGAAGTTTAGCCTCAGCAATCAGACAACACAGAGAGATAAAAGGCATCCAAATCGGCAAGACGAAAGTCAAACTTTCACTCTTCATAGGGGACGTGATATTTTATGTGGAAAACCCAAAAGACTCTACCAAAAAAACTGCTAGATCTTATCCATGAATTCACCAAAGTCGCAGGATGTAAAATCGTGTACAGAAATCAGTTACATTTCTATACACCAATAATGAAGTGGCAGAAAGAGAAATCAAGGAACTGATCTCATTTACAATTGCACCAAAACCCATAAAATACCTAGGAATAAACCTAACCAAAGAGATAAAAAAGTCTATACACTGAAAACCATATAAAGCTTATGGAAGAAATTGAAGAAGTCACAAAAAAAAATGGGAAAGCATTCCGTGCTCATGGATTGGAAGAACAAATCTTATAAAATGTTGAAACTACCCAAAGCAGTCTACATATTCAATGCAGTCCCTATCAAAAAAACACCAGCATTCTTCACAGAGCTAGAACAAACGATCCTAAAATTTGTATTAAACCATAAAAGACCCTGAATAGACAAAGCAATCCTGAAAAAGAAAACCAAAGCTGAAGGCATCACAATTCCGGACTTCAAGCTATATTACAAAGCTGTAATCATGAAGACAATATGGTACTGGCACAAAAGCATACACATAGATCAATGGAACAGAATAGAGAACCCAAAAATGGAACCACAAACATACAGCCAACTAATCTTTGATAAAGCAGGAAAGAATATCCAATGGAAAAAAGGCAAGTCTCTTCAGCAAATGGTTTTGTGAAAACTGGACAGTGACCCGCAGAAGAATGAACCTCGACCACTTTCTTACACCATACACAAAAATAAACTCAAAATGGATGAAAACCCTAGGAGGAAAACCCTAAAGGAGAAAACAGGCAACTACCTCTTTGACATTGGCCACAGCAACTTCTTACTTGACATCTCTCCAGAGGTAAGGGAAACAAAAGCAAAAATGAACTACTGGGACTCATCAAGATAAAAAAAAATCTTCAGCACAACAAAGGAAATGATCAACAAAACTAAAAGGCAACAAACAGAATGGGAGAAGATATTTGCAAATGATACATCAGATAAAGGGTTAGTATCCAAAATCTATAAAGAACTTATCAAACTCAATAACCAAAAAACAAATAATCCAGTGAAGAAATGGGGAAAAAGCACATGAATGAACACTTTTCCTAAGAAGACATCCAGATGGCTAACAAACACATGAAAAAATGGTGAACATCACTCATCATTAGGGTAAAACAAATCAAAACTACAATGAGATAGCACCTCATACCTGTCAGAATAGCTAAAATTAACAACTCAGGCAACAACAGATGTTGGTGAGGATGAAGAGAAAGAGGACCCTTTTGCACTGCTGGAAGGAATGAAAACTGGTACAGCCACTCTGGAAAACAGCATGGAGGTTCCTCAACAAATTAAAAATAGAACTACCCTATGACCCAGCAGTTGCACTACTAGGTATTTATCCAAAGGATACAGGAGTGCTGATTTGAAGGGGCACATGCACCCCAATGTTTATAGGAGCACTATCGACTCTTTCAAAGTATGGAAAGAGCCCAAATGTCCATCGACTGATGAATGAATAAAGAAGATATGGTATATATATTTAATGGAATATTACTTGGTGATCAAAAAGAATAAATCTTGCCATTTGCAACAATGTGCATGGAACTAGACTGTATTATGCTAAGCGAAATAATTCAGAGGAGAAACACATATACTAAAGATTTCACTCATGTGGAATTTAAGAAACAAAACAGATGAACATAAGGGAAGGGAAGCAAAAATAATATAAAAAACAGAGAGAAGGGCAAACTACAAGAGACTCTTAAATACAGAGAACAAACTGAGGGTTTCTGGAGGGGTGTTCAGTGGGAAGATGGGCTAACTGAGCAAAAGGCATTAAGGTGGACACTTGTTGGGATGAGCACTGCATGTTATATTATGTAAGTGATGAATCACTAAATTCTATTCCTGAAATCATTATACTATATGTTGACTAACGTATTTAATTTTTTTTAATTTAAAAATGAAAAAGATAAAGGATAATAAAGAAATATGATGAACGACTCCAAGCTCACAAATTTGGTAATCTAGATGAAATGGACCAATTCCTTAAGACACACACTCAACAAATCACACAGAGAGAGATAGATAGTCTGAATAAGCCTGTATCCATTTTTTTTTAAAATTTTTTTAAATTTTTATTTATTTTTTTGAGATAAATAGAGACAGAGCATGAACAGGGGAGGGTCAGAGAGAGAGGGAGACACAGGATCCGAAACAGGCTCCGAGCTCTGAGCTGTCGGCACAGAGTCCGACGCGGGGCTCCAACTCACAGGCCGTGAGATCATGACCTGAGCCGAAGTCGGACAAACCTGTATCTATTAAAGACACTGAATAAATAATTACCTCCCCAAAGCACCAGGCTCAGATGGTTTCACTGGTGAATTTTATCAAATATTTTAGGAAGAAATGATACCAAATCTCTTCATTATCTTTGAGAAAATAGAGCCAGAAGGAATACTTCTTAACTCATTCTAGGAGATGAATGATACCCCAGTATCGAAAACAGATGAAGACATTGCTAGAAAGGAAAACTAGAGAAAACAATCTCTTATGAACATAGGTACAAAATATCTCCAACAAAATGCTATCAGCTTTATTTATACTTGGAAAACTGGAAGTAACCAAGATGTCCTTTAATATGCGAATGGTAAAACAAACTGGAACATCCATACAAAGGCACTAAAAAGAAGTGAGCTACCAAGCCACAGAAAGACGTGGAAGAAGCTTAAAAGGCACGTTACAAAGTAAAATAAACCAATCTAAAAAGAGTACACATGATTTGACATTTTCCACTTTGACATTCTGGAAAAAGCAAAAGAGAACAAAGACTATGAAAATACATTTCTCTAAAACAAGATACAAAACTAGCCAATACGTACGTAATACGTACGTGAAAAGGTATTTAACGCCATTAGCCATTAGTAAAAAAAAAAAAAAAAAGGAAAACCCACAAAATACCACCTCATACTCACTGGAGATGACTCTAATAAAAAAGACAGTCAATCACAATGTTGTAGAAGAGAAATGTGAACCCTCATACCTTGCTGTTAGGAATGTAAAATGATGCAGTTGCTTTGGACAATAGTTTGGCCATTCCTTAAAACAGAAAATGTATTTTTTATATGATCCAGCAATTCCACCTTTATATATATACCCAACAGAAACGAAAGCATACTTGTACACAAGAATGTGTACACTGATGCCCACGGCAGAATTAGTCATAATAATAATAAAAAATCATCAACCAAGTGTCCATCAGCTAATGAATGCATAACTACAATGTTGAATAACCACATGGCGTAGTATTATCTGAGAATAATAAGGAAAGAAGTATTGATATGTGCAGCAACATGGGTAAACCTGGAAAACATTATGCTACGTGAAACAAGCCAGTCACAAAACATCATATTGTATGTTTCCATTTACGTTAAATGTCCAGAATGAACACATCAACAAAGACAGAAAGCGGATTAATGGTTGGCTTGAGTTAGGAGGGGGGAATTTAATGGGTCTAGGGTTTTGTTTTGGAGTGATGAGTATATACTAATGTTAGCTTGTGGTGACGGTGGCCCGACTCTTTCTATATTCTAAACACTATTGAATCATATACTTAATTGGGTAAATTATATGTTGTGTGAATTATATCTCAATAAAACGGTTAAAAATTTCAGCATAAATATTTTCATAACATTTTGGGTAGAGAGGAATTTTCCTTATATGCCAGGAAAGCCAGAGCCAGAAAAATTATGAGGGGTAGGTTTCACTACATAAATATTTTTAAAGTCTTTTAGGCAAACAAAATCCACTGCAAAGTCAAAAGAAAAAGATGGATAATATTTAAAAACATAGGACCAATAAAGGTTTACTATCCTTAACAAATAAAGATTTCTACAAACACAGTAATAAAAGAAAGGAACTGTTCAATGGAAAATGTGCAATGGAAAGCTATTTACAAAAGAAAAAAAATCAACTGGGTAATAAAGACATGAAAGAAATCAATCCTATTTTTCTATAATTGGAGAAATATAAACAAAAATGATACATAGGTATACTTCCCTATTACCTTGGCAATGACTTAAAAATTTTTATAATATCCAATAGTGTAAAAAAAATGAGGAAATGATACTGAACAAAATGGTATGATCCATATGGAGGGCAACTTAGAAATAGGTGCCCAAATTTTTAATTACCAGAAATTTCACTTCCTGTAATGTATTTTAAAAAAATGATTGAATAACAAAATTTATAAAGCTATCTATAAAAGAGTATTTATCGGAGCACTGCTTGTAAGAGTGAAAACACCAAACAAGTTAGAAGTCCATGAAAAAGAGGTTTTTTTTTTTTAACGTTGTGTATTTATACAATGGAATAATGTCGATCTCTATATAAAAATGTCTAGGTTACACTATTAAATCAAAGGGTTGTTTACAAACATATAGAAAAAATACTTTAAAAACGTTATCAAACTACAAGCAGAAATCATCTGCGAATGTAGGGTTATAGTTGATTTTTACTTTCTTCCTTATGTATTTCTAAGTTATTTTCATTTTTTTAATCGTTATTTATTTTTGAGAGAGAGACAGACAGAGCATGAGCAGGGGAGGGTCAGAGAGAAAGGGAGACACAGAATCTGAAGCAGGCTCCAGGCTGTCAACACAGAGCTCTACGTGGGGCTTGAACTCACGGACCACAAGATCATGACCTGAGCCCAAGTCGGACGCCCGACAGACTGAGCCCCCCACCCGGCGCCCCTAAGTTAGTTTCATTTTTAAGAATAGATCAATATTAATTCCGAAAAGGAAATCACAAAAATATTTCCAAAAATCTGATCTTATGTAAACAAGGTAGAAAATAAAGAAGTAGAAAGATATGGCCTTGCCCAACTGGGGAAAATATTCACTTTCCAAATATCATCTTCAGACAGAGGACTGTGAAGTTTCTGGTCTTAACACAGGTCGTTAGCACATATTGGTTCCCATTAAGGTTCTCTATCCACCATGAGCCCTCCACAGTAGGGGTTAGAATTGATGGTAGCATGGGGTGCAGATGGCAAGTTTTCAGCCGTGCTGCAGCAGTGCTGGAAAGTCAAATATTTAGAATAAAATATTCCCTATGTTCATGAAGCACGAAAAGAGTAACATCTTCTATCACATTGGAAGAAAATAATAGAATCTGAAATGTGGGTCCCAGCTGCCCTAGTGTTTGCCACACCATAATTCATGAAGCGTTCCTGGGGAAACAAGAGCCCTAGGCAGAGAGTAAGAAATGATCTGAAATCCTCATCCATAGCACAAACAATATACCAAACAGTAAAAGTGTGTCAAGTTCGATACTGGTAGCGTGTTTTGTACAAATCATATGAGGCAGGAGTAGATGTTCTTTGCAAAGGAATTGACTTTTTCAATAATAATTTGTAGTCAGTTTTGTGATAAAATTGTGATTGGGTTGTAAGAATTTCAAATATCGAGTAGGAGTTTATGTCAAGTTGAATCATATCATGGGATATAGTAGGCCTGGTGCAGTTAAGTAAAATGGAGCGTGGGGGTGCTAAGTCCTTGACTAGAGCCCAACCTACGAGCTCCTCCCTATGCCAAAGCTGAATGTAAGTGAAGCTCAGACCTCAGGGCCATGGAAGCCATAGACCCAATCCCAGCATACGGGGATGGAAGGGAACCCGTCAAGACAGGCATCCCCACAGATGAGGCAAGGATACAACAGGGAACCCAGAGATAAGCAAAGCTTATGAATCTTGGCAGCTGGCGTCCCAAGAGTTGGATAAAAGATAGTCGGGCCATTGATGCATGTGGTGATGTTCAGAAGACCAGTAAACAAAAGTGGAGATGAACAAAAGACAGTTTCAGCCCCTGCAAAGGCAAAGGCCTAATCTTAAGACCTGTGTCCCAGGACCTTGGAAGAACTCATCCCAAGTGACCTCACTCTGCGTCAAGCTGCTTCAGCGCTTCCCACCTGAGATCCTGCCTGGTCTTGAATAGAAGCAGAAAAGTGAAAGCACTGAGCCCGCAGAAGGCGGCCAAGGACTCCCAGTTCTGTGAGGGAAGTAGGGGACATTTGAGTGTCTTTTAAACTCATCTAAAAGAGAAAAGTTGTTATTTATGATTGATGTATAACGAAAGTAGGGGTGCAGAAATTGACTACAAACAGCCAACATTGTAAAAATTAAAGCCCTCAGGTAAAACGGTCCTTAAAGCAAAACCCTTGGTAGCAAGACCGTGGAAGGACCGTGGGTCCTTCTTTTCCTGGGCTGCGGCCAGCTACGGGCCATGCATGTGGCAGGCTCACTGGAGCACTGTGCATTTCTGGATCTCTTCCAGTGGCACTGGGCTGACACATCTGCCCTATGAAGGGCTGGCCAACATCACCGCTGGCCACAAAAGAGCGGTTCTATTGCAAAGCGCACAGCTGTCTTTGAGTGCCAGTGTTCCCATCTGGAGGCCATTTGCAAAAGTGCATGCATATCTTTTCTGTTTTTTACTTGCTTAAAAATGTCTAATTTTAGGGCCTACTGGGCACGTGTGTTTACAAATGCAAAGCCATTATTTTCTCTGAAGTATTTCACAATGTCGTTTACTCTTCTCCACCCACCCCTGAAACTACGTAGGTATCAGCCTTTCTTAGAAAGTCTGCTTCTCTGCATGAGTGGAGGAGTGGGTGGGACCCCTCCCAGTCTCCATGGGGCATGCATCTTTTGAAAAAGGATTCAATTTTATGCAATTTTTATATCTGGGAGAAAAAGGTAAAAGCATATTGTCATAAAACCAATGGCAGAAAATGAAAATTAATCAAATCTTTTTGACAAGAATATTTTGGTAGGGTCAGCCTATTTGACTTTCTTTGTGATGTCCTTCCCTTGGTTATCTGTATTTCCCACTCCATGGCCTCCACTTGATTATGGGTCCCTTGAGGACAGAAAAAATAATACTTTCTACATTTTGCCTTTGCAAAATGGTAAAGAGCTTTCATTGTCAAACACAGCACGACAAAATGGGGAGCTGCCCAGGTACCGCAGACTGACTGCCTGGGCTCAAATCCTGACTCCATCAGGACAAAACTCCATGAGCTTGAGCAAGTCTCTTCTTCCATAAAATCATGACAATACTATTATATTCCCACGAGATAATTGTGAAGGTTAGGTGAGTCATGTGTATTTAGAATAACATTTAGAGTCGTTCTAGCTCACAGTATGTGCAATGTAAGTGCTGGCCATTATGTCACATGTGATACATGTGACAGATACATGTGTACCTGGCAAATCCTTGTAGCAATCTTACAATACCATCCGGGAAGTGAGCTCCACTTTGTTAACTGGGTCTCAGGGAGACTTGCCTAAACCTTATAGTTACTGAGAGCTGAAGCTAAAAGTAGGTCCCAATTCTTAGACCACTGCTCTTCCCAGGACCTATGCTACATTTTGTTTCAATTCATGTCAAGGGATTGATTGTGAAATCTTGTCAATAACTTTAGACCTCTTTAGGCTACACTGATCTGAGTCTAAGTCAGGGCCACAATGGCACTAGTAAAACATTTGTCTGGCCTATCTTCACCAGTTGAAAGATTCCACCCCCCATAAAATTCATTTAAGCCGGTCTCAGAGCTTTGGGAGGGTGTGATATGCCCTTTCACACAATCCCTCTTGGCTGTCACTTGGCAAGTAATCTTTTCCTCACTGACTTCGTCCACTGTGGGGATGGCTGTCCACGGCCACCCGTGTGTGCCAAAGCTGCCAACTTACAGGTCTCCCCCTACTTGTTGTCATTTCCACAAGCTGAGCATAAGCCTAGTGGGAGCTGTCGGACCAGCCTGGCTCACAGCCCTCTGCTGAGACCCTGACATGCCTCAGGCCAGGCTCAGTTGTGACCCACTCCCTATATAGAAAGTCAGGAAAATAATTATTTCTTTATCAATATATTAATTCCTTGTTAGTAATAAATGTTAAAGTGTAATTGTCATACATATAAAAACATGACTCTCTGGCAAATATGAAATGAGTACAGATCAAAAATTTTATTTAGCGCGTTAACCAGTGAGGGGACCAGTAAGGTTCCGTGACCAGTTCAAAAAGCATTTTATTTGTTTTAATGTTTATTTATTTATTTTGCGAGACAGAGTGAGAGAGCAGTGGAGGGGCAGAGAAAGAGGGAGAGAGAGAATCCCAAGCTGTCAGTGCGGAGCCTGATGCGGGGTTTCTTAATCTCATGAACCGTGAGATTACAACCTGAGCTGAAATCAGGAGTCAGCTGCTTAACCTACTTAGCTCACCAGGCACCCCCAGAAAACATTTTAAAACCTAAGGCATTTATAGGAGGATAAGATTGCTGGCTTAGACACAAAACTGGCAAATGCCCAGGACCGTGAGTAAACCAAAAATTATTCTAGAGACATATGGAATCTTTCCAATCAAGCAGGTTTTAGGAAAGGTGAAAAACAACCTTTTTAGCCTCTTGTTAAGAGTTCAAAGATAAATCAATCATCTCAATAGAGAAAAGCCAAGTTCAAGTTTTAATATCACATATTTCACAGTAAAAGTTTCACAAGGTCTTTTTTTTCCCCCGATGAGTAAACCCATCAAAACTAAGCCAACCTTGTCAAAACTTTAATACATTTTATTGCATCTTTCAGGCTCAGTATTATAAATCAATGCAAATAAAAATTTCCTTTTTATAAACCCTCTGCAACGTTCTGTATCCACTCAGATATATTTCTGAAACAACCAGACACTTACAGACACTGCCTTATTCTCTCTTTTTTTAATGTTTATTTTTATTTACTTTTGAGGAGAGAGAGTGAGAGAGCAGGGTAGGGGCAGAGAGAGAATCCCAAGCAGGATCCATGCTGCCAACACAGAGCTAGACACGGGGTTCGAAATCATGAACTGTGGGATCATGACCCGAGCTGAAGTGGGATGCTTAGCCAACTGAGCCACCCAGGTGCCCCTACTCTTCTCTCTTTTTAACCTGACAAATAAAAACATATCAGACAAGAATGTACCTCTGACTTGCAGTTGTATTTCTGTTACCGTTGCTCACCTCTCCTGAAAAAGAGTCATAACTTTTAATCAAAGTACCATTTAGTATGAGAAAAATCTGGAAGGTAGATAATTAAGAACGATCTGTCATATGCAAATATTTCAGCAACAAATACATACAAGGCAACACACATCCTTTTTCTTCGTTCTTAAAGTGGCCAAATGAATGAATAGCTTTATGAAAGTGACATTATAGCATATGAAAATAAGAAGCAGAAGCAGGTAATTTAACTTATGCTTAGTAAGGTCTCAGCATTCAATTTTACTTAGAAATTATCTAGGCATACAAAGATTATTCAGTAATTATATTGATTTAATATTAATCAAGTTGTTTTTTGTATTTTCTAAGTTTATTTATTTTGAGAGAGACAGAAACAGCACGAGTGGGGGAGGGCAGGGAGAGAGAGGGAGAGAGAGAACCCCAAGCAGGCTCCATCTTGCCAGCACAGAGCCCAATGTGGGGCTTGAACTCACGAAACCATGAGATCATGACCTGATCTGAAACCAAGAGTCAGATGCTTAACTGACTGAGCCACCCACGTGCCCCTAAATCAAGTTGTTAAGTAATCTAAGGCTCTTGGACTATTTAAACTGTTGACAATGTTTGTCAGAATACAGATATAATTTACTTGAACACAAACTTATCTTTTTCATAGTCTTAAACATGACGCAGCAGCAGTGACTGCTTTTTGATCAGTAAACCAATATAAAATGTTTGGAAGATTCAACATAAAGCAAACTTAAATATCAGGAAGAATGTACAACTGTATTATATTTAAAAAGTCAGAGAAGAGAATTATAGCTGTTTGTTTTTCTTTCTTAAGCCAAGATCATTAAACCAATCTGTTTTTTCTGAAGATTCGTCTTAATTATGTAAAATTGAATGTTTTAAGACATTTCTGAAGTAGCAGTTTTTATCAGAATGTATATGCTCCTAAAAGTATATCATGTTTGTAGTATTCGAAGTTCTGTTTAGTTTATGTGATATTTGGGGATCTTATATTTATGTAAGTGCTTATTTATCTTTATTACCGAATCAGAACAGGCATCCTTTAATTTAAGAGACATAATAGAATGTATTAATACCATCTGATGGTAAGAAAACATTTCACACTCATGTAATGACAGTCAAAGGCCTTCCTACAGACTCACAGACGAATGGACACCTTCAGCCACAGGTTAAAAGTAAATATAGAAACACAAAATTTCACCTGTTCAAACTCAAAGAGCTGCCTTTTCAAGCAAGCATGAAATTCTTGATTTGAGCGCACAAATAAACAGACAAAAAAAAGACTAATTGTATTCTTTATCATGTCTCACTAATAAGGAATATACCTTCATCGTCCATCCAACAGATAGCCTCAGGTGGTCAAACCATAAAACCAACATTTTCCAAAGTTTCCAAAGTTTCCTACTACCACTAGGAATAACTTATCAGCCATATATGAACCGAAACAAAATTATTAGAAAGGAAAAATAAATAAAAAGAGAGGGAGTCAGTGAAGTAAAATCTCTGTTGCTACTTGGGATTCATTCAGGAAGCCAAGAAAAGATGCCTGGGCTTAAACAAGCCATGGGGCCCATGTCACAGACCTGGTCTAGGTTTGGGTACAGCTGGGTGAGCCTAGCTGAGCCTCTTGGTGAACCTCCAAAACAGTTCAAGTTTCCAAAGAATAAAATCATGACTTTCATGCAAATACGAAAGGAGTATATGTATCATAGGTTTTATTTAACTCGCTAAATAATAAAGTATGGTGGACTGACTATTTGCATCACCCTAAAATTCAAACCCTGCGGTGATGGTATCAGCAGGTGAAGCACTGGGCGAGTGATTAGGTCATGAAGGTGGAGCCTTATACAAAGACACAAAGGAAAGGTCTTAATCTCTCATTCCGTCTCTTTCTCTGTATCCTCTGTCTCTTTCTTTCCTATGTGGGGAAACCAGGAAGAGGACCCTCAGCAGAGCTTGACCATGCTAACAACCTCATGCCAGACTCCTGGCCTCCAGAGTTGTGAGAAATAAAAGTTTGTTGTTGAAATCACCCAGTCTATGACATTCTTAGCCTGAAATGACTAAGACATGAGGGAACCTGTAAGATGTTACGACCCTTTAGAGGAACATTTGAGAAACTAGGATGTTTAAAGAAGAATAAGGACGCTTGCTGCTTCGATACAAAACTAATTAATTTCCACGGGGCAATAAAACCTTGGAGTTATGTGTTTTACCGCATAGAAGTTATTGTGCATTTATTTAAAAAATCTACAAGTTAATGTGAAACTTGACTGATCCCAGGACATTGAATCAGTGGGAAACTATGGGTAGTACTAAGTGCAGCACTGAAAATAATCCTTGCCTGGCCTTCAGGCCATATGACATTAGCAATCATGCCTCCCACGTTCTGAAATGTTATTTTCCACTTTTGGATAACTTTTCTGATTTAGATCACAGAAATTTAAAAACTGTGGTGTGGTGGAAGTTCAATTTAACTTTATAAAAGAAGAGTAAGAACTCAAAATTGTATAAAACTATATGCAAATGTTTACCATTCACAAATCCAGCTACCGTGGAATATTAAGGTTTTTGTCTACCACCCGTATCTTTCCTTCCTTGTATTCTTCTTCTATCCTTTTCTTGGTGTAGTCTTCTCCCTTTCCCCAATCCCATCCCACACTAAACACATTTTCCAGGAAAGCACAATTGATCATACACACGCCAACACACACACACACAGACACACACACACACACACACACACATTCCTCTCTGTACTCTGTTCCACATTCAAAGTATCCCTCCTGTTCTGAAATATCTTTTCCCTAGTTCACTGCTATTAACCAAATGTGTTAATGGATGAAAGAGCTAACACATCACTCACACCAGGTTAATCGTAGGTTAATTGTAGGTATCACACCAAGTAATTTAACTCACACCAGTTAAAAGAGTGGAGCTGGCTTCTCATTTATCCACAGTTATAACAAAAGATTAAAAAAGATGACATTATTGTCTACGTAGAAAATTCCAAAGAATCAACAAAAATACCCTTGGAAGTAAAAAGTGATTATAGAAAGTTAGCAAGATGCAGGATTAAACAACACATCTGAATAGACCTACAATTAGTAAGGAGATTGAATCATTAAAAAATCTCCCAACAAAGAAAAGCTAGGATCTAATGGCTTCATTGGTGAATTCTACCAAATATTTAGAGAAGAATTAACACCAATCCTTCTCAAACTTCCCCCCCAAAATTGAATAGAAGGGAATAGGGAACACTTCCTAACTTATTCTATATGCCTTGACACCAAAGCCAAAGACACTACAAGAAAGGAACATTTACAGACCAATATCCCTTGTGAACATTGGTGCAAAAATCCTCAGCAAAATACTGAATTAGGAAACATTAAAAGGATTACGCACCGTGACCAAGTGGTGTATAACAATCAGTAGCTTTTCTTTTTTTTTTTTTAATTTTTTTTTTTTTTTTAATTTTTTTTTCAACGTTTATTTATTTTTGGGACAGAGAGAGACAGAGCATGAACGGGGGAGGGGCAGAGAGAGAGGGAGACACAGAATCGGAAACAGGCTCCAGGCTCTGAGCCATCAGCCCAGAGCCCGACGCGGGGCTCGAACTCACGGACTGTGAGATCGTGACCTGGCCGAAGTCGGACGCTTAACTGACTGCGCCACCCAGGCGCCCCAGTAGCTTTTCTGTCTAGCAGAAGCAAACAGTTAGGATTCGAAATTAAAAATGCAACATCATTTACATTAGCACCAAAAAAATGAAATTCTTAAATAAAAACCAAACCTGATACGTATCATATATATATGAAGAAAACTGTAAAAGTTCTGATGGAGGAGATCAAAGATTTCACTAATATTAATGTAACTCTATGACATCCTGGAAAAACTGCAGAGTCAGTAAAAATATCAGTGGTTTCCAGCAGTTTGGGGGAGGAAGAGAGGAATGAATAGGGGGATTTGGGGGACAGTGAAACTATCCTCTATGATACCAGAATAGCGGATATATGACCATATACTTGGCAAGACCCTTAGAACTGTGTAATGTTGAATGTACCCTAATGTAAACTGTGATGTTTATTTAACAAGGATGCATTAATATTGATTTTTCAGTTGTAACAAATGTACCACTAATATAATATGTTAAGAGTAGGGGAAAATGGAGGAGGAGGAGAGAGGAAGTATATAAGAAATCTCTGTACTGCTCTGTAAATCTAAGGCTTCTCTAATAACTTATTTTATGAAAAGTAATTTACACAACTGTTTACAAACTAGGCAGGTTACCTAATTTTTTCTTACCCTGTGACCCCAAATAAGATAAATTATTCACTGACAATCATGTAGTTTTGACACTTAAAATAGAGAGAAACCATAACTCATCCATTTTGGAAACGTTGACGTGTTTGATCTTAGTTGCCCACAGGTTCAGGTTATAATGGAATCTGTTCTTTTGTGAATCAGGTTTGGAAGAGGGGGGAAGGAGAACTTTTCTAGCATGCCAAGTAGCTATGGGACCTTGCATGCCAACTTGAGGACTTCTACGGCTCTCTCTCCCCAAGATCAGGGCACAGTAGAACCTCATGGAATGAAAGAATAAGGTTAGAGGGGAAGGTATTAGGTGGGTGTGTAGAATGTGTCTCTTCCAGAAATAAGTAGTGGGTGCATGTGGTGTATGTGTATGTGTGTATGGTTTCTGCGGTTCCATGATCACGTAAAATCTGAAAGCTATCATTTGAATTTCTTTGCTGGAAGTGTGATTTTTGATTGTATGGCTGTGATCACTATCACTGTTGGCATAGTAGGACAAAATTAGGTGGTCTAAATAAAGGTTCAGCATAGTATTTAGTAGAAAATGTTCAATAGTGATATGCATTAAAATTGCTAGAAATTGGAAGAAAAATAGTAAGGGAGTCAAGTAGGTAAAAAGAGATAATTAAAATATAGGGAGGAAATCGAAATACGCAAAGGCGATCTTGAATAATGTGTAGTTCAGGAAAATGAATGAAGGGAGGATGACCAATGCACTGGGATACACCTTTCATGTTCAAGCATAATTGACCATAGCTTCCCTCTTTGAAAAGATTTCATTGCACATATGTATTCATGTGATAATTAAGTTTATGTGGTAACCGGACTGGGGCATGAGGTGCCTAGATTGTTTATTAAACATTATTCTGAGTATGTCTAGGAAAGTGATTTTGGATAAGATTAACATTTAAATTGGTAGATTGAGTAAAGTAGATTGTCCTTCTCAGTGTTGATGGGCATCATTCAATCCATTGAAAACTTGAGTCGAACAAAAGGCAGAGTAAGGGAGAATTTATCTTTGCTTGTCTTTGAGAAACTGGACACCAAGCTTCTCAAGCTTTTCAAGCTTATACCATCAGCTCTCCTGGTTCTCAGGTCTTCAGATTGCAGATCTTAGGGCTTCTGAGCCTCCATAATTGCAGGAGCCAATTCCTTATAATTCTTTCTCTCCATCCCTCTCTCTCTCTCAGTTCTATTTCTCTGCAGAACTCTGATGAAGACAGATTTTGGTACCAAGAGTGATTCTAGGGAAGTAGAATTTTAAGAATGAGTTTGCTGAATTAGTTCTAGAATTTCTGGAATTGACTGTCTCACATTATTAGATTTAAACACATGAATGATTCTGTTTCTAGAAGTAAAGACAGCACTAATGGTTCATGGTATGATCTTACAATAGATGCAAATTACCTGCATGAAATACTCTTAATAAACCACTTATAAAAAGCAAGCAGTTAGGTGACTGTGTATATATTCCTGTTGTTTTTTAATTTGTTTATTCTTGAGCAAGAGAGAGTGAGAGAGGATGAGCAGGTGAAGGGCAAAGGGAGGGAGAGAGAGAGAGAATCCCAAACTGGGAATCCCAGAATCTCTGCACTGACCGTGTGAAACCCGAAGCAGGGCTCGAATCCACAAACCATGAGATCATGACCTGAGCTGAAATAAAAAATCAGACGCTAAAATGAGCCACCCAGGCATCCCTTTCTCTAAGTTTTTATTTAAATTCCAGTTAGTTAACATGCAGTGTAATATTAGTTTGAGGTGTACAATTTAGAGATTCAACACTTGCATACATCATCCAGTACTCAGCACAACAAGCGCACTCCTTAATTCCCATCACTTATTTAACCCATTTTCCCCATTCACCTTCCTTCTGGTAACCATTATTTTGTTCTCTGTTCAATTTTATTCAACATTCAGTATAGTTGAGTCTGTTTCTTGGTTTGCCACTCTCTCTCATTTTTCCCCTTTGCTTATTTGTTTTGTTTTAAATTCCACATATGAGTGAAATTATATGGTATTTGTCTTTCTCTGACCAACGTATTTCACTTAACATAATACTCTCTAGCTCTGTTAACATCATTTTTTTGTGGCTGAGTAATATTCCATTGTGTGTGTGTGTGTATATATACATATATACATATATATACATACATACATAGATATATACATATATACATAGATATACATACATATATACATATACATATATATACATGTATATACATGTATATATATACACATATACACATATATACATATATACATATACATATCTCACATCTTCTTTATCCATTCACCAGTTGGTAGACCTTTGGGGTGTTTCCATAATTAGGCTATTGTATATAATGCTGCTATAAACATTGGGATGCAGTCACCTCAGGCCGGTCAGAGTGGCTAAAATAAACAAATCAGGAGACTATAGATGCTGGTGAGGATGTGGAGAAACGGGAACCCTCTTGCACTGTTGGTGGGAATGCAAACTGGTGCAGCCACTCTGGAAAACAGTGTGGAGGTTCCTCAGAAAATTAAAAATAGACCTACCCTATGACCCAGCAATAACACTGCTAAGAATTTACCCAAAGGATACAGGAGTGCTGATGCATAGGGACACATGTACCCCAATGTTTATAGCAGCACTTTCAACAATAGCCAAATTATGGAAAGAGCCTAAATGTCCATCACCTGATGAATGGATAAAGAAAATGAGGTATATATACACAATGGAATACTACGTGGCAATGAGAAAGAATGAAATCTGACCCTTTGTAGCAACATGGATGGGACTGGAGAGTGTTATGCTAAGTGAAATAAGTCAGACAGAAAAACACAGATGTCATATGTTTTCACTCATATGTGGATCCTGAGAAACTTAACAGAAGACCATGGGGGAGGGGAAGGGGAAAAAAAGTTACAGAGAGGGAGCGAGGCAAACCATAAGAGACTCTTAAATACTGAGAACAAACTGAGGGTTGAAGGGGGGTGGGGAAGAGGGGAAAGTGGGTGACGGGCATTGAGGAGGGCACCTGTTGGGATGAGCACTGGGTGTTGTATGGAAACCAATTTGACAATAAATTATAATAAATAAATAAATAAATAAATAAATAAATATTGGGATGCATGTATAGCTCTGAATTAGTACTTTTGGATTCTTTGGGTAAATACTTAGCAGTGCAATTGTTGGACTGTAGGGTAGTTCTATTTTTAACTTTTTGAGGAAGCTCCATACTGTTCTCCAGAGTGGCTGCACCAGTTTGCATTCCCACCAACAGTGCAGCAAGATTCCCCTATTTCCACATCCTCACCACCACCTGTTGTTTCTTGTGTTATTGATTTTCTGAAAGGTGTGAGGTGGTATCTCATTGTAGTTTTGATTTGCATTTCCTTAATGATGAGTGATGTGGAGCATCTTTTCATATGGAAAATATCTATTCATGTCTTCTGCCAATTTTTTATTTGATTACTTGTTTTGGGGAGTTGAGCTTTGTAAGTTCTTTATGTCTTCTGGACATTAATCCTTTATCATATATGTCATTTGCAAATATCTTCTCCCATTGTGTAGGCTACCTTTTAGTTCCGTTAATAGTTTCCTTCGCTATGCAGAAGCTTTTTATGTTGATGAAGTCCCAATAGTTTATTTTTGTCAGGAGACATCTAGCAAAAATTTGCTATGGCTGATATCAAAGGGGTTACTGCCTGTGTTCTCTTCTAGGATTTTAATGGTCTCATGTCTCACATTTAGGTCCTTAATCCACTTTGAATTTATTTTTGTGGAGGGCGTAAGAGCGTGGTCCAGTTTCATTTTTTTGCATATAGCTGTCCAGTTTTCCCAACATCATTTGTTGAAGAGACTGTCTTTCCCATTGGATGTTCTTTCCTGCTTTGTCAAAAATTAATTGACCATATAGTTGTGGGTTCATTTCGGGTTTTCTATTCTGTTCTATTGATCTACGTGTCTATTTTTGTGCCAGTACTGTGTTGATCACTACAGCTTTGTAATATAATTTGAAGTTCAGAATTGTGATGCCTCTAGCTTTGCTTTTCTTTTTCAAGGTTGCTTTGGTTATTCAGGGTCTTTTGTGGTTCTGTACAAATTTTAGGATTGTTCTAGCTCTGTGAAAAAAACTGGTGGTATTTTGATAAAGATTGCACTACATGTGTAGATTGTTTGGGTAGTATAGACGTGGTAATAATAATTTTTTCTTCCAATGCCTGAGAATTAAATATCTTTCCATTTCTTTGTGTTGTCTTCAATTTATTTTATCAGTGTTTTGTAGGTTTCAGAGTACAGGTCTTTTACCTCTTTGGTTAGGTTTCTTCCTAAGTATCTTCTTGTTTTTGGTGCAACTGTAAATAGAGTTGATTCCTTAATTTCTCTTTCTGCTGTTTCATTATTTATGAATAGAAATGCAACAGAATTCTGTACATTGATTTTGTCTCTGAGACTTTACTGAATTCATGTATCAGTTCCAGCAGTTTTTTGGTGGAGTCTTTTGGGTTTTCCATGTAAAGTATCATGTCATCTGCAAAGAGTGAAAGTTTGACTTCTTCCTTGATGATTTGGATGACTTTTATTTTTTGTTGTTGTTGTTGTCTGATTGCTGTGGCTAGGACTTCCAGTACTATGTTAAATAACAGAGAAGGATGAGCTCAGGATTTGAATCCCCACCTCAAGCACTGCATAAATGACCCAAAAGCTTCTATATATATATATATACTCTGAAGAAATCCCTTATCTCTTGTAGCTGCAGTGCTGAGATTGCTGAAAATCAAATACAGAATCTCATCCTGTAACTGAATGAATTACAATGCAAATTGAATCCCCAGCCTCACAGGGTGTCTCCTGTTAAAACAAAGGCATGAATTGGGAAGGAATGAAATCTTATAAGTCAGAATCGGGACCTGTTGGAAGACCCTGATGAAGCTGGAGACATGGAGCCCTAAATTTTGACGAGTCTTTGCTTTTCTATTCCAGTGCAAGCAGTCTCCTCAGCCCCAGCACTAGGGGCCTCTCCACCTCCATCTGAGGGGATTAACACTACATTGCCTGTGAAACTGTAATGGCCTCCCCTGAGGCAGTTACCATGCAAGACCAGGCTGATTCTCCTAAAGACCCGCCTCACCACTCCTCTTTGCTTCTAGGCTTTAACTAGACTCAAATCCAACAGGCCTCTCCAGACCAGATACAAAGTGTGACCTATGAGGTAGCTATATTCCAAAATAACTACTTGACTTTTCTAATTTATGCAGACAGAAATCCAGGGCCCATGCATAGGAATGCATACTAAAGAAATGGGATAATGGTGGAAGGAACATAAAGGTGGATTAGCCCAGATTTATTGGTAGAGCTCACTAAACAGAAATTCTGCATTTAATGTCGCAGTTTGAGGAGTTAGGAAAGGATTGGCTGAAACAGGAAGGGATTGGCTGAAACCAAAATG
The DNA here is from genome assembly GCF_016509475.1 of Prionailurus bengalensis. NCBI lineage: Eukaryota > Metazoa > Chordata > Mammalia > Carnivora > Felidae > Prionailurus > Prionailurus bengalensis. Next base: position 33,268,632 of record NC_057356.1, on the reverse strand, counting down.
GGACCCACAGTGAGTGAGCTGGAAATGCCAGATATGCCTTGGTGTAATGTAGAGGAAGAGATTTAAAGCCTTAGGGAAATTGGAATAATCCCCAATAGGGATATTGGATTTGTCATGTAAGACCTCCTCATTCAGGGAGGGTCCAGAAGACAAACTTTTCACTACTACCATGACAAGTAAATTTGTGAGGGGAGCCCCAGAATCCTTGAAGAGCTCTGTGATCACTCTTCTATGTAGGCAACACCTTACAGTGGGTACTGCGGTCACTGAATCGAAGAAACTAAATGCAATGGGAAGAATTGGACCCTAAGGTGGCAGAGCCAAGTGGCATCATTCAACCACCAAGGGCGAAGAGAGTGTGGTTACTGTCATGAACAGCAAAGTTAAAGCAGCAAACAGAATAGTCTGACTCATATAAACTTATGGTGTTGGTTGGTTCTCTGGAATTCCTAGAAGTGAAAGAGAGAGACAGCCTATTACATTCTTACTTGATCTGTATAAGTAGAAAAGAACTAGATCAAGGGAACAAAAATCTAACCTGAATTATAATAACAAAGAGTCACAGCCCCTCCATCAATTCCCAGACTTGAGCTAGTTTATAGACCCAGAGCTCCTTGAATGAAGAGAGGCTGGGTACAGTTGAGGAAGTACCCCAGAACACTGTCAAAAATTTATGCCGTTAATCTTTTCCCCAGCCTTCCCTAAGTAAACCTGGCTTTTTTTTGCCAGGGTATCTGCGTTGAGGAAAAGGAAATAAGTGACATTTTGGGGGCTCCTTGATGCTGATTCCAAATGAGACTAATTCTAGGAGACCCCAAACATCACTGTGGTCCACCAGTCAAAGTAGGGCAGATGGAGGTCAGATTAGCAATGGAGTTTTAGCTCAGCTCTGTCTCATGGTAGGCCCAGTGGATCCCTACATCTATTTCATTTTCCCAGTTATAGAAAATATAATTGGAATAGATATATTTATCAGCTGACAGAATCCTCACATTAGTCCTCTGACTTGTGGAATAAGGTCTATTATGGTGGGAAAAACCCAGGGGAGGGCAAATAGAAGACCCTCTAAATAGTACACCAAAAGTAATACCACATTTCTGGAGGCATTGTAAAGATTAGTGCCATCATCAAGGACTTGAAAGACGCAGGGGTGATGATTCCCATCGCATCTCCATGGAACTCTTCTCTTTGGCTATGGAGAAGATAGATGGATCTTGGAGAATGACAGTGGACTATAGCTACAAGCTTCACCATGTGGTGACTCCAATTGCAACTGCTATACCATATGTGGTTTCGTTGTTGGAGTAAATCAGTACATCTCCCAGTACCTGGTATGCAGCTATTCATCTGACAAATGTCTTTTTCTCCATCCCTTTCAATAAGGTCCCTCAAAAACAGTTTTCTTTCAGTTAGCAAGGCCAGCAATATGTCATCACTGCCCTAATTCAGAGGTATGTCAACTCCCCACCCCTGTGGCATAATGTAGTTAACAGGAGCGCTGTCCCTCAGAAATAGTTTATTTCTCAGACATTCTTGGATAACTAAAAGCTAGGAGAGTTTGTCACCACTAGACCCTCCTTACAATGCTAAAGAGAACACTTCAGGTTTAAATAAAAGCATACTAATCATGAAAATACACGCAGGTGTAAATTTCACTGTGAAGGTAAGAATATAATCTAATCCACAGAACTCCAAGAGTGTAATGGTATGCAAACCACTTTTAACTGTAGTATAAAAATTACAAAAGTATTAAAATATTGCTACAATAATTTAACAGATACAAAACATATAAAAAATGTAAATTGTGACATCAATAATATAAAACGTGGGAGGAGAAGTTAAAGTGTAGTTTTTCATAGGTTAAAGTTAAGTTACCATCAGCCTAAGTATATTGGTAAAGTATAAGATGTTTTATGTAAACCTCATGGTAACCATGAAGAAAAAAGCCAGTAGGATATACACAGAAGATACGGAGAAAGGAATCAAGCCATATCACTACAAAAAATCATCAAATCACAAAGCAAGACACAGAGGAAGAAAGAAACAAAGGATCTACAAGCCAGTCAGAAAATGGTTAACAAAATGGCAATAGTAAGTTCTTACCCATCAATGATGAATTTAAATGTAAATGGATTAAATTCATAAATCAAAAGGCACACAGTGTCTGAATTGATTTTTTTAAAAAATATCGAACATTATGCTGCCTATAAAAAACTCACTATCCTTTTATCAGAAAAATAGTCATTAGGTCAAAAACTATCACAGAAGACAGAGTTCATTATATAATTTAAAGGGGTAAACCCATAAAAAGGATATAATATTTGTAAATATTTTTGCACCTAATATCAAAGCACCTAAATATATAAAGCAAATATTAGTAGACTCAAAGGGAAAAATAGACAGCAATACAGTCATACTAGGGGAAGTCAATATTCCACTGTCAACAATGGATAGATCATCCAGATATAAGTACAAGAAGGAAGCGTCAAACTTGAACAACATTGTACACCAAATGGACCTAACGGACATATATAAAACACTCCATTCAACAACAGCAGAATACACATCCTTCTCAGGTGGACATGGGACATTTTCCAGAATGGATCATGTGTTAGGCCAGAAAACAAGTCTTAACAAACTTAAGATCAAAAACATATCAAGTGTCCTTTATGTCCTTCATACCACAATGGTATGAAACTAGAAATCAGTAACAAGAGGAAAACTGGAAAATTTGCAAGCATGTGGAGATGAAACAACATGCTCCTGAAACAGTTAATGGGTCAAAGAAGGAATCAAAAGGGAAATTAAGAAATGTCTTGAAACAAATGAAAATGGAAGCACAACATATCACAACATAGGTAGACGGGACAATCTTTATATTCCCTGGCAACCCCTAGTGCAGCTTTGGGAGCTTAGGGAGCAGTAAATACCCAGACAATTATATTATAATGAAGGCAGTGCCTCCTGGGTACCAGGTAATTACATTATATCACTTCTACATCCATGTCATGTCACATCACCCCTCTTAGAGATGAGGGACTGGAAGCAGAGAGGTTGAGCACTCACGCATGTTCAGCCAGGTGGCACCTGACACAGCTGACCCCTGTCCTCAGTGTGTCACGCTGCCCGTCACATCCACTTCCACTGTGACAGTCCCATGTGTACCATGCAGCTGTCACCTCACATGGAGCTTTGGGCAGAGGAGGGCCTAGAGATTCTGGGTAGTCACTGGTTGTTTCTGCCCACACCACTGGGCTCTCCCACAGACCCTGGTCCTCTTCCTGCTTCCATCCTGCCTTATGATCAGGGACCGTACACTTCTGCAGGCTTATTCAAGTTCAAGGCCAAATGGCTGGCAAAAGCCAGGAAACAATGGGGGGGTTTAAAGACTAAACAGAAACTCACACAGGCTCCTCTGCCTTTTGCTTTCCATGCTCCTTCAGCACCACAAGTGCTGCCAGCTATGAAATTATTTAAACAAGCCAATCACATCCTTCTATAGAAACCAGGGGGTATCCCCCATCCGGTTACTACAAAGTTTGCCCCTCCTGGTTCACTATGCTCCTGAGTGCATTTTTTCAAGTGGCCTTGCACGTTGTGCAGTGTTCTCTTCCCCAACTGTGGGTATATGTGACTAGTAAACTGCTGTCAATATCATCTGTTCAGTGGCAGGGGTTGTGTGTTCAGCCATCTCACCCAACTTAGGTGGGAAATCCCTTCTTCACCAACAGGGTGAATAAGAGGTGATCAGCATACATGGATTCCCTATACTTTATGAAAACGGGACTCTTTTGTTTCTTGATTGAAATAAGGGACTCATGGGGCGCCTGGGTGGCGCAGTCGGTTAAGCGACCGACTTCAGCCAGGTCACGATCTCGCGGTCCGTGAGTTCGAGCCCCGCGTCAGGCTCTGGGCTGATGGCTCGGAGCCTGGAGCCTGTTTCCGATTCTGTGTCTCCCTCTCTCTCTGCCCCTCCCCCGTTCATGCTCTGTCTCTCTCCGTTCCAAAAATAAATAAACGTTGAAAAAAAAATTTAAAAAAAAAAAAAAAAAAGAAATAAGGGACTCATATACCCATACACATGTCTGGAAAAATGCTATTCCGTGTTATTGAGCTAAGACTGTGGCTAGATAATTACCTAGAATCGATTTTATGGACAGTACTCACCAAATAAACAATAGAAAAGAGCAAACAGAACGAAACTTTCCATTGAGAACCTGTTATGTGCAGTAAGCACGGTTCTTGGAATACTAAGTACACTATATGATTGTTATCTTCAGGCATCTAAGAATTATGTGATCTACTTTGAAATTTTCAGCTGGGCTGAATATACTAAGTTTTATTGAGGATCAGTCATGAAGAGTCAAAGAGACTTCAAAGGAAAGATGAAATATTAACTAGTCTCTGAAAATACTGGTGGGGCTTAGGCAAGTTGGAATAAAGAAAAGCAACCAAGGCGTCAGTATGTGTAAGAACTAAAGCACAGGGGCACCTGGTGGCCCAGTCGATTGAGCATCCAACTTTGGCTCAGGTCATGATCTTGTGGTTTGTGAGTGCGAGCCCCACATCAGGCTCACTGCTGTCAGTGGGTCTGCCCCTCCCCTGCTCATGCTCTCTCTCTATCAGAAAACACACACACACACACACACACACACACATGAAAAAAACAGAGCTAAGTCACAATTATGGAAAAGGGTAATAAGTCTTCTAAGATGTTCAGCTTATAGTATTTGGAGAACCAAGAATAGAGGATATTTTATAAAAAGCAGTCTTTTGTTAGAAAGAGTATTAAGTAAATTGAAAGTGACAGGTGCAGAACAATATGTAAGGAATTATATGAAATAATGGTGTTAAACTTTATCCAGAATGTAATAGAAAGAACATTCTGAGTTGAGATAATGTCCAAACAGTCTGAGTTGAGATAATGTCCAAAAAGAATAAAGGGCTCTAATTCTTCAAGTAACTGAATACCTGACATTTAAAAAAAGGATGTGACATACAAGTGAAATTCTGAGTACACTTTTCCCACAGTGTCTTTGTCCATAATTTCCATAGTTATGTTAAAATTATATGAACTCTAACATAATGGTAACTTAAATTCTCTAAATATTTGGAAATTAACAACACTGTCCTAAAAAAGAATCCATGGGTCAAAGAGGAAGTCTCAAGAGAAATTAGAAAATATTTAAGCTGAATAAAATAAAAAGTATAATACATCAAAATTTGTATGACACAGCTAAAATGATGTTTACCAGGAAATTTATAGCATTCAATGCTTGTGTTAATAAAGAGAAAGGATTTTAAGTCAACATTTTAAACTTCTGTATCAAAAAACCAGAAAAAGGCAGAAAAAGAATAAGATAAATAAGATAAAAAATAAATGATCTTATTTATGAAAACATAATAGACTAATAAAGAATAATATAAATAAGATCAGAAATAAAATACTTATGAAAACATAAATAGAGAAAAATAAATGAAACAAAGACTGACTTTTGAAAAAATTTGTCAAAATTAATACACCTCCAGACAGAATGACAAATAAAGAGGTGACATAAATTACCAATATGAAGAATTAAAGAGGGCATATCAGCACAAAGTCACAGATATCATAAGAAAAATAAGGAAATATTATTAACAATTCTATACAAATGAATTAAACAACTTAGAAAAAATAAGCCATTTTCTTGAAAGTAGGAAAAATTAGTGACTAAGTAAACTCATCCAAGATGAAATAGATAACCTGAATAGTCCTATCTACTAAATCTGTAGTTTAAAATCTTATTAAAAAGAAAACCCTATGCACAGATCATTTCAGGAATACTATCAAATATTTAAAGAAGCAGTAACACTAGTTATACATCAATCTTTTGCAGAAAAAGAAGGGAACATTTTATTCAGTTGAAACTTTTCTAATTTCCCTTGAGAATTTCCTCTTTGACCCATGAATTTTTTAGAATGGTACTATTTAATTTCCAAGTGCTTGGAGATCTTCCAATTGTCATTATGTTAGAGTTCATATAATTTTAACATAACAACTAACATGCTAAACAAAGATGGTATGAGAAGGGTGTTACCATGCATCCTTTTAAATATTGGGTGTTCTTATATTTAAAAAATCATAACTCCTTACACATTACGTTTTTTGTGAGTCTGAAATTACTTTGATGCCAAAACCAGACAAGGATGCTCCAAGTAAGGAAAATTACAGATTAATACTTCTCACGGACATAGAAAATTCCTCAAAATATATTAGCCAATCAAATCCATCAATATATAACAAGAATAATACACTATGTTCAAGTAGAATTTTCCCCAGAAATGCAAACTAGTTCAATATTCAAACTCAAGCAAGAGTAACTCATCATATTAATAATCTAAGGAAGAAAAAAAATGAGATCATATTAAATGAGGTCGAGGCATTTGAAAAAAAATTCAACATCCATTCACAACAAAAATTTTCATCAAAGCACTAGAAAAAGAATTTCCTTAACTTGATAAAAGATACCTACAAAACCCCACATCTAACACAATACTTAATGGTGAAATACTGAATCCACCCCCCTCAAGACTGGGGAGAAAGTTATTTTTAATCTCATCACTTCCATTATTTATTATTGTATTTAAAGTCCGTGTCAGTGCAACAAAGCAAGAAGAAGAAAGTATACAGACTGGTCAGGAAACAAGAAAGCTGGAATTGTTCAAAGACTACACTGAAAATATCAAGGAAGCTGCAAAACAATCTTGAATTAATAAGTGAGTTTATCAATACCACAGGATACAAGGTCATCCTTCAGCAGTCAGTTGGATTTCTGTATGATAGTAAAGAACAACTGGAGACCCACATTTGAAAAGCAATATCATGTACAATAATTCTCAAAAAATACTTCAGTATACATCCAGCAAACATATTCAAGATTATATGATAAAACTATATAATGTTGTTGAAAGAAATCAACAACCTAAATAAGGCAAGAGACACACCATGGATTGGAAGACTAAAAATAGTTAAGATATTAATTTTTTTTCAAATTGATCTGTAGATTTGATGCCATTCCAATCAAAATCCCAACAGACTTTCTTTGTAAATACAAAAATATCTAAAAATTTATATGTTAAAAACAATTATAATAGCAAAATGATTTGGGGGGAAAAGGCAATAAATATGGGGAATTCACACCACCTATTTTAAGGCAAAACAAGTCCGCACCAATTAAGAGTGTGATATTTGTGAAGCTATGGATCTAGAGGTCAATAAAATAGAATATGGAGCTCAACTGGTTTTTGACAAAAGTGCGAAGGCAACTCAATGGAGTAAGAATAGTGTTTTCAATGAATAGCATTTGAACAATTGGACAACCATATACGAAAACCTGAACCTGTATCTCAACCTCTTGCCCTATACAAAAATGAACTCAAGATGATTTATAGAGCTAAAAGTAAAACATAGAACTATATAATTTTTAGAAGAAATTCAGAGAACTCAAAATGAAAAATGCCTGCTCTTCAAAAGACACTAAGAATGAAATGAGGTGCTGTATAGATGAATAAAATATTTGCAAGTCACCTAACATAGGACTTGTAACCAGAATAAAGAAATCTGAAAACTGAACAATAAGGATATAACACAATAAAAAACGACAGATTTTAACAGATGCCAAGGGTGATAATATAGATGGCAAATAAGCACTTAAAAAGATGTTCAACATCGTTAGCCATTAATAAAATGGAAATTAATAGCAATATAAGATATTACTACAAGTAGAATAGTTAAGATTTTTTTTATGACAATATCAAGTGTTGAGAATAAGAAGAAACTAGAACTCATACATTGCTGGTGGGAATATAGCCATTCTGGAAAAACAGTTTGACAATGTGTTATAAAGTTGAACATGTACTCACCAGATGATTTAGCAATCCCACTTTTAGTTATTTTCCCCAGAGAAATGAGCATTTAACTTTCTTAAAAACATCTGTACCTAGGGGTGTCTGTCTCTCTCTCAAAAATAAATAAACACTAAAAAAAATTTTGTACCTAAATGTTTATGGTAGCTTTATTCATAATTTTTGAAAAATGAAAACAAAATGTCCTTCAGTAGCTGAATGGGTAAGTAAACTGTATATAATGGAATACAATTCAGCAATAAGAACAAACTGTAGATACACCAAAAAATTTGGATAAATCTCAAAGATATTATATCAAGTAAAAAAAAAAAACAGTGTAAAAACTTTACATACTGTGATTCTATTTGTGTGATATTCTGGAAAAGGGCAAAATTATAGGGAAGAAAGTCAGAGACCTCCAAGGGCTCCAGTGAGGGGAAGGTTAGATTATAAAGAAACAGCATGGCAGAGTTTTGGAGAGTGAGAAATATTTTGTATCCTGAATGTGATTTTGGTCAATAAGAATCCATATATATGTTAAAACTCAGAGTTATACATCAATAAAGAGTGTTCTATGTAAACTTTTAAATAATGATGATTTTTTTAAATACCAGAAATTATTGACCCCAGCCAGTTGCCTTGAATAGCAAAGTAGAGAAGAGGCAAATTATTTAGAAAGGCATTATTTTTTGTGTATAGACTAACAGGAAGATAACTTAAAAGACCAAAGAAGGGATACAATAACTTTTGTCATAACGCACATTACAACCACTTATTGTTTGAATTGAAACAGGAGTTGGGGAACAAAAAAAAAAAAGACCACCAGTCTTGTTCTACCCACTCCAGGAAGGAATGGGCAGCAGGCAGTGTTAGTGGAGGGAAAATTTGGGAGAAAAGGAATTATAACAAATGATCAGTTCCCTGGTTCTATGTCATGGTCTTAAGTTTCCTAAAGGCAGTCCTGCTGCTTCCAAATGACTTGAAAATGGGAAAATCATTATAAAAGGAATATAAACTTGTACATTTGGTTCCAAAATCATTGACTCATTAACTTGTTGGGGTGGCGCCATTAGTCAAACCATTCAATAAATATTTATGGAGCCGCTACTGTTTTCTAGATGGCAAGGTAGTCAGTAGGAATAGAGAAGTGAATAAGATCGAGTATCTGGTCTCAGGAGCTTACAGTCTAATACGTATCAGGTGATAAGTGCTGCTCTGCAGATGAATGTGGTAGAGTCGGGAGACGCGTGAAGGATGGGCAGGTGGTAATGGTTGCTATTTGGAGCGATCCTGGAAGACTTCTCTCGTAAGTTGATACACAAGAGAGATCTAAATGGAGCCAGTAGGAGAGGCAGGAGGTTGTCTGGTAGGAGATTTTCCATCTGAGGGAACAAACAGCAAAGGCTGTGAGGGAAATGTGGGCTCATTAAGTCCTAGGAACAACAAGGAGACTGGGGAGGCAGGAGTGGAGAGAGTGAAAAAGAGAGGGAGAAGAAATGAAATCAGAGAAGTAGGTAGGTATAACATCCAGTAGGACCTCGAAGGCAATAGTAAGGACTGTATTTCTCTCTCCATGATACTGTTGACCACTGAAGGTTTTCAGCAGAGGAGTGACGTGATCTGAGTTATGTTTGGGCAATGTGTAGACACTAATTTCCAGCAGAGTAAGAGTTGGGATAAGGGAGGCCAGTCAGGAGGAGGCTTCCGCAGCCTTCTTGGACCATGGGGATAGCAGTGCAAGGAATGGGAAGGGGTTTCAGGTTCTGTTGCCCACTTCCAGTCTGTGGGGCTTTTTTACTTAAGTTTATTTATTTTGAGAGAGAGAGAGAGAGTGAGAATGTGCATGAGTGGGGGGGCAGGGTAGAGAGAGAGGGAGAGAGAATCCCAAGCAATCTCCCTGCTGTCAGCACAAAGCCTAAAGTGGGGTGGGATATTATGAACTGTGAGATCTTGACCTGAGCTGAGATCAAGAGTCAGAGGCTTAACTGTCTGAGCCACCCAGGGGCCCCTGTGGGGTTTCCCCCACAATTCTTGGACACCATCTGGATGTCCTACGGTTACCTCAATTCTGACACTATCTATGGGGAGATAGCAATGATTGATTAAATCATTGGCCACTCTTGATTGATTCAACCATCAGCTCCTCTCCCTTCTCCCCTCTGAGGAGTTCAGGGAGTGGAACTGAAAGTTCTAACCCTCCAATCACACGGTTAGCTCCACTGGCAACCAACCCAGTCTTTAGGTGCTTTCCAAAAGTCACCTCATTAACATAACAAAAGACACCTGAGTTGCTCCCATCACTTAAGAAATTCCAACAGGTTTAGGTGCTCAGTGCCAAGGACAAAGACCAAATATACATATTTCTTCTCATAAATCACAAGACCACAGGTTACATTTGAATGTATTGCAAAGTTGCAAATTCTACACTGAACTTTACATTCCTATGACTTAGGTATTATATAACTGGAAGTTTGTACCTCTTAATCCCTTTCACTTATTTTGCCCATTGTCCTATCCTCCCTCCCCTCTGGCAACCATCAGTTCGCTCTCTGTATTTGAATCTGTTTCTGTTTTGTGTGCTATTTCGTTTGGTTTTTCAGATTCCACATAAAAGTGAACACATACGGTATTTGTCTTTGTCCTATCTGACTTACTTCACTTAGCATAATACCCTTTGGTCCATTCATGCTGTCACAAATGGCAGGAGTTTAGTCATTTTTAAGTCAATATTCCATTGGATATAGATACAAATATAGATATATACAGAGATATATCATATCCTCTTTATCTATTCATCTTTTGATGGACACTGAGGTCGCTTCCATATCTTGGCCATTGTAAAAATGGTGAAATGAACATAGGGTTGCATATATCTTTTTGAATTAGTGTTTTTGTTTTCTTTAGAGAAATACCCAAAAGTGGCATTGCTGCATTATATGGTAGTTCTATTTTTAATGTCTTGTGAATCTCCATACTGTTTTCCACAGTGGCTGCACCAATTTACCTTCTGACCAATAGCGGGAATTATGCTAATTCTTACAGAAATGGGGGAAAAGAGAGGAACTCGTGCAAAAAAAAAAATCATGGGTTAATTTTTAGATGATCTGAGGTGATGGGAGAATAATAATTAGATATCCAGTTAGAGATGAGGACCTAACATTAAGTGGAGGGTGTGAGGATATGAGAAATTGAGACTTTTGGTTAATAATAATAATAACGATAATAACAACAACATCACGGGCTAATATTTGTTGAATCCTTACCATGTACAAAGCATTATTTTTAGGTTATTATTATTAGGTTTTCTACATGTATTACTTAATTTAGGTTTAACAATTTCACAGGCTAAGACCTTTTATTGTCCTCAGTTCACAGGTGAGGAAGTTGAGGGGCAGAGAAGTTAAATGCCTATCCTAACCGCCAAGACTCCAGCTTTGGCGGTTTGACTCTGAGGTCGCTATCTATGCCCTGGGTTATGTTACTTGAAAGCTTATATTCAAAACAACACAAGCATAAAAAAAGTGGTAGCATCTCCTTTAATTTCAGGCATTAAATTTGTTTTTTTTAAAGCTTTCTTAATCATGCATAAGCTTTTAAATTTTTTGTTTTTCTTTTTGTTTTACACCTCCTCAGGCGGGGTCTGAAAACAGCACTATTAAATTAGGAATAAACTTAGAAGCTGGTGACAACCGGCCATGCAACATGTCAGGGCCCTGAGATGGAAGCTGCGTGGTGAAGAACCAGCCCCCTAAGAAATCTTCATTTTGCAGTGAGTTTCTTCCGATATATTGGAAAGCATTATGTCACTCCCATTGGCTCTCAATAAAAATCAAACACTCTTCATTATTGTGAAAGAAAATCCTTTTAACAGAACTGGGAGCTGAACTGGAAAGAAGAAATAAATTTCCAAAGAAAGGAAAGTACCATTCAGAGGCAAACGAGTCCAGAGCAGGTCAGAAAGGAAAGTAGCAATATTCCCGTGCCAGGAAGAGCAAGGTGTCAGCTTCCTTTATCGACTGAAAGAAACTCGTAAGGAATAAGGACTGCCATAAATCCCCTCTCCTTTAGGACCCTAAAGATGGACCCACACAAACAAACCTTGCTAAGCTAGCTCTTATTTTCCATTTGTTTCCTCCATATATTTGTCTTCCCACAGTTTGCCATCCTTGGAAGCTCAAAACTCTTTTCCATGATCATGTCACATCTCTACAATTTTTCAGTCTTTGTTGAAATGGTATATAAGCTCTCAGGTCTATCCACTTCTTTGGGTCTTCTTTCATAAGAAGGCCCCCTCCTCATGTACAAATTGACAGCAAATAAAAATCATATGCTTTTCTCCTGTTAATCTTTGTCAAATTGGCAGGACCCCAGGCAACGAACCTAAGAGGGTAGAAGGAAACGTTTTTCCTCCCCTACACCTGCTAATTGGATTCAACTGAATTCATATATGTAGCTAATGTGAGACTAGGGAGGATAAAGACACAAAAGTTTAGGGAACAGAGTTTATAATAATGTTGCCATTAATAAGATTAAGTCCGTTTGTTAGAGCAATGTGGTACATTCGTTTCCCACATGGGCAACTTCACCCAGAGAAAATCAATCCTACGAGGGAGATGAAGCCAATGTGGGCTAGTAGACACAGGATGTGAGCTGTTTTTAATGTTAGTGATAGTAGAACTTCATGTCCACTCTTGGAAAATCAACTCCAACTGATGTCAGTGGGTCAACACACATGCGTGGGGCAGATCAGCCATTCAGACAGAAAACACTCTAAGCAATTGCTCTAAGAAGACAAATATCCTAGTTTAAAAATAGGATCCATGAAGTATGCCCATGAACCAGAAGGGAATAACCTTGAACACATTTGTCTGTAGCCTTGAATAAATAAAAACTCTTTCTGAGCAAAAAGTAGTCAACATACAAGAAGTGGAACTTTCAGAAGCCAATTCAAAGATTTGATAAACATTCCGGCATGGTGGGAGGCTGGTGATATTTTCTTACTTTAATTTATCTCTTCTTCAGCCAAAGGGATGTCCAAGTCATCATTTGATTAATGCCAGTTCCTTCTTTATCAAAGTTAAAGATCTGATGTAAATGGTTATTGCAATCTGTTTTACATCAAAGTCACTAAAATGCACACGAGTAAAGAAGAGTGAAAATACTTCCTTTAAATTCAAATGAAAAGTCCTTTATACAATTAGGAAGGACTTATTTATTGTGGGAGGGACATGCTAGACAACAGACCAACAAAAAAAATCCCAAATACCTGTTAAGGATACAGAAAGCCAATGTTAACCAACCCATCACATCTTGTCCCCCCTTCCTCCACGCTTCTCTCAAGAAAAAGACATAGAAACCCACATACATATTTCCCCCATCATTTTTTGATAATTATATCAAAAGTGTGAAATGCTTAGCAGAACAGAGCTATGCTGCAGCAAGAAATTAATATCCATAATACTTAAAGTCTACTTAATGTTTTCTTTAAATGTTTGTATAAGCATAGCCTAAAAATCCTAGACTTATTCCTAGATAAACTGAGGGGGAAAAATAGTCGTTTAGAATAAATCCAATCTAAACAATTAATGGCAGAAAAGAATTGTAAACGAGTATTTCTTATTATCCTTCTGAAGTACAAACTTTTATTTGTTTGGCACTCAACCCTCCCATTGCCAATTGCCTAAACATGTCTCATAAACCTACCTCCTCTATGTACAATATAAATAAAATTTACTGCTGGAAAGATGGCATAATGACCTGAATATGTACAAATAAAGTTCTTCCAACTGAGAATTTTTTTCTACTTCTGGTAAAAATTCAAATCAAAACCTTATAATTCAGTTGAATTGGTAAGTCACACCTCCCACCAGTTTTATTATGGTGATTATAACTGGAGATCCTAGGTCCCTTTTGATAATCAGGGTCTCTTCTTCCCAGGTAGATTCTGGCCTGCAAAAGTAAGTACTGCTCTCATCCCATCCTTAGAGTTGGTGCAGGCAAGCCCAACCGCCTGTATTCTGCAACTAATAAATTTCACAAAGTTCATGGAAACTCCATCTACAAAGCGTCTCATCTCTAAAGCTGGGCTGAAGACAGATTTTTTATTTGCAATTAATTGTCTGCAGCTGTTGGAGAGCAAAGAAAGAACACTCCAACTTAAAGCATCAAATGGATATTCTTCATGCCCATGGGGTGCAAAGTTCATTTTGTTCAAGTGAGCCCCGCAGAAATGGAAGGGGCATTAAAAACATTTAATCTAACGCTTTCAGCTTCATGGATGAAAAGTGGGGCTCAGAGATTGTGAGTTCCAGGCCCAAGGTCAAATTTTTAATAAATGGTGGGTCCAGACCATACTGTGAGTCTGACATTTTGTATAGTATGTGTTTCTCAAACATGTTTCTACTTTCTTAAGGAGGAATCGTAGGTGCTGCAACATACCCTCCGTTGTACACTGCAAAGAAGTATGTATGTGCGTACGTGTGGTGGGTGGGCATGGGGGAAACTAGATGATGGAGGAAGGAAAGAGTAAAGGAAGATCAACATGAATGAAGGTAAACCCTAAGGAGCATTTTAGCCAATGGGTACATGTTCTATCAATTCATTTCCCAGAGCTACTAAAGGAGAAAACAACAAGGCCAGTTTGAGTTTCGCTTCTTCTTCCGGCTCTCACCACAGCCTCCTATGGAAATGATGTAATGCAATGAATTGGACAAAGGATGAGGAGCTGGAGGGGAAAATGAGAGAAAGAGATTAGAATCCGTAAAGTGCAGCCCCTCAATTACTGAGTATTGACTGCAGAATTACATTTGGAGAGTACTGGAGTGCTATCAAACTTTTAGTTGATAGAGTCGGGAATTAATAATGTAAGCATTTTGCTCATCATCATCATAAGGTACCAGGTAACAACTAGCCTTGTCTTGGGATCCCCTTTTAGGGTACTGAGACACACCCTGTCATTAAGAATCACGACTAAGTGGAGACACCCACCAAAACCACAAGATCACTGCAGTTCTCTTAGTATACAATAAGAAGCATATTGCCTTCTGTTTATAGCCCCAACCCTTTCTTCCAGCAGCTTGGAAGCAGCACATTCGAGCCACGGGATTACTTGAAGGGATCAAAAGCAAGTCCCGACGCCACTCTCCAGCACAGAACCACCGTGAAATTATGGTAAATCATGTCAACACCTCTCCGTGTTTTTCCAAGTCCTCATCTGTAAAATGTTAACGGGAATCTGTGAAATGCAAACCCTGCATTTCCTTGTGTTCTTAGAACATGGTGACGAGGTGTGAGATCATGGTTACCCACATGCCACGGCGATCGTGGTGCCACTGGTTGGGAACTTCCATCCCAGCCAGTGGAGATAAGGCCCGAGGCTCTTTGGAGGGTCGCTGCTCCCAGCCCTCCACTACTATTGGTGGCAGAGACTGCCTGAAGGCCCACAGATGATCACACACACACACACACACACACACACACACACCACAAATCGAGCATTGTACAAGAGCTAAAATGGGGCACGTGCTTCTGATCTCTGAGACTTTATGCATGCTGCTGCCCTTGTTTTTGCCATTCCTTCGCCTCATTCAGGCCCTGGATGACTCTTCCTCATCCCCTAGAACTCATATCAGAGGCCAGGATCTCCATTAAGCCTGCTCTGTTCCCTCCAGAACTTGACTGGGGCTTTCTGAAGGCCTTCCATAGAATCCTTATGCGTTGGTCTGCAAGCCCTTAACTTCTGTACTGAAACTGGACTGAAACTGCCTGTTGTCTTCACTGCATTATCTCTATCTCAAGAAGCCAGCACTTAGTTGGTGCTCAGTGAATTAAATAATAAATGAGCCGTGAGTGAGTGAGTGAGTGGATTTCGCACAGAAAGAATTGTTTGGGGAGAGACATTGTACAAATCTGGGATAGGCTGCCTCTAATCAGAAAATTCCCAGGTGTGATTCTTTGAACAATTTATCCACCATCTAGTGAAAACAGCAGGCTTTGGTGAATTCAACACCTACATGCTTATTAGCATGTGGATCCCACACCCCTTACACACACACATGCATCTCATTTCCCGGGAACCGTTGTGGTTTTCAGTAAAGTCTTTGCTTTTGGACACATGTCCACACACCACACAACAACCACTTCTATGAAGTGTGTCCCTCGTATATGGACTTACAAATACCATGAACTGGCATTGCTCTGCTCACACACCCTGGTAGCCACTACTTTGGAGCTGAAGTCTGTGGCACTCTTTCCTTTTACATTGTCCATACTTTTCTTCATTCCAAAATCTCTTACTCCGCTTCCTCGCCAAGAATTTACTTTTTGTTTCAGAGCACCTCCTCTGAAGTTTTAATTGAGGGTTTTTTAATTCTACTTTCTTGGCAAGCCTGCTTATTTTGCAAACTGCTTACTTATCAGGTCCAAGAAACCCCTTAGCCAAGAATGATAAATTCTCAGTATTTCCTGGACATGTTTTTGTTAAGATATCAGAAAACTCCTTTCCCACTGTGATCATTCTCTATTCAGAAGGCTCTCACCTGCTCCTGGCAATTTCAAATTATGAATTTTCTTGCAAGCGAGAACATTTAGGAATCCCCCATTTTTGTTTCTAGTTTGATCGCTTAGTACAAATGGGGGGCTGAATGGAAAAATCTGGAACTGTAATAATGGCTGATGTGTTGATTCCCCCACCTTCCCATGGGAGTACCCACCCACCCATGGCTGCTCTGGACTTACCATGGTCTAAAAATAGCTGCAGGATCAAGGTCATGTTCTTTTATTCATTAAATTGTGCCCATTAGTTAAGACTCCAATTTTCCAATAATACAAATTCACCTCAGACACATAAAGCAAAATAGCACACTTATGATTAAACTTTTGGGATTAGACACAAGGAAGAACTGTGGTTAAACTTCAGGCTCCACTGGGACCAGACTCGACTGATGTCAAGATTTTCTCTCCTTCTCTTCTCTCTAAATGTTGATGCATCTGGATTATACATTCTGCTCACCCCTGCTTCTTGGTCGACTTGGCCATCATCTGGTCCTGACCTTTACATCATAAACTGAAGACACCCAGAAGAGGCTGATTTATTCTTTTTATTCACTTCCAAAATTCTTGAGGGGGAGTTTTTTTTTTTTTTTTTTTTTTTATTAACCTGCATTGAATCTCATGTCCACTCCTGGACAAATAAATGATGGCCTCGAGGTGGGGTCACCTTACTAATATGATAGTTCCCACAATGGTCATATGGAAAGAGATTGGGAAGGGCAATTTTTAATTTTTTTTCCAACGTTTATTTATTTTTGGGACAGAGAGAGACAGAGCATGAACGGGGCAGGGACAGAGAGAGAGGGAGACACAGAATCGGAAACAGGCTCCACGCTCCGAGCCATCAGCCCAGAGCCTGACGCGGGGCTCGAACTCACGGACCGCGAGATCGTGACCTGGCTGAAGTCGGATGCTTAACCGACTGCGCCACCCAGGCGCCCCCGGGAAGGGCAATTTTTAGAAAGAGACGCTGGATACAAATTTCAGTGGGTCTCCATTATAGTAGCTGTTGATGTATCTAGGACAAAATGCTGTCTATCTCTGTGTGTCTCAGATATGACTAATGTATATTGTTAGTCATATTTTGTCTTCCTCCTTTGACCTAGCTTATTCTTCCCCTGACACACACACGCACACACCACTAGGCAAAGAATTCACTCTCATATGCAAACAAAAGAGCATGTCTTAGGAAACTATTGACCTGGATCATGAGACGGATGTTATCAAGTGAAACTTTTTCCCCCAAATCTAAGCAAATGAAGTTCATTGGGAAATGCTAACCCTTGATCTCTAGACTAGTTTTATGTTTTGTTTAAAACTTCATTAAAATCTTATCTTAACCAAAAAGCTGACCTCATCTTTTTTTTTTTTTTTTTTTTGCAAAATATGCCGAAAAGCCAATAGAGAGGATAGTGTTCGTGATTTCTGGAATAGTTGTTTCTTCTCTCTCAATATCCACAGTTGCTGGAACAGTTTCCATCCAATCTTGTCTTTGCACAGTTTACCCATCCAAAGTTAGAGGTAGGTGGGGCAGAATCTTTGTTACCATGGCAGAACCATTGGTGAGTAATGCTTTATGTTAAGGATGGGCTTACTTTGATGACATATTCCATTATTTTCAAATAGATCATTTGTGAATGTAGGAATACAACTTTTAATATACCTCGGGTCCTCTAATAAGACAATAGTTCACATGGTAGAGCATGGAGGGTCTTCAGGGATTGAGGGAGTTGTGTCGGAAACAGGGAGAAAAAACAATGCTATTTCAGCCAGGAAGGAAAGAGATGCAGATCTAATAATGGGACAGTTACAGTTATTTTTCCTGCTGTTCCAGTTGTGGCTAAGGCCCCAAAGTCTGAGATCATTACATTGGATGCCAAGTCTGATCACGTGATGAGAGAGTCCACTAGACCACCTGCAAGTCTCTTCCTTAGAGAATGCACAATGAGTTCTTACAGCACGAGCCCACCGTCCGCCTCCAGACTGTGTGAGACATGGTAAATCACTCACCATGCAGCCTGAAGGAACAGCAACTAAGAATGTTTTGATGATCATTGTGACTGAGCCCTGTGTTTTCCTCCCCCATTGGCACTGGGGTATGTTTCATGTGAAGGCGGAGCTTCCAGAGAGCCACAGGCTGGTACCTGCTCCCTGGAATCTGAAGGACACAGGATTTGTGTGTAGCTCAGACTATAAATGTGGGTGTCCAGCTGGCTGCCTTGCGATGGCAGAGGAGGAGGGCTGGAAACTCTGTGGTAGCAGAGTTAAGAGGAAAGGCAGTGCAGGTTCTGTGGGTGGGATATGAACCCCAGCATGGAGATCCAGGCTAAGATCCTAGCCAAGAGGACTGCTTGAAGGGTGAGTTGAATGCAAAAGGAGGGAAATGCAAGGAACAAGAATCAGGAAATCATCAGGAAGCAACCAGAGAAGGAAGGACGCACCCAAGACAAGAGAACCCCATTGACAGGGTTGGTCTTCACAAGAGTCCAGAGGATCTCCTAGGAAAGTAAGAATTAGCCCTTAGAATCCTTGAGACCAAGATGGCATTTTTACCAGATAAGTAAGGTGGGGCCTGTTCTTTACCTTTGTTCCCAACTCTTAACTAGAAGTTTGTATGATTACCAAAGTAACAACCACTCAGGGGAGGAGGAAGCGGGGCCAGGAAGAGAAAACGAACCAACCACATCCTTTCCTATGGTGGGCTTCCCTGGCTGAGTTGGGCTCAATGGGTGAATGAAATGAAGATCTGCGTGTTGATGTCATACTGAACTGAAGTTTGGTCCTTGGAAAACGGAAACCATTTTGTTTTTACCTAGTAGTGACTGGAAAATGCTAAGAATTGCCTGAGATTGCATCCAGAAAATGGGTGCGAAGGGACAGTGATGAGCAAGAAGTCTCTGCTTGCCCCATCCCTAGTTCTGTCTATTCAGTTATTCGGTTACACTGCAGATGACTTAATATTCATTTCTACCTACATTTTTACGTTCTGCTGCAGCTCTTCGAGGATGGTCTAGGATGTGCTGTACTCTTGGCACTTGGCCCCTGTGTGCAGGGGGGGATGGAGGAGTCTTCCTAACACCTTTTTTGGAAAATGACACATACTAAATAACATGTATAAGCAATTTCAGAATACCCCCATCAGGAAATGATTTCAAATTGTCACCTGTCTCTTTATCCAGACTTCCAATGCCACAGTCTAATTAACCTTTAAAAGATCAATTTTATAAGAAAAAACCAGACCACCAAAAAGCCTCATTCCAGATTTACCAATGCTGTTTTGACCACCTTGAAGTTACAGGGGGAATACACCACCTCCCATTCATGGCTCAGTGGTTTATTTATTGTCACCTGAACTTGCATGATCCCTGGAGGCAGTGACATCACACTGCTGACATGGAACTAAAACCTCTAATCCTTTTTCACATGTGCCTTTATTGAACAGAGGAAGCCTGACTCTGTACTTAAAAGTTATCATTTGAGGGGCGCAAATGCTTATCTTTGTATCTGCTTCCCTTAAATATCACTCCTTTCTTGTCTCAGTCCAGTCAAGTTTTGCCTCTTTATTATGATTTAATTTCTCTTTAGATTACACTAATGCCCCAGAAGGGAAGCATTTAACTCCTGCGTGTCTCTCAGGCTGTCTTTAATTCACCTCTGAGATAAAGGGGTGACTGTCAGATTAGTCAATAGTGAGCACACCCATTTAAGGACCTGACTTTCTGGCTCCAAACCTCACTAGTTGTGCAACCATGGGCAGGGTACTTAATCTTTCTGGGCTTTTCTTCCTCATCTGAAAAAATTGGAATAGTGCATACTTCACAGTGTTCTTGTCAAGATCAAGGAAGGTGCTACATGTACAGCAATAGGCTACCACTTGGCTTCTGATAGGTTCTCAGTAAATCTTAGCTATAATGATAAAATGTCAATGTGGATTCTGACCATTAAACTCCGTCTTCATCCACAGGACTAGGTACCAATTTTAAAATCCAGTCTCATTTGGAGAACCTGCCAATTTAAATTGGGGGCTCAGAAATTCTGGTAATGAAGTTCTTGAATGTTGTGATGATTTTCCCATTCCCTGAGGCAATGCGTTGGCTTCTCAGAGGTTGGCAGGGGGCTCGAATGTGCCCACCTCTCTGACCGTTCTGTCCACTTTATGGCTCCTGATGGCCAGATAACCAACACCTGAAAGTAATGTGAGATGTGAGGAGGAGGGACCTGGGATTTCCAAATTACCATTCCTGGGAACTTAACCTTTTTGTCTTTCTTTCTGATGCCTCCGTGTTGTAGGAATAAGGACTAGATGCTTGGCCCTGTTCCTGTTCCTGTTCCTGAACTTTGGTGATTCAAAGAGCATGAATTCTTTTGTTTTTCTTAAATAGAAGAGTAAGAAAGGAAACAAAAGAAAGAAAGAAGGAGGGTAGGAGGGCAGGGAATGAAGTTATTGCCTTTGTCCACCTCTACCAAGGCAAAACCAAGGAGTCCCCTACAAACATTCCTCAAATGCCTCAGTCCTGACTCACAGGAGCTCACAGATGTTTCTTTGTACTCTCCCTTCTTTCTGACCCAGCTCACTCACTCTCAGGGACTAGTCAATGCCAGCTCCCCTGGCTCTCCCCCCAGCCCCCCAGGCAGCACCTCCATACTGGTGGTTTCCTACTCCTGTGACCTCTTTTTAAGGTTACATTGGTTGAGGTAGCCAAGAGGTTTTACCTCACCTTTAATGAAAATGGTTCTTCTGTTTTTACTCACGTTATCTTCCTCCCTAAAACTTACAGTGAACTCATGATTACAGACTCAAGAAAAATAATCAGATGCCACGTTTTAATGAGAATCCTCTAATTAGGGCTTTGCAGCTGGGTCATAGTGTAGCATCTAGGTACAATAATAGGACTTATTTTGTCATATTGTAGGTGATATGATATGAGTTAATACTTAGGTCTCTGCACAGAGTGAGTGCTCAGTAAACCTTACTACTGTTATTATTTACTACTGTTATCACCTCCCTTACAATGTTTTCTCCTGGAAAATTCCCCTTGCCCCCAACAAGCAAACTTCTGTGGCCTGCCTCACTGATTTTTCCAAGTTGTCTTTGAGTGGGCCTGGTAAATGGTCCTCCTCTTCCCTGCCAGAACAAAGGAGACACAAGTCCAAGATGGGGACAGATGGAGATCCACAATATCTTCTGTATTACAGATCAAGGTTAAGTTGGAAGACAGATCTAAATGTGAGAAAAGAACGGATTGCTCGTTCCACACTATGGGTACCACCTCCATCGATGATGATGATGATGATGATGAAGATGGTGGTGATGGTGACAATGACAGCGATGATGACCACAGTGGTGAGGGTGGAAACAGCTATCTTTTGAGAGTACTTTACAAAACATGTTGGCACCCATTTAAAATGCTTTCAAATATATGTTCTTTGTGGGAGATAAAAACCTATTTATAAGTTCTTTTTTTTTTTATTTTTTTTCCAACGTTTATTTATTTTTTGGGGGACAGAGAGAGACAGAGCATGAACGGGCGAGGGGCAGAGAGAGAGGGAGACACAGAATCGGAAACAGGCTCCAGAGCCTGACGCGGGGCTCGAACTCACGGACCGCGAGATCGTGACCTGGCTGAAGTCGGACGCTTAACCGACTGCGCCACCCAGGCGCCCCTGTTTATAAGTTCTTAATACCAAGAAGTTTACAGTGTGGTAGATAAGACACAACAAGGAAATAAATCACTACCTGCCAGGGCGAAAAGTGCCAAGTTCTAAGGCAGTGGAGCTAAAATGATAAGAGAACCCAGAGGAAGGAGTAAGTACTTCTTGCCCAGAGTTTTAGGGCAGACTTCACTGAGGGGCAGAATGTTAGCCAACCGTTAAAGTGTGGATAAAAGTTGGACATTTAGAGTGGGAAGGTGCATCCCAGAGAAGGCAGGTGTCGCAGCCACATAATGGAAAAAGAAGCCAGGCAGAGTCCGGGAGTTGCATGACCAGACTCACAGGAGCAGCACAGAGAGATGAGCGGTATTATGATGGTTTCCCTGCTGTTCCTCTCAGGGTGTGGGCAGTCATGCAAGACACTGCCACCACTCTTGCCAAACTGAGACCACATCGTTTGAGCCTCTTAATGAGGTCTACACCGAAAGCCTACATGTCAAGAATGCAATCTGGTGAGCAAACTGCGAACGAGAACAAGTCCTGGGACCCTTACCGTCTCCACCTGGATCACAACCAGAGCGATTCCACTAGAATCTCAAAACTGGTGAGAAAAGTGTCCAGTTTGCAGCCTGCCCTAGAGGTCTTTAAGTGACACATACAATTAGAGAAAGTCCTAAGTTCATACATAATATGAAGTCGTTATTCATTTTAGGGTCCATAGTGGTAACTGTATTTATATGATGCACACTAGATTAGATATATAATTATTTATATAACTAGATGTAAATATTACAATTAGCCAGATGTAATCATGTCAAAACTATAAATCATCTAAAATCCCTAGGATTTTTGAGAATGCTAAAACAATGACCCCAAATATCTATACACCTATCTGAAGCCATTGAATAATGTTTACATTTATCCGTTTATAAAATTTCTTTAAAATAATGCAAAATCAAGGTCTATAGTAAGTATTCAGCCATTTTCTATAGCAAAATACTCCTGAAGGTGACTAACTCAGAATATATGACACATTGCACTAAATCTAAGACACTTCATGGTTTCAGAGAAGATAAAATGTGAAAAAAAATGTATCTTGGAGTCAATGAAATGAGATCTGATATCTTTGTCATGTGTGAGAAATGCAATCAATGTTTTTTCATGAAAAGGATCTATATCCTGATACTGTCATTTCTAATGGAAAAAATACTTAGAAGTCAATTATTTTATTTAAAAATAATACTACAGGACTTGGAAAGTCCTTTTAAGTGGACAACCTAATAGTAGGAATTAAAAAAAAAAAGCAGTAATAAAATAATTGCCAACAAAATATATAGTGGGATGCTGGTAAATTGGGATTAAATATCTGTTTATCTATCCATCCATCCATCCATCCATCCATTTTCTGGACATATAGACAAGTCATTTTTGAAGAAGTTCTCTTCATTTTGGGGAAATCTCTCCCTTAGGTGCCTATAGATAAGACCAGTAGGCTTATCTAGCCCTGAGGGAAAGATATAAGTCAGTCTTTATTATCAGACTTGTGCGGTACCATCATCTCTCAGGTGGAACAGAGATGTCCTTTGTCTGACCTGGAGCTTTCTGGAGGGCGGTTAGACTGGTCTGCATAAGGAGGTATTGAAATTTCCCAATAGGTTTTTACAAACCTTTAAATTTAAGGCTGCCAGTCAGCATAGATTGTGGAAAGTGGCGTTGTATCTGCACCAGACCAGAAGTTCACAGGTCGATTTCCTCATTACTAATGGAGAAGGGAGAATATACTTATCCTAGATATTATTAATTCAGCCTTAAGCTCTACCTGAAAAATATAATCAGTGCTTCAGAAGGGAATTCAAATGGAGAAGAAAAAAAAAAAGTACTTGAGTTTGGTGACTGGAGCTCAAAAATGCAATGGACAAGAAGGGCCAAGCTGGTTGTCTCATGCATGTTTGAAAGCCACTGCCCACCCACCACCCCATCGTCGTGTGTGGCAGTGAGGGTGAAACTTCTGAAATGAAACAAAGAAATGCTTTTTAACTGAGGACAATGGGTAGAAAATCTCCTTCAGTTTCACTTGACTTTAAGGAAAAGAGAGCGAGGATAAAATGGCAGAAGTACATCCTGGCCATGGCTTGAAGCAAGGGACAATATTACACTGTCCCTTTCAGCACTTGAGCAGATTTGCCTTGAAAAGAGAAGAGGTGTTGGATTCACTCTTTTCTGGGGGGGGGGGGGGGGGGGGGTAAACAGAAAGAATAATAATAAAAACAGTATAATTTGAAAATTCAGCTAGTAAACACAAAACGAGTATTTGATAGTATTATGTACTGGAGAGTCTGTCATAAATGATGTCAGGGTGTGCAGAGCCCCTTGTCAACAGCCACCCGGACCAGTTTCTTGGTGATCCTAGGCCATCCAAATATATTTAAATGTTTCCTAGGAATTGTAGAAGCGCAATATTTTATGAAATGACTCTCACTCGGGGAAATGATTGCATTTTTTTTTAATTTTTAAAAAAAAATTTTTTTTTCAACGTTTATTTATTTTTTTGGGACAGAGAGAGAGACAGAGCATGAACGGGGGAGGGGCAGAGAGAGAGGGAGACACAGAATCGGAAACAGGCTCCAGGCTCTGAGCCATCAGCAAAGAGCCTGACGTGGGGCTCGAACTCATGAACCTCGAGATCGTGACCCGGCTGAAGTCGGACGCTTAACCGACTGCGCCACCCAGGCGCCCCGAAATGATTGCATTTTTAATAGATTGCTGTATGCTCTCGGGCCACCCAGAACCAGAAATAATTACGTTGATGAAAGTGCTAAAAGAATAATGCTTTTCTTTGGGGAAAAAGAGGATCTTCAACTCTGAACTGAGTGGCTACTACCCATGAATGTCTAGGATGTATTAATGTTGTTTGAAAACATTGTCTTGATACTGATATTGGAATAAATAGGTGTGTATCTCCTGCACAAAGTGAAAAAAATACATTTTAAAAAAAGCTAACTTCGACCCTTTTACCAGTAAGAACTTCCTATCAGAATTGTGATCCTGTCCACACATCAGCAGATCCTCGTTGTCATCTTGATGTCCTAGCTGAGACCTCGAAAGAATCTGAGACAGAGGAAAGAGGTGACATGAGCAGCCTGGGACAGATTTCAAGGACAGTGCAAAGATGATGGGATTACCTTGAGTTGCGATCACTGTGCATGTGTGTGACTTTCATTTTATAAAATGGAGATCAGCCATCTTAGTGGCTCTTTGCATCTCAGAATCACATAGGAGCATAGGGTCAATCAGTAAGGAACTGCCTTATAAATGACTTGACGCATTGGCCTGTGACGAATTAGATTTACTTTGAAAGCACTTGGGTTTTATTTCATTTTGATGGAAGCCAAATTTATTGTAAGGATTTATTCCTGCGATTAACAGTCTGCCCATGGGGTTACCAAAAAAAACAATCAAGAAAACAATGACAAAGTCAGTGATGTTTTAGCCAGAAAGATGACAGTGGCCAAAGAAGTTGAAGTTTTATGCTTTTCTTCTGAGATACCATATCATCATGGTCTGTCCTACAACGTCTTCTATTTCCCACCTATAAAATGTAAAATGTCAAGGCACCTGGGTGGCTTAGTTGGTTAAGCATCCGACTCTTGATTTTGGCCCAGGTCATGACCCCAGGGTCATGGGAACGAGCCCCGAGTTGAGCTCTGTGCTGACAGCACAGAACCTGCTTAGAATTCTCTCTCTCCCTCTCTCTCTCTACCCTTTTCCCTCTCTCTCTCTCTGTCTTTCTCTCTCTCAAAGACAAACAAACAAAACAATAAAATAAAATGGAAAATGTTGATTCTGTATCAGAAAGCTATTTCCGGAATGAAATGGAACAGAATCCACAAAATCAAAGGAAGGAAACAAAAAAACATTCACTAAATAATTTGTAGTTTTGTTTTACCTTAAACCTTCTTTATTTATATCCTTGACAACGGAATGCCTTATTCCAATGATAAAATGAGAAGAAGTGGATGCCGTCTTCCTTCAGCGGGATTCATTGTACTGAGATCCTTGAAAATTTTTCTGGACATACCTGATGTTTGAGATGTGGGAAATGGCTCTAATTCCAATTGGAACAGATCAGGGAAAGAACAGCGGGGCAGCGGTTGCCAGTCGTAGAGTAAAATGTGCTTCCATGTCTTCAGGGCACAGAATAAATGTTTCATGCAAAATGGTAAGGTTTTAGTGCTTATTGGCACCTATTTTTTTTTTTATTTTTTTTTCAACATTTATTTATTTTTGGGACAGAGAGAGACAGATCATGAACGGGGGAGGGGCAGAGAGAGAGGGAGACACAGAATCGGAAACAGGCTCCAGGCTCCGAGCCATCAGCCCAGAGCCTGACGCGGGGCTCGAACTCACGGACCGCGAGATCGTGACCTGGCTGAAGTCGGACGCTTAACCGACTGCGCCACCCAGGCGCCCCTATTGGCACCTATTTTTAAAATGCCCTGGGGGCACCTGGGTGGCTCAGTCGGTTGTGGATCTGACTTCTCAGACTTTGGCTCAGGTCACGATCTTGCGGTTCGCAGGTTGGAGCCCCGCGTTGGACTCTGTGCTGACAGCTCAGAGCCTGGAGCCTGCTTCAGATTGTCTCTCTCTCTCTCTCTCTCTACTTCGCCCCCATTCATGCCCTGTCTCTCTCTCAAAATGAAAAAGCAATAAAAAAAACCTAAAAAGTAATAAAAATTAATAAATAAAAAAAATGCCCAGTGAAAATAAGTTGCGTGAATTTGCTAACGGACTCAGAGCACACTCTTCCTTGTGGAATCATTTGACCCGAGCCACTCCGACAGGGCTGGACACTGATTTTCAGATGCCATAGCCTCACGTTGCGAAAGGAATGTAAAAGCCTGCTTCAATCACACCATGTCCAGAAAGCGGCCAGAGCATGTCCAGAATGGTGCCTGGCTGGTAGCCTTCCAGCTGTTACCAGTGGCAGCATCGTTAAAAGGTTCTGGTTGTGAGGAATGGGATTTGGATTTAGCCGTTTCTGATGCTGTTGTAAGAATAGGTCATCATGCCGTGTCACAAAGCAGCGTCACCAACTGTATGATGAAAGCGCCTTTTCAACTGAGATGTCTATCTAGAGATGATGCAACCCAATTGTAAGATGGAGCAAACTGATCACAAAGCATAGCCTGGTTCAAAAGGGGTGTGGAAGGGACTGTCCCTGCCCGAGAGTCCTCCTTCCATCGTGCAGTGGTCATTGGCCAAGGCAAGCATGAATCCATGACCACTCCTTTAAAATGCCCTCCGTCCAGGCGCGCCTGGGTGGCTCAGACGGTTAAGCATCCGATTTGGGCTCAGGTCATGATCTCGTGGTTGGTGAGTTCGATCCCCGTGTCCGGCTCTGTGCTGACAGCCCAGAACCTGGAGCCTGCTTCAGATTCTGTGTCTCCCTCTCTCTCTGCCCCTCCCCCACTCTCTCTCTCTCTTTATCTCTCTCTCAAAAGTAAATAAACTTTTAAAACTAAAGAAATAATAAAATAAAATAAATTTCCCTCAGTCCAAACAGGAGGGATAAAAAAGCTGGTGTGTAATCAGTCTACGTGCTAATGACATTTCTAGGCATTGAAGAATCAGAAGAAAATGCAGTTGACTACATATTTGTGGGTTAAGAGGAAAGATAGAAAGGGAACTAAGAAAAAAATTTTTTTATGTTTATTCATTTTTGAAAGACAGAGACAGAGCACAAGCAGGGGTGGGGCGGAGAGACAGGGGGACACAGAATCTGAAGCAGGCTCCAGGCTCTGAGATGCCAGCACAGAGCCCGACGTGGGGCTCAAACTCGCGAACCGTGAGATCGTGACCTGAGCCGAAGTTGGATGCTCAACCGACTGAGCCACCCAGGTGCCCCAGAAAGGGAACTTTCATTTCTTATGGCCGATAAGGTTATATCTTCAAGGAATCATAGTTTAAAAAAAATATATGATCCTTTACACTATGCTATAAAAAGAACTTTTGAAATATTGAGCTTTTCAGTAAATCATAGGTTGTTTTTTTTTTCTTAATACTTACAGACAATATTAAAAGACTTTTGAAATACTGAGATTTAAGGTTTTGGGATTTTTTGGAAAAAAAAATTTTAATGTTCATTTCTAAGAGAGAGAGAGCACGGGCAGGGGAGGGGCAGGGAGACAGAAGATCTGAATTGGGCTCTGTATTGAAAGCAGCAAGCCCGACGCGGGGCTCGACCTCACGAACGGTGAGATCATGACCTGAGACAAAGCCGGATGCTCCACCAACTGAGCCAACCAGGCGCCCCAGGTTTTGGAATCTTCTTAAAGCCCTTCTTTTTTTTTTTTTTTCAACGTTTATTTTTGGGACAGAGAGAGAGCATGAACGGGGGAGGGGCAGAGAGAGAGGGAGACACAGAATCGGAAACAGGCTCCAGGCTCTGAGCCATCAGCCCAGAGCCCGACGCGGGGCTCGAACTCACGGACCGCGAGATCGTGACCTGGCTGAAGTCGGACGCTTAACCGACTGCGCCACCCAGGCGCCCCTTAAAGCCCTTCTTAAAACGTACGTGTGGTTTCTCAACATGCCCAGCAGAGTAACTTGAACCAATGCTGTGGGTACAGACAGCACACACAGGGATTTGTTAAGAGGATTTGATCCAGGGCCCTTTTGAAACAGACATGGAAATATGTGTCATCTTGAAGCGTTATTTCTCAGGCAGAGAGCCACTAAGATTCCCTCTTAGCTGAGAATTAGAAAGTGTGTCGTTAGTATCTTTCCAGCTTTTTCGTCAGTGCCCCATCCTCTCCTCCCTTGCTCTCCACCTCTCCCCATATGGCACACCAAGCCCTTTCCTTCTGAGCCACTCCAGAATCTTCCATGCTGCAGTTACTCTGAGACCTTCAAGTGTATCTCCCTCTCCTGTGGGAGGAGGTGTTCTCCTTCATTGCTCTCTCCCCCGTAAGTATCTGGAGCATGTCCCCAGGGCGTTTATCTTTGGGAGACCCTGCAGAGAGGTCCAGTAGGTGCCTAATAAGGGTTGGCTAAGTCGTGGAGGCCACTGTGACACTGCTCTCTCTTACGTCAGTGTCAAATATTAAGGCTACTTCCGGTACCTTACCTTGAATCGCCCCCTTCCGTTTACTCACTTGTTATACAAGTCATGCCTGCCATGCCTGGTTCTGCTCCCCTTCCACCTCTCTCTCTTTCTCTCTCTCCCCCCATGCCACTCATATCAACATATTGACTATTTTCCTCCACAAGCATCCCTAAGCCAACATACCAATATATATATACATAACCCTAAGCCCACCTTCCCCGTGAAGCTTTTGGAAATGAAATAAGAGCAAATGTAATACTCTGCAAATGATGTAACACGGTAGATAGACTCTGCATAATGGAACTTCGGGAAACAAATTCAACATGTACTGAACTGAAGCACGAGATAGAATCTGATGACTAAAGAAAGAAACCGTAACTAGCAGGCATTTCGGCTGCAGTCAGATGGGAGTCTGATTTCTACGGAGTAGAAAGAAAACAAGAAACACAGCAGGACATGATGGGAGAGATAAAAACCGAGAGGAAATCTAGGACGGTGGCTCATTTCCACCTAGGACTTACTGGCTAACACTCTTCAGAAAGGCTACCTCAAATCAGAAGCAGAATATGTGCTGGGAAGGGTTCTCGCTGTGCTCTTGCCGTATGAGACACATCAAAAGTCCAGTTTCCAAGGGGCTGCTCTGGTCCTAGTTCTCACTGCTGTGAGCCCCTTCTAAGCTTCTAACTGCCACCTCTGCGGACTCTCCACATTCATTTTAATATTTCATTGCTCTCTTGACACAGGGAGGAGCCGTATCTGTTTTTGCGTGTTCCTTTTAATCGATTTGTTATGGCAATTATTATTATTATTATTTTTTACTCCAGAGGATGCTAAAGAGACTGCTACTTCCCTGAAAGGGAAGATTTTAGAAGCATGTGTCATGCAACTGTCATTCTCGTTGTGGCACATGCAGAATATTCCCGAAGGATTCTCCTGTGTTTGTGGAAAGCTTTGGCGTTAATTTCTACGACCCGTTTTAAGATGAGGCGATCCTCACCCTCTGATGCAGGTCCGCTCACGAGTGATCGAGTAATAACTTAGGAAAGAGAGTATCTGGCCACAGATTTTCCCTCCAGAGAAAGCTCTGGATTAGCCCAGTCTCCATGAACATGGCCTAGTGGCTTCCCACCATTCCCAACCAAAACTACAGAGCACTGACTCTCCATCCCTGTCTTATGAACAGCCAATGAGCTATTTGTCACAGTATATTTAATGTTTTCTCGAAGTTTGTGCTTCCAGAGTTGGAAACGATTGTTGCAAGTAACACTGATTAATTTCACACCGTTATGTTCTGGAAATTTCATAAATCCAAAGTGGTAATAATTTGCAAAATAGAATCCGTTGATTAACTGGAAAATATCAGGTAGCATTATGCTAAACTGAACAATGTTTCTTCCTGTCTCCCTATCTCCCTTTCTCCCTCCCTTCCTTCTCTCCATCTTTCTTTTCCCCTCCCTTCCTTTCCCCTCCCTTTCTTCTCTTCTTTCCTTCCTTCCTTCCTCCCTCCCTTATTCTGTCCTTCCTTCCTTCCTTCCTTCCTCCCTTCCTTCTTTCCTTTTTCTTTCTTTCATTTGTATTCCACTGATAAAAACCATTAATTTATTCATAAATATTAAGCATCAACCATGTTGGGTACTTGGGATAACACAGAAAGCAAATCAGATTGGGAAGCAAGGGAGTAGACTGTGCGCATATCTGAGGAACAGAATTCCAGGCAGAGGGAACAGCAAACCCTCCAAGGAGGTGAGCGTGCCCGACAGGATAGAAGGAAGTGAAGAAACCTGGGGCCAGTGGGGGAGTGAGAGGGGGGTCAGAGAGGCCACTGTAAGGACTTTGGTTTTCACTCCAAGCGAGATGGGACACTCTTGGCAGGCTGAAAAGTAACATGACATGACTTGGGTTAACAGGGCCACTACAGTCACTATAAGGAGACCAAACCATAGAGGAGCATTCCCATCACATGCTGTAGCCGTCCTCATTTTTGAAAAAATCCTTATTTATTTTTAGGAAAATAAATGAGAAAGAAAACTATCAGTTTCCCTGTCTTATTAAGCAAAATATACAACACATAGTTAGGTCATTCTGATGGCAATATCTTCTTCGTACTTCAAGTCATGATCAGAAATACCTCATGCTGCACGTGGCATTGGGCTGGGGCGCTGAGAAGGTAGGCCTCGAGGACAGGAAGGGCATTCCAAGCAGGAAGGACCCTGAAGGGAGTTGAGCCGAAAGCTGGAGGCACAGCAAACAGGCTTGACAAATGTTCTACCACAGACTTAATGCCTTTTACTGGGCTGAGAGATTCTGGGCCTCATCACAACGAGAGGAGACACATTTCCACAGAAGCGTCCAGACTCAAGATCCTCAGCCAGCATCGTGGGCACAGGAGGAGGGGAGACACTACTCCTCGGCGTTCTTATAGGCCCATCCTTTTACAAATGGGCCTATGTGCTGGCCTGGGCCATTTTACCTGCACTGACTCATATCATTTATCTGGTATTATCCCTGTCTCCTGGGCTCACTCACAGGATAAACTTATTCTCAGGGAAAGGTTTTAGACCACTGGCCAAATCACCAGCAAACACAGGTCAGTCTTTCCCAGAAATCCTGTTATTTTAATAGTTTAAGTCTCATCAGAGAGCACTTTTGACCCTGACAGCACTGGAAATTTTTTTTTTTTTTCTTTTTTTCCCCCAAGTGATTGAGTTGATTCTTTGCTCTCTGCAGTCCCGCTGGCAGGGAAGGCTACTGAGACCCGGGATTTAGACACTGAAATAACATTCCTTAGCTCAGCAGCAGCTATAGCAGCCACGAAACAGCACAGTCAGTTTGTCCCTTTGGCCTTTAGTTTTTTGTTTTTTTAACGTTGATTTATTTTTGAGAGCGAGAGAGCCAGAGAGGCAGAGACAAAGTGTGAGCAGGGGAGGGGAAGAGAGAGAGGGGGAGACACAGAATCTGAAGCAGGTTCCAGGCTCTGAGTTGTCAGCACAGAGCCCGACACAGGGCTCGAACCCATGAGCTGTGATATCCTGACCTGAGCTGAAGTTGGGATGCTTAACTGACTGAGCCACTCAGGTGCCCCATCCCCTTGGCCTTGTAGAAGCAACGGTTGTGAGCACATGCACTGAGACTTTTATAGTTAATCGGATGGGTGCAAGTGTGAATATCTCGGTGATGAGCTATAAAAGCATTCACACATTATTCTGTAGTAAGCTAGCACGACTCCATGTCAGTTTAAGAGATATGGGCACTTGAGTTGCATGTATATGCATTAGAACAGGCCTGAATGTGAGACCAAAGTATCAAATGTATATTCATGGCCTACCACGTCCAGCCGTCAGTCGGCCAGGCAGAGGGGTGGCTTTTGCTGAGCGGAACAACCAACAGTCTGGTATCTCTCAGCCTCTGGGCCCCAGAAAACCCAGCCTGGACCAGAATATTGAGAAGCAACTACTTCTCCAAGATTACCCTTCATAATTTGGCTTACTTTAAGGTTTTGGAATTTGGGGAAATTTTAGAAATGAAGGAATTGAGGCTCCTTCCCTTCCTGGAGACCTACAGAGATGCTTTGTTGATTGACTCAGTCCCTGACCGAGAGAGGAAGTAATTCACAATGAACACCACTAGCCAGGGGCATTGTAGCTCTTCTGTTGATGATGTCTTTATTTTTTTTTCTCTTGAGCTTCCCTCATCCAAGTACCCAGCTGTGTAAATTAACTATTGTTTTAGGATCAGGTAGTCGGGGAGGGACATTAACGGTAAGAAGGGAATATATAAATAGTGAAGCGGTATAGGACATTACTATTTGCTGACTTTATCTTGACTTTCTAACAGCACAGAAAGTTTAAAGTTTCACGGGATACCTAGGTGCTAAAATCAAACTCAAGGCATTAACTGTTAAGCCAGCTTGTTTATTTTCTATTTCCCATAGAGGGTAAGCAGGAAAGGGCACGGGTTTTTACTTTTTTTTTTTTTATCCTTTGTTATGTTCACAACCTTGAAACAGAACCCTTTGTGCAGAGACTCACTAAATGTTATTTGAATGAATAAAAGCAATGCAAGAATTGTCAGTATGGTGGGCAATACACCCCAGGCCGTGATGGCAGCAGCCTGATCAATCTCAGAGGACCACATAAAGCCTGCTGGTTCAGAAGAAGAGCCCTTGGTTCCAGATCTGAATGACGACTTGTGTGAGAAGAAAACAAGGAACTTAATGTTTCCAAGCCTTGATTTTGTGATCTTTTAAATGGGTAGAACAATGTCTATCCTTTAAAATATAAGCATCATTGGGGCAGTTGGGTGGCTCGGTAGGTTCAGTGTCTGACTCCTGATTTTGGCTTAGGTCATGATCTCATCGTTCATGGGATTGAGCCCTGCATCGGGCTCTGTGCTGACAGCGTGGAGCTTGTTTGCGATTCTCTCTTTCTCCCTCTCTTTCTGCCCCTCTTCTGCTCGCATGCCCACGTGTACGTGCTCTCTCTCTCCGTCTCAAAAAAAATAAACGTAAAAAAATACAAGCATCATTTTAGAATAAAAAAAATAGTGTTTTAAAGAGATAAACATTAGGGGCGCCTGGGTGGCTCAGTCGGTTGGGCATCCGACCTCGGCTCAGGTCATGATCTCACCGTTTGTGGGTTCGAGCCCCGCGTCGAGCTCTGTGCTGACAGCTCAGAGCCTGGAGCCTGATTCAGATTCTGTGTCTCCCTCTCTCTCTGCCCCTCCCCTGCTCACATTCTGTCTCTCTCTCTCTCTCTCTCTCTCTCTCAAAAATAAACATTTAAACAAAATTTTTTAAATTTTTTTAATAGAAAAAGAGACAAACATTAGTTTATTATTTGTGGAAGTATTCTGAAAA
Organism: Prionailurus bengalensis; assembly: GCF_016509475.1. NCBI lineage: Eukaryota > Metazoa > Chordata > Mammalia > Carnivora > Felidae > Prionailurus > Prionailurus bengalensis. The sequence continues at coordinate 33,234,586 of NC_057356.1, read as the reverse complement.
GATAAGTAACTACAAAAACACAAGGTACTGTTATTATTACTAAATTAGCTCTTCCCTCAGTATTGACCATGGCCTGACTTGCACGAGTCAAAGCTCATCTTCCTTAGTTCTTCTTTGATTCACTTGCCTTCTTGCTTTACTTCCTGCTTGCTTTGGCACAGATACGTATACTTTTGTATTTGAACCCTGGGCCACCTGTTCATTTCTTCAACGAGCACTTTGGGGCACCCATTTAGCGATAAAAGGTGAGAAGTCACAGCCCTACAGAGGCACAGGAGGGACAAGGACCTAGAGATGGCAGAGAATGTACTGGCAGTGTGGGGAAGGGGCCCTCCTCCTGACCTACGTGCTTTACTCTCCGACGGCGAACCTGGGGGGCGGGTAGCCCTGGTCTCCACTGAAAAGAAAGACACAATAAAAACAACAGGAGGGAATATTTGACATCCTCCCACATCTCCTCCCCTTATCATGTGGGCCTTCTGTTCTGAATAACGTTAAATTTATTTCCAAAAATCAAAGAGAGCTTATCAAGTTCTGGCTAAACGTATCCCCACGATCTGAAAGACTAATGCGCTTAACTAAATCATAGACCTTAGAGCAATCGTAATGTTTGCTGTCGTTTCTCAATTACCTTCTACTTGGCAAATGCTATACAAGCCTGTCGTCGTGCACAAAATATATACTAACAAAAAGGCGGGAAAATGCTGTAGCTAACAGCACAGGCTCTGAGAACCAATGCCAGCTCAGCTCTGTCACTTAGTAGCTGCATGACCTCATCTTACCGTGCCCCCCTTTGTCATTTTTAACATGGGGATTACAATAAAACCTCTACCTGGAAGGATGTTTTCAGAGGTGAAATCAAGGAACATACATCAAGCATCAAGCGGTTAAATGCAGGAGGCACACCAAAAATTCCAGGAAGGAGTGGGGCACCTGGGTGGTTCAATCGGTTAATAGGCCAACTCTTGATTTCGGCTCAGGTCACGGTCTCACGGTTCGGTCGGTGAGTTGGAGCCCCGTGTCGGGCTCTTCACTCATAGCGCGGAGCCTGCCTTGGATCCTCCGTCTCCCTGTCTCTCTGCCCCTCTCCCACTTGAGCTCTCTCTCTCTCTCTCTGTCTCCCTAAAATAAATAAAACATTAAACACAATTTTTAAAAAAATCCCAGGAAAGAGTAAGGATTGTGTAAGGTTAGTCTCATCATCAATCAATCATCCTGTCATCAATAATCCTCACACAAATGATGTATGATTATCAGCTTTCACAAATAAAGAAATTGGAGCCAGAAATATTACGTAACATAGAGTGTGAATTCACCTCAAGACTGTCTGGCTTCATGGCTCAGGTTCACTTAACTACTACAGTCTCCGTGCCCCTCAGCCCCGAGTATCCTTCAATAATAAATTGTATTTGTAACTACTAAAATCAATTCAACAGATATTTATCTAACATCTGAAACATAGACATTTTGCACAGCTGCAAGATTATGGCCCCCAAACTTATCTTGCTGGCGTTGGGCTAGAAGGATGAGGTTGGAGACAGACTGTGGGCCTTGATATGTTAAAAACAAATTTGAATTTGTTGAATTTAAAAGGATGATGAAGAAGGGGTCCTAATCAAATCAAGACGTGATGAGTAGGATATATGGACACACTTAGGTAGAGAACTTGGGCGTGTACAAGAGAGGGCTGGGGAATGAAACGGGGAGGGTGGGGGTGGTGGGGAAGGTAACATTTATACCAGCCCACAAAGACCGATAGGATCTGGAAGGATCTGTAGACTGAGGTAAGAAGGGCAGAACGAACAGTCTGAGCAAAGACCCTGAGGCTGAAAGGCCAAGTATATGTTCAGAAAGGTTGTGTTTCAGAGGCTCAGAAAAGTGCGGGGTACCCAGAGGAGTGGAATGCAGTGAGGAATGAGGCCCAAAAGTTTGTTGGGCAGGATGTTAAGGCTGTCTATGCTTCCGGCTGTGAGGGTTGAGAAGAGAGGGACAGACTCAGACGTGGGCTCTGCCAGTGAGGTGGGGAGCAGGGAGCCACTGAGGTGAGAAGCAAAGAAACCAGCTCTAGAGCTAGGCCAGAGGGCATTAATGACTCATAAAGGCAGGATAGGAGACGTGAAGTATCAGTACAATTTAGTGGTGGGCATGGGAATGAGGGGCACAGAGGAATACAAAACGGCTAGGGCTTCGGGTTAAGTGGGAGAAGGCGGACGCATCTCACCGAGGAAAGAGGCTTAAGAGGCAAGAACCTCTTTTACTGGGCGTCAGTAAGGAGAGAAGCAGGGCCCCGGCAGATCCGGTGCGCAGCCACCGTCGTGCAGGTGCATTTTAGTGCAGGTGCCTGATAGGCAGCTGGAAACGGGGAACCTGGATTCGAGCAGCGTCTAGGGGGCTACATGTCAGAGGTGACCGTCCACGCCTCGGGAGCAGATAAGCCGAGAATAGATGCTGGTATTTTAGCATGAAGCTGAAGAAGGAAAACCAGCAAAAGAAATGCAGAGGAAGTTATTTTTTTCCAGAGATGGAAGGTGGGCCTGGGGAGGGGCAGGGGACAGGGAGGGGGGACCGAGGGATGCTAGAGAGAGGCAGAGCAACAGGAACCCTGAAGGGAAACCTCTAGGTGCATGCGGAAGTAAAACACGTCAGGGAAGAAGGTTGAATTAAAAACAAAAAAAAAATTTCTCCTATTGCATTAAGAGGAAAACGGTCAAGGAGAGCTTCAGAAGCACACTTCAATTGCAAACAAATGTCTTTGGCGACATGTAAATGGTTTTGAACGCCATGCTGTTTAACTCAAACCAATAATAGTATAAAGTCTTTAAAATCATAAGTCAAATGAACTGGTCAGATCATCCTGTTTTTTTCTATTTACGTCTCTTTCCCCATAAAAGCAGATGAATGGTTGTGCTAGGTGTCTGTTTCCACATTAACTGAATAATAATGTATGTTTTCCCCAATCCCCTGGTACCCGCTGTTAAAACACCCAAAGAGGGATCCTTCAATTTGTTTATCCCACTGAATTTTGAAGAATTTGAAAGAGTCAAAAAGAGTTGGCCATTTGTCCGAAACAAGAGTGTGCTTTTAGAAAAGAAAAGCTTCCCCAGAGAACCTTTTCATACTACTGAGCATTTAGTAAGACAAACATTCAGAAATAACCAACATCAGTGGAATCGTGAAGGCTGCAAATCTGTCAGTAAGTTTCAAAGGAGAGGCAGGCTAAATCCGTCAGACGGTGCATTGCTGGAGACGGAGACTGCCTTCCTAATCCGCTTCGCCGTTGAAAAATGTAGACACATCAATATGAATTGCTTCTGATAGCCGAGTGCTCACAGCAGAGGGTTTGTTCTTAACTATTTTTCTGCTGCCAAGTCGTGCTCAATTGCAGCATGTTAAATTATGTGCTCGCTGATGAAATTGGATGCACTGCTTTTTAGGTTTTCATCCAGCTAAGATCATGGTTGGGGAGAAGCCAATTGTAGATGCAGTTTTTTGCCTATGAGCTGGAAACTCCAAGTTCACGAAAGTTCAGGAAGTTCAGGAAGACAGATGACAGGGGAGGATGGACGTGCCTGTTTGGTGGCTCAGGAGCTTCCCACGACGCCCTCGCCGCCCTGACCCTGGCTGGTTCAGGCCCACACGCAGCATGGTCATGATGCATGATTTTCTACTTGGCTCAGCCGGGCTCCATTTCCTTTCTCAGGGAAGACCCTCAACAAATACGTGCTAATTTGGCTTTGTCCTCTGAAGATATTCCACGTTTTGTTTCCAGAAATCCTATTTAGTTAAAATAGCCCTCCGACTTTCAAACAATTTTTCTTTTCCCCACAGTTTTTCTCTCACTGCATTGTAGAAATGATGGGGGGGGGGGGAGGGGAGGAACTGATCAACTCCAATTAGCCTTGCAGGCACCCAAAGAAAGAGCATTTTTAGTTCTTTGACAGTGGCCTCACGGCGACATCAGTCCAGACTTGCTGGCTCCACGGGTACACCCTGTCTTCATACCACATTCGCTGCTGGGACGCAAATCAGCATGACTTGAATTCAGCCTTTAAAACAGAGAGAAACTTGGAAAGCAAAACACAGTATAGAGGAGCCTAGAAGCGGTGACAAAAAAAAAAAAAAAAAAAAAAAAAAAAACAACCCTCAAGTAGGAACTCTAACTCCAAAAAGCAAAAAAATGAATCGAAAAAATTAAGAGTTATCCGAGGTGAGGGAATGTTTTCCTGCCTAGAAAGCCCGTGCCCAGGACGGTTGAGTGGGAGTTTACTCCATCAGCACTGAGCTCTGCAATTCAGCTGAGGTCACAGATAATCTATCTAGTCCAGTGGCCGCAGATTTGTTTCTATAAAGGTAAGTATTTTAGGCCTTGTGGGCCATATGACGGCAACTATTCCACTCTGCTGCTGTATGTAAGCCTGACTGTATTCAACAAAGTTTTCTTTGAAAAACCAGGCAGACCCCATCTAGTATGTCTATCATTAAACCGTTTGTTCCTGCCTTTCATCTGTTAATCATAGTATCTTTATCAAGGGCAGGGGGGGGGGGGGGGGGGAGGGAGCGCCCGGGGGGCCCAGGTGGTTAGGCGTGTGCCTTGGGCTCAGATCATGATCTCATGGTTTGTGAGTTCCAGCCCCAAGTCGGGCTCTCTGCTGTCGGTGCAGAACCCACTTCCCATCCTCTGTTGTCCTCTCTCTCTGCCCTTCCCCCTCTTACTCTCTCTCTCTCTCTCTCTCTCTCTCTCAAAATAAATAAATAACAACTTAAAAAAATATCTGATTTATCATTAAGAACACCTTGAGTTGAATTTTGGAGAATCTTTGACTTGTTCAGCTTCATAAGGCCACAACGTTGGCCTAAATCCTTATCGAAACACCAAAAAGTTTCTGATTTTAAAAATTTCCCACTGAAATCCAACCTTTGTCAGAGATCTTTCTGGAGAAGACTTTTTTTTTTTTTTTTCTTTTTCCACCAAGAAGGAACAGCAATCCTAATTAGCTAGGATCAAAGATTTGAACACAACCTTGAAAGAGTCTGTTTTCAGACAATTTCCTAGCTCTGTAACTTATACGTCTAACTGCTTATTTTTGAACAAACAACCAAATCCTCATGCACTGATTTCCAAAATATATATTCCTGATTTTCCCAGAATATTATAAAGGACTAAGTTTGCTTACCAGGTACTTCTAGGTCAGTGCAAACTTTTCCTATAGTAATTCAAAGACAAAGACCTGATGAGTTCCAAATAGCCAGACTTGGGCTTCGATAGGACCTTTGGTTCTTGATATTTTACAACTTAGGACTTTTTTCCTAGTGTGCAACTATGTTTTGGATTGTTGATATAGTTCTATGTCCTTTAAGCCTTACATTAAGAACCCTTATATATTTCTTGCTAGAAAATGAGAATTTGAAATCAAGACCAACCTTGAAATTAAGAATTTGTCATTCTTAAACAGCTACCTGATGTTGATTTATTCAGCTAAATGCGGTTATTCTCAGGGTCTCATACACACAAAACAAGAAGTTTCAAATTGTGAAAGGAGGTTCCCAGCATTTTAGAAATCACCTGGTGTATTGACTCTCACTGCGTGTTTTTACGTGAAATTAAAGTTATCTAGCAAAGCAGAAACTTGCCTTGTCTCATTTAATCTGTATTTGAGAAGTTCCCATTTACTTCACTTTTAATGAATCTACTTGAATTGGCTTCTGGTTAGCATCAAATGTTGCTCTGGAATGTTTTGCAAGGAAGTTCTATTTTTTTTAAAGAAAAACAGTCTACGTTAAATACCGTAATATCACTAAATCAGGCAATTCATTTCCAAGGAGTTACAGACTCAGACAATTAAAAACGTCCCAAGTAAGGTCTTTATATAAACCTTTGAAAAAATATAGAAAGGAATTTCTAAGAATGTGTCAGCTTTAACAAAATGTATGGCATGCCTTGTGATTTGATCTTTCTTACTGTTTAAAATATAGTCTTTGTAAGGATGTGAAATATGAGAGTATATTCTAAGAAGGTTCAGTCGTTAACTAATTTGAGGAGATAATTCTAAAGTATGCTGAATCTACTTCAAGTACCTAATTGCAAACCGTGTGTCTAGAGTTTCCACGGGAAACATCCCATGACAGAGAGACTAACAAAAATTACTTTGTTTTGTTGACTAATTCCTACCTATATGACCTTCTTTCTTTTCAGGGATATTTTTCGTTTGCCCCTGGTGGCAGAAAACAATGATATGCGTGGCAGAAAGTGGTGACATGGAAGGATCCCAAAAGTAGAGCCACTGGGAGGTGGGCCAAGGCTCTATGGCAGGACATACCTGAGTTCTAAGCCCCGCTCTGTACTCTTCTTCCTCAGGACAACTTGGATATCTATTCCCACCTTTGCACCTCAGTTTGTTTATCTGTGAAAGGAGGATAAGAATATCTACCTTCCAGAGTTAGAACTGCATTCATTTAAAAAGTAATCGACCATTTTCTCCCAGAAGCCCACCACTTTCTGGCTGTGCTATCTTTAGCGGGTTACTTAACTTCTCTGCGCTTTGGTTTCCTTGACTATAAAATGAGGCTATTACCATATCTATCTCTCACTGAGAGAGAGGATTATGAGATATACATGCAGGTTCAGAACAATAGTTAGCTCGCGGTAAGTGCGCAATACGTATTAAATATTGCTGTTCTGTCATTTTAAAAGTATTAACGGGGTGGCTCAGTTGGTTAAGTGCCCCACTGTTGATCTGAGCTCAGGTCTTGACCATAGAGTCGTGAGTTCAAGCCCAGCATGAGGCTCCACACTGGGGATGAAGCCTACTTAAAATAAATAAGATAAAAACTATAAAGTATTATCAAGGGTGGCCAATAGACCGCTACGTATTATTATTAGGCTTATAGGCTAGCAGGGAAGAGAGACAAAAAATACCAATGATGTTGGAAGACTGTGCTATCACAGAGAAGAAAAGGGAAGGTGAAGGGAATGTGGAGGTCACTGTGTACCCCTGAAAGAAGCGCCTCCTGAACTGGGAATGGTGGGGGGAGCTGAGCCAGAAGTAACTAAGCAGAAGGGTGGGGTGTGGGGCCACAGGCCCAGACAAGAAATAAGAACATGTCCTTGAAGCCTGGAGCCTGTGAAATGCTCCTGCAAGGACGAGGGGTGGGAAAAGGTGAAGCCCAAGGGACAGGTATGGACAAGCCCATGGGGGGCCCTGCAAAGCTTATAAGGGTTTTCGATTCCCTCCTGACAGTCACTGAAAGCTGGAAAAGAGATTTAAGTAGGAGACTGAGAAGGATTTCCTTTGAGAGGCAAGGTGGGGGCTGCCTTTGAAAGACTCCATTGAGAGGACAGGACTGGAGGCAGGGAACCAGGTGAGAGGCTGAGCAGGGACCTGGTCTAAAGGGGTGGGGCTTGGCCCGGGGTTCCAAGTGATTGATGCAGGGGGTGCGTGGTGGGGGGTGGAGAGGACAGGGGGTGGTTTTGTCGAATTCCTCAGAGCTGACTTCACATACCAGCTGAGTTTGTTGCTGAGGTGGAGATACTCATGTATCAGACCTGCTGAGTTAGGTTGTAGTAAAAATGGGCCAGCAGTTGAGGCGTGTCCACTAAGGTGATGTTTTACTGCTAACAATAAAGTAAGAAAAGGTTTCACTTGCTGTACAAAGAGCCCGTGAGAGATGCTGCTTGGGTCAAGGACGCCTTTGCTGGAATTAACTTCCGCGATGATGCTCATAGACCCTGAGCAGGATAGTGGGGCAGAGGCTCCATAGACAGAACCTGAGGGGCCGAAGGTTCAGGCCTTGGGACACTGCCAAGAGGAGCCCCCAAATCTTGTCACCTAACGTTGGCTTCCTAATTCATGCCTACCCACCCCCCCACCATGTCGTGTGCTTTCCCATATTATTTTTGTTGTTGTTTTACTTATTATTGAAATAGAATTGATATACAATGTTACATTAGTTTTAGGTGTACAACATATTGATTCAACAATTCTATACATTGCTCAGTCCTCACCATGAAAAGTAGTTATCGTTTGTCACCTTACAAAGTTATTACAATATTATGGACTATACTCCCTATGCTATATTTTTCATCTCTGTGACTTATTTATTTTATAACTGGAAGTTTGTACTTTCTCATCCTGTTCTGATGACAAACACATCATTTATGGCGATTTAGGTCACACATAACAGAACACCTACCTCTAACCGCTTTTATAAAGGGGAAATTGTCATTTCATATAACAATCTGTAACAAAAATCAATTGTTTTTGTTTAGTGGAGTGTCTCTACAGTTTCCCCAGCAACCTGCATTCATACACTACTTAATTTTTTCTAATGTTTATTTATTTTTGAGAGACAGAACACGAGCAGAAAGAGGGAGACACAGAATCTGAAGCAGGCTCCAGGCTCTGAGCTGTCAGCACAGAGACCGATGTGGGGCTTGAACTCACAAACTGTGAGCTCATGACCCGAGCCCAAGTCGGCACCCAGGCGCTCCTTGATTCATACATTTCTAAAGGTTTTTAATGTTTTGTTTATTTTTGAGAGAGACACACACACACAGAGTACAGGTGGGGGAAGGGGCAGAGAGAGAGGGAGACACAGAATCCAAAGAAGGCTCCAGGCTCTGAGCTGTCAGTACAGAGCCCGACACGGCGCTCGAACTCGTGAGCTGCGAGATCATGACTTGAGCTGAAGTCAGAAGCTTAACTGAGTGGGCCACCCAAGCGCCCCTGGATTCATACTTTTCTATATTTGTCTTTCCTCCTCAAGCTGGTTCCCTCATGGTTGGAAGAGGGCTTTCTCAGCTCCAAATATCCTGTCCTCACATAGCAAGATCTGAGGGGAGAGAGACAGAATGACCTGGTTTTTGACCTTTGCTTAGATTGGGAAAATCTCTTGACACTCTGTTACCACTCCCCTTACTTCTCATTGACGGGAACATCATCTCACGCCCATGCCCCAAATAAACCTGGGAGGTGAATAAGGCTTTGGAACCTGGGGTGGGGTTGGGCCCAGACTCTGCTCAAGTGCTTGGCAACCACAACCTGAAGGAAATCCAAGCGCTGTTATTAAGAAGGGGACAAGCTAACAGCAGTGAGTGCCACAGCAAGCCTGATTAGAAGGTGGCTATTGGCTGAGGTTAGACAAAAAAGTCTATCTGACCCAGACTTGAGAGTTGTAAAGAAGCTTCTCTTATGGTCTAATCAGCAAACTTGAATGGTAGCCCTTACGTTTTCTGGATCAAAAATGCCTTCTATTGTCCTTGGTGGTGCTTAACTCTTGGAGGGTTAATAACCACAGTCAGATCTGTTGAGACCTGTGGATCCTCTACCCCCAAGGGTAAATTGCTCAGAAGTTCATACATACAAAATTTTACTTATGGTTTCAGGGGGTCGTGAGCTTCCTGAAGCTCACTCATGGACTAACCAGAGGCTCATGCCCAGGTATCTCTGTTCAGAACCCTTCAGGCTCCTGTAAGCCCTTTGCAGTCACTGAAATGGAAGCCAAGCTGCTGGCTGAGACCCAGCCATTCCTGATATCCATCTTCTTGCAAGAGGTTTATCCATTGAGTCAGCTCTTCAAGTCAGTCCCCCAAATTGCACAAGAAAGTAAGTTTTCCACCTTTTGAGTTGGCACTTAAAGCCATTTTCATACTCCCTCCATCAACATTATGAACACCCTTCCTGGGAATGTGCTCAAGTGAAATGACCACTCTCTAGCTCCTGACACAATGCCAATAGAAACAACCTAGATGTAACAAATAGGTTAAAAAAAAGATACTCAAAGCACCTCTACTCAAGGTTCTCTAACTTCTACAGATGAATCAAGTTGTGTTTACAGAAAGCTATATTGATAGATCACATTCACCAGACTCAAAACAGTATATCTCAACACATTACTTTTGGATTTATGCCCTTTTACTGAGGCTTTTACTGAGGCCCATCAATGGTTGGCCACCTGAGGGCTGTGGAACTCATTGTCCGTCACTTTGAGGGGCTTGGGGCTCAGGGAACCAGTGCAAGAAAATATAAATTTCCCAGATATTCCTATTGTGGTGAAGTCCTTTGTCTCTGACCCAGCCGTCTTGTGTCCCCTGTCAGTATCCATGAAACTCTCACTGGCTAAGTTGTTAGCTTACAAGTAGGGGAAAATCTCAAAGCTTCCACAATTTTTGACCAGAGCTCCTCATCTGGAGATCCGTGTACGGTCAGAGAATTTATTGCTTGTGAAAAACTGTCCTTTCGGTAAACTGGTAAATGCTGGTATGAAAAGTTCATTTTCTTCTGGTAAGTGCTACATAAATTCATAGCCCGGAATGTGGCTATTGTTGTGTCTAACCACTCTAAATAGTTATTTATATTAAAAGTTGCAACCCAAATGCCATAGGCCCTCTCTTTTCAGAATAGGAGCTCAGTGCAGCCATGGTCTCTAGTAAATCTGTGAAGCAGGGCTTGGGTGAGCCATACTGTGGCGGCAGCCCTGGAGTGCTCCTCAAGTAGCAGCATTACTGAGAGTTCTTACAAATGTGGGCTTATGTGATTCCTTCTTGAAAGAAACTAGGTCTTGAAAGAAAGACCTCCTTCCTGGCAAAGTGCAGGGCATAGATTCAAGATATGGGAATGATGAGGGCAGAAATTCAGAAGGCAAAGAGCATCAAATAAAAATTCCAGCAGTGGGGCACCAGAAAATGCTCCGGCAGTGTCCAGAAGCAGAGGCTGGGACAGGGTTTCAAGTGTGTCTGATTGGTTAAGAAAATTCTGTTCAGAAAAACTCTGTGAGGGAAGGAGGGAAGCAGGATAAGGTAGACGGAAAGGACCAAGCAAGATGTGGTCTTGGTTTGAGTCTACTTTTGGCCTGTTCTTTGGCAAGGGAGAGGGTGTGTTGCCTCCATTGAGGCAAGTACGCTAGTCTTAATGGGGAGGGATGCAGCCAAAGGGCTCTCATTGGATTTCCACAGAACCATAGCAATGAGCTATTGAGAAGCAACGTTCCCAGCAGGTAGAGGAGATATAACATCCTGGTAAGTGACACAGATGGTGAATAACACCAGCAGTGTCCACCATCTACTACAGCAGTGATGATGGTGTGAGAAGGTCAGCCAGTGGGGGCCAGCAGGGGACAGGACAGCATAGAGTATGTGATGTCATAGTAGAGTTGCTGTATGAGTGTAGACTTGTTTTCCTGACTGTAGATGATGGTGGGTCACTGCTATTCTTGATGCTGATAACTTGGGGACTCTCTCTCCCAACAGTATCTACAAATGGTCTCTTCCAGGGTTAAAGTCAGTTAGCACCTTATTCCATTTTGTTATGCTTTCTGAAGTTCCGGAATTCTAACTCACATGGAATCATGGTGTCGATAACTCCCCATTTTCATCCAAAAGGAACACAAATCAGCTGGTCTCTACAGTCCAGGAGAACGTGCAGTTAGACCTTTTCTTAAGACATCGCAATATGGTTCACCGTGGAACAAAGAAGATTGAAAAGGGCCCATCAGCTTTTTCCTGCTGATGGGAAAATAGAGGTTAATAAATGAAATTACCTGGTTACAAATTCAATAAAAGTAGGACAACGTTGGGCTGAACTTCTTGGTCACTGGTCTGTTGCTCAAATTTTGTACATAATGTAGCCACCACCATGTTTCTGGAAAGATCATCTCCTCCTAGTCACCAAGTCATTTTTTAGCAAAGTCTCAAGGGAAACTTGGTTCGATTTATACACACTGAGGTTTGGGGAAGTCTAAGGGAAGTATCATTTTGCATGTCATAGGTCACAAGTGCCATGCGAAGAGGAGTTAAGAGTCAGCACCAAACCACGCAGCACAAACTTGCTTGTTTAGTTCCGGACATCTTTAGATCAGGAAATTGCAAATGAGTCCCATGGGACTTGAGTGCTCTATGAGAAGTAATCATTCCCACTGCACTATAAGAAGTCCCGAGTAAAGGAATCTACTACTACTAAATATGTATTAATTGCTCACTTGACATTCTATAGCCAGATAAATAATACAGAACAGGCTCATAGAAGATTTCAGCTTTTCTAGAGTAGAAAGGCCAGCACCATCCCCCATCTGCCACCCAAACTGGACCATTCCAAATTCGACCCAAATAATGTCCCCTCTACAAGGAATCATCTCTACAATAGATGCAGTAGCCCTGAGTGGTCATATCACTGGGCTTGAAAGGCAGTGAGGGAAATCCCAGACCATGTGTGGAGAAAAAGATAGCTCTGAGGGATGTAAATTTGGGGGATTTCAAGCTGCAGGCTTGTATAATGTCTGTCATGGTCTTTTGAACATACCCGTTCTCTCCTTGGCTGTGTGAACCCTTCGCCTCCCAGAAGAAGAGGAGACTGTACCATTGGGCGAATAAATGTTAATCTGGTTCCTTGAAAATAAAAGACAAGTTATTCCCTCAAGGGGCCTATAAAGGAATCAAATATTTTGCCGAGAAAGTCCTTCTTTTTTACCCTGTTCCTTACTTTATTTTCTTTTTAAAAATTTATTATTGAAGTATAATTGATACCCAATGCTATATTAGTTTCAAATGTACACCATATTGATTTGAGAATTCTATACATGATTATTATTATTACTCCATGTTCACCAAAGTAAGTGTAGTTATATCTGTCACCATACAATATTAAAATTATTATAATATTATTGACTATATGCCCTACTTGTACTTTTCATAAATGTTACCTATTTATTTTCTAGCTGGAAGTTTGTATCTTTTTTTTCAGCTTATTTTTTTAGCAATCTCTACACCCAACATGGGGCTCAAACCCATGACCCCAAGATCAAGAGTCGCACACTTTTCCAACTGAGCCAGCCAAATGCCACTGGAAGTTTGTACCTGTTTGTCCCCTTCATCAATATCACCGTTTCCCTCACCTTCTTCTCTGGCAACCACCAGTTTTCTCTCCTAATATTCGGTTTGGTTTTTTATTTGTTTGTTTACTCGTTTTGTTTTTTAGATTTCACATAGAAGTGAAATCATATGGTATTTGTCTCTCTCTGTCTGACTTATTTCACTTAGCATACTACCCTCTAGGTCTATCTATGCCACAAATAGCAAGATTTCATTATTTTTTATGGTTGAATAGTCTTCCATTATATTGGCTCTGCAGAGAACCCCAGCAGTGAGCTATGGCGGAACCAACACTCCTAGCAGATGGGGGAGATATACCATCCTGGTAACAGAGAGGGATGGTGAAGAGCGTCTACCATCTACTACGGCAATGATGATGGTGTGAAAAGGTATATCATATCTTCTTGATCCATTCATCTATCAGCGGACATTTGGGTCGCTTCCATATCTTGGCTATTGTAAATAATGCTGCAATAAACTCGGGGCGCATGTATCTTTCTGAATTAGTGTTTTCATTTACTCTGGGTAAATACCTAGTAGTGGAATTATTGCATCATATGGTATTTCTATTTTTAATTTTTTGAGGAACTTCCATACTGTTTTCCATTATGGCTGTGCCATATTACATTCCCACAAAAAGTACATGGGTTCCTTTTTTCTCCACGTCCTTATCAACACTTGTTATTTCTTGTCTTTTTATTAACTGGCCATTCTGGTTGGTATAAAGTGATATTTTGTAGTTTAAATTTGCCTTTCTTTGATGATTAGTGATGTTGAGCATCTTTTCATTGTCTGTTGGCCATCTGTGTCCTTTTTAGAAACATGTCTAGGGGCGCCTGGGTGGCGCAGTCGGTTAAGCGTCCGACTTCAGCCAGGTCACCATCTCGCGGTCCGTGAGTTCGAGCCCCGCGTCGGGCTCTGGGCTGATGGCTCAGAGCCTGGAGCCTGTTTCCGATTCTGTGTCTCCCTCTCTCTCTGCCCCTCGCCTGTTCATGCTCTGTCTCTCTCTGTCCCAAAAATAAATAAACGTTGAAAAAAAAAAATTAAAAAAAAAAAAAAAGAAACATGTCTATTCAGGTCCTCTGCCTGTTTTTAAAATCAGATTTTTTTTTTTTTTGGTGTGGAGCTGTATAAATTATTATATATTTTATATATTAACCATTTATTGATTATATTGTTTGCAAATATTTTCTCCCATTCACTAGGTTGCCTTTTTGTTTTGTTAATAGTTTCCTTTGCTGAGGAAAGTTTTTTATTTCGATGTAGTCCCAATAGTTCATTTTTGCTTTTATTTTATTTTGCCTGAGGAGGACCAATCCATAAATATGTTATTAAAGCTGATGTCTAAGAGATTACCACCTTTGTTTTCTTTCAGGAGTTTTATGGTTTAAGACCCCACATTTAGGTCTTTAATCCATTTTGAGTTAATTTTTGTGTACTGTATGACATAGTGGTCTGGTTTCATTCTTTTACATGTTGCTGTCCAGTTTTCCCAACATTATTTATTGAAAAGATTTTTCCCCATTCCATGTGCTTGGCTCCTTTATTATAGACTAATTGACCACATAGGCATATGTTTATTTCTGGTCTCTCTACTGTGTTCTATGGATCTGTTTTTGTGCCAGTACCATACTGTTTTGATTACTATAGCTTTGTAGTATATCTTGAAATCTGGGATTGTGATACCTTCAGCTGTGTTCTTTTGTCTCAAGATAACTTTGGCTACTCAAGATCTTTTGTGGTTCCATACAAATTTTTAAGATTATTTGTTTTAGCTCTGTGAAAAATTGTATTGGTATTTTGATAGAGAACCTATAGATTGCTTTGGGTATGCTACTGGACATTTTGACAATATTAGTTCTCCAATCCGTGAGCATGGAATATTTTTCCATTTTTTGAGTCTCATCTTCAATTTCTTTCATCAGTGTCTTATAGTTTTCAGAGTATAGAGCTTTCGCATCCTTAGTTAAATTTATTCCTAAATATTTTAATATTTTTGGTGCAATTATAAATGGGATTCTTTCCCCTAATTTCTTTTTCTGCTACTTTGTTATTATTGTGTATCAGGCACCTGGGTGGCTCAGTCGGTGAAGCATCCAACTCCTGATTTCAGCTCAGGTCATGATCTCAGCATTGTGAGATCAAGCCCCACATTGGGCCCCATGCTGGGCGGGGAGACTGCTTAAGATTCTCTCTCTCTCCCTCTCCCTCTATTCTTCCCACCCCACTCATTTTTTCTCTCAAAAACAAAAAAATACAATACAAAACAAAACTTAAAAAAAAAGTAAAGCAACCAATTTCTATATGTTAATATTGCATCTTGCAACTTTTCTGAATTCACTTACCAATTCTAGTAGTTTTTTGGTGGAGTCTTTAGGGTGTTCTATATATAGTATCATGGTATCTGCTAATAGTGATAGTCTTACTTCTTTATTACTGATTTAGGTGCCTTTTATTTCTTTTCTTGTCTAACTGCTGCAGCTAGCACTATACTGAATAAAAGTGGTGAGAGTGAACATCCTCTCACCACTTCCTGACCTTTTTCCTTTTCCCCATCAAGTGTGATGTTCACTGTGGGTTTTTCATATATGGCCTTAATTTTTTTAAATTGTTATTTATTTATAAGAGAGAGAGAGAGAGAGAGAGAGAGCAGAGGAAGGGCAGAGAGAGAGGGAGAGAGAGAATCCCAAGCAGGCTCTACGCTGCCAGTGCAGAGCCTGATGCAGGGCTCGATCCTACCAACCATGAGATCATGACCTGAGCCAAAATCAAAAGTCAGAGGCATAACCAGCTGAGCCACCCAGGTGCCCCTATATGGCCTTTATGATGTTGAGATATGTTACCTCTAAGCCTACTCTGTTGAGAGTTTTGTTTTGTTTTGTGTTTTGTTTTTTATCATGAACAGATATGACATTTTCTCAAGTGCTTTTCCTTCATCTGTAAGGTGACCATACAGTTTATATCCTTCCTTTTGCTAACGTGATGTTTCGCACTGCTGATTTGTGAATATTGAACCACATCTGTATCTGTGGAATAAATCCCACTGATCGTAGTGAATGATCCTTTTAATGTATTGTTGAATTCAGTTTTCTAATATTTTGTTGAGGGTATTTGTATCTCTGTTCATCAAAGATATTAGCCTTGGGGCGCCTGGGTGGTGCAGTCGGTTAAGCGTTCGACTTCAGCCAGGTCACGATCTCCCGGTCCGGGAGTTCGAGCCCCGTGTCAGGCTCTGGGCTGATGGCTCAGAGCCTGGAGCCTGTTTCCGATTCTGTGTCTCCCTCTCTCTCTGACCCTCCCCTGTTCATGCTCTGTCTCTCTCTGTCCCAAAAATGAATAAACGTTGAAAAAAAAAATTAAAAAAAAAAAGATATTAGCCTATAGTTTTCTTTTCTTTTCTTTTCTTTCTTTCTTTCTTTCTTTCTTTCTTTCTTTCTTTCTTTCTTTCTTTTTTTTTTGTAGTGTCTTTGGTTTTGGTATCCGGAGAATTCTGGCCTCAAAGAGTAAATTTTGAAGTTTCCCTTCCTCTTCTATTTTTGGGAATAGTTTGAAAAAAAAATGGTATTAAGTCTTGCTTAAATGTTTGGTGGAATTTACCTGTGAAGCCATATGGCCCTTTACTCTTGCTGCTTGGGAGTTTTTTGATTACCAATTCAATTTTGTTATTGGTAGTCCGTCAACTCACATTTTCTATTTCTTCCTGATTCACTTTTGGAGACTGTATGTCTCTAGGAATTTACTCAGGTTGTTCAACTCGTTGGCATATGGTTTTTCATAGTATTCTTTTATAATCCTTTGTAGTTCTGTGATGTCAGTTATTACTTCTCTTTTGTTTCTGATTTTATTTATTTGGATCCTTTCTCTTTTTTCCTGATACATCTTGCTAAAGGTTTATCAGTGTTGTCTACTTTCAAAGAAACAGCTCTTGATTTCATTGATCTGTTCTGTTTTTTTTTAAGTCTCTATTTCATTGATTTCTGCTGTTCCTTCTACTGGCTTTGGCTCTTTCTTTTCTTTAAAGAAACAAACATCGATCAAATCAGCGCAGAATAAATGGGGATAAGTGCTATAAAGGGCAATGTAGGGAGCCACAGCTGTATTTAACAAGGGTTGGAATCAAGTCTAGGAGCGCAGGGGAAGCTTCTGTAAGGAAGGTCCCCAAACTGAAATCAGAAGGATGAGTGAAACTTAAAAGTGGAGCAGAGGAGACATTCAGCAAAGGCCCAAGGCAAAATGAAAACAGGAAAGCATGAAAGCAAGAGTTTGGGCTGTAAGAGGGAGGAGGCGAAATGAGGGAGGAAATGCAGGAAGGTCACGTAAGTCCCTGTATAATTTTATCCTTGACAATGGGACATGATGAGTTGTAAGCAAGAGGAACACATAATCGTATTTGCTTCCACACAGTGGCAGTTTGGAGACTGGAATAGTAGGCAGAAAGAGCAGATACAGAAAGATGGTTAGGGGTGATTGCAAAAATGAAGCAAAAAAATGATAATATTTAGACCCAGGTGGTGGCAATAAAGATATTTAAAAAAAATGTGAGCCGATTCAAGAGCTGTGCTGAATTGGATCAATCCTCTCTCAAAGACTTATTCTTCCTCATCCGTATAGCTGTTTCTATTTTAGAATCAGTAACTCTCCTTTTTTATTTTTTTATTTTTGAGTATAGTTGCCACACAATATTACATTAGTTACAGATGTACTGTGCAGTGATTCAACTTCTGTACACATTTTGCTGCGCTCACCCCAAGTGCAGCACCCATCTGCCACCATACGACACTAGTATAATATCATTGACTATATTCCCTGTGCTGGATCTTTTATTCCTATGACTTATTCACTGCATAACTGGAAGCCTGTATCTCCCACTCCCTTGGCCCATTTTGCCCACCCTCTCTCCCCTCCTCCCTCTGGCAACCATCAGTTTGTTCTTTTTATTTGTAGGTCTGATTCTGCTTTTTATTTGTTCTTTAGTTTTGTTTTTTAGATTCCACCGGTGAGTGAAATTATAGGGTATTCGTCTTTCTCTGGCTCACTTATTGCACTTATCATTATACCCTGTAGGCCCATCCATGTTGCAATCTTTTTTATGGCTGTGTAATATTCTGTCGTGTGTATATACATATATATATGTATATGTATGTATATATGTATATGTATACACACCACATCTTCTCTATCCATTTATCTATTGATGGATACTTAGGTTCAGTAACTCTTTATGTGTTTTTCTTCCCTACGAGACAATAAACTACTCAAGGGCAAGTGTAATGCCCTTGATGTTTGTATCCCCAGCACTTGGCACAGATAGCGCTTACCGCCAAGAAGTCCCTCCGTAAAGGTACGTGAAATGATTGATGCCTAGTTAATCCAGATATTGGAATGGACGGGGGCATGCTTCACAAGAAGACGAACAAACAGAGAACTGACGTGGAGGTTATAGACAGGCAAAGATACGAGCAAAAATGGTAGATGAGATGATTCCATGATGAAGAAAATGTTTATACTTAGGAGACAGCAGTCACTCTTATTTTTTTTTTCTGCTATGCAGTACTACACCCAATGAACTTGATCCTTCCAGTAACACTCTATAATAGTCCAGTGTTAATCCCTCTCAATTAGTTATATCTTATAACTACCCACTCACAATGGTATATGTTCCCATTTGTGGACCTGGAGTAAAAATTTAGAAGAAGTTGTCATGTACTTAATCAACTATAAAATACAAGAATCCCAAGGTGAGAGTTTCCCTCCCTTGGTGTATCCCTTTCTGGTGTACTGGGGCTCCTCGGAGAACACCTATGCCTCTAATACTCCGAATACCACAGCTGGACTGCAGGGCCGCACAGGCTAAGGGGCTCAGCACTTGGCACCTCATGTGGTTGTCACCCCCACCCAGGAGAGAGCATGCCAGCAACATCTACAGTGCAAGGGCCATAGACCCGAGAGTGCAGGCATAATGCATGCAATTCCACGGCCAGAGGCCTCCCTATACCCCAGGACACAGGTGGAACTCAGCAACAATTCCAGGTCATTTGCACCAATTCAGCCATCCATGTCCCTTGCAGGATTGTCATGGATAAGGTTACAACTGTTCCCAGGTCTCTCTGATGGAAGGAAGGTTTGGGTGCCGATCAGCAGGGCCTGAGTAGCCTTCCCCGCTCTCACTCTCTTCCTCCTTAGTTGCTTTTCTCACCCCTTCCAAACATGTTATACCTTGAGTTCCGCAACATGAAAAATCTGGAAGCTTGGGCTTTCTTGGTCCCCAGTGTCCAGCCATTCCTGCAGCCTCCTGGCACTGGGGCTTCTGGATGTTTTTCTTCACCCTGCTCCCTACTCCCTTCTGCTCCCTCTCCCTACTCCATCACACTCCCCTTCTACTCCATTGACAGCAGCACATACACAGTGACCAGAGGGACTAGAGAATTTCTATGTGGGAGCGACTCTGGAGGTGGACATCCAGAAGGTAGGAACAGCACTGGGAAAGAGCGTTTGTTGAACAACCCCGCTTTGCAGACATTTGCATGCACTTGGGGTGGTGCTGTGGTTCCCATGTTCCCCACATTCTGGTAGGATTCCTAACTAAATATCAGGCTGAAACTTTAAAAAAAAAATTATGCATTTTTGAGGGACACAAAGAGACAGAGTATGAAGGGGGACAGACAGACAGAAAGGAAGACACGGTATCTGAAGCAGGATCCAGGCTCTGAGCTGTCAGCACAGAGCCCGACGCGGGGCTCAAACTCATGAACCCCAAGATCATGACCTGAGCCGAAGTCGGACGCTCAACCGACTGAGCCACCCAGGCGCCCCTGAAACTTCTAATTACTAATGTGTACACTGGGAGCTAGCTCAGTTGGCTGAAAGTCAGCCCAGATCCTACTTCCCTCTTCTCTCCTGTCCCCTGTTGGAGGAGAGAGCTGGACCCTGACTCCAAATGCAGCCTACTGAGCCAAGGCTGAACTGAGAGATTGACTGCTTGATTCATTCTTTCCCTTGGCAATCATTTATTGACTTCTTCTTCAAGCAAGCTGCTAAGAATACAGGGGTGAATAAGGCAAAGTCCCCAATTCCTTAAGAAACTGTCAACCTAAATTGTGAGGAGCTGATAATTAAGTAAAAGCATTCATTTAGGATCAAAGAATTACAATTCGGGGTACAACAGGTTGGGGCAGCAGCCACAGTCAGGAGATTTTGAAGACAAAAAGGAAATGCTTGCCTATGTTGTTTACAAAGGATTTTGATTGGTGTTGGCTGCAGAAAACTAATCGTGGTTGACTGTAATTGGTCGCTAATGCTATCACAAAACAAAAGTCTGTTTTTGTAGCAAGTTATAGGTATTTGTGCTGAGTCCTTGGAGTATTTGCAGTCTGGCCCAGTTCAAAAGTTCATGGTTCCACCTGTGAGGCCCCGCATCGGCTCATTGCCTTTATGGCCTCCTGCCTCCATTTTAAAACCCCTTGATATGAGTGACCCCATTTCATTTCACCTCTCATAGAACCAAAGGTCTGATGAGAAAAAGACCAGCATACAGGCCATTGTGACGGCATGAAATACACACTCTCTGATGGAGGTGGTCACAGGGTGTTAGGGGACCTGCTGGGGGTGGTGAGGCTCAGCTTTGGGAACACAGAGAAGGAAGGACAAGCCCAGAGTCTGGACCTTTTTCTAATACCCCTCAGTGTCCTTCTTCATCTCCTAAGCATCCACTTCTGGCATGGAATGGGACTTTGCCTTGGAAATCAACGCTTGCAATGTCGGACCATTGCCCACTGTTGTCTTAGGCTCAGAAACTTACAAGGGAGTTCTCCAAGAAGTGCACGTGTGCCCAGGGGTGCAAAGCAGAGCACAAACAGCTATTTTTGCCTTCTCTAAAAATAGAACGGGCTTGGGCTTTTCCGCATTGAACATGGACAGGCACTTAGGTCCTCACCCAACATGAGCATTGGTCACTGTTATGCCCAGAACTCGTGATCCCCAAAGACCACTAGGGAGCAGAGTCCGATGCAAAAGCAAAAGAGCCTTTATTCGAGCTAGCTGGAGCTCAATCCCCTACCTGCACTGAGGCAGCGGTGAGATACTAGGGAGAGAGAGCAAGTTTCAAAAGGACAAAGGTTTTATTGGGGCCTGGGGGCAGTTGGTGAGGTAATGGCTATGGCCTCAGCCGATTGGCTGGGAAAGGGTCCGAGTCCTGTTAGGCAGGTGGGGGGAGGGGGGTGGTTACTCAAGGGGAGGAGGTGTGGTCAAGGTGAAGGACACAGAACAAGATGGAGTAGGCAGGCGTAGGCCCGCCCTTTCAGTCACTGCCTGGGGGTGGCCAAACCCCTCTTGCTCGCTGATTCCCCTCAGCTTCATGTGATGCACTGCTAGCTATGTGTGCTCACAATTTACTGATTATATTATTTAGATTTAACTGACCTGCACAAAAGAAACCACAGACTGAAGACAGCTCTTGTGATAGGAGCTCAAGAGAACAAAAAAGTGGAGGAGCTAACACTCCTGAAATGAACCATGTTTGCAGGTAAAAGTAATAATTACTTCATTTTTATGGTAGCCTTTATAAATTTCCATTTCACTTAAAATGTATAGTGTACAAAATAGGCCCATACAACAGCGTGTTCTCCAATCTATAAGTAAATATGGAAATTCACACTGTGCTTAAAAATGTTTCATTGATAGTGATGTTTCATTAAAAAGGCTTATGGACCCAGGGCACCTGGGTGGTTCAGTAGATTGAGCGTCCGACTTTGGCTCAGGTCATGATCTCACAGTTCATGGGTTGAAGCCCTGCACTGGGCTCTGTGCTGACATCTCAGATTCTGGAACCTGCTTCAGATTCTCCCTCTCTCTCTCTCTCTCTCTCTCTGTCTCTCTCTGCCCTTTTCCCGCTCATGCTCTGTCTCTCAAAAAAATAAATAAACATTAAAAAATTACAAATAAAGGCTTATGGACCCTCGTGTTAGATTGCCAATCCTCACCTCAAGGTAAGTAGTCCATCTGTCAAGTAGCTTATCTTGTCCTCACCCAGCTGGCATTAACTTTCCTCCACACCGGAAGTTATGGCATGAGTGAGTTCCATAGTAGAACACGGAAACAAAAATGATGCCATAAGTAAATTGCAAAGTACAAGCCAAGAGGAGCTCTTCCAGCTTCCTGGCTGACACCCCACACAGGTATGACAGGAACAGACAGCTCTATGCCTTCCTGGACACGCCAGGCCAGTCTCTCCCCCGGTGACAGGCACGCTGCTCAGCATCTGCTGAGAGGTGTCACCCAGCTCCACGATGGCTTTATGAAGTCTTCTCTTTGATTTGGCTGCTGGCAGTGTGCTGTTTGAAGTCTTACCTTGTTCTGGATGGAAACCATGTAAAAGTATCACATTCTATGTTGTTTCCATTCTAGACTATGAATTCACTGGCACACGTCCAAATCAAACCTCAGTCCTGATTTCCTCAATATTTGGCTCATATTTATAAACTTCAGAGAACCTCCCAACCAACCTGGCTTGAATCTAAAGCTTCTTTACCCACATTTGACACAGCCCTGCTTTCAAAACAGAAAGCTTGGAATCAAATGTTCAAGAATCCCCCACCTTCCTTCCAGTTGTTTGTTTGTTTGTTTTATTTGTTCTTATTTATTTTATTTTTTTAAATTTACATTCAAGTTAGTTAGCATACAGTGCAACATGATTTCAGGAGTAGATTCCTTAATGCCCCTTACCCATTTAGCCCACCCCCCCCAACCCCTCCAATAACCCTCTGTTTGTTCCCCATATTTAAGAGAATATGTTTTGTCCCCCTCCCTGTTTTTACATTGTTTTTGCTTTCCTTCCCTTATGTTCATCTGTTTTGTATCTTTGTATCTCATGAGTGAAGTCATATGATATTTGTCTTTCTCTGACTAATTTCACTTAGCATAATGACCTCCAGTTCCACCCATGTAGCTGCAAATGGCAAGATTTCATTCTTTTTGATCGCCAAATAATACTCCATTGTATATACATACCACATTGTCTTTATCCATTCATCCATCGATGGACATTTGGGCTCTTTCCATACTTTGGCTATTGTTGATAGTGCTGCTATAAACATTAGGGTGCATATGTCCCTTAGAAACAGCACACCTGTATCCTCCGATAAATACCTAGTAGTGCAATTGCTGGGTGTAGGGTAGTTCTATTTTTAGTTTTTTGAGGAACCTCCATACTGTTTTCCAGAGTGGCTGCACCAGCTTGCATTCCCACTAACAATGCAAAAGAGATCCTCTTTCCCCGCATCCTCACCAACATCTGTTGTTGCCTGAATTGCTCATTTTAGCCATTCTAACAGGTGGTATCTCATTGTGGTTTTGACTTGTATTTCCCTGATGATGAGTGATGTTGAGCATATTTTCATTGTCGGTTGGCCATCTGGATGTCTTCTTTGGAGAAGTGTCTATTCATGTATTTGTGTTATATGTAACTTCTGTATTGTTTGTTTATTTATTTAAAAAAAAATTTTTTTCCAACGTTTATTTATTTTTGGGACAGAGAGAGATAGAGCATGAACGGGGGAGGGGCAGAGAGAGAGGGAGACACAGAATCGGAAACAGGCTCCAGGCTCTGAGCCATCAGCCCAGAGCCTGACGTGGGGCTCGAACTCATGGACCTCGAGATAGTGACCTGGCTGAAGTCGGACGCTTAACCGACTGCACCACCCAGGCGCCCCTGTATTGTTTGTTTAAAAAAAAAGAAGAAACAAGACAATTTAGCTACTCAAATCAAGTAAGTTTCATAAGATTGTAATGATCTTGACAATCATTTTTGAAGCTGCCATAGCTAATCATGGTAGATCTAGCTATATGTCCTGACAGACACATGGAGAATATTAATGGAAATCGCCCCACAAAGTTTCTTTCAGAGTAGGACTGCAATTTACTAAGTGTTCTTCCTCACTTTCTGTAGAAAAGGTCATGATCCCTTTATAAACAAAGACTCTAACGCTTTCTACATATTGTATCTAATAAAACGCACAGGCAGAAATGAATACACGGATGCAAATATATTTGTATGCAAATACAGACGTGCGCAAATTGCCGAATGGGAGCAGCATTTTCGTGTGGTGACATGTCACACGGTCTGCCTCACGACATGGCAGAGTTAACACACCACCTGCGAAAAATATTGGCTCTGGAATGAATGCTTATATTGTAAGTACAGTAGAAACAGGCCATGTGTATTACACCTTATAAATGTAATACAGGAAATTAACATAAAGGCATTTGCAAAGTCAACGTTTATATAGCTCTCTCCCACGGAGAGTCCCAAGACTTGACTTCATCCCGGAACTGCCGGGTACGGATGCTTTATAAATTGATTCTTCCATCAGTCCTGTGTACACTCCCAGATTTGTTTTCCTTTCCTAATATTTATGATAGCACCTGCGACATATAAGCAGGAGACGCAGACCTCTGGCCAGATTCAAAGACCCATTGGAAAGCACGTGTGCCACCGCCCCCCATGCTGAGCCTGATAGAAAAGCGTGAGAGGAGCTCCTCCCAGGCTTCTGGCACGCGCGCAGGCTTCCTGTTACATGCTGGGATTAATGCTTGCAGCTGAGCTCAGCCTGTACTTTACAACTACACGGACAGGGTAAACGGAAAGGAACAACGTGGCGTTTTAGGTATCGGTGGCTGGCAGGCCACCCGCCAAAGGGGGGTCTTAAACCACATGCAAGAAAAACAGAAAGGGGAGAGGCTGCATAAGCACATGGGTTACAGGCTAAAAGCAACCTCCGCCCACTGCCTTTTACACTGAAGTTGAGAAACCGGCGTGGGGGGGGAGGGAACATGTCTTAACATACCCAGATTGTTTACCTAAATGCCACCTTTTTCTCTGCAAATGGCATAACCTTCTGTATCATTTTGTGGTGCACCAAGTAGACACAGACCTCAGTGTGACGTTCTCGTGATACCTTTGTCCTTTTCAAGGCCTTTGTCAGTGTTGAAACAGAGTTTCTTTAAATTTTTTTTTTTAATGTTTTCTTTCTTGAGAGAGAAAGAGAAAAACGGAGTACCAGTGGGGGAAGGGCACAGAGCGAGGGAGACCCAGAATCCAAAGCAGGCTCCAGGCTCTGAACTGTCAGCACAGAGCCCAAGGCAGGGCTGGAACCCTCAAACTGTGAGGTCATGACCTGAGCTGAAGTCAGATGCTTGACCGACTGGGCTACCCAGGCATCCCTGAAACAGAGTTTCTTATTCACAAATCAAGCAGCAAGATGAAATACTGATTCCTGAACCGAATGAGAGATGATTGAAGGGGTTCATCTCCTAGAAGGTAAATTGGAATGTCTCAGTTAGTTCATGGCCTTCCCCGACTATCTTCACTTATTTAACAGCGACTGTCAATCAAATCTAAGACACTGCTGATGGCCATGTGCACCCTCTCTTTATGTACCTCTAAAAAACAGAATGCACTCAGTTATAACCGACAGAGCCACCAACTGAAAGAGGCACACTGATGTCAGAGGTATCAGTGTGAAAATACAGGAGACGCGGAATTCAGGATCTAGTGTATTTATTGTGGGCCTATTACACGCCAGGTACCGTGGAGATTTTTTTCCTTTTATTCATGGAACTTGCTGCCCCCTCGGATATGGGACAAAACCACATCTGTAATGCCTTCAGTTTTTCCATAGGACCCACAGCAAGGAAGCCAGACACTCTCTCTTTAGTATTTCACTTTAGAAGGACAAGTTGGCCCTTCATGCCTGCTATGTGTAACAACACGTGAGCAAGTAAATAAAAGAAAATAGGAAGATAGTAAAAATCTTCAAAATAGCAAGCATATGAATTCTACAGTGCTGGAAACCTTCTAGAAACTAATTTCATGACTCCCCATTGATTCCTGTTTTGTTTGCAAATACATTTCCTGTATTTATTCCTTGGGAATAAATAGTACGGACTAGTTCATTTTTAGAAAAAATAAACATGTGCTGTTTCACAGACAGTAATACACTGTGGACAATCCAGATGGAGATCACACACTTTGAAGTAAGGTTTTAAAAACAGATTGTTAATCACCTACACTTCCCCAGGGAGAGTCTTAACGCACCTTGCTTTACAGGTATAGCCCAGAGGCCACTTTTCCTTTGACTGGGTTTGGTTATTATTTACCCACTGAGACCCACTTCCAAAAGTGACAAGGACAGAGATTTGAGACGGGCAGGTGGGCTGGAAAGAGTGCCTGTGTGCGCTGACTCCAGCCCATCACTCCTTGAGGGCTCTGCACTGTGTCTTTAATCCCTGGTCTGTCTACTTAGTCTGTGAACCCCAGGCTGTTAACAACCCATCCAAAGAAAAGGACTCAATTTATTTTCGCCTACTCTCTATGTTGGGAGCATTTTCTCATGCATCCGGATTGGAACCTGATTTAATTCTTTGAAATGAATTACAGTAAAACCTTCCATTGTGAGTAACTTGTTCTGCGAGTGTCCTGCGAGGCAAGCAAACGTTTCTAATAAATTTTAACTTGATAAACGAGCGATGTCTTGCCATACGAGTAGTGCGTGCCGCCGAAAGTCACATGATCACAACTGAGCCAATGGTTCTCTCTCTCTCTCTCTCTCTCTCTCACTGCAGGATTGTGGGTGACCATCAATGCAATATCACATTTCCGTGAAATCCTCAAAAGAAGGCAAAAGCAAGTGTCATTGGATAGGTTCCTTGTTAAAGTTGCGCAAAAAGAAAAAGATCCCATTGAGCCAATAGACCACAGTGATTCTGTGAGTGACAGTGAAAGTCGTCCTACACAATAACCCTCCTCTCTCTTGTCTCCCTCACACCAGCCACGAAGGTTTTCAAAAGTGCAGTTTAATTTCTTTGTTTTTCTTTATATTTTGTATTTTCTTTATGATTTTGTATTATATTACACAATTATAATCATTTTTATATGAACATCTTTGGGTTGTAGAACAAATCATCTGATATCACAAGTGCTTTGGATTACAGGCATGTTTCTGGAATGAATTATGGTCACAAACCAGATTTTACTGTATTTTCTTCATTTTGCTTCATCAAAGAAGGATGTTCCATTGAAAATGATGCACCTGGGGGCACCTGGGTTGCTCAGTTGGTTAAGCGTCTGACTTTGGCTCAGGTCATGGTCTCATGGTTTGTGAGTTGGAGCCCTGAGTTGGGTTCTGTGATGACAGCTCAGAGCCTGGAGCCTGCTTTAGACTTGGTGTCTCCCTCTCTTTCTATCCTTCCTCTGCTTGCTCTCTCTCTCTCAAAAATAAACATTAAAAAATTTTTAAGAAAATGATGCATTTGATTTCTGCCTTATCCAGCCTTAAAGAAGGTTCTAGATAAGTTGTTTGCAGTATTTTGAGTAGTAACATGATCTATAAAACTGAATGTACAACGTAAACTCAAAAATGTCACGTCAACTTCCTTACAGTAGTCACAACATTCGTTAGGGCGGTTCTCCAGTTCACAGTCCTGGGCTATTTTAGTTTCATTTTGCTTATTTACATTGTTTTTTAAAAATATGTTTAATGATACTGACATTTGCAGATTTGGCTGTGTACTGTGTCCATCTTTCCATAAAAACAGTTTGGTCATTAGTTAGCCCAGGTATTTTTATCAATGTTTCTCAAGATCAAGATTGGCCACCTCATTTTATTCTTTTTCTTTCTCCTTACAATGTATCTGACAAAAAAATAAGTCTTACATTTGTATTATGCTTTGCAGTTCCCAAGACACTTTCTCATACATTATTATATTTGAAATTCACAAAAATCTGGATCTTGAGAAACTTAACAGAAACCCATGGGGGAGGGGAAGGAAAAAAAAAGAGGTTAGAGTGGGAGAGAGCAAAAGCATAAGAGACTCTTAAGAACTGAGAACAAACTGAGGGTTGATGGGGGGTGCGAAGGTGGGGAGGGTGGGTGATGGGTATTGAGGAGGGCACCTTTTGGGATGAGCACTGGATGTTGTATGGAAACCAATTTGACAATAAATTTCATATATTGAAAAAAAAAAGAAATTCACAAAAATCTTTGTTAAGTGATCAACAAAAACCTTTTAGGCATAAAGCTTTCATTTGTATATTCATACTGATGATGGTTCATCAGTAGACCTTCCAGTTTTCTGTCAGTTTTTACACTAAAAGATGTAGACAAAATAATCTTCAAACACAAACTTAAGAAAGACTGTTGTCAGGACATATTACAGAATAAGATTTTTTCTCCTCCCAACTATGTAAATAATAAGAATGATTAAATTCCATTCAAGTGTCTAAACACAGAGCATCAAAACACAAAGTGCTACTTATAATTTGAGCATGGCAGCATGAAGCTGACATTTACACCTTCTTTACTGGGAAATCACTTAATTGCCATGAGAAGATTAAGAAACAAACGGAAACTCCATTTGCAGTGGAAAAGCATATCACGAACCTAACACAAAAAGAGGCCTTTCCAAAAAGGGAAAATGGGGGACTTTCTAAAAGCCTTGGGGGAGGGGTGGGGGTGCAGAGGACACAGGTCTCAGGAAAAGCTGGGCTTCAAAGATAAGGAGTCCTTTGGACAGCTGGGCAAAGCTATCAAATCATTTACAGCATTTTCCACAGGACCTAATAGTTCGATAAAGCACCTGGGTGCAAAATTGATATACAGAAACCAATAACTTTCATGCATACACACAATGATTGGAAGACACAATAAAAACCCCACTTATGACAACACCAAAAGAGAAAATACGTAGGAATAAACTCAATAAGAAATATCAAGATTCCCATAAAGAAAAAAGCTAAATGGTTAGGAGGCAAACAAAGGAAATTTGAAGAAATGAAAACGCATACAATATGCATTACTTAATCCATTAGGCAACTGTTTACTAAGTACCATTTATGGCCATTTTGAGATCCTTCAGATATCTTTGTCTTTTGGTAAAGCAACCAGAATGGTGACCGTGGTCGTGGCTTTGCCAGCCTGAGTCTCTGAGTGATTCTGATAAGTAGAACCTACTGTTAACTCATGGAGGACATACATCACAAGAAATAAACCTCTGTTATTTAAACTTTTGAGATATTGGGATGATTTGTATTTCGTCATAACCTAGTCTCTCCTGACTAACACATTACCGGATAGTCTTAATTCAAGTAGTTTTATGTTACATTCCAATACCTCGTAGAGCGGGAGGCGGGGAGGGGTTGGAAAATTTTGGCTAGTGTTACTTGGATATTTTTGCATATTGAAGTTCAGAATCAACTTGTCCAGCTTCTCCCAACATACCCTTCTCATGTATGATTGGTGCTTTTATGGTCATTGTATCATATTTATAAATTAACCTGGAGAAAAAAAAATATCTAATTATGTTGAGTTTTCCTATCTTCTCTGTCAGAATCAGATTCCCTTACCACACAAAACTCACCCAGTACCAAGTTTTCTAACAATTAACAAAAGATACAAAAAAGAAACAGTGGAAACATATTGATGTCTGGGGAGTGCCAAATCCATCATATGTAATTCCCCTTTTATTCCTTTTGGAATGAGTTTGGATTTAAAGTGAATAACCCTCTATACAGGATGAATCAGTTACTCAATTTTCATGTCTCTCAAGGACTACAAAATTCCATTCATCAGTATAGCTGTGTTTCAGAAAGTCATTAACTGGAGGTTTCCTTAAATAAAAGATCATGTCTTTCCCACTAAAAGAATGCTGTAGGTAAGAAATTAGTACACAGCATTCCCTGGGACTCCCTCATTGATCCTTCAGCTGGTAAACTCGATCAGTGGGTTTCCAAGGAGACCTGGTCAGAGTCAAGACTAGGAGTGAGGAACAGAGATGCGGACCTGCTGTTATCCTGTACTTCCCATAGTCCCAAACTCCAGAATCTCATGCACACTGTTAAGTGATGACTTAACATCATCACAATCAGAAGAAAATTTTCTTGACTTTCCACCAAGTCTACTAAATTATCTGAAATTACATCTTCATTTTTCATACTATCTTCATCTGGCATTGGTATGAGATTTTACTCATAAAATAAATAAAATTGAAAAATTTGTAAAATACATTTGCAAGTTTCCCCTCTCTTTCTAGTCTCTGAGAGAGTTTTTGTGAGATAAGAATCTCTTAAGAATTTTTGGAAATTACCTATAAAATTTGACTGGGCAAATTGACTGGTTTTCTGATAGGAATTTAAATTTTTTTTCTTAACATTTATTTATTTTTGAGACAGAGAGAGACAGAGCATGAACAGGGGAGGGGCAGAGAGAGAGAGAGAGAGAGAGAGAGAGAGAGGGAGGCACAGAATCTGAAGCAGGCTCCAGGCTCTGAGCAGTCAGCACAGAGCCCGACACGGGGCTCGAACTCACAGACCGCGAGATCATGACCTGAGCCTAAGTCGGGCACTTAACCGACTGAGCCACCCAGGCGCCCCTGATGATAGGATTTTAAATTGCAACCGCAAATGCCTTAATGGCTATAGGACTATTTAATTTTCTGTCTTTTTGAGTGAATTTTGATAAATTTTACTTTTTAGGGAATCCATTTTATCAAAAGTTTCTAATTTATTAGAATAAAATTGTCAATTGTATTCACTTACTATTTTTTAATCTTGGGTATATCTTTGGTTATGTCTCATTTTCTTCTCTAGTGCTTATTTGTGTTTTCTTTTTCCTTCTCACGCTGTACCAGTTTAGACAAAGAAATGTCTTCAAAAAACAAATTTTTTTCTTAATTTTTTAATTTTATCTTTGGCTGATTTTTCTATTCTCTGCTCTTTATTACTTTATTTCTTCTGATTTGGGGGCTTAATTCTATTACTCTTTTTCTAATTTATGAGGTTGGACGTTTAAACTTTTTTTTCAAGACTTTCTTCTATTATAATTTAAGAACTTAAAACTATACATTTCCCTTCAAAATAGGTCGTTTATAATTTTGATTTATGATATTTATGTTATCATTCATTTTTAAGTATTTCATAACTTATATAGTAGTTTCTTCTTGACCTCTGATTTACTTAGAAGGGTTTTGTAATTTCCAAAACCATGGGGAAATTTCTGATCATCTCTTCGTTATTACTCTCTGACTTTATTACATTGAATACAAAGAATATGTTTATATAAGTTTTTGAAATGTATCAAGACTTGCTTTTTTGGCTACTTAATGTCCAATTTTTTTTTTGAATTTTAAATTTTCTTTAGTTTGTGTGTTCATTTTTTTTAATATATGAAATTTATTGTCAAATTGGTTTCCATACAACATCCAGTGCTCATCCCAAAAGGTGCCCTCCTCAATACCCATCACCCACCCTCTCCTCCCTCCCACCGCCCATCAACCCTCAGTTTGTTCTCAGTTTTTAACAGTCTCTTATGCTTTGGCTCTCTCCCACTCTAACCTCTTTTTTTTTTTTTCCTTCCCTTCCCCCATGGGTTTCTGTTAAGTTTCTTAGGATCCACATAAGAGTGAAACCATATGGTATCTGTCTTTCTCTGTATGGCTTATTTCACTTAGCATCACATTCTCCAGTTCCATCCACGTTGCTACAAAAGGCCATATTTCATTCTTTCTCATTGCCACGTAGTATTCCATTGTGTATATAAACCACAATTTCTTTATCCATTCATCAGTTGATGGACATTTAGGCTCTTTCCATAATTTGGCTTACCTAATGTCCAATTTAAAAAAATGTTCCATGCGTAGTCTATAAATGTAGGGCTTTCTTATAAACAGTATTTCCACAATCAGCTTTGTTAATTGCATTTTTTAAAGTCTTATGCTCTGGCCACGTTATGAAGAAACACCTCCACTTGTCCACTGGAACTTATCCTCTCTTGTCGATTTGAGGATTTACTTCTGCATTCGACCTCTCTCTTCTTGTATTATATTTTTCTCCCTGCTTGAACATTCCTGTAAACATACAAATATACCACAAGTGTTGAAATTCTAAAATATGTTCCCTTGACCCAACTTTCTCATACCACTGTGTCTTAGTCTGTTCAGGCTGCTATAACAAAGTACCATGGACTGGATGGCTTGTAAATAATAGAAATTTATTTCTGAAAGTTCTGGAGCCTCAAAGTCTGAGATCAGGGTGCCAGCATGGTCAGGTGGGAGATCTCTTGCAGATTTCTTATATCCTCATGTGGCAGAAGGGGTGAGGGATCTCTCAGGAGCCTCTTTCATAAAACACTAATCCCATTGATGAGGATTCCACTTTCATGACTTAAGAACATCCTAAAGTCTCCATTTACTAATACCATCATCTTTGGGAGTTAGGGTTTCAGTATATGAATTTGAGAGGGGCGCATTTACACCACAGCACACTACCACCCCGTTTCTGTGTTATTGAAAACTTCTTGATAATCTAGCTCTCCTCTAACTCTGTAGCCAACCTCTTTAAATCCTGCTTTTGTCCCTACCGTTCCCAAACTGTTCCTGCCAATAACCAATGGCATTCATGTTACCAAAGTTAATGGTCAATAACCACAGCAACGTTGAACACATTTGCTCATTCCCTCTTCCTTGCCTTAATCCCCCTGGCCTGTTTCCTTTATTTTCCTAAACTCTAAGCATTCCTCACATACTTGGAAACCATCAACAGATAGATCATATTTAAAGGTATGGGAATGGAGGTCACCTCTGGAATGACCATGACAAGTAGGAAAAGGAAAGAGATTGGGGTAAAATTTAATAATGGGAAGTATTATTAGGTTAGCCTAGCAAACTCTGCATAAAGACTTGGACATTTTGGGGTCTCATCTTCTCTCTCGTCCTGTCTGGTTTCCTCTTTTTGGGTGTCGGTATTATAGTCCATATTGTTTTCCCTCAGGCCTTCATTGCTTCTCTTTGTGTCTCTGTTTTCTCTCTCTCCTTTTCTCCCGACTCGATGGCTTTCTCCCTAGTTTTTTAAACTTTTTCTGAAGACTCTTGCAAAGTTTAATAACCATCACCTTAGTATAGAAATTTTCATGGTAGGTCACCTCCGTGGCACCAGCAAGCTTAGAGATTCAATGACCTTAGACCAACTGTGTGCATTTAGATCAATCAGTGTCAGCCACTTCCTCAAAACACAGCCTGAGCCATGATCTTCAGCAGAAAGCTAGGCGAGGGACAGTTTTCCTTAGGAGGGGACAGTGGGCATTGTCAGGTTACTTAGTTGAAGACCTTAGTACTGTGAGTGTTGACCATTGATCTCCATATTTGGCTATATTGTCTTATACATTAGAAAGCATTAAAAAATATTGAGAATTTACCTGAAATACTTTTTTTATTATTAATTCAAAATCCTTGAGAGTCGGGGCACGTGAGTGGCTCAGTTGTTTAAACGTCTGACATCGGCTCAGGTCATGCTCTCACAGTTCTTGGTTCGAGCCTCATGTCAGGCTCTGTGCTGACAGCTCAGAGCCTGGAGCCTGATTTGGATTCTGTGTCTTCCTCTCTCTCTGCCTCTTCCCCGCTCATGCTCTGTCTCTCTCTGTCTCTCAGAAATAAGTAAATGCTGAAAAAAAATTAAAAAAAAATCCTTGAGAGTCTGTTGACCATAATTTAAGAAATACATCCCATCTAATTTAAAGCTCAGTGATAATATTTAAATTATATTCATCACAAAATTGTGTAACATCATAGAAAAAAACTAACCAGACTTATTACCCTATTTACAATTCATGTACTTCCTCTGCCTAGATGTGGGCTATGCAATTTATCTCCAAGGAAGTGTGGTAAAATCACCCAGATGCTTAGGAAAACTCAATCTTGCTCCTATATTTAAATATGAAATTCTTTAATTTTGGCGTTGCGCAGCTGACATTATCACCACAGATATCATAAAATAAATTTTAAAAAATCAAAGGGATTGTGATATGCGTAATTTGAAAAATCACGAGTAGTTACTTGTTTTGAAGTCCTTGTACCTAAAGCAGATCTATTCATTACAGTCACTACTCTGTCTTACTGGACTCCAGTATGTAGCAAAGAAAGTTGGTACCTATGTGTGTGAGTGACAATGTGGTGAACAGCGTGGGTTAGGCTTCCAAGCCTGGCCCGATTGTTGACCAGCTGTGCTACCTGGGAAAAGTTACTTGAAACCCCCATTTCCCCAAAATGAATGATAAAAATGTTACTAACAATTAATGCATCTCAGCTGCTGTAAAACGTAACTGAAATAATAGGTAAGAAAAACTTAAAACAATGGCTAACACTTAACAAAGCCCTGTACACGTGTAATTTATATTTACCTTGGACATATATCTCCCAGCCTACTCGCCAAGGATAGCATTTCATTTGTACACACTTGCATTTAGCAAAATGTGATTGTGACAAGACTTATTAGATAACCCATCATATTAACAATTATAATAACATTAAACTCAAGCAATTTGTAGCAAATACAGAAACACATTAAAATGACTCTTGAGTTTCTCTACTAAGTGGGTGCTTCTCAAAATCTAATGTGCATAGGAACCACCTAATGCCCTCACTAAAATGTGAATTCTCACTCAGTAGGTCTGGATGAAATCTGACATTAAATGTCTAACAAGTTTCCATGTGACATTGATGCCCATGTTCTTTGGACCACAATTTGAATAGCAAGCCTCCAAAAAACAAGCTAAGAGTTGAAATTTAAATATTATTGTCGTGTGTATGGCTTTAAATTGAAAATGGAAAGGGATAAAATCAAGAATAAAGTGTGAACAAAATTTAGGCTAAGTGGTATATTAACTCAGGGTTGTCTACAAAAATCTCTTAAATAAATGGCTTTGTTGATAAAAACAGGTTAGATTATAGACTTTCATTCTTCGTCATATTCTCAATTCATACTTTGCACAAGCATATAGTGACCATGTTTCTTGAACTATGAAGTCATGTAATGTGGAAAATGATAACAGATGAGAATATTTGAAGCAAGGATGGTCCAAAACTTTGAGATGCATGACCCTAGATATCTGCTTTCAATGTTGATACACATGCACAGTCCCACAGTGGAATCCTTGCTTCCTGCATCTATTTAAAAAAAAAAGCTTTAAATAGATTTTTGGAAATCATATTTGCCTCTTCTTTCCAGCCTCCTGATGACTGTGTAATGGAACACATATTTCCTTTCTTATA
The DNA here is from genome assembly GCF_016509475.1 of Prionailurus bengalensis. Lineage (NCBI taxonomy): Eukaryota > Metazoa > Chordata > Mammalia > Carnivora > Felidae > Prionailurus > Prionailurus bengalensis. The sequence goes on along the minus strand of NC_057356.1, from coordinate 33,199,632 downwards.
CTTACAACAGAGTCGGTGTTACCTATATCAGAATGTAGACATTACACACACACACACACACACACACACACACACAAGACATTTTCCATCTCTACCACTCCTTCCAGTCAGTGCTTGAAAGGTGAAGGTGGAAAGATGACAGGACAAGGTCTGGCAGGATTTCTCCACCAGAGGTCAACATCAAAACCGTGGCCTTTGGGGTCAAGGGTAAGTGTGAGGTAAGGTTTTCATTCAGTCTTTGGAGAAAAGTTGTAACAAGTCGCCACCCCTGGGAGTGGACATTCATTGATTTAAATTTATCCTACGTTATAAATTGATTGTAATTTTAATTTCTTATACCTTCCTTTATAAAAACAAAGCAAATGAAGGTAGCTTATATAAATACATGCACACTGTAACAACATTTAAAATAAAAGCAATGAGGAAATCACAGAGGAAGAAGCAATAAAGTGATCAAAGCAGCAGTAAAGCCAATATCCAGATCTCTGCCTGGAGGTCTTTTACATTTATGAGAAATATGTAAAAAAAAAATAGGGTTCTGAGTCTTTTGGCCACTGATTAAAAGAGTTAAATAACAGTTATATGACCTGAAATGCCTTCAAGTTGACAATAAACAATTGGTCAGGGACCATGCGCTGTGAATGAGGGCAAGGAGCAGCTTCTTCTTCACGGAAAAGACACGGAAGGATAGACACAACACCCTGGAAGTTATCAGAGCAGTAAAGACAGCCCGAAGTTGCTAGTCTTTCCTCCTGTGCTCTCCCAAAGCGGACATGTAGTGTCAGGACAAAGCAGGATTCAGTAACAGCAAGTTCACAGTTCGGTCCAATCTGCAGATTGCTATTAGCCAACATGATGCAAGAATAGATTTTATAGTATCTAGAAAAATGCATTGATTGACAATTCTTTAGACAATCACCTATAAGTATTGCTCATGACACAGCTTTCATTAGGTAAGGAAGACCGTGGTTCAAATTTACACTCTGGAGTATACTGCATGGAACCATGTTGTTCAAATGCAAAGCAGTAGCCCTACCTGACTTGAGGGGCAAGGTGGGACTGTGGTCTTCCTGTGAAAGCTCGGTGGTGTGACAAAAAGAACACCTGGACGCAAGGCCACTCTGAGATGTGGCCCAGATGTGGACCATGGGGCTGCTTATGAAAATCCAAACATCCTTAAGAAACAATTCTGGTCGAACAAACTGGGGGATGCTGGCGTGGTGTTGGGGGGGGGAATGGGCTAAATCAGTGACGTGCGTTAAGGAGGGCATTTGTTGGGATGAGCACTGGGTGTTATATATAAGTGATGAATCACTAAATTCTAGTTCTGAAATCGTTATTACACTATAGGTTAACTAACTGGGATTTAAATTTTTTTTAATAAATAAATAAAAAGAAACAATTCTATTCCACCATGACAAGATGCTAAAGGGTCATCTATTCCCTAAAGTTCTGGGTCTTAAAGCAATTCTGTCAAAGTGGTTGTAGTAATTAAACTCTTTATTCAAATAAAATCTTATGTGAATGCCTTGTATCCATCAAGGCGACAGAGGTGTCTGCCCCCATTGAGGCAGGGACAGCCACACCCTTCCAGTCTTCCGTGGACTGCCCACAGTGGCCCCGGAGGCAACTCAATCTCAATAGCAGGTGTGACAAGATAACCCCACAGTCTACCGTCAAGTTCCAGAAAGCCGTTTCTGTTGAGGTTAACAAAAACAACCAGAAATCTTTAAAATCAAGAATCGTCAAACACCCACCATGTAACTGAAAAAAAAAAAAAATCAACGAAGCTCTCATGGAATATTTGTTTATTAAATTTTTAACATTTATTTATTTTTGACACAGAGAGAGACAGAGCATGAACGGGGAAGGGTCAGAGAGAAAGGGAGACACAGAATCTGAAACAGGCTCCAGGCTCTGAGCTGTCAGCACAGAGCCCGACCTGGGGCTCGAACTCACGGACCGCGAGATCATGACCTGAGCCTAAGTCGGGTGCTTAACCGACTGAGCCACCCAGGCACCCCGCTCATGGAATATTTAATACTAAGCAATACAACTTCCTGATGCACTCACCAAGATTAAATAGTTGCAGAGTGCATGTCTGAGCAATGAAGTAAGTTCATTAACTCAAGAGCAATAAAAAGTTGGCGAATGCCTAACAAAAATTATGTAATTTGACAATATTGTCAGCTGACTCTTAAAGCCTCATTGGTGACAGGGAGTTCATAACTCTTCAGCTTCACCTGAGAGAATGTTGTTGTCCTCTGTGAAGAATGAAGTCATTCCAAAGAGCTTATCTTTGAAATGTTAAATGTCGAAAAGTTTAAGTTTTTAAAAAAAGTGCACCCAAAAACAAGCTTAAAATTAAAAAGTATTTCAGAATAGATTGCACTTCACTCCGCAGGAAGTGTTTTTCTTATCCTTCAAAGATGGTGCCTGTCACATTTGACCTTCAAAATAAAATAAAGGATAGATTCTTTATATTTTTTTTTCAACGTTTTTATTTATTTTTGGGACAGAGAGAGACAGAGCATGAACGGGGGAGGGGCAGAGAGAGAGGGAGACACAGAATCAGAAACAGGCTCCAGGCTCCAGCCATCAGCCCAGAGCCTGACACAGGGCTCGAACTCACGGACCGCGAGATCGTGACCTGGCTGAAGTCGGACGCTTAACTGACTGTGCCACCCAGGCGCCCCTAGGATAGATTCTTAATAAGGGCCAGAAACTAGAAAGTTGGAATTGAGCTCCTTCCTTTTCTAAAGAAGACATCCAGATGGCCAACAGGCACATGAAAAGATGCCCAACGTCACTCCTCATCAGGGAAATCAAAACCACACTGAGATACCACCTCACGCTGGTCAGAGTGGCTAAAATGAACAAATCAGGAGACTCTAGATGCTGGTGAGGATGTGGAGAAACGGGAACCCTCTGGCACTGTTGGTGGGAATGCAAACTGGTGCAGCCGCTCTGGAAAACAGTGTGGAGGTTCCTCAGAAAATTAAAAATAGATCTACCCTATGACCCAGCAGTAGCACTGCTAGGAATTTACCCAAGGGATACAGGAGTACTGATGCATAGGGGCACTTGTACCCCAATGTTTATAGCAACACTTCCAACAATAGCTAAATTATGGAAAGAGCCTAAATGTCCATCAACTGATGAGTGGATAAAGAAGATGTGGTTTATATATACAGCGGAATACTACTTGACAATGAGAAAGAATGAAATCTGGCCTTTTGTAGCAACGTGGATGGAACTGGAGGGTATTATGCTAAGTGAAATAAATCAGGCAGAGAAAGACAGATACCATATGTTTTCACTCATGTGTGGATCCTGAGAAACTTAACAGAACACCATGGGGGAGAGGAAAGGGAAAAAAAGTTACAGAGAGGGAGGGAGGCAAATTATAAGAGACTCTTAAATACTGCGAACAAACTGAGGGTTGATGGAGGGTGGGGGAGAGGGGAAAGCGGGTGATAGGCATTGAGGAGGGCACCTGTTGGGATGAGCACTGGGTGTTGTATAGAAACCAATTTGAAAATAAATTATATATTAAAAAAAAAAAGGAATTGAGCTTCTTCAGCTAATTTCATTATAGACATATATCTAATTTAATATATATATGTATATATATATGTATATATATATATACATATATATGAAGAAAATTAAAACTAAATGGGATGTAACTGGGGGCGCCTGGGTGGCTCACTCAGCTAGGCATCTGACTCTTGGTTTCGGCTCAGGTCAAGATCTCGGTTTGTGAGTCTGAGCCCCCTGCACTGACAGTGTAGAGACTGCTTGGGATTCTCTCTCTCTCTCTCTCTCTCTCTCTGCCTCTCCCTGCTCTTTCTCTATCTCAAAATAAATAAATAAACTTAAAAAAAAAAAGGGATGTAACAGTGTCCAGAATTAGAGTAGCCAAGCTTGAATTCCAGAAGTTCCTTATTAGCCAGAGGAGAAAAACTTTTTTAAAAGAATTTGAGTGTAGTTGATGCACAATGTTACATTAGTTTCAGGTGTACAACTTAGTGACTTGACACATTTACACACTAAGCCGAGTTCACCACAAAGGTAGCTGCTGACTGTCCCATTACATCCCTGCTACGATATCATTGGCTGCATTCCTTGGGCTGTGCCTTTTTCTCCCATGACTTCTTATTTCGTACCTGGAGGCCTGTGTCCCCCACTCCCTTTCACCCATTGTCCTCATCCCTCCCTATCTCCCCTCTGGCACCCACTAGTCTTTTCTCTGTATTTACAGGTCTGATTCTGCTTTGTATTTATTCATTTTGTTTGTTTGGGTTTAGAGCCCACTTATGCATGGAGTCATACGGTATTTGTCTTTCTCTGACTTACTTCACTTAGTACAATACTTTCTAGGTCCATCCAAGAAAAAAAAACATTTTTAAAGTTAATTAAGAAAACAAGCTGCCATCATATGACCCATATAATATCACCTTAAGGGAAAAAGGTGACAGTCTTTTTAAAAATTGGGTAAACCACGTATTGCATCCACCAGGGACAAACATGCTCATATAATCACAAAATCGGTAACATACACAGAAATGGCAAAGAATATAATGTGCATTTCCAATTTGGCCTGAAGCTGTTTCAGAGGCCAGAAATTGTTTCCAGTTTTGTTTTGTTTTGCTTTCGACTTGATTCAACCACACAATAGAAAAAAATTATTCACACACTAACTTGGGGAGGCGTCATGTCAGATTATTTCTGGGAAGACGCTTGAGTCAGTAGACCGCACCCCTGATCTTATAGGTGAGAGACAGTGAGCACACAACCATCTGTGGGCAGAAGCTGGAGAATACGGACAAAAATATACCAGGCAAATGACTTTTTTTTTTAAGACAAATAAGTAAATGATTACATAAGGGATACTAGTACTCCAGTCACATGTTTAACTTATTTGCTATAAAATGCAATCCCAGCTAAAATTCCAACACCATTTTGTATAAAGTGGGAAATATTGGGGTGCCTGGGTGGCTCAGTTGGTTCAGCATCTGACTTCGGCTCAGGTCATGATCTTGTGGTTCATGCGTTCGAGCCCCCCATCGGGCTCTGTGCTGACAGCTCAGAGCCTGGAGCCTGCTTCGGATTCTGTGTGTGTGTGTGTTTCTCTCTCTGCCCCTCGCCCACTTGCACTCTATCCTTCTCTCTCTCTCTCAAAAATAAATACACATGAAAAAAAATTTGTAATCGAAGTAAAGTGTGAAATAGTAATTGCAAAATGTGGTGTGTGTGTGTGTGTGTGTGTGTAAAATAGGCAAACAGCCTAAATGTATTTTACGAAGAAGTAGAATGAAGGTAATATTAGATGTTAAAACACATTAAGTAATTACACTAGTGATGAATTCATAATTGGGACAGAAATAACCAGTCAACAAGACAGGCTGAAGTCGAGAGCACACACATGCATATATATGAGAATGTGATGTATATAACAACAGCACTTTACCTAATTATTGTATAATCTTATAAATGAAAAGTGTTTTCAAAATGGCACGTCCACTTGGAAAATAAATTTCCATTCCTATCTCACATCATGCAAAAAAGGAAGCTCTCCATGCATTAAATAGCTACATGTGAAACCGCAAACTATAAAAGCACTAGCAGAAAATATTGAAAGATGTTTGTATAATCATAAAATAGAGGAGCTTTTCCTAAGCTCTAAAACAGGAAAGCTTAAAGATTTGAATATGTTAAAACTTAAAGGTTTTGTACAATAAAGATAACATTTAAAAATTAAAAGACAGGGCGGCTGGCTGGCTCAGGTCGGAGAGTAAGCGACTCTTGATATCAGGATCATGAGTTTGAGCTCCGCATTGGGCACAGAGTTTACTTAAAAATAAAATAAAAAATTAAAAGACAGACACTAGGAACTTAACATTTAACAAAGCAAAGGTTAATTCTTATCCAAAGACTTCCTGAAAGTAAAGAAGAAAAAGGCAGACATAGGGGCGCCTGGGTGGCTCAGTCGGTTAAGCATCTGACTTTGGCTCAGGTCATGATCTCACAGTTGGTGAGTTCAAGCCCCTCATCAGGCTCTGAGCTGTTAGCACAGAGCCTGGAGCCTGCTTTGGATTCTAGGACTCCCTCTCTCTCTGCCCCTGCCCTGCTCACTCTCCTTCTCTGTCAAAAAATAAATAAATGTTAAAAAATTTTTTAAAAAATAGAAAAAGACAAACATAATGTAAAAGTGGATAAAAGATAAGAAAACATAGTTTTGTCAAATCACCTTAGCACAAATTTACAAAATTTGACAATAAATAGTGTTTATGAGATTGTATGGACAGAAACTCTCGAATACTATACAAAAATATTGGAATGAATTAGTATGCTTTAGTGTAATTTGGCTGTACCTACCCTAAGTTAAATGTTTTGTGCATATTTATGGCACAAAATGATCATATCCAGAGCTATAACTCGCATACGTAAAGATGTACATAATTTCAGTGAAATGTTTATCAGTGAAAAGTTGGAAGTGATTAGATGCCACAAAGTATGAGTATTAATTAATGAGTATTAATATAATAAGGATATATCTACATGTCAGAACATGAAAAGGTATTAGTGATATGTTATTAAAAATAAGAAACAGATTATAGAAAAATCAATACAGTATGATCTAATTCATTTTATAATACTTATAAATTTATAAATGCATAAAAATCCAGAAACAAAGCACACATTAACCCCGACCACCTTTATCTGGGATGTGGGGGAAAATGAGGATTGTTCTAAAAAGGGCTTTTCTCTTTATTTCTCTATTTAAATTTTTTACCATACTATTTTTAATTGAGATAAAATTCACCATTTTAAAGTGTGCAATTCAGCGGGGGGTTTTTTTGTATATCCACAATGTTGTGCAACTATCACCAGTGTCTAATTCCAGACTATGCTCATCATCCCACCAAGAAATCTCATGCATATTAACAGTCATCCCCCATTTCCCCCTCTCCCCAGCCCCTGCCAACCACTAATCTCATTTCTGTCTCTATGGATTTGCCTAGAGTAAATTTCATAAAATGGACTTTTTATGTCTGACTTGTCATAGCATCTATCAGTACTTTATTTCTTTTTATCACAGAATAAAATTCCACCGTATGGGGGTGCGTGTGTGGCTCAGTCAGTTGAGCACCCAACTATTGATTTCGGCTCAGGTCATGATCCCAGGGTCATGAAATCGAGATCCACATCAGCATGGAGCCTGCTTAAGATTCTCTCTCTCCCTCTCCCTCTGCCTCCCTGCCCTGCTCTCTCTCTCTCTTAAAAAAAAAAAAAAATCCACTGTAGGAATACACTCCATTTTACATATACATTTATCCATTCATTAGTTGATGGATATTTGAAGAGTTTCCGCTCTTTGACTATCATAAGTAACGCTGCCATGAACATTCACAGACAAATTGCTGTAGGAACACCTGTTTTCAGATCTCTCGAGTGTGTACCTAGGAGTGAAATTCCCGGGTCACATGGCAACTCTAACTTTGAAGGAAATGCCAAAACTGTCTCCAAACTGATTGCGCCATTTTTATACTCCCACCAGGTTCTCATTTCTCCACCTCCTCACCAACACTTGTTCTTTTTATGTTTGTAATTATAGCTCTCCTAGTGGATGTAAAGTGGTCTTCCCTTGTGGTTTTGATGTGTCTTTCCCTAATAACTAGTGACGTGGGGCACATTTTCATGGGCTTTTCAATCATTTGTGTATCTCTTGGGGAAAATACCTATTCAAGTGCATATTTAAAAGTGTAATTGTGCTAAAATACATATAGCATAAAATTGGCCATCTCAACCATATTTAAGTACACGGTTCTGTGGTACTAAGTACGTTCCCGTTACTGGGCTACCATCACCACTCTCCATCCAGGGAGCCCTTTCATCTTGTAAAACCAAACTCCACCCATTCATCAGCAATTCCCATTCCCTCTTCCCCAGCCTTGGGCAAATATGCCACATTTTGTTCATTCATGCACCTGGTGAGGAATATTTCCTTTGTCTCCACATTTTGGCCATTGCGAATAAGGCTGCTATGAACACGGGTGCGCACATACTCAAAGACAGACTCGCTACATCACGTGGTAATTCACCTTTAGTATTTTCGCGGAACCGTCCTACTGTTTTCCACAGGAGCCGTACCATTTTACATTCCCACCAACCACGCACACGGATTCCAGTTTCGCCACATCCTCACCAACACTTGTTATTCTGGGTTTGTTGCTTGCTTGTTTTATGGCAGTCATCCTAAAGGGCAACAAGTGACACCTCCTTGTGACTTTGACTTTCATATTCCTGAAGATTAACGATATGGAGCATCTTTCCGTGTGCTAACTGGCCCTGTGTACATTTTCTTGAGAGAAATGTCTATTCAAGTCCTTGGCCCATTTTTTAAATTGGAGTGTGTATTTTTGTCGTTGAGCTGAAGGTGTTCTTTATACATGGTCATAATTATGTGGGTGTTATATGTTACCACATATATATGTGATTTGCACATGTTTTTCTCCTGTGTTGCCTCTGTTGTGAACAGAAGTTTTAGGTTTTACTGGGTTTGTTAAATGAATTAACTAATTAATTAATTTGTTTTTTTTTTCAAGTTTTTACTTAAATTCCAGTTAGTTTCCAAAACAGTGTGATATTAGTTTCAGGTGTAGAATTTGGTGATTCATCACTTACATATGGACAGAAGTTTTTAATTTTGATGCAATCTAATTTATCTATTTTTATCTATTTTTCCTTTTGTTGCTTGTGCCCTTTGCACGTTTTCTAATGGGTTATCTGTCCTTTTGCTGTTGAACTGTAATAGCTCTTTACAGATTCTTAATGTTAAACTCTCATCAGACACATGATTTGCTAACACTCTCTTGGATTCTGTGACTTGCCCCTTCACATTCTCTCTAGCGTCATTCAATACCCCAAAGTCTTCAAGTCTGGTGAAGCACATTTATCTATTCTTTTTTTATTTGGTTGATTATGCCTTTGCTGTCACATGTAAGAAATGATTGTCTAGGAGTGCCTCGGTGGCTCAGTCAGTGAAGCATTGGACACCTGGTTTTGGCTCAGGTCATGATCTCACAGTTTTGTGAATTTGAGCCTCACATCAGGCTCTGCGCTGGCAGCACAGAGCCTGCTGGGGATGCTCTCTTTTTCTTTCTCCCCTCCTCTCTTTCTCTGCCCCTCCCCCCTCACACTGTCTCTGTCTCTCTCAAAATAAATAAAAGAACTTAAAAATAAAGGAAAAGAAATGATTGTCTATACGAGGTCATGACGACTTACACCCATTTCCTTTGAAGAGTCTATAATTATAACTCTTCCATTTAGGTCTTTGGTTTATTAGGGGTTAATTTTTGTGTATGACATGAGATAAGGGTCACCTTCATTCTCTTGCACGTTGTTTCAAGAACATTTGAGAAAGGGAGTACATAATCTTTCCCTCAACAAGTAGCTTTGGTATTCTCATCAAAGCCCAGTTGACCATAAATGTGAGGGTCTGCCTGAATAAAATACCTTGTGGCCCGCCTCTTGCTTCCCGAATCCACCATACTGGACCTGTGACAGTGTCCGGACACTCTCTGTAGCGTCACTGTGCATGCCTGTAGGAGGGCGCTTCCTCCCTCTGGCCCATCTCATGTAAGACACAGTCATTGGCACCCATGCCTTCCCTCCGCATTGAAAAAAATTCAAATGCTGTCAACTGAGAGAATGTGTATGTCAACACACACATACCTCTCCCAAATACACATGCCTTCCCTTTTGCCATTTAATGCAGTGCACGTCAAAAGTTAATAACATTAGAGAAGGTAGCAGAATCATTTTTCAAATGTTTCTCATGAGCGCCTTGAACAGTTGGCCACGGAGCGCTAAAGAGGACAGACATTTACATTCCGGCTCAGGAATGACTGAGAAGGTTCAGTGATATTGGAAGTGCTTTCAGATTAAGTACTCGGGTCAATAAAGTGGTGGAGAATCTTCAGGCCAAACAGCCAAAGAGTGGGCAGAAGTCTACCCGAAAGCTGGGGGCGCAGAAACACTCCTGCTCACGCCTAATGATTTCTGGCTTTACCAGCCTCCCTCCCACCACTTTTGTCTCTCCGTTGTTTCCTTACAATTAAGATAGACGCTGTCCTACCACCCTCCATATGCCTTTTGCATTTTCTGCTCTCTTCTCACTTCCTGGGGAACTTAGTTCCCCCATATGCGTCTCCTCCATCTCTTTCCTTTCCAAAACCTGCTTTGGAAAATGAGGTAATAAAATAACTCCAGTGGCATAATGGCTTCCCCGAGCCAATAGCTTCCCTGAGGATTTGTATTTTCACAGAGGACAAGGTACCTTATATTTAAAAAAAAAAAAAAAATCTCCAACTGTGCCATTCCAAATATCATCAAGCAGAAAGAGGATATGATTTTCAAAAATAGCAAACATTCCCGGTGACCTTCCATCCAGCTGGCGTCCAGCTGTTCTCTCTTCACCGAAGGCTGGTGCCATCCATGTTTCCGAGTGTCATTACGTGCAGTGAAGACGCCTTCCTAAAATAAATCCGGGAACCAGCTACATCTCTGACATCTGAAGACTGGCACAGTCTGAAAGGAGTTTATGCCCTCTAGCTCCAAACGCCAAACCCCTAAAAGCAAATTCTAGCAGCCCCTGGAAACCCATATATATATTATAAAAGTATGTATTTAAAACATTGCAGAACCAGAAGAAATGAAAATCTTTTTCCTCGGTGGTACCTGTTGGGTTAATCGAATCTCATCTAAACTAATGTATTCCCAACCCCAGGCACGGGGAAGGAATTTAAATTCAGTAGTGATTCAGATTCAAAGAAAAAACACAGGCATGTGTCTCTGGCATAAAAAGAAAGCCTGGGGACAGGATGTGGCTGTAAGAGGACTATATCCCCTTCAAACCCCTGGTTCCATGAAGCCTTCGGTAAGAAAAGATGAAGAGGTCATTTTCATCTGAGGGCCCACATGAAAGAATTTTCGAACTTAAATAGCTAGCAAAGGTACTGAGGACTTGGGGATGCTTTGATCTGTTATTTATTACTAGGGTGCTAAGATCAGCCTTATAAACAATCCACAATGTAGGAAAGTAAGTTAATAATCTAATGCTCTATTACTTTGCAGTGCATGTGACAATTCTTTGTCATTATCATAGCAAATAATAATACAAAAAACACATTATCCCTAGAGGATGTTTTATTCAGTTTCAGGACAGTAAATAAAGGAGATTGTAGATTGAAAATAACCCTAAGGAATAAATACCTAGGTTCACGGTTTGAGCACATGTTAACTTACTGGAATCTAAACTAGGGAAGACAGGGAAGGAGCAGATTAGGGAACAGGGTGGGGAGGCGAAAAGGAAAGATCTGTCTGGGACATGTTCGCTTTCAACTGCCTGTAGGAAATTCAAAAGGAGTGGTCAAATACACAGTTGCCTATACAAATTTAGAACCTGTAAAACTTTGGTGAAGAGATATACATGTAGGAGTTGGCGGCATCTAAATAGCACCAAAGTCACGAGAGGAAATGTAGACAAAGATGGGGACCCAAGGCAAAGGTCTGGGGTTTTCTCTGCAGTGTAGCTCACGATGCACACAATGAAAGAACAACAGAGCCGATTTTGCTTATAAGGGGTTTCCTAGAAACCGGCCCCCTGCAGCACAGGCCAGGGCGGGGAGCGGGGACAGTAGATGTAGAAGGGGAAACTGAGACTACTATCCAGCACATCTGATCAACAACTGACCGTGCACATAGTTGCTGTCCACTTGCAGACGTCACTAACCCAGCGTGTATATGCCATTCAGACCTTGTCCTTCAAATGCAAACTTTTCTGGCTGGAGTAGAAATGTCTAATCCAGTTTTGCCTGTCACTATCTTGATCTAGAGGGCAGGATTTGTACCATACCTTTAATATTTTATTGAATATTCCATTCTTTGTTTTGTAAAATGATTGGAAAAAAGAAACATACAGACTGATGCTATTCATGGGAAACGTAAGCCTTACGGTTGTATGCTATTGAAACAAAAATGGAAATCATGGCATGTCCTAATCAGAAGCCAATCTTAGCTTTCAAACAGAAGGGCAGTATGAAGGAAAGCGTGAAATTAAAAAAAAAATTGCATAAGATGCATAAAAACAGTGCCAATAATATGTGTCTAAATAGAAAGATTTATTTAGGGATTGTAGATGATCTTTGGGCTTTTAGCAAACAGATTTCCCTCCTTATATTATTTGAACTTTTTAAGACTTTTCAAGAAAACATTCCCTATGAAATTCAGTAGGAGTGTGTCGTCTTATTTTGCGGAGTTTAGACAATGATTGACTTTTCAAAGTTCTTCTGAGGTGGTCCCAACTCTTGCGGTCACATATACCCGGACCCACATTGGCCAATAAAAAACTTGCTGGAAATGTTCTATATCTGTGCTCCCAATAGTAGCCACAAGCTGTGTGTGAATAGTGACCAGTGCAAATGAAGTACCAAATTTTTAGTGTTATTTCATTTGTATTAATTTACATTTTAAAGGACACCTATGTCTGGCGGCTGCCATACTGGACAGTGGAAGAATCTAAACATTTTAAGAGTTTATCTTACGTATGCTTGCATTACATATGCCAGTGTATACACATGAACACACAATCTAGATCGTCAGATGGGACACAAAACTGACATCCTAATTACTGATACTTGTAGATATCACCCACCATAGAAAGTTACCATCATTCAACAAATAATTATTGAATTCCAACTACATGCTCAGAAGTAGGATGAATGGATGGGGTGCCTGGGTGGCTCAGTCGGTTGAGTGTCCCACTTTGGCTCAGGTCATGATCTCACGGTCTCATGAGTTCGAGGCCCACATGGGGCTCTGTGCTGCCAGCTTTGAGCTTGGAACCTGCTTGGGATTCTGTGTCTCCCTCTCTCTCTGCCACTCCCTGCTCGCATTCTGTCTGTCTGTATCTCTCTCTCTCAAAAATAAATCAACATTAAAAACAATTCCTTTTAAAGGAGTGGGATGAATGGGTACCTGGATGAACACAGTTCCTGACCCTGACATTGCCTCTCATCTCACAACCGGAATAGGTGCCTATTTGGGATTAGATGTGACAGAGAATTAATAAGCAGCAGCATGTGACATGGTGAGGAAGGTGGGAAAACAGAATGCCAAAGAAGCCAGGGCAGGAGGTCCGGCCTCATCGAGGGAGAGCAGGGACTTTGGATGTGACTCAGGGTGACCACACGTCCCAGATTGCCCAGGCACTCCTGACTGATGCCTGCCACGGGGCATAATTAGCTCTCTTGTGCTTTTTGGCTCTCAGATGTACCCCACTTTGGTCTATAAATTACATGGTCAGCCCAGATAGGACGATTGGATATCTTTCTTCCCCTGGAAAAAGGCAAACTTCTTAAGGGCCTAGATAATTTTTTATACTTATGTATATTACATGACAACCTCTAGTGCAGTTTGGGGGACTTTAAGGAGCCATAAATAATCGGGCAATAATGCAATAATGCACGTAGTCCCTGCTGGGTGCCAGTGATTAGATTACATCACTGTCACATACATGTTGTGTCACATCAACCCTTTTAGACTTGAGGGATGGTATGCAGAGAGTTCAGGAAGGTTCATTCACGTTCAGAAAGGTTCGCTCATGCTCAGCCAGGTGGTACCTGGCACAGATGGACCTTGTCCCCAGTGGGTCACGCTGCCTGTCACAGCCACTTCTGCCACAACAGCCCTGGGTTTACTGTACAGCTGTCGCCTCACATGCAGCTTTGGGCAGAGGGGGGCCTAGAGGTTCTGAGGGGTCACTTGTCCCTTCTGCCCTCATCACCGGCCTCTCCCACAGGCTTTGCTCCTTGGGATGATGTGTCTTCATCCTACCTTGTGATCAGGGACTGTAGACTCTTGCGGACTTGGTCAAGTTCGATGCCAAGTGCCTGGGAAAAGCCAGGAAACCATGAGTCAAAGACTAAACAGAAAAGCTCACACAGACCCCTCTGCCTTCTGCATTCCACGCCTATCCCCCTTGCTCCCTCAGCAGGAAGAGTCCCTTCCACCCCATGCTTATCCTTCACAAAGTTGCTGTAACTTTTATACTTGCATTTTTTGACAGGTCCTTCCGTCATATGTAGTGTTAGTTTTTTTTTTTTTTTTTCAAAATGTTTTCTAAGTTTAAATTTAAATTGCCATATGTCCCCAAAGGCTGCCATATTGAGCAGCGACACTTTCGAAGTCCCACTAGCTGTGATGTTCATACCTGTCCTAAGAAATCCTCATATGTTTTTAGGGAAAGAAGTCAACAATTCAGTTGATCTTGCTCCGGTACAGGGCTGAGTGCTGTCCTATAGCTCATCTCAAAGAACTTACCCCAACTTTGTCAATAAAGAAAGTTCGCTCACACCGCTTAGCTAGTTACTGATGAAAGACGGGTTTGCACCAGATATATGTATTTTTAGAAGCTTGGTTCTCTTGTTCTCTTTTCCTGGAGGTTCCGTGTAGTGCAGTGGTTGAGAGCTACCCTAAAAGTTTTGCTTTGATGGGGCGCCTGGGTGGCTCAGGCGGTTAAGCGGCCAACTTCCGCTCGGGTCATGATGTCGCGGTCCGTGAGTTCGAGCCCCGCGTCAGGCTCTGTGCTGACAGCTCAGAGCCTGGAGCCTGTTTCCGATTCTGTGTCTCCCTCTCTCTGACCGTCCCCTGTTCATGCTCTGTCTCTCCCTGTATCAAAAATAAATAAAACGGTAAAAAAAAAAATTAAAAAAAAAAGTGTTGCTTTGGGGTCAGGCATATCTTGGCTCAAGTTCCACTTCTACAGATAACTTGCTTGTGGCTTTGGGTAGCTATCTAACCTTGCAGAGCATGCTTTCTTCATTTGCAAAGTGGGGATAATAAGAGCAGCTGCATTGCATATTATATATATTGCATAATACTGCATATTATTCCAGGTGTATTTCATGCTATTACATGTGCAGAACTCACTAACAGTATTATTATTACTTACATGCAAAAATTCACTTCAAATCATTCTTTAATTTAATCACTAAAGCGGAATCCCACAGTCTTCTATCCACACTTTCTTGGATTTCTTTGAGATAATGTTTAAGATGAAAGTGTAACACTGTATCTCTCTTTTTTTTTTTTTAAATCTCAGACAAGGGGGAAAATAAAAGCCTCTTACTCACTCTAGCATTTTTTCCCAGTTATTTTAAATAGTTTAGAGATTGTTTGGTTTTGCCTTCAATAGTAATGATTGAAGAGAGTGAGATTTCAACAACTCTCTGATATGGTGGCGAACATTTTCCTGCATGCCAGCCCTGGCCAGTCCCGAGAAGGTGACCTTTCAGTGTCTGAAAGGGAGAGGTCACTGAAGTCCTAGAAGTCGCCAGAATCCACTTGAAACTATGTGGCCTCAGAGTCCTAGAGTTGCTCCCAGTTTCCAGATCTTTCCCAGTGGAGCAATCCTGAAGGGAGGAAAAGAAATCATACTTTAAAGATTAGTCTTTCAATCCCTCTGCCCTGAGAGCCAATGATGCAGGCACATAACTTTTTAAAAAAATATTTGGCCCCGTGCTGCTGCTCTGTCAGCTATCAGATGTTACCAATATTTTATATTGATTCTATTATTTTTTTTCCAGAGGATTGTATCATAGTTAGCCAGGTACATATTCATAATAATATAAATTAATCTTGTTGACTATTATATTAAATTCTGGGGAATTGCTGACTGTCCTTCACAAAGCCAAGAATTTTTCTCAGATGAAGTTTTTCTAAACTCAAGCCAGATTTTTCACGGTTCATATGTCAGGCAGTTATGTTCCCGGGGCAAGGATCAAATAGCCTACAGTGCCTTCAGGCTGGTGGACGACATTTATATCAACTGTGGGGACAATGGGACATTGACGAGGGTGGGTGACGAGGGAAAGGCACGGTGCTGTGCAGTCTAAAAACTCAAATTTCTCTTACGAGTTTCAAAAGGATTGGCTGGCTCACGTGAGAAGTCGAGTGGGCTATAACAACCGCAAAGATTTCAGAAATCGTCTTGATTCCGAGCAAAACAATGCTCTGCAACCTTCCTGGGAATATGGCTTACCTCTGTGGAACACATATGTTAAGGTGGACAGTAAAGCCAGCCCACATTTAACACTGAAATTAGAATTACAGGTGACTGTGTGAGGAGAGGTCAGGCAGGAAAAAAGCCATGGGCTGGAGCCTGAGATGCTTGAGGTTGAAGCAAAGGACCCTTTAGTTCCCCACCTCTAGCATCCATTTGGGGTTGGCGACACTGGAGGGAAATTCTGGGGTTTCACCTGAGTGCCTTAGAGCCTATCGCTGCTTCAGCTACCCAACGCTTTTTCTTCGTGGAAACGTTATTCTTTTCTACCCAGTGAAGTCAACTCCTAAGTTTAAAACCGATGTCTGTGGGGCACCTGGGTGTCTCAGTTGGTTACGTGGCAGACTCTCGATCTCAGCTCAGGTCATGATTTCACAGTTTGTGAATTTGAGCCCTGTGTGGGGCTCTGCACTGACGGCATGGAGATTGCTTGGGATTCTCTCCTCTCTGCTCCTCTCCCGCTCTCTCTGTCTCTATCAAAATAAATAAATAAACTTAAAAAAAAAATCTTTAAAACCAATGTTTGTGTGGTTCTGATTCAACTATTATGGCTCCTCATGAAGCTTGAGGCCTAAGGAGTAAATGGTGTGTTGCAATGAAAAATGACTAATGGCAAAGAAAGATCTTATTACTAACAAAACAAGTAGTGACCCAAATCATGGATGAAGTCTTGCACATTGGGCTTAAATTTAATACATTTCTTTTTTTTTAATATGAAATCTATTGTCAAATTGGTTCCCATACAACACCTGGGGCTCATCCCAACAGGTGCCCTCCTCGATGCCCATCACCCACTTTCCCCTCCCTCCCACCCCCCCAATTACATTTCTTTTTTTTAACGTTTATTTATTTTGGGAGAATGAGAGAGCATGCGTGAGTGGGGGTGGGGCAGAGAGAGAGGGAGAGAGCGAGAATCTCAGGCAGGCTCTGCGACAGCACAGAGCATTACATGGGGCTCTATCTCACAAACCATGAGATCACGACCTGACCCAAAATCAAGAGTCGGTTGCTTAACCGAATGAGCCACCCAAGCAGCCCAAATTTAACACATCTCAATCTAATAAATTTTGCTAATTAAAATTTTTTTTAAATGTTTATTTACTTTTGAGAGACAGAGAGAGAAAGAGAGAAACAGAGTGTGAGTGTGGGAAGGGCAGAGAGAGAGAGAGGGAGACACAGAACCTGAAACAGGCTCCAGGCTCCCAGCTGTCAGCACAGAGCCCAACCCGGGGATGGAACTCACAGACCGTGAGATCATGACCTGAGCCAAAGTGGGACCCTTAACTGACTGAGCCACCCAAGCGCCCCTCAATCTTACAAGTTTTTAAACTTACTGCTGAGAAAAGTTCCAGTTGTTTACCAGAAAAGTCAGAGAGGCAGGAATTTTTTTTTTTAATGGCATTTGTCAAATGGATTATCAACCGGAGCACAGACCGTTAGTAACAGATCGGAACGGCATGTGGGGTATTGGTTTCTGAAAACGGTCTTCTCGTGGCAAAATAGGTCAAGTACTTTCGAGCTGCAGCCAAATGCAGGATGACCATACCAACTATAATTACTGTCGGGATCATATTGTTGGAAGGGGGGCTTCTGAAACTACTGCCACGTTAAAAATGAAGGTATTCTCAGTGAAGGTGAGGAAGATACCACTGTGGGAAAAAAACTAAAGGATTATAAAAGGAATCCAGGGGCACTATTATATTGCAAATCCTTGTCCTATATTTTGCTAACTGGTTTTGGGATTTACATTATTTTACATTTAAATTTGCACGTGGGTCAGTGGTAAGTTTACAACTGTCTCTGCTCTGCTTGGTTGACGAGACAGATCCAAGGCTACTTTCGACTTGGAGTAAGATTTATTACTCACAGAGATAATAGGTGCTACTCTAAAATTTGACAAGGCCAGGACCAGAAGGGGCTCTCCAGTGGCTCCCACGTCTCCCATTCCTGACCAACCTTCAGAGAGAGAGGGAGGGGTTCTAATGGATGGAGCGAGGGTCCCAGGGCAACACAGTCCCAGTGTGTATTGTGCTTCCAGACCCCTAAGACTCCAGGTCATGTCCAAGTTGGGGTGTCCGGTTGATTTGGGATCTACTACAGGACTGATAAGTTGCAGTGATTTGAGATTTGAGGAGATATTCGGAGGGGTGAATACATTGTGCACGTGGGATGGTCATGGATCTTTGGGTGCCGGAGCAGGGGTCACAGTAGACAGGATAATGGCCCCACAAAAGTGTCCACATTCTAATAACCAGAACCTATAAACATGTTACCTCACATGGCAAAAGGGACTGTGCAGATATGACTAACTGAAGGATTTTAAGTAGGAAGATGGTCGTGGATGATCTGGGTGGGCCCAGTGGGGAAGCACAGGGGGTCCTTGGAAGAGAGAGGCAGAAGGTGTCAGTGGGAGATGCGATGTGGTGATGGAAGCAAGGTGGGAGACAAAAGCTGAGACACAGACAGAGACAGAAGGGAGACACAGAATGAGCCAAGGTATGCAGAAGCTGAAAGAAGGCAAAGAAACAGATTTTCCCCTAGAATCTCCAGGAGGAACGCAGCCCTGCTGACAGCTTGATTTTAGGACATCTGATCTCTAGAACAGTAAGATTATAAATATGTGCTTCTTTAAGCTACTAAATTTGTGATCATTTGTGACAGCGATCATAATAGGAAACTAATACAGAAGTGGGTTGTTTTTTTTTGTTTTGTTTTGTTTTGTTTTTGTTTTTAAGTAACACAAGGTTTTTTTTAAGTCCTGTACTCCTTGGTCTCAAAGGGAGCTTGGAAATGACACTGGCATCCAGATTTTCCACTGCAGCGAATGTTGGCAGGATTCAGCCATTGAAGAGTAGGACCAAATCATTGGCAATTTAAAAACGGGTTCAGGCGACAGTAGTTGGTTTTCTTGCAGCTGCGGCAGCCGTTACATTGGGCTGGAGTCCAGAGAGAAAGGACTTTGGTCATTCCAAACTTTTGGGCTTTGGTAGCTACCTTCATGGCACCTCTTCTTCAGGGAATAATAATGGTTGGGGTTAGCACTAGTTCCCAGAAGGATGGTGTAAATCCTCATAATGTCACTCCGCTCACGGCTGCTAGTTTGGGCAACCAGGTAACTCCTTCGAGATCACCTTGGATGAGTCAGGGTCTGTGCTCCTGTCTCCAGACCTATTACTACATATGAGTTGGTGCCTTTTCCTTGGTTCAAACTCCCATCTGAATTGTAGTAGCTGCCAAACTTGCAGTTCTGTGCTCAGCCTGGGAGCCTGCCCTCGCGGCTGTGGCTAAAAGTAACTCAGCCTTCTTATAGAAACAACTGCATCTAACCCAACTTGACCGTGATTGATGCTTCTGCATTGCGGTTACACAGTTTGCTAAGGATACAGGTTTGCTAAGGATACAGTAATTTGGTAGCCATTCGTGCTGGTGGGATTTCTGTCAACGCCGTTTACAGAGCATGCCAGAAGCGTGGCTGATGAACCCAAAGGCTGTTACTGCTCATTTAGAACATTTTTGGTCCAGGACTTAATAGAAAGCCTGCTTCCTATGAAGCAGTTCCAAAAGAAGTTCCACGGCTTTTGGAGATTCCTCAACATTTTATTCCTTTACGAATTCACTTGATAAAAGGTGGCTACACCTCTTTCACTGTGATCTTCGTGGTCATTTACTTGCTGCTTTGTTACAAGTATTAACTCTAAAACACGGATTTCTGACTGGATGGCCATGTCATCAGCAAACAAAGAAAAATTTTTTTCTTTCCACCTGATTTGTGTGCCTTTTGTATCTTTTATTTGCCTTATGAACTAGCTGTACAATAAGAACAGAAATTCTGAGAGAGAACATCTTTGCCTTTTCTTCCATTTAGTAGAGTAACTAAAAGCTGTAGAAAAAATCTATAGCTATTGTCATGCTCCAGGTAACAGCATACATCATTTTTAAGTTGCAAAAATATATTTTTTACATTGCCTTTAGATGGAAATATGAAAACCTGGAATATAATGTTAGCTGTAGATTTCCAATACATATATTTTATCACGTTTCAGAAGTTACCTTTTATACCTTATTTTCAAGAGTTTTTTTTTAAAAAAAATCATGAATGGGTGTTGAATCTTACCAAATAACTTTTCTACATCTAGTAAGTGATGATATGGTTTTCCTCCTTTATTCCATTTATATGGTGAATGACAATGATTAGTTACCAGGTGTTAAGCCAACCTTCCAGGCTTATGATCATTTTTATATGCTACTGGATTTCATTTGCTGAAATTTTGTTAATGAGAGATATTAGTCTGGAGTGACCATTTCTTTTTTTTTTTTTTTTAATTTTTTTTTTTCAACGTTTATTTATTTTTGGGACAGAGAGAGACAGAGCACGAATGGGGGAGGGGCAGAGAGAGAGGGAGACACAGAATCAGAAACAGGCTCCAGGCTCTGAGCCATCAGCCCAGAGCCCCACGCGGGGCTCGAACACAGGGACCGCGAGATCGTGACCTGGCTGAAGTCGGACGCTTAACCGACTGCGCCACCCAGGCGCCCCTGGAGTGACCATTTCTTGCAATATCTTTTTGGAGGTTAGGTACCAAAATAGTATTATTCTCAAAACAATATTTTGAATTTGTTCACTCCTTCTCTCTTTTCTTTCAAAGAGTTTTGTAGAATATATATTACTTATCCCTTCCTTTCTGACCTGCCTGGCATCTGAATGCATTGAGAAATAAGGTGAAAATCAGTATCTGGAAAACCATAATATCTCCTAAATTGAAGGACACATGGGCCCAAAACCTATGAAGTATGCAGACTGTCCCCATTCTGGTGTCACTGCACCAGCTCAGGAGGCTCTGGATTGGCAGGATGGGGGAACAGGAAAATTCCTTCTTCCTCTAGAAAGCTTATTCCCAAAAAGAAAAAAAAATGAGGAACTGGGCTGGGCTAGATGAGCTCTGCTTAATTTTCTTTTCTTTTTAAG
Organism: Prionailurus bengalensis; assembly: GCF_016509475.1. Lineage (NCBI taxonomy): Eukaryota > Metazoa > Chordata > Mammalia > Carnivora > Felidae > Prionailurus > Prionailurus bengalensis. Next base: position 33,178,537 of record NC_057356.1, on the reverse strand, counting down.
TTTACTTTTTTTTTTTTTTAATTTTTTTTTCAACATTTATTTATTTTTGGGACAGAGAGAGACAGAGCATGAACAGGGGAGGGGCAGAGAGAGAGGGAGACTCAGAATCGGAAACAGGCTCCAGGCTCTGAGCCATCAGCCCAGAGCCTGACGCGGGGCTCGAACTCACGGACCGCGAGATCGTGACCTGGCTGAAGTCGGACGCTTAAACGACTGCGCCACCCAGGCGCCCCAAGTTTACTTATTTTTTTTGAGAGAGAGACTGTGTGAGCAGGGGGCACAGGGAGAGAGAGAGAGAGGAAAGAGACAGAGAATCCCAAGTAGGCTCCCTCCACACTGTCAGCGCAAAGCCCCATGCAGGGCTAGAACTCATGAACCATGAGAGATGACCTGAGTTGAAATCAAGCGTCGGATGCTTAACCAACCGAGCCACCCAGACACCCCTTAATTTTCTTAAATCTACTGTGGTTTTAAATCATTCCACCTCCCCTGAGCTGGTGTGGGTAAAGGGATAAGAGGAGGCTAGAAGTGTTACACTAATAGAGCTCCCTCAAGGGAAGAAACATCAGGGGTGGAGAAAAAGCATTCCACCTTGACAATCAGGACTAGGTAGAACTAGCACAACTGTAGCAGAGATCGCTGAGTACAAAAGATGGCAAGAATATCAGATGCCTTACCTTTTTGCCACGATACTATAAGCCCCAGCCTCACTTCCCAGGGCCAGGAGAAAGTGTCATGAAGGGAGAGGGACAGCAGCCTGAATAGGGCCAAAATGGGTGCGAGAGTCAGGTTGAAAAGCAGATGATATTGCGAAAGGGCAAGGAATTGTTTTGCTATCAACATAAGGAAGGGTAAAGTCAATTTCAGTGATACAGGAAGGAAGAAAAGCACATCATTGCATTGCCATGGTGCTTTTAACTTGTAACCTTTGCCTTTGTAAATATCAACACAAGCACTCTTTAATTTCAGAGAAAGTCACTATGAAACAGGAAAGCCAAGCAACCCTCTGCCCCCCCACCCCATTGGTATCCTGCTATATTTAATGGACCTAGTTTTATGGACTAAACTTTTCAAATCCAGATAATGAACTATTCCACAGCAAATATACGAGTCAAAAGGAAGACAGACTAGCTTCATTAAGTGTCAGACTCCTGTAGAAATCTGATGAGTTAAGGACTTTAAAGGTGTAGGTTTCTGCAAGTGACATATTTTATTTGAAGCTCTATTATAGCATATATTGCAGCCAGATCTCCTCTGGCTTAAACATTTTTAAGTTTATTTATTTATTTTGAAAGAGAGAGAGAGCATGGGAGGGGTAGAGAGAGGGGGAGGGAGAGGATCCCAAGCAGGCTCCACACTGTCAGCCACAGAGCCTGAGGTGGGGCTCGATCCCACAAACTGGGAGATCATGACCTGAGCTAAAATCAAGAATCGGACACTCAAGTGACTGAGCCACCCAGGCACTCCAACAGATCCCCTTTTTAAGAGTGAGGCGTCCATCCCCCCTGCTGAGAACATTGCCCGTTGCTGACCACTCATAATTGCATTGCTTCCTGGGAATTCTCCTGGGCCTCAGGAAGTACCCCACCAAAGTCATGCCCCCTCCAGGGAAGCCTGCATCAATGACTGGCTGATGCAAGCCTACACAGCCCTGACACTCTTTCTAATCAGGGGCTACCCCGAAGACCTATTCATCTCCAGAGCTCCCTGGTGGATTGGCTGCCACACCAGCCGCACCTGCATCATGTGTCGGCTTCCCCTCTGTCCTCTCTCTTCGTCACAGGGATAACTCCTGAGAGCACTCCTCAGAAGAACTTCCATAAACCTGTTTCGGAGTCTGTGTTCAGGAAACCCAGTCTAAGAGCATTGATACCAGGTGTGGACCTGGGAAGCATCCTCTGAGAGGGGATCTGAGGGTGGATCATCACCAGCACTGACGACACCATCTCTGGCCGTTGGTGGAATCTACACAGCCCCTAGCACGCGCTAGTGGTACAACCGCCCATTTCTTGCACTGCATTGAAATGGGATGGTGCCCCCATTGAAAGGGGGCGTACTGGCCGATGCGCTATCTTTTGCACTTGTGAGGCACGAGGGAAATGGTAATTATAAGGGCTATGGAGCCGCATGGATGTGAGAGTGCCACTGGTTTTATTGAAGAGAGATAATAACAGGGCAGTGTGAGTAATGAACAATGGAAGGTATCATGTGAAAGCCAGAGGGCCCCTTGGTCGTACTCCATGAAACCCTCATCTCCTGAGGCCGAAGACTAGCAGAGTGAAACGCCAAGCCCAAGACCTTATTGTAAGAATAGCAGAATTTCAGAGGGTAAATTCTCAGCCTGGCAGGTCTCCTACACAGTGGCCAGAGCCCCGGCGGTGAAGGACGGGGACAGTGAAACGTGGGAAGGGAATATCCGGCGGATGCAGTTAGGAGTTTTGAATTCCCAGCTTGCCTTGGACACATCAGGCTTGCAGAAATGACTCACTTCTCCTTGATTGACTCCCCCTTGTTTGGGGTTCATGCAGAGGTCCCAAGTGAGGCGGCCTCCTTATATGACAATGGTCATCCCCTTGGGATCAGCCCCTACCTTCCCTCTTGGCAAGCAGGCCAATAAGGAGATCCAAATCCCAGAAGACCAACTGGGAATGTAATGGGTCTACTAAGGAAATAGTGGGATGAAATGCCAAAGAATCTAAAGCACCAAGATGCTTTTAATGATTACATAATAAAACAAAAAAAGATTCTTATGTATTTTCCACGTGATGCAGGGGAAACTGCCTGCTATTTTCATGCTAAAAGTGGCCAGTACATCGTATCTTACAGCTAACCTGCCTCTCCCCACAAAAAGAACAAACAGTAATAATCCTTGCAAGAAATTATGACAGATTTGAACATATGACAAATTTCTTTGGTATTGCTCATTTAGTAGCCAGTGAATAAAATTTATTGAAGGGAGTTCTGGAAATCTTTGAAATGAATTTCCACAAAATAAAAGTAAAAAAATGTTCCTTTATTTTAAAATACGACCTTGATTTGTTTAAGGGGTACATTCTTTAGGTCTATGCAATAAATTAAACAATCACCTGGTTTATTCTGAACGAGAAACTAATGTACAGAAGCCAATCACTAAATTTTAATGTACTTGTGCCATACCAAAACATTTCAAACTGTACAATATATTGATAACAAACACCATTGAAACAGGTCCTACATTGCCTGATAATGGGTCTGTCATCACAAATTGTTTATTTGAAATAGAAGATCTCTGTGTAGAAAACAAGAAGAAACATAAGCATATTAATTGCACAACACTGCTTCCATTTAATCAAAATGTATTATTTGGCTAAAAGTGATATTAAATGTTTGGGAACTTGGAGAAAGTCAAGATTCAAAAGTATTCTCCTACTCACTGCAAGATAGAAAATTGAAGCAATTTACTATTCTTCCTGACAGATTATATCTATCTGAAAAAAAATTACTTCTAATTTATTTCCTCTATTTTTAGAAAAAAAAAGAATTTATTTCTTATAAATTTGTTCCTCTACTTTTTAAAAAAAATTTTTTAACGTTTATTTATTTTTGAGACAGAGAGAGACAGAGCATGAGTGGGGGAGGGTCAGAGAGAGAGAGGGAGACACAGAATGTGAAATAGGCTCCAGGCTCTGAGCTGTCAGCACAGAGCCCGACGCGGGGCTCGAACTCACAGACCGTGAGATCATGACCTGAGCCGAAGTCGACGCTTAACCGACCAAGTCACCCAAGTGCCCCTCTACTTTTTTATTTTTAATAATTGTGTTCCCCATTTTTCCAGCTCGACAAAACCCTTTTTTAAGAGTCATTCCAAGAATATATATAAATTTTCCTTAAGTGATCTCTAAGCAACATCAAGGAAAATTAATTTATTCCATTAATATTATTCTTCACAGACATTTAAAAAAAATCCCAACTAAGGAAATTCTGAGTATTCTAAAATTAAAACCAAGAAATTGGCCACATTTAACCTAGGTATTTTTTGTTCTTATAGATTCTTTTCCTAATGTTAACAAAGAACTATGTTAACTTTAAAATGCCATTATTTAGACTTAAGAGGAGCTTCATTTTTCTTTACTAAAATGCTGGCATTCATGCTCAATAAAATATTTAAAATATAAGCTTATCACATGAAACACCAGATATCATCCACCGTGATTACGGGATATAAGGAAGGTAGGTGTTCATGCAAGAAATTTGGAACTTTCTCCAAAATCAACCCACACAATTTTCCTTAACATCTTCTTTCTTCAGAGAACTCCTGAATTTCTTCTCCCACATGAAATGACTCGAAGCCAGGATAAAATATATGAAATAATTTTCTATACCGGATACCAGGCAACACACGACTGATCCTTGAGAGATGGGGAAAAAATGGAGTCCACCATTGTGCCATTTCACCACCTAGAGTGTTCAGGCAGCAACACCCCAAAATCCCCCAACAATCTCCTTGATTTGAGGAGATAGAGCTGGGAATCCAGGGAGGCCTCAGCGGAAGTTCACATGGCAGAGAACAGGAGAGGGGGGGAGGCGCATGCAGAGAGCATTCTGGACGGTCTTCAGTTGAGTTCAGATGGGTCATTGCACACTTGTGAAGAAACCACACACCAGGAAAAGAAGCACCCAAAGGAGTAGAGGGGGCAATCCTTGCACATCACACACAAACAGGCTTAGAAGAAGTTTGTGTCCCCGCCAGTCAGAGTATAACACTTGATCATTCATGGGGAGGCAGGTAGAATCCTCAGAAAGTTATTGTATCTACAAAACTTGAAACTGAGCCTTGAAAAGATCAAATTGTTTGTAGAACAAAGCTCAGAATATTAAACTACCCAGCACCCTACAAGGTAAATTTCACAGTGTCTGGCCCAGGCAAATATTATCCAGCATGCAAAGAAGCAGGAAAACGCAATCCATAATGAGAACATCAGTCCATGAACACAAACAGGCCAAGAAATGATATAAATGGTAGAATAGTAGAAAAAAACAGTAAAATGTTATTATCTATATCCATACGTTAAAGAAGGTAAAAACCAGTAAAATGTTATATCTATATTCATATGTTAAAGAAGGTACAGGAAATTTTGAGCATGTTAAGATACAGAATATTCCCAATTGAAATTCTAGGTAAAAAAAAAAAAAAAATGCAATGCCTAGGATGAACAGTACACTGAATGGGAGAAACTGTAGATTAGACACTGCAGAAGAGAAGATTAGCAAATTTAAAAACACAGCAATAGAAACTGTCCAAAATGATGAAACACAGAAAGAAAAATACCGAAAAATAAATAGAGCATCAGTGAGCTGTGGAACAACTTTACTAAGTTCCTAATACATATGTATGTAACTTGAGTTCCTGTAGAAGTGGCACAGAAAAAAAAAATCTGAGAAAATACTTCAAATTTTCCAGATTTCATGAAAACTATAGATCCGCAGATCCAAGAAGGTCAATGAAACTCAAGTATTAAACCATGCCTAACATTAGACCAACACACATAATCGAATGGCTCAAAACCAGTAATTAAAACACTTCTTTAGGTTTTTAAAACTTCTATTTATATTACAACCACACTGCACTGGAGCTAATATTTTGTCTGAAGACCTCATACAGTTTGTACGCATGAAATAAAGTCTGTAAATATCCCTTTATAGAGCAAGTAAATTTGGAAGATGGAGCAGCTAAAATAAAAACCTGGACTAAATCATGGTCAATTTATCACCAATTTATTAATCTTGACCATTTATATGAAAGAAACCATTATGGAAACCTTGTAACTACAAAAATCTCTCTCGTAGTTTGAGGTTAGAGAGCCTTTGGCAGAAATCCAACATAAATCTGCATCTGAATCCCATTGGCTATTGGGTAGTGATTTTTTTGTGGGTCAGGATTTTGTTTTTGCTTTTTGGTTTGTTGATTTTAAGGTTGGGGGGGGGGCGGGAAACCCAGAGAAGCAATGTAGATATTTATTTTGCAAAAGTAGAATTAAAGTGAACAAAAAACTGAGGTGACTGGCAATTTAGAGAAGAGAATCCAAATAGTAAAAAGACAGGAATTTGCAAAATGACTTAGAAGCTGAGTTCTGCCCAGATATTAGGGAATGGTTTCAGATGATACCAATTTATTCCTAAATCTGGTTAAATATTTCTGACATTATGTAATTGAATGGGAAAAGGAACAGAATGCAGCTAATAGGAAAACTATAATAATTACAGCTATCGGTTAATGCATCCTGTGCGGCAAGTCCTTTTATACAAGTTAATATTTAATCCTTAATACAACTGTGTCATGTATGAGGTATTAGTTATTAATCCTATTATTACAGAAGCAATAGCTGAACAAAACCTGAGGTTTTGAGATACTACCACGTATAGACGGTCCCCAACTTACAATGGTTCTACTTAGGATTTTTAGACTTTACAATGGCGTGAAAGCCATACGCATTCAGTAGAAATCATACTTTGAATTTGGAATTTCGATCTTTTCTTTTGCCTTAAGTTTTTATTTGAATTCCTTTTAGTTAATATACAATGTAATGTCAGTTTCAGGTATAGAATATAGTGATTCAACACCTCCGTACAATACCCGGTGCTCATCGCGACAAGTGCACTGCTTAATCCCCATCACCTGTTTGATTCTCCCCACCCCACCCCCACCTCCCCTCTGGTAACCAACCATCCATTTGTTCTCTATAGTTGTTTCTTGATTTGCCTCCCTCTCTCTCTTCTTCCCCTTTACTCATTTGTTTTGTTTCTTAAATTCCCCCAGACTAGCAACATGCGGTAGATACTCTCCTGTCGTGCGTCTATCACAACCACCCCATCAGGAATGTAAACAACGGACGCATAGCCGTTCCGTGTCTCACTTTCAGTCCAGCATTCAATCAATTACATGAGATATTCGACACTTTATTATAAGATAGGCCTGGCGTTAGATGATTCTGCCCAGCTGCAGGCTCATGTAAGTACTGTGAGCATGTTTAAGGCAGGCTGGGCTGAGCTCGCGTTCAGTAGGTTAGGTGCGTTCAGTGTATTTTCAATTTACGATATTTTCAGCACACAAAGTCGAGGAAGCTCTGCAGGCCATGCTTAGGTCGCACGGAGTATGAAGTGACACGAAATACAAGGCACACAACGAGGGAAGCCATGATCATCTTTTTCAAAACATATTTACACTGATAAAGAGAGCAAGACCTGTTAGATTAAAACTAGTTGAATTCTCATTCAAGCCTGCTATTTAGGAGGCTTTGCATTAGAAATGGACTGTTTCAATAGAAAGAACCCCTTGCATTAGAAGTAGCTATTGTTTTTACTTTTACAATCTTATTGGCTAAGCAATGTTGCATAAGAGAAAAGTAACTAAATGAACCGCCACTTCATGTTTTCTAAGTCTGTGCAGTGTTTTGAAAGTAATTAAAATTTTTGTGGCTTTTGGGTATTTGAAGTCATCAAGCCAACAATCTCTTCACCCTTATTTTCCTGATTCTCCCATTTCAATATTCATTCTGGTCACCAACTGGCTTATGGACTCATCTAATGAAGTGCAGAGCTCCATCAGTATTTAACATAAAACACATGGTAACGTACACACCCAGAAGCCATTAAATAACGTGAAATTCAGAATGCACTCCACTCCCTACACCTTGGAGTTCCAAATGTGAGCCAGTCACATCCATCGAGGACAATTGTGGACTGGATGTTGGAGTGAGACATTTGTAGAAAAACAATCACAGAAGAGGTTTCTTCAAGTAACAGATCTGTGCAAAGAAAATGACAACAGTATAGGGGCGCCTGGGTGGCACAGTCGGTTAAGCGTCCGACTTCAGCCAGGTCACGATCTCGCGGTCCGTGAGTTCGAGCCCCGCGTCGGGCTCTGGGCTGATGGCTCGGCGGAGCCTGGAGCCTGTTTCCGATTCTGTGTCTCCCTCTCTCTCTGCCCCTCCCCCGTTCATGCTCTGTCTCTCTCTGTCCCAAAAATAAATAAACGTTGAAAAAAAAATTTTTAGAAAATAACAACAGTATAAACAGCTTTGGTCTTTCTAATGCCCAATGAATTAGGAGAATTAACCGTAATTTTTAAACAAAAAATAGAATACACACAATAAATTCCTCTGCAATTCTACCAAAAGCCATTACTGCCTCTGTTTTAACTGATAGCCTCTTAGCCCAAGTAAATTTTGTGCCTTAACATCTAACTTAATTTAGATGAAATAAAACGGTGGGGGAAACATGATTTTTATCCCTCAACTCAGGTTTTGAACCTTTGCTCTCTTGCAAACTTTTTTTTTAATTAAAAAAAATTTTTTTTAACGTTTATTTATTTTTGAGACAGAGAGAGACAGAGCATGAACGGGGGAGGGTCAGAGAGAGAGGGAGACACAGAATCGGAAACAGGCTCCAGGCTCTGAGCAGTCAGCCCAGAGCCCCACGTGGGGCTCGAACTCCCGGACTGCGAGATCATGACCTGAGCTGAAGTCGGACGCTTAACCGACTGAGCCACCCAGGCGCCCCTGCTCTCTTGCAAACTTAATGTAATTTTTATTTATGGGATTTTTATGGTGATTAAATCAAACAAAGGACCTTATAGAGATAATTTAAAAAAAAACAAAAAAACAAGTGTACAAGGATCCATTATGGCTACCTCACTGCCTGGATCACTTCATACATTTCTGGTCAGTTTTCTCTTCTGTTGGTTGCCCCATCTCAAATCAGTCCATCTGAGATGTTAGCCTTCACTGGCTGCTTGCCAAGGCCCCTTGGTTGTCTTTATTTATTTTTTTAAATCTGTCAGTGGCAGATTTTTTTTCCAAAATTTTTTTTAACATTTATTTATTTTTGAGACAGAGAGAGACAGAGCATGAATGGGGGAGGGGCAGAGAGGGAGGGAGACACAGAATCCGAAGCAGGCTCCAGGTTCCCAGCTGTCAGCACAGAGCCTGACGCGGGGCTCCAACTCACGGACCGCGAGATCGTGACCCGGGCCGAAGTCGGACGCTTAACCGACTGAGCCACCCAGGGGCCCCATGGCCCCTTTGTTTTAAACAATGCACCTAGGTGTGGGGCTGTGCCTTGCTCTCCACCAAATCAAGTAAACCACCCTGGCAGAGAAGCTACTAGTTCTTGCTGCCTGCCCTGCCCTGTCCTAGAAGACTCCCCATGAGTAATGGACCTGACAGGAGGTGGGAAGGGAATGGCAGCAGCTCCTGGCTAAAATACCGCAAACTCCCATGGTGTTTACCAAAGATTCAGTAATTTTTCCTCGAATGAACCTTTCTCCACTGTTGTACATCTATGGTCATTTTCTAGAATCCTGCAATGATGGTTTTTGGCAATTTTGCATATTTTCGTCATTACTTTTGGGGGAGAAAATTTGCCAAGATCTTTACTTCCTCACACTGGAAGTCCATGGTCAACCTTTGTAGTTTTAAGAGATTTAAGGATTATTTGTTACCTAGCCTGTCCTGACTCATATAGCACATCTCTCTCTCTCTCTCTCTCTCTCTCTCTCTCTAGCTCTCTCTCCTTCTCTTTCTCTTTCCCAAATCAGTCACAAATATTTAAAACATTCAAAATTTAGGGGTGCTTGGGTGGCTCAGTCGGTTAAGCCTCTGACTCTCAATTTCAGCTCAGGTCATGATCTCACGATTGTGAGATCAAGCCCTGCATTGTGTCAGCATGAAGCCTGCTTGGGATTCTCTCTCTCTCCCTCTCTCTCTCTCTCTCTGTCTCTCCATCCCCCTCATTCTCTCTCTCTCTCTCTCTCTCAAAATAAATAAATAAATAAATAAACAAACATTTAACATAAAAACATTCAAAATTTAATTCCCACCTCTAATTTCACCTCCAACAGGTAAAGAGCTTAGAGTTTTCACTCCCTTTCTCACAAGATAAAAACTAAGCACCCTAAAACTCAATGAATTTGATTAGCGCCATCATAAAAGTGAGGTCACAGGATAAGCCACCACCCCAACATCTGGAGATACAAAAGAACACAAAGAATCACAGCTGAGGTCAGCTTACCTAAAGCAGAGCTTCGATACCAATAACTGGTACCAAAAAATTTCATAAAGGTAATTTTGATTAATCGCTGGAGGCTAAGTGTAGACTAGCTTGAGAATGAAAACTCTTAAGTTTTTTTTTTTTAATTTTTTTTTCAATATTTATTTATTTTTGGGACAGAGAGAGACAGAGCATGAACGGGGGAGGGGTAGAGAGAGAGGGAGACACAGAATCGGAAACAGGCTCCAGGCTCCGAGCCATCAGCCCAGAGCCTGGCGCGGGGCTCGAACTCACGGACCGCGAGATCGTGACCTGGCTGAAGTCGGACGCTTAACCGACTGCGCCACCCAGGCGCCCCTGAAAACTCTTAAGTTTTAATATGCTCCTAGAGTTGATCTACAAATTTACAGCAGTCCCAATCAATGTCTTTGCAGGACTTCTTATATGCAATGTCTTTGCATATTTCTTAGAAAACAAGTTTGTTCTAAAATTTACATGAAAAATTTAAAAAAAAAACAGTACTGCAAAAATGTGTTTGCAAAAAGATCAAAGCTGAGGTACGCCTACTACCTCATCTCTAGTCTTAATATGAAGCTACTAAGGAAACTAGGCAGGGGAATAGAGATTTCAGATATACAAATACACATTATAGACAATTGGGCTTTGGCAAAGGTGCAAAGGAAAGTCAATGGAGAAAGAATATTTTCAACAAATCGTGTTAAAATAGTTGGACATCAGGCAGTAATTTCTTTGATATCAGCTGAAGCAACATTTTTCTGGATATGTCTCCTAAGGCAAGGGGAACAAGAGCAAAAATAAACTACTGTGACTAATAAAAATAAAAAGCTCTTTCATGGCAAAGAAAGCCATCAACAAAACAACAAGGTAACCTAGTGAATGAGAGAAGGTATTTGTAAATATCTAATAAGGGGTTGATAGCCAAAGTTTGTAATGAACTTCTATAACTCAACGCCAACCAACCAACCAACCAACAAAATCAATCCAATTAAAAACTGGACAGAGGACCTAACTAAATACACATTTTTCTTTTTTTTTTTTTTTAATTTTTTTTTTCAACGTTTATTTATTTTTGGGACAGAGAGAGACAGAGCATGAACGGGGGAGGGGCAGAGAGAGAGGGAGACACAGAATCGGAAACTGGCTCCAGGCTCTGAGCCATCAGCCCAGAGCCTGACGCGGGGCTCGAACTCACGGACCGCAAGATCGTGACCTGGCTGAAGTCGGACGCTTAACCGACTGCGCCACCCAGGCGCCCCAATACACATTTTTCCAAAGAAGACATATCGATGGCCAACAGACACATGAAAAGATGCTCAACATCACTCATCACTAGGGAAATGCAAATTAAAACCACAATGAGATATCCCCTCATACCTGTCAGAATTGCTAAAATAAAAAAGATAAGAAATAAGAAGTGTTGGCAATGACAGGGGGAAAAAAAGAGCCCTCATGCACCGTTGAGAGGAATGTAAATTGATACAGTCACTGTGGAAAACAAAATGGAGTTTCTTCAAAAAATTAAAAATAGAAATACCATATAATCCAATAATTCTACTACTGTATATTTACCTAAAGAAAATGAAAACGCAAATTCAAAAGGATACATTCACCCCTATATATACTGCAGTTTTGTTTACAATAGCCATGCTATGGGAGCAACCCAATTATCCATTGACTGATGTTTGAATAAAGAAGATGTGACATATACATGCAAGGGAATATTATGTAGCCATAAAAAAGGATGAGCTCTTGCCATCTGAGACAACATGGATGGACCTAGAGGATATGTACTAAGTGAAATAAGTCAGGCAGAGAAAGACAAATACCGTATTTGTCAAAGATCTCCCTCCGTCTCTGTAACTTTTTCCTCCCTTCCCCTCCCCCATGGTTCTCTGTTAAGTTTCTCAAGATCCACATATGAGTGAAGACATACGGTATCTGTCTTTCTCTGCTTGACTTATTTCACTTATCATAATACCCTCCAGTTCCATCCACGTTGCTATAAAAGGCCACATTTCATTCTTTCTCATTGCCAAGTAATATTCCACTGTATATATAAACCACATCTTTATCCACTCATCAGTTGATGGACATTTAGGCTCTTTCCATAATTTGGCTATTGTTGAAAGTGCTGTTGAAACATTGGGGTACAAGTGCCCCTATGTATCAGCACTCCTGTATCCCTTGGGTAAATTCCTAGCAGTGCTATTGCTGGGTCATAGGGTAGGTCTATTTTTAATTTTTTGAGGAACCTCCACACTGTTTTCCAGAGCGGCTGCACCAGTTTGCATTCCCACCAACAGTGCAAGAGGGTTCTCATTTCTCCACATCCTCTCCAGCATCTAGAGTCTCCTGATTTGTTCATTTTAGCCACTCTGACCGGCGTGAGGTGGTATCTCAGTGTGGTTTCGATTTGTATTTCCCTGATGAGGAGTGACGTTGAGCATCTTTTCACGTGTCTTTTGGCCATCTGGATGTCTTCTTTAGAGAAGTGTCTATTCGTGTCTTCTGCCCATTTCTTCACCGGATTATTTGTTTTTCGGGTGTGGAGTTTGGTGAGTCCTTTATAGATTTTGGATACTAGCCCTTTATCCGATATGTAATTTGCAAATATGTTTTCCCATTCCGTCAGTTGCCTTTTAGTTTTGTTGATTGTTTCCTTTGCAGTGCAGAGGCTTTTTATCTTCACGAGGTCCCGATAGTTCATGTTTGCTTTTAATTCCCTTGCCTTTGGAGATGTATCGAGTAAGAAATTGCTGCAGCTGAGGTCAAAGAGGTTTTCTCCTGCTTTTTCTTCTAGGGTTTTAATGGTTTCCTGTCTCACATTCAAGTCTTTCATACATGTTGAGTTTATTTTTGTGAATGGTATAAGAAAGTGGTCTAATTTCATTCTTCTGCATGTTGCTGTCCAGTTCTCCCAGCACCATTTGTTTAAAAATTGGTAAAAATTTTAGTGGGCACTTCACCAAAGAAGATATATTGCTGAAAAATAAGTACAATAAAGAATACTCGGGGCGCCTGGGTGGCTCAGTCGGTTAAGGGCCCAACTTCGGCTCAGGTCATGATCTCACAGTTCGTGAGTTCGAGCGCCACATCAGGTTCTGTGCTGACAGCTCAGAGCCTGGAGCCTGCTTCAGATTCTGTGTTTCCCTCTCTCTCTCTGCCCCTCCCTGGCTTGGGCTCTCTGTCTCTGTCTCTATCTCTGTCTCTCTCTCTCTCTCAAAAGTATATAAATAAACATTAAAAAAAAAGAATACTCAACACCATTAGATATTAGGAAGTGCAAATTAAAACCACAGCAAGATGAATGAGATACTACTATAAAGTTTTTAGAATAGCTATTCAAAAGAAAAGTGACAATATAAAGTGCTGATGAGGACAAGGGTAATCAGAACTTTCGCACATTACTGATAATGCAAAATGAATTCACACATTACTGATAATGCAAAACTATGAAAAATAGTTTGGCAGTTTATTTTATTTTATTTTATTTTATTTTATTTTAGAGCGAGAGGAGAGGGAGAGTGTGCACACAGGCACAAGCAGATGAGGGGCAGAAAGAGAGAGAGAGAATCTCAAGTGAGCCTCACGCTCAGCGTGACATGGGGCTCAATCCCACAATCCTGGGATCATGACCTGAGCTGAAATCAAGAGTTGGCTGCTCAACCCACTAAACCACCCAGGGGGCCCCAGTTTGGCAGTTTCTTTTAAGGTTAACGCACAGTTATCATATGACCCACCAACTCCACTCTTAAGTTTTTGCCCTAGAGAAGTGAAAACTTCTGTTCAGAGCAATCTATACATGAATGTTGACAGCAGCTTTATTCAGAACTGCCAAAAATTCAAGCAAGCCAAGTTTCTCTTAATTGGGGAATGGATAAATAACCTGCACATATCCCTACTATGGAATACTTACGAGAAATAAAAAGAAACAAACAATTTAAATATGCAACAGCATGTACGGATCTAAGATGCATTATGTCATGTGAAAGAGGCCAGACTAAACCCATGCTATTTAAGGTGGGGTGGGGGGGGGCAGGGGGGAGGGAGCCAGACCAAATACTGTACAAGTCCATTAATGTGATAATTAGGAAGAGGCAGAACTATAGAACTGGAGAATAAATCATTGGTTATCAGGGGCTAAAGAGGTAGAGAGGAAAGTTTGGCTAAAAAGGTGTAGCACAGGTGGTTTGGGGAACCAGCACGATGTAAGTGCTCTGTGTATTGATTGGGTAGGAGACGGGCAGCTCAATGCATTGGTCAAAACTCACAGAACTGCACACCAAAAAGGCCAATTTTACTGTACATGAATTATTTTTAACAAAAACAATAGTAACAACAAAGATAAACAACAAAACAGACATAATACAATGTATTTTTGTCTTTGAAACTTGTAAATCTAAAATACATGACAATAGCATAACAGATGGGAGAGATTGGAAATGTACTTAAAAGATAGATTTTTATTAGCATAGATAAAAAGGCAAAACCCAATAATACATTAGCTATAAAATTCCACTTTAAAAGACATAACTAGCTTAAAAGTAAAACTAAGTTTTTCTGCTCATTAAAGGATATTGTGAAACTTAACAAAGAAGATACAGTCTGGGAGAAAATTTTATATATATATATCCCAGAATTATCTGACTTCTATCCACAATATATTTAAAATGCCTACAAGTCTTTTTTTCTTCTCTTTTTTTTTTCTTTTCTTTTCTTTTCTTTCCTTTTTTTTCCTTTTTAAGATAAAGAGCCCAGTCATACAAATTGGTAAAAATCTTGGGCAGACACACCACAAAGCCATGAATGGTCAATGAGCATTAAAAAAGGCTCAATATCATTAATCTTCAGAGAAATGAAAATTAGAGATGCGTTAAAAAACCACTACTCTCTTGAAAGAACAAGCAAACTAACAGAAAACTTTTTAGAGTGGCTAAAATCGGGGCGCCTGGGTGGCTCAGTCGGTTAAGCATCCGACTTTGGCTCAGGTCATGATCTCGCCATCCGTGAGTTTGAGCCCCGTGTCGGACTCTGTGCTGACAGCATGGAGCCTGCTCAGGATTCTCTTTCTCTCTCTCTCTCTCTCTGCCTTTACCCTGCTTGTTCTCTCTCTCTCAGAGTTTCTCAAAATAAAAATTAAAAAAATTTTCTTAAGTTTGCATATTTTTATTTCATTAATTTCTGTTTTTATTATTATTTCTGTTCTCTTACTATTTTGGAATCAGTCTTTTGTTCTATTCCTAAATTCTTGGGTTTTATTTTTAACTCAAAAATTTTAATTAATTATTATATGCAATTATATATAATATATAAATTATAATATTGCACATATATTATGGATTATATAAGGATCCTGGCTCTTTACCCTTTGAAATAGTAGTGTCTCCAGGGGAAAGGCAACATGAGCATCCAATAAAAAGTTTTATCCCTTTGAAATGTAAACACATTTCAAGAATAGAAAAATAAGAAAAATAATTCTCCAAATCTCTCAGATGATCTCAGGCTTATTCACTGTCCCTTTCTACTGTTCCAGGTCCCTAATCTAGCCCTTTGTCTCTCAGGGAGGTAAACAAACTTTTATCCTTTGGATGAAAGTAAATTAACTCTACCTATAAATAGATGAATTGCTGCAGAGGTAATACACAAAGCATATGAAAAATTAAAAAAATAAATAAAAATATTTGAGGAGTAATGTAAATATTTGAGGAGTAAAGTAAATATTTGAGGAGTAAAGTAAATGCTGGCTTCATAGCATGTCAATTTCAGTGCTTCAAGAGGCCAGAATTTTGCAGGAATAAGAGAAATCAAGGGAAGATTTATTTCCCCATGCATATGTTTTAAGGCTATAAATTTCCCTCTGTTGGTTTATTTAGCTATATTTCACAAATGTTGCCTTGGAATTTACATTCTCTTCTAACTAGTTTCTAATTTCTGTTGAGCCTTCCTTCCTTCCTTCCTTCCTTCCTTTTTTCTTTCTTACTTTCCATCTTTCTTTTTTCCTCCCTCCCTCCCATTTTTCTTTCTTTTTCATTTTTTATGCTCTTCTGTTCCACATGCATTTTTTTGTATGTGCATGTGGTGAACTATCGGTAGCAAAAAATTTGCCATTTCCAACATTTTTAAGTCCTTATATAATACAACTCAGTGGCACTGTAAGTTTTCACATTTTCTAATTGTTAGTTGCAAGGTTATTACATGTCTACTAAATCAATATTGTGTGTTCTTTAAATCTTCTATATATTTATTAACATTTTGTTGCTTTTGGTACCCAATATTGAAAGAGGTACAAATTTTCTTACTGTAATTTCACAATTTTTTACTTGTAGACATTAGCTTTTGCACCACAGACTTTTCCACTACATTGTAAGATCCACAATTATTTTATCTTCTCAGCAAGTTATTCATCTTGTTGATACATAACTATCCTAATTAACACTTACCAATTTTTGCCTTAAAATTTATTTAATTTTCTATGCTATTATTACCGGGACCAAATGGAGTGACCTAAGATAATGGAAGTTCCAGTAGATGGGACATGGCAAGATTTATTTTCCTTTCAGTGGATGGCCATGTGAAAATAGCTATTAACCTTGGGTGAATAGGGAATTCTTTGGAATGAAAAACAAAGGCAAGTTTTCATATGATTCAATCCTCTGTGGGATCTCTGTGCTTTCCCTTCTCTGTGGTCAGTGGACTTTTCCTGTGAAGATATGCAATACCCCGCCGTTCCATGTGGCTCTGACTCATCCTCTTTGAAGCGACCTGGGGTTTGGAAATTTATGACACCTGATATTTCTTATTCTCTCCTTCATATGTATGTTATTTTCAGCTGCAGAAAAGTGTTACACAAATGTGTTCTCCCAGTCATTACTCCCTTAAGATAGCTGTACTCCTTGATTCGCTCCTTGCCCATGGCGTTGGAAGGGAAGCCATGCTCCTTTTGATGGCATGTTCTATTTTTAAAGCAGTCAGCATTCATTGAGATTCGCCCACGCAGCATTCCCAGGAGGCATGGAAAGCCCTGCTATTCATATTTATTTTGGTTAAATTGGAACAAATATAAAATTAGATGGTGAGGAAATAGGTCTTGATCATGGCGGCGATGAGAATGAGTAAAAATTGTTGTGAAAAACTACACCTACATCTTGATTTTCACTTTTAGAGACTAAACTAAAAGGTTGAACTCATACCAACATGGTCCCACTCCTGTTTTGTTAAGCACTGTTTGTCTCTTTGACATGTCAAAGGAAAACAGCCTTTTATTTCAAATAGAATGTTGGATGCCATTCCCACTGTTCTCCATGTGAAACATAGCCTCTACCATTTTGCCCAGCAAAAACAGGCCCGCATTCTATCTGTTGCAGTTCACAAAATGACTTCACTCTATTCACTCCCCTTCTTCCTCTCATGGGACATTTTAATGTATCGACTTTAAAAAAAAAAAAAAAAGATTACTTATGCTACTAAAAGTTGTCCAATTCTAGGGGCACCTAGGTGACTCAGTCGGTTAAGCCTCCGACTTTGGCTCAGGTCATGATCTCGGAATTCGTGGGTTCGAGCCCCACGTTGGGCTCTGTGTTGACAGCTCAGACAGGGCCTGAAGTCTGCTTAGGATTCTGTGTCTTCCTCTCTGCCCCTCCCCTGCTCACGCTCTCTCTCTCTCTCAAGAATAAATAAACATTAAAAAAATTAAGCTGTCCAATTCTTTAAAATATCCCAACTTAACATCACTGGCTACTGCCACCGGTTAGAATCTAGACATAATCAGATAAACCTCAACCTCTGTCTTCCCATCTGTTTCCTGAGATGTATATTCTTTTGTAAGAGGTTTCCCACTGAATATGGTATTCCCATGTTTCCCACATATACCCTACCATCTCTCGGAGTCACTTCACAAACTGATAAATCTTCCTGCTAAATTCAACAGATTTGGGGGGAAAACTTTCTTTTGGATCAATTGATTCTTTTTTGTTTGTTTTAATTATGGTAAAATAACACATCATGTAAATATACCATGTTAACCGTTATTAAGTGTCAAGTTCAGTGACGTTAAATGCGTTTATATTGTTGCACAGCCATCACCACCTTCCATGCCCAGAGCAATTCCATCTTGCAAAGCTGAAACTCTGTCCCCCGTTAGATATAGATCAACCATTTTACATAAAGTAGTAGTATATGTGCTGTCGTAAAATGTCGTTTTTAACTGAACAATATACCACGATCCCGTTTCCATGTCAGAAGTTGTAATCTACATTATCATCTTCATGACTGGATTGTTGTCCATTAAATAATCGTGCAGGAATTTACTTAATCCATTTCCTATAAATAGAGGTATAGTATCATCTTTTTTCACATAATGTAAACAAGACAGCGATGAAAATATTCGGGCAAATATTTGTTCTTCAAGTTTTTATTAAATTCTAGTTAGTTAACATGGGCAAATTTCTTAAAGTACGATTTGAACTCAAAAGAATACCTACGTTCAGTGAAAAGGATTAAAATGTTAAGTGTTCTGTTTTTATCTTGAAAGTGAATCGCATAGGAGAACGAGAATGTCTATTTTAATGTGTATCGATGAAGTTAACAATCTTTTGATATGCTTGTTGGCCATTTGTAATTTTTTCATGAAGTGTCTATGTACATCCTTTGCATATTTTTTCTTTTTTAAAAATACCGCTTTGTCCTTACAATACTACTTATATGTCAACAATTTTGTTCAAACCATTTTCCTCTTTTGTAGTTTTTCTTTCAGTTTCTATGAAGTATCTTTTGACATAAGGGAGTTTTATTCTTGTGGAAGTAAATTTCTTTTATATTTTTTGTGGTATCTGATTTTTCCAAAATTCTGAGGTTCTCATCGCAACAAATATTCTTCTGCAACTGACACACACATACATGCATACATGATTATAAACTTAATTAGCTACACTTTCTAATGTTTTATTTTAAAATTTGGAATTCATTGTTACATTAGAATGAGGTAGTGTTTTCATAAATACAAATGCTCAGGTTTCCCAGTGCCATAGATCAAATATTTCATTTCCCTTTATTGATTAAAAAAATTTTTTTTTTAATTTTTTTTCAATGTTTTTATTTATTTTTGGGACAGAGAGAGACAGAGCATGAACGGGGAAGGGGCAGAGAGAGAGGGAGACACAGAATGGGAAACAGGCTCCAGGCTCTGAGCCATCAGCCCAGAGCCTGACGCGGGGCTCGAACTCACGGACCGCGAGATCGTGACCTGGCTGAAGTCGGACGCTTAACTGACTGCGCCATCCAGGCGCCCCTAAAAAATTTTTTTTAATGTTTTTATTTATTTTTGACAGAAGGACAGAGCATGAGTGGGGGAAGGGTCAGAGAGAGAGGGAGACACAGAATCTGAAGTGGGCACTGGGCTGTCAGCACAGAACCCAACGTGGGGCTTGAACTCACAGACAGAGAGATCATGACCTGAGCTGAAGTCGGATGCTCAACTGACTGAGCCACCCAGGCGCCCCTCCCTTTATTGATTTAAAATGTCATGTTTATAATATACTGAATCTCATAGGTATCTTAGTTTTATTTCTGGATTCTCTATCCCATAAATGGAACGACTAATATCTTACTGATAATACAGAGTTCTAATTATCGCACTTTAAAAATATATGTAATGCAGATAAGGCTTTGTACCTTCTTTATTTTCATTATTTTTAGATTTTCTTTCAGTTTTTTCAAGATAAACTTATAACGATTACGAGCAACCTGCAAAAGACTCTTTCTGATGTTGCCCTGGAATATACTAACTTCAGGAAAAGTACTTTTTAGTAACATGACCTCTTTATCCAAGAAGCAGGTGCATCGTTCAATTTGCTCAATTTTTCCTTTATGTTCTTCTACAGGTACAAAAAATGCTTGCTAATTTTATTAAGAGTATTTCATAATTTTAAAGAGACTTCTGTTGTCAATGGTTTATTTCTTTCTACTATATCTTATTATTCCTGCTCAAATAAAAAGTTCCTGTTGGTTTTAATATATTAATTATAACTAACAATCTCACTGAATATCTGAATTCAGTACTGAATATCTGAATTTAGTTTTTACAATTACAGTTTTATTTCTATGTGATGTCTATAACTTATGTTTGGTGCTACAGTTGTATGATCTAATACTTCCAGGACAATATTTTAAAATAGTGCTGAAGGGTACCTGGGTGGCTCAGTCGGTTGAGTGTCTAACTTCAGCTCAGGTCACCATCTTGCAGTTCATAGGTTCGAGCCCTACTTTGGGCTCTGTGCTGACAGCTCAGAGCCTAGAGCCTGCTTCGGATTCTGTGTTTCCCTCTCTCTTTGCACCTTCCCTGCTTGCACTCTGTCCCTCTCTCTCAAAACCAAATAAACATTAAAAAAATAAAAATAAATAAAATTGTGCTGAGAATAAAAGTGTTATTTTCCTCTCTCTAATAGAAATGCTTCTACCATTCTGTTATGAAGCTTAAAGTTGTCTTATGGTCAGGTATGTGTGTGTCCATATAAAGATATATATTTGTCCTTCTAAGCTCTCCACCTACTTCACTAAAGGTGTTTGGCATCTATATTAGAAATAGTTGTCAAATAGTTGTTATGTTACATTGAAAACTACAGGTATAAACACATAGCGTCTCCCCTTTGTTTTTTTTTTTAATTTTTTAACGTTTATTTATTTTTGAGACCGAGAGAGACAGAGCATGAACAGGGGAGGGCCAGAGAGAGAGGGAGACACAGAATCTGAAGCAGGCTCCAGGCTCTGAGCTGTCAGCACAGAGCCTGACGCGGGGCTTGAACTCACTGACCGTGAGATCATGACCTGAGCCGAAGTCGGACGCTTAACCCACTGAGCCACCCAGGCGCCCCTAGCGTCTCCCCTTTGGAACTATTTCAGTACTTCCTAACATTGAGCCATTTTGTACTCCTCAAAACTGTTTAAAATTTTTACCAGTTATTTATAAAAAGAAAGCACAAGAGGGGCGCCTGGGTGGCGCAGTCGGTTAAGCGTCCGACTTCAGCCAGGTCACGATCTCACGGTCCGTGAGTTCGAGCCCCACGTCAGGCTCTGGGCTGATGGCTCGGAGCCTGGAGCCTGTTTCCGATTCTGTGTCTCCCTTTCTCTCTGCCCCTCCCCCGTTCATGCTCTGTCTCTCTCTGTCCCAAAAATAAATAAAAACGTTGAAAAAAAAAAAAAAAAAAAAAAAAGAAAGCACAAGAGTTTACTAAAGTTGTAAGAACAGTAAATAAATTTTTCTATAATTCTTCACCTAGATTGATCAAATGTTAACCTCTTGCTATTTTTACCCCGCACCCATACGTTTATATTTACTGACCTATTTCAGAAGAAATTGCAGTTATGATTAATCTGTTCCTCTAAACACTTCAGAATGTATGCAGTAAAAACTAGAACATTCTATTATACAACCACAGGTACAATGATCAAATTTAGGACGTTAACAATGATATAACGCTATGACCCAAGCTATGGTTTATATTAAAGTTTTGCCAATTGCCCCAAATGTTTTTTTTTTTAATTTTTTTTCCAACGTTTATTTATTTTTGGGACAGAGAGAGACAGAGCATGAACGGGGAAGGGGCAGAGAGAGAGGGAGACACAGGATCGGAAACAGGCTCCAGGCTCTGAGCCATCAGCCCAGAGCCTGACGCGGGGCTCGAACTCACAGACCGCGAGATCGTGACCTGGCTGAAGTCGGACGCTTAACCGACTGCGCCACCCAGGCGCCCCACCCCAAATGTTTTTTACGGCTCTTATTTTTCTGATCTAGGATCCAATCCAAGCTTTCCCATTAAATTCAGTTGTTCCTTTAGTATATTTTAACATGGAGAAGTTCCTCAGGATGGTTTTCCCTTCATGACACTGAAATTTTGAACAACGTCTTTATCGTTTTATAGGATGTCCCTCAAAATGACCTTTTCTTGTGTCCTAAGGATGAGGTCCAGCATTTCAGGCAGGAATGCCATAGAATAGTTGTGTCTTGCTCAGCGTATCACAAGAAACATCCGGTGTCAGTCCATCCGTTTTTGGTCACGTGCATTTTGATAAGGTGATGTGTGCCAGGTTAAATCGCCATTTTCTTCTTTGTCATTGATAAGTAACCGGTGGAGGGAGGTAGACTTCAAAGACTGTAGAACATCTTTTGCTCATTTACATTTTACCCATGAGTTTCAGAATCCGTTTATGAGTTTTTCCTGAATCAAATAGTATTGTGCTGGTAGCAACATAGTGTTTCAAAGTCTGCCATTTATTTTTATATTTATTGGTTAGTATTTTAGTATAGAGAAGAGTTTCCCTTCTTCCTAGTGCCCTCCCTTCCTTCCTTCCTTCCTTCCATCCATCCTGTGGACACATGCGTTCTTTTATCCCCAGTGGGCTATAATCCATTACTATCCTTATTACATATTCCTTCATTGTACTGCCAGATTCCGTTTCTTAATATTTTATTTATTTGTCATCAATATTTATAAGTGACACTCATCTAGTTTTTATATCGTGTGCTACGTTTATCTGGATTTGGTACAGCTTTTATATAGGCACTGTAAGGATAATCAGGAAGCTTTAGAACAGTTGAAATAACATAAAAATTAATCTGGTTTTTTTTTAAGTTTGAAAGAATTTCCTTAGAGTTTATGAGATTGAGTAGACATTTTGGCCTCTCTGTCTCTGTCTCTCTCTCTCTCTCTTTCTCCCCTCTCTTTCCAGTTTTGTGGTTATACTTTTGTTTTTATCCTATATTTGATCTTGTTTAGGATGGACTTGTGTAAAGTACACTTTTATAATTATTTTAAGTCTTATAACTGATTATTTCTCCATTTTGGCATTCTTACACTCTTCTCCTTACCCATCCCTTGATTTATTTATCTACTGAGTTTTATCTAAATTATTGTTTATTTTCCTCTTGAAGGTATAGCCCATGATATATGCACCAATTCTGTAAATTTTTTACTTTTTCTGACTGACACTATCATCTTAACTTAGGTAATTTTTCCCTTTTGCTTTTCTTAGCTTTGTTTTCTGGTACTTTTTGACAACCTAAGTTTTATTCTGAATTCTATTTTTCTCTGAGTATAAGTTTGGCAATAAGTCATGGGTTTTTATTTGGAGTTTTCCCATTTTTGTTATTTCCTAAATATTCTGCAATTTCAGGCTTGACTTTCTCTTTGATCCTAAAGTTATTTTCCAGATGTTTTTATAAAATCAAAATGGTTGAGGTTTTATTATTTTACTTCCAAAGTTGGCACTTATTTATAATATTATCGCATAGCCAAAAATAGACAATTTTGCCTCTCCTTCTCACTTGCAATATTATTTTTCTTTGTAATCTAATATTGCGAGTTTGTATAAATGCCCCATGAACATTTGAATTGAAAGGCCAGTGTCTGTGTATAACGTATACATTTCAATGTATGTTAGATCTATTTGATAACACATCATTCAATGTCTTTCAATATTCAATGTTGGATTTTTCAATATTCAGTATTATTCAATGATAACATATTATTCAATCGTTTCACTCAAATATTCCATATATGCATTTACTAAATATTTGATCATCAAGGGCTGAGGAAAATGTGTTAAACTCTCCTACTTCCGTTTTTGTTAATTTGCTTGTGGCTCAAATTCAGCCTTATATTATAATCCCCTGCTTCTGTGTTTTAAAATTTGCCTGTTGGCTTTCTATCCAGTTTATTCTGGAAAGATCAAATTTAACAAATAAAATGTAGCCAGGTCCAAACAAAACCTGAGAGGTAAATTCCATGCTTTGCCCTATCCTGTGCCCTACTTCCTCCCAACCCATCCATTCCAGGGTTTCCCCTCTGCTCTGGATCAGTGTGAATAGGCTTCAGGAAGTCTTACCCTTCTGAGAACACCTCATTTTATGCCTACTGCAATGAATCGCAATGAAAAATTGCAGTCCCCATGACAAAGTGAGAAATATATTTGGGCACAAGGTATCCCATTGAGTTCCTGGGATCAGGCTGCTCCTAACACTCACAGCCTCTCTGTGATCCCTACTTCATAGGGGTCCTTACACCAGGCCCCCTAAAGTCCCATCCTATCTTTTATTTAAGCTCTAAGAGAAAATGCCTTTTCTGCACACACTGTGAGAGTATAGGCTAACGTTTATGATGGGCCCGGCACTGCTGAGGCTGTCAAAACCTTATCCTCAAGCAGTAACAAGTAACCTTTTCTAGATCTTAGCCGTGTAGTATTTGTTTTCAAGGTTTCTCGCCTTGGCCTCCAATGTTGGTATCAAGATTTCCAAAAATCACGTAGATACTAAACAATGGAATGAGGATAGGCAACCAGTTTTGCCTAGCTTCCACACCAGGACTGTTTCTCAACATTTGGGGGGCACATGAATCAACCAGGGGGCTCAGTTAAGATGTTCATTCCACCCAACTCTCGGCCCCCAAAGCTAATTTCTTAGGTCCGTCCGGGGCACACAAATCTAAGTGTCTACCAAGCAGCTCACTTAAGTCCGATGCAGTGTTACTAGTCTGCTCTTTGAAAATGGCTCACCATGCTGGTTGACTTTGGATGCTCTCACTTGCTTATAAGAACCTCAACTAAGAAGTAGATTTTGATCTCTGATATGAAAGACTGGCAAAAATGTCTGATTTTTCTGTGTTTTCCAGTGCCATTGGGTAAAATGTTGAAGAAAAAAAACTTTTGTTCTGAGTTATTCCTGCTTTGGGTCATTATAGTATCTAAGAAGGACTTTGCTCCATCAACATAGGTTGTAACTTAAAAATCATTCATCCCCAAGATCAAAGTTATTCGATATAGTTTTCCCTTTCATACATATGTCAAATGTAATATAAAGCAGTAGACAGAAAAAGAGAAAGAACAATGAAAAAATAAAGAAAATTTTTTCTTCTGCCATAGATAAATACTATTGCATCCAGACCACCCTCCCCCAATCCACCTTTGCCTTGAAGATATTTTCATTGAACACAGAGAGCTCTTTATTCTCCTTTCAACTGTAACAGGAAGAATAACTTGGGTGATGGTTTGACCCTTACCAGCTGGGTCACTTTATTTGATAGGAAAATACGAGCCATATATTTAAAAGTAAGTAGTAGCAAGTGACTGATCAATAACACCCTTCAAAGGAAAGACCACAAAATTGAGCCTGGTGGTTAATCCCAGCACAGCTCATTCATCAATCTGCAAAGTTCACTCAATTTCCCTCCAAAGGCTCACTTTTCACAATCACTGTAGAAAATAGTCCAAGAGCCCAGAGTTTAGAGTGAGGACATCTGGGAGGATTCTTAACTGTCTCTTAACTGGATGCTTGACTGTGGACAAGTTGCCAAATTCTCTGAGCCTCAATTTACCCATGTGGAAAAGAAACCATGCTATTCATGCAGGAGATTGCTGTGAACATTAAGAAAGATGAGGGACACGTGGGTGGCTCAGTCTGTTAAGTGCCCATCTCTTGATTTCCGCTCAGGTCACGATCTCACAGTTTTGAGATCAAGCCCCACATTGGGCTCTGTGCTGACAGTGCAGAGCCTGCTTGGAATTCTCTCTCTCTACCTCTCTCTCTCTCTGCCCCTCTCCCATTTCTGTCTCTCAAAATAAATAAATAAGCTTTAAAAAAATAAGAGAGATGATATATAAATATTCCCTCCTCCAACTTTTCTGACGACATTCTGGTCTGTAATGATGCAACAGCATAGCACAGGCAATCCTGAACTGTTATCTCTCCACAAAGCTCTTAGTTTCACTCGGATATAGCTACTCCTGATTATTCTCCCAACATCATTCCACAATTCCCCATCCTCCTGAAGGATATGCTGCATGTTCTTTATTAAATATGATTTGTCTACTAAATGTGAGATAGGTAACTTCAACAGAAAATGAAGGACATCTAACAACACGAGACATAAGAGTCATGGGAGGCCACAGCCTCTGGTCCAGGGACCCTCGGACTTTCCGGCGATGTGGTAGGAGCAGAGGTGGGAAGCAGATTAGGGAAGTGTAATGTACTCTTGGTTCACAGTTCTGTTAACCCCGGTTATATTGGCCGTACGTATCTCGCATCCATGAATGTTTTTTGAAGATGTTTTTCACTAAAAATTTGGAAAACCACTAAAACTGTCTGGCCTTTACATCCAAAAGAGTTGTCCAGATCACGTCTGCTGATCTCAAGACGCAGGATTAGGCCCTGGGTTTTCCAAACCTCAGTTTCCTTTTAATTCTAACATTCGTAGAGATACTGCATGTACAGAGACCCAAACTGGTTATGGAATAATTCAGTAGGGGATGGAGCTCCATGTGTCACATAACAAAGAAAGTTTTGACTTCTGCCCCCTTCCTACCCTAGCAATGTGGGAACCATCAAATGGTGTTATTTCTGAGAAATTAAAAACAAAAACCAAAACCATAATCGCCATTTTGAATTCACAATAGCTGGAATGGTTTCTTTTTGACACGAGGCTGAGCATTTACTTAAAAAGCTTTGAAGCACGACTTCTCAGTAATTCAGTGGACGGAGATTTCATTTCCTAAACTGCAGGCGTACCTGAATTTTTGGAGCCCCGTTGAATGAGCCTAAGAAATGCCTCCCCAACATCACAACTTCTATGTTAGCACCAAATCCTGCTTGATAGGAGAGACTAACGTGGCCATTCGGGGAGGGGGGACTTGGAGGTGGGGGTTGTGGTGGGAAGAGGAGCAGGAACTTAAGAGCAGCCAAGCGATGCTGTCACAAAACACACTCCTTGAAACAAGAGACCTGCACTCTAGTGGGTTTGGTTCCTGGTGAAGCTTTCGTTTCAGCCATTAATCTCTGTGCCCTGGGGGGCTGGGGGGGTGTAAAAACCAAGTTGTGTTGTTTTAGTTGATTCTCATGACCAATTCTGTCAGCCCAATTGTTCCACATCACCTCGAAGCCCCAAAAGGCTGAGCAGAGAGCTCAAAGAGTAGGAGTTAACGTTTCTGACCATGGAGGCCATTATTGATCCTTCTTCAAATTGTCACATGGGCTCTAACAGCTGAAGTAGAGGGGGGAAAAAAAACAACTATTGTCTTCAGTGAAAAAAGAATCTGAGGCAGGCAGGATGGGATTAACCCTTGTCTTCTTTGGGAAGGTGCTCATTATCTTATGAAAGAAAGTGAAGGTAGATTGCAAAAGGAACCAAATGGCTAGAAATAGGATGGAAGTATCATCACAGAAGAGCGAGCCGTTAGCAGGTGCCTGAGAACGGATGTTTGCTTTTGCCCTGAAGCCAGCCTAAAGCTCATTGGGTTAGCATGGTTCTATTTTTCGGACAAAAGAAAAGTTCCAGTAAATGCATTTGCGAAATACAGTTTTTGGCGCCTACAAATGAGCTGAACCAGATATTTATCGGCTGGTGCCCTATAGAGAGAATATGGTAATTTGGGTCCCTTGGTACCTTGGAAACAGGATGTACACGAACGTCATGCCGGAGACATTTAACTGGAGATCCCCGGAAGACTGCTGAGACCCTCTGAAATGCACACTTTTGGTATCAATACGCCATGAGACCTGAGGACATCATTTAAGTGAATGATGACACAGCGAAGGCATGTCTGTGCTGACGCCCGGCAGGAAACAAAGGGCACAGAGCAGTTTGGGAGGGGTTTGGTGAGGGATTATTTACAAAGGTGTGGGAAGAGAACACAGAAACCCTAGGTGCCCTAAAGGTCCCCAGGACTAACAGAGGGGCCTGGATCGGGAAGGGAGGAGCCAGTTGCCAGAACTTGGGAACAGAGAGGGCTGTAACGGGAGCTGGAAGCTTGGACGCAGAGAAGCAGCCAGAGGCTGCGTTCCCGAGCCCGGAAACGCACGCCAGGCCGGGTTCTCCTCCCGCCCTCTCATCTCCCGCCAGGGTTTCCCAGGCCGAGCCCAAAAGGGAGTCAGAAGTCAAGAGAACGCGTGGCAGTAGTGCGTCCAGAACGCTCCTGGAGCAGAGGACTAGGAGGATGGTGGAGAGCAGATCAGGAGGACAAGGGAGGACACACGAGCACCGTCCGGAGAAGGGAGACAACACGGTTCCCTCGCTGTGGCGGCTTCAGAACCCGACGTCCGGGTCCGGACCCGGACCCCACCACTGCCCGGTGGGAGGGCTCCGGCAAGTGATTAACTCCAACGAGCCCCACCTCATCTGTGCTCCAGCCACCCCTCCAGGATGCAACAAGCTAGAGTTGCTCACGCACCCCACCGAGCCTCAGCGCCTAGGAAACAATCCCAGTTTAGCTGACTTCAGGTGGTCTGATGGACCGGCCACCTCCCCGGGGCCTAGCTGTCCTCTGATCAATAAGATGCAGCCAGGAGGTCCATCACCCAGAAAGCTGCAGGGAGAGCCGCCGCGATGCCGCGGAGACCGAGCCAAGCAGGCCATGCTGGGTTTGCTGCCGCAGGTGGCCAGGCCGACGGTGACAGGCTTCTCCGAACGTCCTCCCCAAATACGTGCACGCGGGCACACAGGTAACGCCACTGCCAGGCCACTGTCAGGAGGGGGAAGCCTCCCACCAAAATGCACGGGGAAGAAAGGGCCGTCTTTGCAACGCACTCAAGGGCTAAAATCCTACAACATGACTTACGAAATGATAACTTCACCTGAACACGGTGACAAGCTGCCAGCGAACCCTGAGGAAAAACCCTCTAACATCCTGTTACTCCGCAGGCGGGATTTAGATGCAGAAGGCAGTCACTAACACACAGAAACCCCTTTGTCTGTTTTCCAACCTGGAATCAATGAGGCAGCATTAGAGACTTCGAAGCTTCCCCCCAAAGCTCACGGAGTAACTTGGAAATGCTGTAACTTCTACACCAGGCAGAAACTTCACCGTGTCTCGTTTCAGTGCTACTAGCAACCCTGTGGGGCTCCCTCTTGGTGTAGTTAAACCCGAGGCTCATTTCCAGAATATCCAAGCATCAGACGGGGCTGCAGGGTAGCTGCTCCCCAGGCCAGTCCAAACAGTCAAGTTTCGATTGAAAGAAAACTATTTTTTTTTTTCTTATTCGGAAAACTCCATCGGCCTTGGTAAATAGATGGTTTGTGGACTCGAGCTATTTTTGGATATATCCGTCTTCAGAAGATAAGCAAGGGCACCAGAGCTCTCCAACCATGTGTGCCATGGGAAACTGAGGCTGCACGACCTGAGCCCATAGCGCTAAGTCAGGAGCACACCACAGGGCGGCACCTTTATGCTGCTCTGGGTCTGGAAGAGCAGGCTGACCTTCTGAGAAACAGAAACACCTGCTACGCGGGGCATAGAGTCAGACAGTGGGAATAGAGACGAGAGACACAGAGCCTCAGGTTGAGGGAGCCACCAGCTTGATGCAGAGGTTGTTGCTCTAAAGGGAATGAGAAAGAGTATCTATAAAACGGAATAAGGGAAGTCAGAGCTTTGGGGAGAAGTTGATGGAAAACGTAATGAATTTGTAATCTTGTGTAAGTAAATTCCAGGACGGATGTTCTGAAACCATAACCAAATGTTACAGTTACTCAGACAAACAAAACAAACATCCTTTTAAAATATCATTGTCCATTGGGCTCACTTTTAGGGGCGCCTGGGTGGCTCGGTCGGTTAAGCATCTGACTTCGGCTCAGGTCATGATCGCGTGGTTTTATGAGTTGGAGCCCCATGCCAGGCTCTGTGCTGACAGCTCAGAGCCTGGAGCCTGCTTCAGATTCTGTGTCTCCCCCTTTCTCTGCCCCTCCCATACTCATGCTCTGTCTCTCTCTGTCTCTCAATAAGAAATAAATGTTAAAAAAATTTTTTTAATAAAATAAAATATCACTGTCTCAAGACCATTTGAATTACAAACAAAAGTTAAAAACAAATTTCTTTTAGGAGACTAGAGCTCTTTTTGGAAAGGCCACTTCTCTTGATTAGCTTTCTAGTATTTATCACCACTCTGGGGCAGGCCCATTTCTGGCCCATTAACTTGTTTCTTTCTTTTTGTACAGTTAATTGAAATAAAGAAACGTTGTGGCGAGGCAATGAGAGGAAATTCTTCTCATAACAAGGAAATTAAGATTTTGTTTTATTGTTATGACAATCATTATGGTTAATTACAGCTTATTAGTGCATTGCAGGACCAATAAGAAACTTGGATATTCTGAGCTGGGATACTTCATTCATTGTCATTTATGAGGGAAGGCAAGTCAGAATTCTAAGGCCGAGAAAGGAGGGAAGGGAGAGGGGGAGGGAGGGAGGGGGTGGGACGGGATTCATCTTTCCTGTTCAACCATAGACACAAGCACTGGGCTCCTGTTTCCTGTGGATGGATGAAGCTGGTAGGTGACAGAAAAAGAAAGACTGTATCTGTCCTTACCTGTGAATGAGATGAGGAATAATGGTTGGCAGACCAAGACCAGTAGGAGGAAAGGAAGGCCAGCCTCAAGGGATGCCATCAGAGATCCCGGCTGCCGTAAGTGTCCTGGCACCCTGGCTTTCCGAAGTCAGATCAGTTTTATCTTGAGGGCTCTGCACAGGTATCCTCAGTGTACCAGCCAGGGCCATGGCAAGAGGTAGATGCACACTCCCATTCGGTGATGAAGAGGGGGCTTAATGCAGGTTCTGTTTATAAATGTCCAGGAAGCCAAGAGGCAGAGTGCCAAAGCCAGGGGCTAATAACACTAAGGAGAGCAAAGAGAGGAGGTGGTCCTGGGAAAGAGAGAGACAGACCTGCAGAACAAAAGTAATCAGAGCAAGACAGTTGTAGGAAATTAGCTGAGCAATGGGCCAGGGACAGGAGCTGGGCAATGAAGACCGTTGGGTCCTGATATCCTTGGCATTCAGGAACAGGAGCCCTTTGCACAGTCTGCACTGGTCAGCCTCCCAGGGCACTGAGCAGAGGCAAAAAGGTGAAGGTTCTGGAGAGACATATGGAAGGGACTCTGTATACTCATCCATCTGCCATTGGTTGTCCCATCTGGTCCTATTTACTGAATTAGAAAGATGTAGGTTGGGGGCACCTGGGTGGCTCAGTTGGTTAAGTGTCCGACTTGGCTCAGGTCATGATCTCATGGTTCGTGAGTTTGAGCGCCACGTCGGGCTCTGTGCTGAGAGCTCAGAGCCTGGAGCCTGCTTTGGATTCTGTGTCTCCCTCTCTCTCTGCCCCTCCCCCACTCATGCTCCATCTCACCCTTTCTCAAAAATAAACAAATATTTAAAAAGAAAGAAAGAGAAAGAGAGAAAGAAGAGAGAGAGAGAGAAAGAAAAGAAAGGAAGAAAGAAAGAAAGAAGGAAGAAAGAAAGAGAGAAAGAAAGAAAGAAAGAAAGAAGAAAGAAAGAAAGGAAGGAGGGAAGGAAGGAGGGAAGAAAGACATAGGTTGGGTGGGACCACAGTGTGGATGTACAACCCTAGAGACAGAGGGGCCCAGGAAGCCGAGGTGGCAGACAATCTAGTATCCAGTCTGTTATCATACTGCTATGAAAACACCAGGTTTTTCAACCCTGGGAACACAGTTTTCCCCAAACAGATCTGTGACCGCAGGTGGGGAATCCAGGAGATCCAGGGGCAGGTAGCATGCCGATGCCCAAGTAGATGTTATATTCCAGGAAGTGACCTTGCTACCAGAGTCGCGGGCGCCAGGATGGCGTTCAGAGTCTGAGCGAGGGACCAGGTTCGGAGCAGGTTTTTAGGGTATCCACATCCCAGAACAGATGGGAAGCTTGACTAAGGCTAAGATTTGAATTAGTTTTGAGTACACCCATAAAGAACTGTGTGGCAACATAGTCAAATCATACTTTCTTCACTCAGTTTCAAAATAGCTACTGATGGGGTGGAAAGAGACAGATGAATCTCCTTAAAACGAGACCTTATTCCTTGTTAAGTGGAATATGTATTGAACATCTCTGCACTGGGTGCCATCCCAGGTTAAGAGGATGTCAAAAGCAACAAGATAGAGAGTCATGGAGCTTGCTTGGTGAAGGGTCTACAACAACCCAAAAAATACTTATTTTTATACACGCCTGAATGTTAATACTATAAGAATAGAGATTTTGTATGTTTTGTTCTAAGCAGGATCCCAGAACCAGGGCTATTTGTTGACTGACTCACTTTGGACATAGTCAGTAAGAATTTGACTGGCCAAGGAAGACATCATCGCTCACTGCCTTAGGAACTGTACAAACACATGCTGGCCAACCAAAAATGAAGCTGCACGTAAAACTCAGTAGGATCCCATCATAAATGATGAATTATGACCAACAGGTGCAAGAGGTAGAACATTTACCACAATTGATCAGACCCACAAAAGAAAAGTATCATTGAAAGACATTTTTATTTTATGCCCCTTCTATTTTGGGGGGGGGGCAGGGGGATAAATATGGCATCGCTCTTTTGTTGACCCGCATCTGCAAAATCCTACACAGGTCGAATCTTTCCCTAAAGTGAGCATGTGATTGGAGGAAAATATTTCCAAAGGCATTCACCTTCTACAGGCCGTTAATTCTATATCCCTGATGCCCACATTTATTCCCAATTAATTTTTTTTTTCAAAATCATCACATTTAAAATTTAGCACTAACAACCGTGAAGCTCTTAGCACATTTCTTTCAGCCAGGTATTTTAATAACGGTCTTCAATCTTCCTTCCTTGACCATGTTGTTTCACACGTTGACAAGATTTATGACAGACAGTAACTGACTCCGTACGACAGTGCAGTTTTTTTCCTAAGACCGGGTACATTAAGAGAAAATAAGGCTGTTTTGAAAAATCTGCACCGCATAAAAATTGATAACAGTTGAGTCACTCAGGGCAGGAAAAGGACGATTTGTAAAACATTCATTATAAACAGCAAACTTTTGAACTTTTTGTATTTGCTTTTCTCCCAGAGACTTCAGCAGTTTTGTCCACTTTGGTACAAAATGATCAGAAAAACCCCCACTGTTTATAAAATAAAACCCTATTTTTCAAGAACCCATGATTTTCTGTGTCCCCAGGGGACGTGGAGGTGAAAGCCAAAAATGAAGGAAATCTTAAAATTCAGGGAAGACTCTGGCAGTCAGCCCTACTCACAGTGAGAACCCTCCATAGCTCTGTGTGCTAAGCAATGAAATAGAAATTCAAACGTCACCATGGCCACTTTCCTGAACAGAGATTGGAGTTTCTTCAGCTCACTATTATCCCTGGTGTGAAAGCAGAAAAAAGACAGTATGAATCATGCAGCTGCTGGAAAAGATTATCTGTAACATTACCAAACCTATCATAAAACAGGAGGGGGAGAATTGAAGACTTGCTGAGAATTCATGTCAAATGTGAGTGCATCCTAATGATTCTATGGGTTCACTTTATTTTATTTTGGGAGAAGGGGCAATGACAATATCACCATGAAAATCAAGCTAAGTTTCTCCGTTTCTTTTTATGTCTTAGAAAATGCTAAGGGGAAGAGGCAAGATGAGAGCATTCGAAACAGGATAGGGGCGCCTGGGTGGCTGAGTGGGTTAAGCATCCAACTTACGCTCAGTCGTGATCCCCCGGTTTGTGGGTTCAAGCCTCGCATCAGGCTCTGTGCTGACAGCTCAGAGCCTGGAGCCTGCTTGGGATTCTGTGTCTCCCTCTCTCTCTCTGCCTCTCCCCCCACCCTCTCATTCTGTCTCCCAAAATTAAATAAACATTTTTTTAAAAAAAGTAAATACTCTTGGGGTGCCTGGATGGCCCAGTCAGTTGGACCTCTGACTTCAGCTCAGGTCATGATCTCACAGTTCGTGGGTTCGAACCCTGCCTCAGGTTTGAGATTCTCCCTCTTTCTCTGCCTCTCCCCTGCTTGCTTGTGCTCGCTCTCTCTCTCTCTCTCTTAAAAATAAATAAACATTTTTAAAAAGTGTTTAAATAGGATAAAATAAATATTTGAGTTTAAGAAAGTGGAAAATAATGCAGTATATTAAACTTGATTAGAGATAGATCTTTCCTATACACATGGATATAGATTTTCCTTTGGGCAAATAATGAGCTTACTTCCTGTACTACATTGGCACTGCTTTTCTCAAGGAATCTTAGTGAGTCAATCAGGAGGATATAAAAGGTGAAATAAGCAGTGGTTTAGTATAGACAATAGGTAAAGCACCAACAAAATCATTGCATTTCACTATTTGCCATAGAGCCACATGGAGCTATGGAGGGTTGAAACGTTTCTGATTAAAATGAAGATTTTTTTCAACTGCTTCCTTGATTGAATGAATGTCTACCACTTGCTTTTAAAAAATCTGATGTAGGGGCACCTGGGTGGCTCAGTCAAATGTCCGACTTCAGCTCAGGCCATGATCTCATGGTTCATGGGTTTGAGCCCCACATTACGCTCTGGGCCAACAGCCTGCTTTGGATTCTCTCTCTCTCCCTCCCTCTCTGCCTCTACCCTGCTTATTGGTGTGCTCTCTCTCTCTCTCTCTCTCAAAAATAAATAAACTTAAAATGTGTATATTTAAGAAACATTTTTTTAATCTGATGTAATTCTTAACAATTGCTCTAATACAAACAAATGCTTAAATAAAACTGGAGATTTTCTTTCAAATATTTGTTGGTGGCTTTATCTGAAAAGAATGTCAGAATAATGTTTTGAACCAGTTTAACTTTGATGGCATAGAAAAGGAGGGGAAATGTGATATTTAGAAAACTCTATCTCTTAATTTTCTATATTAACTGGATCTTTAATAATATCTTT
Organism: Prionailurus bengalensis; assembly: GCF_016509475.1. NCBI lineage: Eukaryota > Metazoa > Chordata > Mammalia > Carnivora > Felidae > Prionailurus > Prionailurus bengalensis. The sequence goes on along the minus strand of NC_057356.1, from coordinate 33,143,819 downwards.
AAATTACGACACATTATCACAGGTTAAGCAAAGTCTTAAGTTCCGATCTGATGGTTTCCCATGGTATATGGCTCAGGATTAAAGCAAAGGTAAAAACTTTTTTTCTCTATAGGAAAAACATAATATATGGCTAAGGGAATAAGCAACATAAAAATAGTCTTTCACTCTCTCTCTCTCTCTATGTATATATATACACACACACATAACATATATATATATATATAATTAGCAAAATATAGTAAATATGCTAACTTGCATAGAACTTGGTAAAATTAGTATGTAGGTGATATGTTTATATGAATGATCTATACAGGCAGATGTGATATGCATATGTATGGATGATCTACGTATGTGTCAGTTGTCAGTGTGTTCCAGATTTATGAAGGTAGAGAGGAGGGAGGGGAAAGACTGGAGTGACCTATATCAAAATGGTAATCTCTGGAAATTTTGGTCTTTTGTCTTTGGACTTTTTTGTAACTTTCTAAAATTTCTGTAAAGACCATATGTGAGTTTTTAAAATAAATATGATAGGGGCGCATGGGTGACTCAGTCGGTTGAGCTTCCCTCTTTGGCTGGGGTCAGGACTCACTGTTGGGTTCACGTCCCTCATTGAGCTTTGCACTGCCAGTGAGGATCCTGCTTTGGAGTCTCTCTGTCTCTTTCTCTCTCTCTCTCTCTCTCTCTGCCCCTCCCTTGCTCATGCTCTCTCTCTCTCTCTCTCTCTCTTTCTCTCCTTCAAAAATAAATAAGTTATTTAAAAAAATTCTCTTTAAATTTACAATGAGTATGATAGATACCCTGTTTGACTTCCAAGATCCTGATTGCCTTCCAAGAGTCACTCTTTTATACCCTGCTGCATCTCGTGGATGGGTGAAATGTATGGACTACATCTATGAACTCAGATTATTGTTTTGGCCAATAGGATCCCAATTTGGCCAACGGAGAGCAGTTGCAGGGCATTTGGGGAAAGTCAGTGTGAAGTTGGGTGTCTATTTTCCTGGCTCTTTGTCCATGGTGTCATCAAGGATGATTCTATCCCTTGACCAACAATGACTATTTTTATTTTTATTTTTATTAAAAAAAATTTTTTTTTCAACGTTTATTTATTTTTGGGACAGAGAGAGACAGAGCATGAACAGGGGAGGGGCAGAGAGAGAGGGAGACACAGAATCGGAAACAGGCTCCAGGCTCTGAGCCATCAGCCCAGAGCCCGACGCGGGGCTCGAACTCACGGACCGCGAGATCGTGACCTGGCTGAAGTCGGACGCTTAACCGACTGCGCCACCCAGGCGCCCCAACAATGACTATTTTTAAAAAACAGTCTCCTTTTTTCTATGGGCTTCACTAAAAATCCCTTACCCCCAAGTTCTGTTAGTAGTCTTGGGGTACTGTGCTGGTCTTACATCAGGTCCACACCTTTTAAATAATCTCTTCAATATCTCTTTACAGATAACACAGTTTCATGTATGATCTTGTTGCTACGGGAAACATAACCAAAACATGGGGATAATTCCTATGACTACATTTTCTGGAGCTCCACCATTAATGCTGTTCTTGAGACTTCACTGACCATGAGAAACCATTGGAGATGGAGTTCAAGATACACTCATATAACACCATATATTGCAACGGAATTGCTGAAGAAATGTTAATGTTTGAACTAAGGTAGCTGGGATGGAGCCAACCAGTGTCATGAATTTTTTACTTGTTATCGGGACATAAAGTCTTTTGGAAAGTTTTTAAGGTCCTGGGTTGTCTTTACAACCATCCTAAAACACACTCATTTTCTCTCCTACTTCCCAATTTTAATTCCTTTTCCCCATCATCTTTCCTGGTATCACCAATGCCTTTCCATCCAGGTCTGCCATATGTGCTTGGGGGCAGGGAACAGTTTCTCTCCCATGATAAGAATCATCTGGCATAGGCTCTGACAATGATGAAGTAACTGGAATCAGAATTAACCTCTTGCCTGAAAAGACATGTACATGAGGAAATTATCAAAGGCCTGGAAAAGAAATATCACAAAATGCAAATGAAATCATTCCTGGAGCTCACACATGGCCAGGGTTAAGGTTAGTTTCCCACCAGCCAGACGGAGACAAACCCTGCAAGTCATAGGGCAAAAAGATGAGAACTCAGAAGGATGTTGCCTCAGTTATGAGACCAAATAGGTCCTATGTGGAAGGTTGCACTGATATTGCTGAACAAAATTTAAGAACAAGCTTGACAAGAATCAAGCTGTTCCCAAGGAACTTAACTGTGTTCCACAAAGTCACTTACCCATAGTTCCAGAAACACTGAAAATTCTGATAATCAACAGATGTTGGGCATTCATTCAGAAATTACCAGCTATGCAAAGAAGCAGGAAAAAACAACCCGTAACAAAGAAAATAATCGGTCAATAGAAATAGACTCTGTAATGATAAAGATCATAAAATCGGTAGATAATGACATCAAATGGTACACTTTAAAGAAGTACAGCTTATTGTGTGTCAAGTTTACTACCATAAACCTGTAAGTTTTTTTTTTCCAAATAATCAGTTGACATAGGTCACTCAATATTTTTCCATCCATAAAACCTGTCGTCTACTCTCAGTGTGACCATGCCACAACGTGCAAATGATGATTGTAAGAATGTCACCTCTTCCTATTTTATGAAGTTGCTCCTCGGGATCCCAAAGGATGCCATGCCCAAAGTGATTTGCCTGGAAATCTGAAAGTTGAGGAGCTGAAGGTGAAGGGAAAATCAAAGCCAGAAGGAGGAATGAAGTCAGGATGCTACAGCCACTGCAGAGGGCTGCCCTGGCCATGGCCATGCCCACAAAGATTTCCACAAGTACAAATAAGGCCACTGTTTCTCCCAAACACTGAAAACCAAAGTCTTTCCAACTTCATAATGAGAACCAAAGTAAGTGAACACAGGCAAAACAAGTCCTCTGTGGCATGGTATAATTATTTGTCCAAGTGCCGTATTGCAAGTCCTAAGTGGAGTCCCACAACCTCCCTTTTTTTCTCACCTTCCCCATCCTCACAGGCAGGTCTGTGCTGAGGACCACACAGTCCAGGGAGTTGATAACAAGTGTGAAGAGTGGAATTAAGACAGGAAAATTGGGCTGCCTGGGTGACTCAGGTGGTTTAGCGTCCTACTCTTGATTTGGGCGCACGGTTTGTGAGTTCAAGCCCCACGTCGGGCCCTGCACTGTCAGTGCAGATTCTCTTGTCTTGGGATTCTCTGTCTTCCTCTCTCTCTGCCCCTCTCCCACTCGCTGTCGATCTCTGTCTATCAAAATAAAGAAACAAACAATAAGAAAAAGACTGGAAAATTAATGATGTCTTACTCTTTCAGATGCATTCACTTCTCAAAGAAATTACAAGGGTGTTAACTCATTTGATCCCCATAAATTGCTTGTAAAGCAAGCAACACCAGCATGATCACCCCAAATGTATCCTGTGACCAATGAGGAGTGGAAAGCAGAGGCATTAAGTGGAGTGAGGCATTCTTGTCAAGGCCAACTCAGGTGTGAATGTCCCACTGGATCCAAGGAAACCCACTCGGATTTATTACCTGTTTACTTGGACCCAGAGCCCAGCGGGGCTCCAGCCCCAATCTTTGAGGTCTTTTAGAGTCCTGTTTATTGGCAGGGACCGTCTGGGAATGTGGTGCTACATCCTTATTTCTTAAATGAGAAAATAAACAACTAGGGAAACTATCAGTGCAAAGATAAGGACAGAGAATCCTAAGGGAAGACATGAGCCAATCTGCTGCTGTTTGTTTTCTATGCATTAGCAGAAACCATCAATATAGTCAGCATTCTTTCAGCTGAAGAGACACCACATTAAACGACTTCCGTGAAGCACTTTGATGAGCATGAATAATGTTCTCAGTCACCAACACAAGAGTTGAGTCTTCCATTATCATGAGTTTTCTGCTTCAGTATTAGTCCAAGCTAGATAGAACCAGAGACTTCTGTTGGTACAATAAAAACATAAATAATTAAAAAGACTTAGGTTGCCCTTTCCTTTCCCATTTCCTATCCAAAATGGCCATAAATCACTTCCATAAAAATAACTCATTTTTGTAAACCCTGGTTCTGTGCTAGGTTTATGTGCTTCCATTTGATGTCTGCATCTGACACAGCAAGAATTAAATTACTTGTTCTACAATGTCCTAGATATGTGATCACCACTCAGTACTTCCAACAAGGGGAGGCCATGAAAGTAGGTTTCACAAGAGACCACCCACAACTTTCTGCTTCTTCCAGAGATTTCATCCTCCAAGCCCTGAACCAGATCATTAGCCACAATTAATTAACTCTAGTTAAGGAGCCTTTTTAAGAGTAGACAATCTGACAGCACCAATAGCAACAACAACAGCCTAGTAAGTGTCTGGTGCCTAAGACCCTTTCTTATATCAAATGCTCAAACATAAGCACGCATGGTTAATTCTATTCTCTCCATTTTGCGGACTTAAAATGATAATGTGCTTGACTAAATCTCCATAAATGACCAGGGGAACCTGGATTTGACTCAAGTTCTCTCTGACTTAAAGATCTCATCAATAAAATCTTTCTTTAGAAACAATAATTAAAAGGGGCGCCTGGATGGCTCAGTCGGTTAAGGATCCCACTTCGGCTCAGGTCATGATCTCGTGGTTCATGGGTTCGAGCCCCACGTCGGGCTCTGTGCTGACAGCTCAGAGCCTGAAGCTTGCTTCAGATTCTGTGTCTCCCTCTATCTCTCTGTGCCCTTCCCCAGCTTGTGTGCTCGCTCTCTCTCTCTCTCAAAAATAAATAAACATTGAAAAAGAATAATTAAAAGATGACTCTGGTCCAATTAGTGGAAAAGGATATGAGATGTCAATTGCTTTAATAGCTGTCCTCAAAACAAGATTATGACCATGTGGTAAGGCAGATGGGGAAGACTTCTATTATTGCACTTCTTTAGGGAAAGCAGTTTCCCAAAGTGCTTCCATGCCCAACCTTGGACCATTCTATACATGTAAATTCAGTTCGGAAATGTCGCTCACCCTCTGAGCAGGTTCTTCTAATTCTACTCGAACCCATCAACAGTACCTAGTGGTAGTAACAAGTAATACGTACCAAGTGCAGGAACACGACACAACCTATCCATTCCTTTCTGGGAAATTCTCAGCCTTTATGTATAGCAGCAAACTGGACTTTGACATCATAACTGGATTGCAAGCAACCTGGCAAAGCAGAGAATGAATAGATTTGGGAGTCAGGCATAATTGGAGTTAAATCCCAGCTTCCTCACTTAACAACTGATTAACCTTAAGAAGCTCACAGAGTATTCTTTTCCTTACATCTAGAAAATGGAGTGTACATAGTGATAGGAATTTTAAGTGAGATAATGCAAGCAAGATATTTAGTGACAAATTAATAAGTGTGAGTATGTAATTTTCACAGAAACACACACACACACACACACACACATGTATAATCTTAGTTGTTCTAGAATTAATTCAATCTCTCTCTATGTATACGTGCAGACTTACTAATAAAATACCTCTCAACATATTCTTCCACACAAGTTTCATTTGTGAGAGAACAGTGTAGTAATGCCTGAAGTAAGTGGAGGAAATACTGAACACTATGACCAATCCCAGATTTGGAAGGACAAGGAGAAAACTAGGAAGGAAATGGAGCTACCCTTTCTGGTTCTACAATGAAAGGATGGAGCACCAAGTAGGTGCTCCTCAACTTGTGTTTTCCCTTCTAACTTGGCTCTCTGATACCGTCATGTGTGTTCTTTGACATCACCATAACATCCTCCTGATCTGGAAAGGGAGTCTAGAAGCAAGGGATAAAATTTGGGAAGGACACTTTAAAAAAAAAATCACCTTGGAATCGTCTTGTGGCAGTTGAGTTTCAACTTGAGCAAACGAAAAAAATATGTATTGTAAACACCTCCAACTAAATGTCCTTACTCAAAGTCCATCTATTTAAGATAATTTCACATCAAAGTAGTTAATTTGCTGTCTGAGTGGGGACAAAAATCAAACTTAAGAGGAATACTCTAATTCTTTGAGGTCTATTCCTGCAGGAGAAGGAAAATATTTCTCCCTCTACTCTTCTGAGTTCTTGGCCAGACCCCTGTAAGAAAAGACAGATGAACAAGAGAAAAACAGTTTACTCACATGTATTCCTCATGTACACATGGAGTGACCCAGGAAAAAATGAGTGCCTCAGAGGGTTGCTTTAGAATTCCAGTTTATATAGCATCTTTAACAAAGAACAATAAATTCGTGGCGATATGACAGGATAAAGGAAAACAGTTTTAGGCTTCTGAGGTCAACAAACTGTAGGAAGGTAAACTAACAATAAAGACTAGTTGGTGAAGTTAGTTATATACATTTTTCTGGTACCATTCCCAGGCTAATATAATCCAAAATTATCTCCAGTGTTTAGCTTTTGTCCTCCCTTGTAGAGAAGGGAGGAGGGACACCTTTGAAATGTGTGTCCTGCTTTTAGGCAAATGGGGGAAGGGCAGGGATCTTCTCTTGTATCTGCTTCTTCTCAATTGCCTTCAGCTCAAAATATTCCTTATGTCAAAGTGGCATATTCTGGGGTGGCATCTTCTGCTACCCTTTATTCCCAACATAGCAACCTTGACTGGGAGGCAATGGATTTTTACAAATACCAAGAGAAAGCACCAAACGACAAAGCTCCAAGACCTTCAGGTGCTCACACTCCCCGTTCTTTCTCTACTTCCTTAAAGAGCTTAACAGAAGAACATATCATTTATCATTCCGTTGTCTTTACAGTGCAGAAAACTCAATTTATACTGGATTAAATAATAATAGGGCTTTATTGGCTCATGTACCTGAACGTCCAAGTATGGGGTGGCATACAGGATTTCTCGACCCAGCTGCAGAGAATGCCATCTGTTCACTAAGACTTTCACAGTATTACAAGGCATAATAGTGGCTGCAGGATCAATCTGACCACTGGTGACTGGTTACCTTTGATGAAGGCAGTAGAGTATGTTGGTAGACATAAGCCAAAACTGGCACCTCGGAACTAGGGATCAGTTTTCTCCTATATGAATGAGGTGACTGGGGAGGAATGCATACACTAACAAACATCTGGTCCTATGTGAAAGAGGTGGAGGAGAGTGGGCACTGAGTAGGTATACAAAAATACACTGAAAACACTAGAAGCCATCATTATCTAGGACTTCTGTGATTTCAATGGAGAAATCCAAGCTAGGCTCCATTAATCAGGAAATGCATCAAAAAAAAAAAAGCAGGGGAAAAAAGATCTACACTACATTGGAAACAGACTAACTCCTTCTTTTTAAAATGAATGGATAGGAAAAAAATATGTATTGTAGAACCTGTGTCGGTTAGGTATGGGTTTGGTCACATACAACAGAGCAGCACAAAACATCAGTAAGTTAAGCAAGATGAAAGGTTTTTTTGTTACGTGAAAGAATATAGAAAGATCTAATATGGTGACTCCTTAAATTAAAAGAGCAAACAAAAAATAATGAAGGACGTCTAGCATCTATTTTCTGCTCTCAATGCTGGTTTACCTCTTCACTCATCTCAAAGTTTAAAATATCTGTTAAAGCTCTAGTCACTATTTCTACATCGCAAGCAAGTAAGAAAAACAAGAGGCCAAGGAAAACCAGAAGAGTACTTGCCCCTCCTTCAGCATCTTCTTTATTTTTTTAAATTTTTTAAAAAAGTTTTTTGATTTTTGTTTTTATTTTTGAGAGAGAGAGACAGAGACAGAGTGTGAGGGGGCGAGGGGCAGAGGGAGGGAGACACAGAATCCGAAACAGGCTCCAGGCTCTGAGCTGTCATCTCAGATCCTGACACAGGGCTGAAACTCATGAACCGTGAGATCATGACCAGAGCTGAAGGCGGGCGCTTAACGACTGAGCCACCTAGGTGCCCCGCCCCCCAGCACCCTCTTCTGAAGTGACTTCTTCAAAGTCCTGTACAACACTTACCCTTGCATCTCATTGGCCAGAAACTTATCACATGACCATATTTATGCAAAAAGGAGGCTGCCAAGAAATGTAGCCTTTAAGTAGAATACACTACCTACCCTTAGGAACCAAAGGAAAAAGCAAGAATAAATACTGGAAACTATTAATGGTATAATTTTCATAACTAATGAAAATCACCTAGAACAACCAAAACAAATTGAAAAAAAAAAAAGAACAAGTTTAGAGGGCTTATACTATTTGTTTTCAAGCATTATAATAACAGTAAAATAATCAAAAGAGTGTGGCTTTGGCATAGGAATAAACATACACAGCAATGGAACACAGTTTCCAAAAACAGATGGAAACATATATAGTCAATTTTTGGCAGTTTCCAAAGTAATTCCATGGGAAAGAAAAGTAATTTCAAAGAATGTTTGCTGTAAAAACTGGATGTCAGTTTCGGAACAAACTTAACCTCAACCATTGTTTTACAACATACATAAAAATGATACAAAATGGAACCCAGGAGTTAAGTGTAGGAGCTAAAATTCTAAACTTCCTAGAGGAAAATATAGGAGAGAATCAGTGTGTCAGGTTTAGGCAAGAGTTTCTTACAGAGGACTCGAAACCCACAAACCGTATAAGAAAACTGATATGATAAAACTGACGTCGTTACCATTAGGAACTTGGGCTCTTCAAACAACAGAATTAGGAGATTGAAAAGATAACCTACAGAGTGAGAGAAAAAGTTCACATAACATATATCAGACTCAAGGCATGGGTTTAGAGTTTAAAGGAGAGTCTTAGAACTTAATAATAAGAACCTCGACGATTGAAAAATAGGCAAAATTTATCACCAGACACACACAAAAGACAACGTATGAGCAGCCATTAAAAACATACAAAGTTGCCCAATACCACTGGTAATTAAGGCAATGCCAATTTAAAACCACAATGAGTCATTACTAGCAGGTCACTGGAATGACTAAAATTTAAAAACTGGCAACATTCAAAGTTGGTAAGGATGAAGAGTGACCGGAACGCTCATACATCGCTGGTAGTGATGCCTAATGGTGCAGCTACTTCAGAAAACAATTTCAAAGTGTCATACTAAATTAAACATGTACTAATCATATGAACCAGCTATCCTGCTGTTAGGATTTACTCAGGAGAAATTAAAATATCTGTCCACACAGAAATGTACCTGAATATTTATAGCAGCTTTATTCATAATGGTCAAAAACTGTAAACAATTCAATTCAAAAGCTGATCACCTGGTGAGTGGATTAACAAATTATGGTACGTCCATAGTATGGAATACTATTTAGCAATGAAAACAAACAGAATATTGATACATACAAAAATATTATACTAAGAAGGGACGCTTGGGTGGCTCAGTCGGTTAAGCGTCCAACTCTTGGTTTTGGCTCAGGTCATGATCTCTGGGTCGTGAGATCAAGTCGGGCTCTGTGCTGTCAGCTTGGGATTCTCTCTCTCTCCCTCTCTTTCATCCCTCCCCTGCTTGCTCACATGCTCTGTCACTTTCTCTCTCTCAAATAAATCTTTAAAAAAATATATTCCACTAAGTAAAAGAAACACAAAATAATACATACCACACGATTCAGTTTAAATGAAATTATAAAAGAGGAAAACTAGGGGCGACTGGGTGGCTCAATCAGATGAGCATCCAACTTTGGCTGAGGTCATGATCTTATGGTCCTGAGCTCGAGCCCCATGTCGGGCTCTGTGCTGACAGCTCAGATCCTGAAGCCTCTTTAGATTCTGTCTCCCTCTCTCTCTACCCCTCCCCTGCTCGCACTCTCTCTTTCTCAAAAATAACATAAAAAAACTTTAAAAAGAGAGAAATTACTGAAATTATAAAGGAAAACTAACAAAAGGAAAATAGAGACTTTGTAACAACTCAATTGGATTTTGACATTGTAAGTAGACATAAACAAGATAATTGACTTTTTTTATTTAAAAATTTTTTTAATGTTTATTTATTTTTGAGAGACAAAGAGAGACAGAGCATGAGTGAGGTAGGAGTAGAGAAAGAGGGAGACACAGAATCAAAAGCAGGATCCAGGCTCTGAGCTGTCAGCACAGAGGCCAACATGGGGCTCCAACTCACTCGGATCATGACCTCAGCCAAAGTCATACACTTAACCGACTGAGCCGCCCAGACGCCCCGATGATTGACTGTTTAAACAAAAATAATAGTGAAATGTGGGGTTTTAATGCATGTAAAAATAAGATATGTGACGACGATAGTACCAAGGCTGGTAGGGATGAATAGAAGTATAGTCTTACTTAATAATATCACTTAGAGGGGTGCCTGGGTGGCTCAGACGGTTAAGCGGCTGACTTCAACTTGGGTCATGATCTCATGGTCTGTGAGTTCGAGACCCACGTTGGGCTCTGTGCTGACCGCTCAGAGCCTGGAGCCTGCTTCAAATTCTGTGTCTCCCTCTCTCTCTGACCCTCCCCTGTTCATGCTCTGTCTCTCTCTGTCTCAAAAATAAATAAATGTTAAAAATTAAAAAAAAAATTAAAAAAAAGAATATCACTTAGAAATAGTGTTAAGTTAAAAGTGTGTGTTATGAAAGTCTGTACACCCCCATTAAAAAGCAGAGATTTTCAGATTTTCTTTTCTTTTTTTTTTTTCAACATTTATTTATTTTTGGGACAGAGAGAGACAGAGCATGAACGGGGGAGGGGCAGAGAGAGAGGGAGACACAGAATTGGAAACAGGCTCCAGGCTCTGAGCCATCAGCCCAGAGCCCGACGCGGGGCTCGAACTCACGGACTGCGAGATCACGACCTGGCTGAAGTCGGACGCTTAACCGACTGCGCCACCCAGGCGCCCCAAGAGATTTTCAGATTTTCTAAAAGGCAAGACTTTACTTGACACTTCCTACTTTAATATACACTAAATATAAAGACACAATTTTTTTAAAGCAAAAGAATGGAAAAAGGTATCCCATGCTAACATGAAACAAAAGAATCCTAGAGTGACTATTAATATCAGACAAAGTAGATTTCAGAGAAAGACCATTACTGGAGATTAAGTAGTATATTTCATAATGATAAAAGTATCAATTGAAGAAGAGGACGTAAAAATTCTAAAGGTTTGGGGCGCCTGGGTGGCGCAGTCGGTTAAGCGTCCGACTTCAGCCAGGTCACGATCTCGCGGTCCGTGAGTTCGAGCCCCGCGTCGGGCTCTGGGCTGATGGCTCAGAGCCTGGAGCCTGTTTCCGATTCTGTGTCTCCCTCTCTCTCTGCCCCTCCCCCGTTCATGCTCTGTCTCTCTCTGTCCCAAAAATAAATTAAAAAAACGTTGAAAAAAAAATTCTAAAGGTTTATATACATACTACTAGAACTTCAAAATGCATCATGCAAAAACTGCTACAACCGTAAGAAGGAAAAACATAATCCACAAATATAGTAGGAGATTTCAGTGCTCATTTCACAATAAATTGATAGAATAAGCAGAAAGAAAATCAGTAAGGAGATAGAGAAATTGAACACTAGCAACCAATTTGTTATTTTTTAAATACTCAACACAAGATCATAATTCAATTCTTTTAAAATATACAAAGAACATTTAGTAAGACAGACTATGTTCTGAAACAAGTCTAGATATATTTTAATTTTTTTTTTCCAACGTTTATTTATTTTTGCGACAGAGAGAGAGACAGAGCATGAACGGGGGAGGGGCAGAGAGAGAGGGAGACACAGAATCGGAAACAGGCTCCAGGCTCTGAGCCATCAGCCCAGAGCCTGATGCGGGGCTCAAACTCACGGACCTCGAGATCGTGACCTGGCTGAATTCGGACGCTTAACCGACTGCGCCACCCAGGCGCCCCAAGTCTAGATATATTTTAAAGAATTCCTACAGACCATGTTCTCTGTCACAATCGAATTAAAATAAATAAGAGAAATATATCAAGAAAATCAACAAATATTAAGAAACTGCATAACGTACCTCTAAGTGACCTGTGGGTCAAAAAAGAGATCCAAAAGAAAATTTAAAAGTATTGAAATAAATGAAAATGATAACACAACATCTAATAATGTGTGGGATGCCACTGAAACAGTATTTAGGGGAAATTTTGTAGCACTAAATGTCTATATTAAAAAAATTCTCAGGGCACCTGGGAATGGTGGCTCAGTCAGTTGAGCATCCGACTTCAGCTTAGGTTATGATCTCAGGGTTCACAGGTTCAAGCCCCACGTGGACTTTGCAATGACAATGCAGAGCCTGCTTGGGATTCTCTGTGTCCCTGTCTCTCTGCCCCTCCACCATTTGTTTGCACGCACTCTCTCTCTTTCTCTCTCTCTCAAAAACAAATAGGGGCGCCTGGGTGGCGCAGTCGGTTAAGCGTCCGACTTCAGCCAGGTCACGATCTCGCGGTCCGTGAGTTCGAGCCCCACGTCAGGCTCTGGGCTGATGGCTCAGAGCCTGGAGCCTGTTTCCGATTCTGTGTCTCCCTCTCTCTCTGCCCCTCCCCCGTTCATGCTCTGTCTCTCTCTGTCCCAAAAAAAAACAAAAAAAAAAAAACAAAAAAAAAAAAAACAAAAAACGTTGAAAAAAAAACACAAATAAACATTAAAAAATAAATAAATAAATAATTCTCATATCGGTGGCCTAAGCTTCTGTCTTAACAAACTAGAAAAAGAAGTTCAACCCAAGCAAAGGGTAGGAAAGAATGCATATTAAAATCAAAATAAATGAATTGGGAAACAGAAAAAAAAATAGATAAAATCAAGAAACCAATGGCTGGTTCTTTAAGAAGATCGATAGAATTGACAAACTGATAAATTGATAAAACTGATAATCTGACAGATTAGGGGAAAAAAAAGAGAGAGAAGACACAAATTACCATTATCAAGGATAAGAGAACTGATATCATTACAATTAGAGCACATACTAGAAGGATAATAAGGGAGTATAATGAACAGTTTTAGGCTAATCAATTACTTAGATCAATTATACAAATTCCTTGAAAGATACAAACCACTAAAACTTACTCAAAAACTGAAATAGCCCTATTTCTACCAAAGAAACCGAAATTATATTTTAAAAGCTTCCCACAAAGAAAACATGAGGCCAAGATGATTTCACTTGCAAAGTACACCAAGCATGTAAGAAAAAATAAAACCATCTACACACAATCACTTCCAGAAAATTGAAAGAAGCAAATAGTTCCAAACTCATTTTATAAAGTCAGCACTGCCTGAACCCAAACCCAGATAAAAGCATTTTAAGGAAATAAAACTACAGGCCAATAGTCTTTATGAAAACACATGTAAGTACTCCAAACAAGATTTCAGCAAATAAAATCCAAGGATGTGGAAGGGATTATATATCATGCCCCAATGACACTTATCCCAGAAATGTAAGGCAGGTTTAACACTGGAAAATTGATCATTGTAATTATTCGTATTAACATACTCAGAAAGAAAAGTCATGTAACTATCTCAATGGAGACAGAAACATACCCAACAAAATCCATCATCCATTCCTAATAAAATTCTGAGCGAATTAGGAATAGAAAGGAACTATCTCAACCTGATAAAGGCAATCTGTGAAAATCTAGAGCTGACATCACACTTGATTCGTGAAAGAAAGGATGCTTCCCCCAAGCCAAGAAACAAGACAAAGATGTCGTTCTTTTCACTTTTATTCAATATTGCAGAGGTTCTAGCCACTGCGACAGACAAGAAAAATAAATTAAAAAGGAATCTACGCTGCAAAGGCAGATATAAAGCTGTTTGTATTTACAAAAGATATGATCATCTGAGTAGGCATTTGATGGAAATGTCAAAAAAGCTACCAGAGTAATAAGTGACTGGAGCAAAGTTATAGGATACATGACCGTTATTTAAAATGTAACTGTGGGGGCGCCTGGGTGGCGCAGTCGGTTAAGCGTCCAACTTCAGCCAGGTCACGATCTCGCGGTCCGTGAGTTCGAGCCCCGCGTCGGGCTCTGGGCTGATGGCTCAGAGCCTGGAGCCTGTTTCTGATTCTGTGTCTCCCTCTCTCTCTGCCCCTCCCCCGTTCATGCTCTGTCTCTCTCTGTCCCAAAAATAAATAAACGTTGAAAAAAAAAATTTAAAAAAAAAATGTAACTGTGTTCCTATGTATTATCAACAATCAGAATCAAAAATTTTAAAGTTGATACCATTTACAATAGCATTAAAAATATAAAATATTTTGAAATAAGTGTAACAAAAATGTGCAAGAGGCATACACCAAAAAGTACAAACATTGCTGGGAGAAATTATAGAAGACCTAAATAAATGGACAGATACACCCTGTTGACGGTTTGGAGGTCTCAGTATAACTAGAATGTCAATTCTCTCCAAATTGATTAGAAATTACAGCAAAACCAGTTGAAATATTGGCAGGCATTTTTTTGTGTGTGGAAATTGTTGAGCTAATCCTAAAATTCATACAGAAATTCAAAATATATAGAATAGCAAAAGCAACTTTGAAAAACAACAACAAAGCTGGAGGACTTTTACACCACCTGATTTCAAGACATATTAAAAAGGAAAAATAATCAAACGTGTTGGTATTTGACTCAATATAGACAAATACTAACGAAAATGAACAGAAAGCCTAGAAGACCATACAAATCTGGTCAATTGCTTTTTGGCAAAAGTATTAAGGCAATTTAATAGTGAAAGGAGAGTTTTTCAGCACATTGTGCTAGAATAAGTGGATATCTAGTAGCAAAAACAACAGCACTTCAACTTATGCCTCATGCTGTATTAAAAAAAAATTTTAATGAATTATAGAACTAAGCATAGGGGCACCTGGGTGGCTCAGTGGGTTAAGCATCCAACTCTTGATTTCAGCTCAGGTCATGATCTTATGGTTTGTGAGATCATGCCCCACGTCAGGCTCTGTGCTGACAACAACACAGAACCTGCTGAGGACTCTTTCTCCCCCTCTCTCTCTGCCCCTCTCCTGCTTGCACTCATTCTCTCCCTCTCTCAGGGTAAATTAATTAATTAAAAAAAGAACTAAGTATAAAACCTAAACTATAAAACTTCCAGAAAAAAATAGGAGAAAATTATTTTACCCTCTATTACTTAAAAATTTCTTAGACACAACACTAAAAGCATGATCCATTAAAAATCAAAAATGATAAATCAAACTTCATCAAAATAAAGAATGTCTATTCTTCTAAAGAGTAGAATAAAATGAAGAGGCAATTCAAAGACTGGGAGAAAAAATATTTGCAAATTACGCATTGGCTAAAGGACTTTGTATCAGTTAACCACTGCTGCATAAAACACGACCCTCAAAATTAGCGGCTTAAAACAACACATTTGGGGCGCCTGGGTGGCTCAGTCGGTTAAGCGTCCGACTTCAGCTCAGGTCACGATCTCACGGTCCGTGAGTTCGAGCCCCGCGTCGGGCTCTGGGCTGATGATGGCCCAGAGCCTGGAGCCTGCTTCCGATTCTGTGTCTCCCTCTCTCTCTGACCCTCCCCCGTTCATGCTCTGCCTCTCTCTGTCTCAAAAATAAATAAACGTTAAAAAAAAAAACAAAACACATTTATCCTCTCACAGTTTCTATGAGTCAGAAATCTTAGCATAGCTTAGCTTCTGCTTCAGGGTTTTTCACAATATGTCAACCAGGAATGCAGTGTCACCTGTAGGCTCAGCTAGGGAAAGATCCACATACAAGCCCTTTCGCATGGTTTTCAGCAGGATCTAGCTTCTGAAGGGCTGTTGGACTGAGGGCCTCAGCTCCTCATCAGTGATTGGCCAGAAGTCGTCTTATGCTCTTTGCCCTGTGGGCCTCTCCAGTTTACTTCATCAAAATAACATGTAAGACAAGCCAGAGAAAAAGTGCCAGGCAGAGAGAGTACTAGTAAAATGGGTGTCACAATCTTTTGTAACCTCGTTATAAAACCTCGTCTTAGAAGTTATACCCCATTACTTTTGCCTTCTCTCCATCAGAGGCCATTGCATCAGTACAGCCCACGCACGGAATGAGGGGATCACACCAGGACATGCACATGTTGAGCCAGAATCATTGGGGACCATCTTAAAAGTCTGCCTACTATAGACTTCTTCCTGGAATATATTTAAAAAACCCTCAAAGCAGAGCAATTAAAAAATAAAGCCAATTAAAAATGGATAACTTGAACAGATACTTTATGGATGAAGATATACCAAAGGCACATGAGCACACAAAAAAATGCTCAACACCATTGGTCATTAAGGAGATGAAAATTAAGACCTCAATGACATTTCACTGCAAATCCATCAGAATGTATACAATTAAAGAGGCTGAATACAAGTGTTGGAAGGAAATAGAGCAATTAGAACTCTCATACACCACTGATGGATGTTAAAAATAGTACAATCCCCCTGGAAAATCATTGGAGAGTTTCTAAAATGTCAAAAGTTGTAATTAGCATAGAATTCAGCCATTCTACACCTAGATATTTCCTCAAGAGTAAGAAACACATATAGTCATACAAATATGGACGTATACTCATGTTCATTGCAGCTTTATTTGCATTAGTCAAAACTTGGCAACAATCCATATTTTCAGCAGATGAATAGATAAACCAGTTGTGGTATATGTTATAGTGGAATACTACTCTGTAGTATTAATTAATGTGCTCAGAAAGTGACACTTTATAGTATTTGCAAATTTTGTGACTGTTTCCCTTGAAATGCCTAAGACATTTCAGTAAATATCTGAAAACAGTAGATTCAATAAGAGAAATTCCCCAAACAGGTAATTATAAAATAAGACATAAGAATTAAAAACTTTAATGATATAAATAGTTAGAAACATGACTAAAACTTTCGTTTTCAAGGCCAACGAATTATAATATAGATAAATACACATATCGTGAATTGTCTAAGGTTTATAAGGAAAAAAAAACAGAAGTACATACTGAAAACCTTAACAGACTTAAGTAAATTAATAGATATAATTCGTTCTTACATGGGAAGACTAAAAACTTAAAAGATTCTGAATTTCTCCCCAAATTAATTTATAAATGCAGTGACATCCCTGTGTAAATTTCAATGCTATTTTGGTGGGGGGCAGGGGAGACTGGTACTTACAGATTGTCAATCTGATTTTAAAATGTATCTGAAGGACAAAGTATGGGAACAGATTCTGAAAAAAGTAGAATAATAACTTGGAACTTAACGCAATCGGATATTAAGATATATTTACTGATTTAAATTAAATTAAAATTAACTAATTATTTAAACAGTGTAGTTACTGTGCAAGACAGAAAAATCAGTGGAACACGATAGGAATTAAGGAAATATATCAAAGTATATTCATGGCATTTCAAATCTATAGTGGAGACTGAATTATTCAATAAATAATGTTGAGACAAATGATTGCCATTAGGAAGAGTAAAATAATAAAGAATATTTTAAAAAGAAATTAAAAATTTTAAATCAGAAATAAAAAAATAATAATCAATTCAGTTATGACATAACCTCAATGGATTAAATTGGATCTGAAAAAGAAGAGTATATAAAAAAGAAACATAAGAAATTATAGCTCCATGTATTTATGCCCTGGGATGTGAAGTCTTTTCTAAGCATGATATTAAATGCAAAAACTGTGGGGCGCCTGGGTGGTGCAGTCGGTTAAGCGTCCGACTTCAGCCAGGTCACGATCTCGTGGTCCGTGAGTTCGAGCCCCGCGTCGGGCTCTGGGCTGATGGCTCAGAGCCTGGAGCCTGTTTCCGATTCTGTGTCTCCCTCTCTCTCTGCCCCTCCCCTGTTCATGCTCTGTCTCTCTCTGTCCCAAAAATAAATAAACATTGAAAAAAAAATTTTTTTTAAAAACTGTGAAAGAATTAATGATATACTTAACTACATAAAATTTTTAATTTTCTGTTCTTCTAACATTTTTTATAAAATATTAAGAACTGGAAAAATATTTTCATTTTATATGCCAGACAAAGACCTATAGCATTAATATACAGAGTTATCACCAAGTAGTAAGGAAGACACAATAGAAAATTGGATAAGACATGATAGGCAATTTACAAATGGCCAATACATATAAGAAAAGATAATCTATTAAATAGTAAAGAAGAAATATGAGTAAATATAAGGTTTTTGCATATATAATTAGCAATTTTAAAAATATTCACAGTCTGCATAGTTGGCTATACATATGGTAAAAAGCACATTGATGGGCCATTCTCTTTCCAAGCTATTAACAACTATAACTTTTATCTGTCCATGGGCATGCTAATATATCCTTAAAGTAGATGAGTGGGAAAAGCAGTTTATCAAAACCGTTAAAATGATCCCGGTTAAAAAAAAAAAATGTGCACAGGCACCTGTTTGTGCATGCAGGTCAATGTATAGAGAAGAGTCTATAGTACCATACTTCACAGGGGTCAATGTTCGTTCTCATTGTGCACTGAAAAGAACATGATTGCAGGTTGGTAGTGACGAGGTACGGCATATGGACCTTAACTCTCAACGCATGGCTGGTTGTCATTTTTGCAGCCGAACGCGTGCTGCGATCCCCTTCTATCATCCAACCTGTCGCCAAGGACAGGGAAAGCATTGTGAGCACTCTGCTGGAGGAGAAATCGGTGAAAGTCTCCTTGGGGCGTCTTCCTCTTGAGCCACCCAGTGTCTTCACTACTCTTGCCCCCCCCACCCACCCAGTGCAGAGGGCGCCCGGAGAGGGGACACCAATTGAGAAGCAAAGTACGGTATTCATAATAAAGGGAAGTTCTACTAGGGAAGTTAGAATATTTTAAACCCCATGCCTTGAGAATGCCTGGAGAAATTCAAGATTTTCTGAAGCAGAATGATTTGAAGGGACCATTTTGACCCTGAGTCTATTTTGACCCTTTCCCTCCCTATGCCTTCTCTTACCTCACTTACCTTCCCTCTGCTGAGCCCTTCTCCCCCTCCTTATCTCCCCTGACCTAGTCTACCTCCTCCTCTCATTTCACTCTCTACCTCGCCCCCTACTTTCCAATGCTTGCCCTCCACTTGCCTCTTCCTTCAGCCGTAGTCTGTCCCTTTTGTGACCTCCCTCTGTCTCTCTCTCTCTGTTGGAGCCTCTTCCCCACCCTCCCGCACTTTCTCACATTAGCTCCCTCATTTATCGGTCCCAAAAAATTCCCCCAGATTTCTCAACGATTTGGATAACAAAATCTTAGAAGTACTTTTTTCAAATTTATAATAAATAATATTGATAGAAATAATTAACAAAAACTGAAAGCGCCACAGGCTAAAACCTTGTATGGTAAAATTTTCGGCTGCTCAAAAACTTCGGATGCATCACAGCACCTTGATATCTGTTTTAGAACTGCAAAATCTGGGCTCTAAAAACGTGGGACTCGAGGGAAATAAGGACTACAAATAAAAATTCATGGTAGGAGAACGGACAATCCAAAACGTGTGATGGGAGAAAAATATTTATTAAATGAATAAAATCTGTGTGTGCAAATAAATTAAATAATTCATTCATCAAAAAATTATATGGAAATATGGAAACTGTTTAGCTGTGTTATATAAACCATTGGCTCAGCGCTTAGTTTGACATGATGGAATTCATTTCAAAAGCCACGGTCTTGACGAAAAGTTATCAATGTCGGCATAATTATGGTGGTTGAAAGTTAATATTTTAAAATCTTCCATGTCAAAATGCCAGAGGTCAAAAATGGGATCGTAAAGGGGACTCAAATGAGACCACGGATTTCTCGTTGTTACATCAGTCCCACCTACCACCCGAGCCAACGGTTGCCTTCCCTTCACAAGGAAATGGAAGAAGTCCTAGTCTCTGGGTGCTCTTGTTGCGATGCTACAGAAAAACTGCAAGCACTAAAAAAAAGCCCAAAGAAATGCATGTTAACGAGAGCTGAGGAACCCTTCCAAACAACATCACCTTCTCAAATAATTTATTTCACCAAATGATGTTGGGAGCGCAAACTGTAGAGCCAAGCAGTGTGTGAGAACATTCTGGTTCCACCCCCGGCGCTTTAGCTGTCAAACACCTGACCCTCCCCTTGCCAAAATTCAGACAATGCAATAACACTGGGATAATGCAACAGCAGGATAATTTTTGAAATCATTAAAGAGACCAACACCTAGAGGGAAGGGAAATTGTAGAAAGACTGCATTATTTATAAAGTTAAACCATTTCCTGGAATGCATCCACAGTGGACGTTATTGAGCAGGGAGACCTTGACTACTGTGATCGAGCCACTCAAATCTGTCCTAGGAGCGCGATCCAGCAGGTAGATGGTTCGAGCCCACACTGATGAGGTGAATTGCAAAAATGTGCGGTGGTGTGTATGTTAAAGTTCATACTTTTTCCATCACTGTCCTTAAAACAGATATCAACTGTTACCTACAGAAACTCAATGAAATGGTTTTAATGGCATTGTTGCCTAATTACATTATGCCAGTGTTCGATTTCAACTTTGTGTTCTATTATTGTTCAGTGATTACGTGGGAGTGCAGTGTGCAGATCTCTACATGATTTTCTTTCATCCTTGTGGCTCTTAGGTAAACTGCTAACTTATTTCCACTTCCCTCTTTTTATATAAAACTGGCTTAAAAAATATAACTGTACATTCAGCTGTCTCAAAGTACAATGATCAAAGTGCTCCCTCTATCCGTCACTGTCAACTCTCCATTCAAGGAACTCAAATTTTCTTCTTAGTACCCATCCAACCTCAACATTGAAGAAAATTGAATTTGTCTCCTTTGATCTCTCTGCCTGATACAACTCACTCATCTAGCCCTCACAAGAGCCTCAAGAAGCATAAGACTGTACAATTCATAGATAACAAACTGTCTCCTTATGGATCTTCCTCACCACTTAGCTGCCGCCTGAACCTGCTCCCCATCCAGCCATCACAGGGACACCATCCTTCCCTCCTTCTAGATCTGCTTCTTCTTGTCCTTGTCAGATAATTCTCCTCAGTGCTCAGTTGAACCTTACCTTTTGTGCTGAAGGGAAAACTACTCTTGAAAATGGCTGTGAAGAAGGGAAGTGACCCACATGCAACAGAACAGGAAAAAGAAGTCCTGGTCCTTAAAATTAATAATCCTTGAAATTAATTGATAATTATCCCATTAGTCAGTGAAGCCAAGGAACATTGGTGGGTCTTTTGTTGTAGTTCTCCAACAGCAGGAACTGATTGAGTCTACAAATACAAATTAGTATCAATCTGGAATGAATAAAAAGCTTGAAGGAAAAAAACCCATTCAAAATTTGCCTGGTCAAAAGGTGAATTCATCACGTTGAAGTGAATTAAAAAGCAATCAGCACACACTAACTACTGAGTCAAATAAGACATTTTAAAAGTATGATAGGCTAATTAGAAATAAATGACAGTAATACTTATAAAATGCAGTCTTTCTAACTTCTGATTTGGGAAAATAGTGGGGGGGGGGTTGTTGCTGTTTGTTTGTCTGTTTTGTAGTCTAATATATTATTCACTCTTTGTTTTTTTCTTTCTTTTTTGTAAGTAGACTTCCCACCCAGCACAGAGCCCAATGCAGGCTTGAACTCATGGCCCTGAGATCAAGACCTGAACTGAGATCAAGAGTTGAAATCTTGGGGCGCCTGGGTGGCCCAGTCGGTTGAGCATCCAACTTCGGCTCAGGTCACAATCTCACGGTCCGTGAGTTCGAGCCCCGCGTCAGGCTCTGGGCTGATGGCTCAGAGCCTGGAGCCTGTTTCCGATTCTGTGTCTCCCTCTCTCTCTGCCCCTCGCCCGTTCATGCTCTGTCTCTCTCTGTCTCAACAATAAATAAACGTTAAAAAAAAAAAAAAAGAGTTGAACGCTTAACCAACTGAGCCATCTATGTGTCCCAAATGTGACTATTCTTTTTTAAAAATGTATTCAAGGGGCGCCTGGGTGGTTCAGTCGGTTAAGCGGCCGACTTCAGCTCAGGTCACGATCTCGAGGTCCGTGAGTTCGAGCCCCGCGTCAGTCTCTGTGCTGACAGCTCAGACCCTGGAGCCTGTTTCGGATTCTGTGTCTCCCTCTCTCTGACCCTTCCCCGTTCATGCTCTGTCTCTCTCTGTCTCAAAAATAAACGTTAAAAATAAATAAATAAATAAATAAATAAATAAATAAATAAATAAATAAAAATGTATTCAAGGGGCACCTGGGTGGCTCAGTCAGTTAAGCATCCAACTTTGGCTCAGGTTATGATCTCACGGCTTATGAGTTCCGGCCCTGCGTCGGGCGCTGTGCTAACAGCTCAGAGCCTGAGCCCTGCTTCAGATTCTGTGTCTCCCTTTCTCTCCACACCTCTCCCATTCACATCTGTCTGTTTCTTTCTGTCTCAAAAATGAATAAACAGAAAGACATTTTTAGTGTACTCAATAAACAATGACAGTCATTCTTGATACGTAGGATAAAAAATTCATATGCATTTATTAAAACAGCTTACACAATTTAGTAGATTTTCAGTCATTGAGTAAAACTCTAGTGATTTAGTAAGCTTTCAAATCTTCTATTTTTTTTTTTACTACCATAAGCCTTAGATGGTGAGAGATATTCTAAAGTCTCCCAGTGCTATTCCATTTCTGTGAATTTCCCATTGAATTACTAAGATCTTTTGCTCTATACATTTTAATGCAATTAGTTTTAGCACAGTTTCATAGAACTTATATTGACAAAATGAGTATTTATAATTTTATTTCTTTTTTAAAAATTTTTAATGTTTATTTTTGAGAGAGACACACACACAGCGTGTGAGCAGGGGAGGGGCAGAAAGAGAGGGAGACACAGAGTCTGAAGCAGGCTCCAGGCTCTGAGCTGTCAGCACAGATCCTGACACCGAACTTGAACTCATGAAGAGCAAGATCATGACCTGAGCCAAAGTCAGATGCCCAACCAACTGAGCCACCCGGGTGCCCCTATAATTGTATTTTTAATGTTTATTTATATAGTGTACAGTAGCTAAGAAAATAAAGTTGTAAAAATAACGCAACAAATATATGAAAACCGAAAGATTGATAGAAAATTAATTCATCTTTTTGATCCCTCCTCTGGGTAGCCTGTCTTCCTTCCTCCCCAGTTGAAACCTTTGTACTACTTCTTAAGTTAACATTTCAAGTAAATTTTTATATACTCATATATTTTTGTTAGCTCTGAATCCAAAAATAATATACTATTATAGTATTTTATGCAGCAGAATTTTATGCAGCAATGAAAACAAATGACCTTTAGTAAGACCTTTCAAGTTGTATGACTACCAAAAAGTATTTAAGGAAAATAAGCGAATACACAAAAATATATGCAGCATGAAACCATTTATATCATGTTTTAAAGTAAGAATTGTACCTTACTGACATAAGATAGTCCCTTTGCTCCCATTTTAGTCTTTCTGCTTTGAATTGTTGCTTATGTTTTAATATTTAATTCTGATGTTTGGTTTATTTTCTTTCCATGTTCATGATTTACAAATACCCATACTTAGGCTCTTATTCTTTTTAAGGCAACTTTAAGTATGTTTATTTACACCATTCCCTTGTCATATATCTAATGTGAAAGAAGCAAATAATTCCACGCTCACAGTTGGAGATTTTAACACAGGAGTCAGCAAACTTTTTCCCTAAAGTTCCAGAGAGTAAATATTTTATGCTTTCAGCACATTCTTTGGGGAAGGAGGGGGGGACCGGTATTTATAACCCGTTAGGAAAGTAAAAAACAAAACAAAACACAAAACAAAGAAAAACAAACAAACAAAAACCACTCTGAACAGCCTTCGGACCAGCAATTGATAGGACGGTCAGACAAAAGAATCAACAAAGACAGAGAATGGTTGAACAACACTATCAATAACCTAGAGCAAATTGATATTTATAGAACACTACGCCCAACAAAAGAAGAATGCACATTCTTTGCAAGTATATAAGCTACATTTACTGGCATGCAGCATATATTCAGTCATTTAAAAAAATCTAAAATTTAAAAGATTGGAGTCATGTGAGCATGCTCTCTGGCCTGCAATAAGATTGAATTAAAACTCAGTAACAATAAAATACATAGGAAAATGCCAAATGTTTGGAAACTAATCACTTTCAAATAATCAATGGGCCCCCAAACAAAACAAAACAAAACAAAACAAAACAAAAACAAATCCCAAGGGATATCCTTCAGTGATTAAACCAAATGATCAAAAAATTTCAAAAAGTCAAAATTTGTCAGACGAAGACAAAATAGTCTGATAGAGAGAAATTAAATACCTATGCTAGAGAAGAACTAAAATCAATGTTCTGAGTTCCCACCTTAAGAAATTAGAAAAAGAACAAATTAAATTCAATGTAGGTAGAAAAAGGAACTAGAAATAAAAAAAAGAAGAAAGCAGTGCAATAGAACATGACAAAGGAACAGAGAAAATAAATAAAACCAGTATCTTGCTCTTTAAAAAGATAAATGAAATTGATAAGCCTCTTGCAAGACAGATTTTGGGGGGAGAAAAGATAAGATACAAATTATCATTATCAGACGTGGGCAAGAAGACATCACTACAGATCCTATAAACATGGAAATGTAATTATTATGAATAACAACTTTATGGGGGCGCCTGGGTGGCTCATTCAGTTCTGCTCAAGATATGATCTCCCAGTTAATGAGTTCAAGCCCTGCATCTGCTCTCTGCTGTCAGCGCCCAGCCATCTTTGGAAGGATCATATCTCCCTTTCTCTCTGCCCCACCCACACTCCACTCAGGCTCAGGAGCACACAATCTCTTTCTCTCAAAAATAAATAAGCATTAAAAAAAATAACAGCCTTATGTTAATAAGTTCAAAAATTTAGATAAATTAGATTAAATAAAAGGTGAGAGTTTCCAAATGGATATAAAAGCAAATAGAAGATCAATTAAAGGCATTAAATTCTCGCAAAGAAATCTCAAGACCTTGGAGCACCTGGGTGGCTTAGTCGGTTAAGTGTCCGACTTCGGCTCAGGTCATGATCTCATGGTTCATGGGTTCAAGCCCTGCATCAGGCTCTGTGCTGACAGCTCAGAACCTGGAGTCTGCTTTGGATTCTGTGTCTCCCTCTCTCTCTGCCCCTTGCCTACTCATGCTCTGTCTCTTTCTTTCTCTTTCTCTCTCTCTCTTCCTCTCTCTCACAAATAAATAAACATTTAAAAATTTTTTTAAAAAAGAAAGAAATCTCAGGGCCCAAATACCTTCACTGGTGAATTCAATTAAATGTTTAAGGAAGAGTTGATAAAATTCTTTATAAACTCTTTCAGAAGATAGAGGATTAGAGAACACTTTCTAATTCATTTTACAAAGAGAGCGTTACAAGAAAAGAGAGCTCTACAAACTAATATCTTTCATGAACATAAATGCAAAAATATCCTTAAAATCTATAAACAAGGCAAGGATATCCACCCTTGCAACTCTAATACTGGCAGCCCTACCCAGAACAATTAGAGAGCAAAAAAGAAATTAAACATACCTACCTCTCAGAAAGGAAAAAGTAAAATTACCTCTGTTTTTAGATGACATTTAGATCTTATATTATATGTAGAAAAGCTTAAAGACTCTGAAAAAAAAAACTGTTGGCGCTAATAAATGAATTCACTGAAGCCACAGGATTCAAAATCAATATACAAAAATTCAGCGGTGTTTTTAGACACTAACAATGGATTACCCGAAAAGGAAATTAATAGGACAATCTTACTTAAAATAGCGTTAAAATGAATAAAATATTTAAAAATAAACAAGAAGGTGAAAGAATTGAAAGCTATAAAACTCTGATAACAGAAATTTTAAAAGACAGAATTAAATGAAAAGACATCCTGTGTTCATACATTGGAAGAATTAATTTTGCCAAAATGCCTAAAGTACTCTAAAGTGAGCTACAGATTCAATGCACTCCCTATCAAAAATCCTAATGGCATTTTTCATAGAAATAGGATAAACAATCCTAAAATTCATCGGGAACCATACAAGACCTCAAATAGTCAAAACCTTTAAGCAAAAAGAACAAGGCAGAAGGCATCACTCTTTCTGATGTCAAATATGTTACTAAGTCACAGTAAACAAGATACTATGATACTCACATAAAAACAGACATATTAATCACAATAGAGAGCCCAGAAACAAACCCACATGTGTATGCTCAACTGACCATTGAAAAGGCTGAGGAAATAAACAATGGGAAAAGGATAGTCTCTTCAATAAATGGTATTGAGAAAACTGGATATCCACAAGAAGAAAGAAAGAAAGAAAGAAAGAAAGAAAGAAAGAAAAGAAAAGAAAAGAAAAGAAAAGAAAAGAAAGAGGGAGGGAGGGAGGGAGGAAGGAAGGAAGGAAGGAAGGAAAGGAGAAGGGAACTTGGACCCTTATTTCACATAGCACATAAAACTCAACTCAAAATGAATTCAAATGTAAGACCTTAACTTTGGAAGAAATCATGGGGGAAAAACTTTTGGACATTGGCCTTAATGATTTCTTGGACATGACACCAAAGCACAAATGACAAAAGCAAAAAACTAGAAAAATGGAATTACATCAAACTAAAAAGCTTCATCACAACAATGAAAACCACCCACAAAATGAAAAGAAAATTTATGTAGTTGAAGAAAATATTTTCAGACCATATATCTGATAGTTAATATTCAAGTATATAAAGAACTCCTACAACTCAACAGCAAAACAAAACAAAACAAAAAACACCCAATTTAAAAATGAGCAAAGGAACTGAACAAACATTTCTCCAAAAAAGATGTGCAAAAGCTAACAGGGGTATGAAAAACTGGTCAACATCACTGATCATCAGGGAAATGCAAAGCAAAACCACAATGAGATATCACCTCACACCTGTGAGCATATGGCCATTTTCAAAAACCAAATGAAACAAAAGGTAGCAAATGTTGGCAAGGATGAGGAGAAAAGGGAACCCTTGGGCACTGTTTTTGGGAATGTAAATTGGTGCAGCTCCAAAGACTGAAAATGGAGCTATCATATGATCTGGCAACGCTATGTCTGGGTAAGATCCTGAAATCAGGATCTTGAGGAGATATCTGCACTCCCACATTTATTGCAACATTATTCACCATAGCCAAGACATGGACACAACTTAAATGTCATTAAGTTTTGAATGGATCAAGGAAATGTGGTCTAGTGAAAAAATGGAATATTATTCAGCCTTAAAAAAAAGAACTAAATCCTACTACTTGCAAAAACATGAATGAACCTGGAGGATATTTATTGCAAGTGAAAGAAATCAGACAGAAGGACAAATACTATATGGTATCACGTATATTATGAATAAAATAGTCAAAGTCATGGAAGCGGAGAGTGAATTGGTGATTGCCAGAGGCTGGGCAAAGGGCGAAATGGAAAGGTATTACCCACAGGGTCCAAAGTTTCAGTTACACAAGGTGAAAGTCTTAGCTACTGTGCGGCATAGCGCCTACAGTTGGCAATACTGTACTGTATACTTAACAATTTGCTAAAAGGGTAAACCTTGTGTCAACTGTTCATATCACAAAAAACAATCATGAATAATAGGGTAGGAGGAAACTTTTGGAGGTGATGGATAGGTTTACGGCATAGATTGTGGTGATGGTTTCACAGAGGTATACTTGTCTCTAAAGTCATCAAGTTGTAGACATTAACTCTGCACAACTTTTTGCCTGTAAACAAATTTTCTCTTAAAAAAAGAAATGACTGGGGCGCCTGGGTGGCTCAGTCGGTTAAATGTCCGACTTCGACTCAGGTCACGATCTCGCGGTCTGTGAGTTCGAGCCCCGCGTCGGGCTCTGGGCTGATGGCTCGGAGCCTGGAGCCTGCTTCCGATTCTGTGTCTCCCTCTCTGCCCTTCCCCCGTTCATGCTCTGTCTCTCTCTGTCTCAAAAATAAATAAACGTTAAAAAAAATAAAAATAAAAAGAAATTACATTCATCTTTTTCCCTTCTTCTTGACTACGTTAGTCCAATACTTTACCTTTCTTAGCTGGAACATGGCAATCTGCTGTCTACGTTACTGCTGGACAGACCTTGAAAGACCTTTCTAATGTGCATGAGATAAGGTCCAATATCCCCAGCGTGGAAATCTTATGAATAGGTTTCCATTCTCCAGTTTGCTCTCTTATCAGATTCCAGGTCCCATTTTGCTCCTAGAATTCCCAACTGTGATGCCTATAAACTTTTACACCCCTGTGCCTTTGCTTGTGCTGTTCTCCGTTTGTGAATTGTCCTCCTCAACTGTGTTTGTGGAGTTCCTCTGGGTACTTCAAGACTCAGATAAGACATCACTTCTCCTGATCAATTTAGACTGAGTTTAGTGTCCTTGATCTCTGTCCACATTGCCCGTCTGTGACTACATTTGCTCATTTACCACATTTTACTGAGATTTCTCTTCCATTTTGTCCGACTCTCCAAATAAATTTTATGTGCTACCCTCACGTACATCTAGCATAAATGTCATATGGATGCTGGATAAACGTGAAACTTTTCAAATGCCCCCTAATTTCTAGATAAGGAGAAAGGAGTTTTTATGCATTAAACTCCCACAACTTTCTCTGACAAATTAAAGATGTCTCTTTTTTTTTTTTAATTTTTTTTTCAACATTTATTTATTTTTGGGACAGAGAGACAGAGCATGAACGGGGGAGGGGCAGAGAGAGAGGGAGACACAGAATCGGAAACAGGCTCCAGGCTCCGAGCCATCAGCCCAGAGCCCGACGCGGGGCTCGAACTCACGGACCGCGAGATCGGGACCTGGCTGAAGTCGGACGCTTAACCGACTGCGCCACCCAGGCGCCCCAAAGATGTCTCTTAACAACTCAGGAAGCTTCAATGTATGGAATCAAGAGTGCTACTGTATGACCGTCACTGGTGTGGTTAGTCATCACAATCTGAACTACATACACATGACTTTAGCCAATAACTGCAGTCTCTGATTGCAAAATTCAGAGCCATTTACACACTAAGTGAATAATTCACCAGGGTAAGTGAACTGTGATGTTCAAGCCTTCATACGCATTTCTTGACCTCTCCAGCACTGAGTCAAGCCATGATGTTACTTTAAGTGATTGATTGCCTGGATGGGGTTTTAAACTTCTGAAGTGACATGTTCTAAAGGTGGACGATGCAAAGACCTACTGTTTTTCTATTCTTAAAATGTACTGTGAACCTTCAAATAGCTCGTACATTTGATGAGACTAACCTTATACGGGACCCCGAATACAACAAGTATCCGCGAATGTTTGTGACTGAGTCAGTAAGACTGTTCTCAGAAGTACTTTTTATATTTCTCTGGTTTCTACAAACAGTACACATTTAGTGCAATGATCACATTAAGGTAGGCATATCTATGGAGGAAAATGTGTGCATTGGTGACATCTCTGAGCTGAGAAACATTTTCCCAAATGGACTGATCTTCTCAGTATACTGTATGACTCACTCTGGAATTACTGGATCCAAATATAGATGACCACTAAGATATCTATAATCTCCCCAGTGGGGCTTGTTTAATTAATCCTGGGCAGTTTCCCCAGGCCGGCTCCATATTGCATCTGCACATCTCAGATCTGGCCAAAACCAAACCTGCCTCGATGGGAGCAATGACCAAGGACCACTGGCTGTTCTGATCTTTGGATACCGGATGTTCACTTATGTGGGAGGTTGTCTCTCTGTTAGAATCCTGCCTCCATTAAGTTCAGTGCAAAACAGGTCTGAATGTTTCAGATGTTGAGTGAATTAAAAATGTAAGTGATTCTTTAACCAGGTTGTGGGTGACCCCCAGAAAGGTTGGGGGTGGGGGGAGAGGAAGTAATTCAACAAATAATTAGACTCTCTAATATGTAGTTGAATCCCTTGTGTGCAGTATGTTATTTTTTTATGCAATCTCTTGGCCTCCTTGGCATAAGTTCTCAAGCATTTACTCTGCAAAATATTTGTTTGTTCAAAGGTTTTCATCATAAACAGGAAGGCAGAGATTTGCAGAGCTCTTCTCTATGCTTTATTTTCTTTGTGAGTAATTACTTAAAGCTTTTGAGATTACTAGAAAGATTTTAGAACGATGCCACAGATGGTATTTGTTAGTATTTATGCTCTAAGTTTTGATTATTTAAAGCAGAAAAACAGGGAACTGGGCAGCTGGCCCAGCCATCCATACCATTCACAAGAACAAGTCGCCTAACAAGAGAACGAGGCCAGCTCTCTTTTTTCCTGGCAAATGCGAATGACGGGCAAAGAACCTCACAAAACATTAGATGCAGAACTGAAAAGGGAAAAGAAGTCTGCAGGAGAAGGTAGAAGTCGCAAGAGACTTCCTGCATGTGTTATCCATTGTTGGGCTGAGCCTCCGCCAAATCCCCAACACGGATGAAAACTTAAACTTTTAACCAACTAATTATGGCCTGCTTTTTGAGAAAGCCTGTCTTTTCAAGTGAAAGCGTTCTCGGAGCACCCCCTTCTCCTGGTCCCTTCAGAACAGCAGGCCCTTCCAGCCACCAAATGGCTTTCCCCTCAGCCGAGCTTTAGACCAAGTAGTAGAGAAAGGCCCATGGAGGGAGCGGTAAGGGCCTCCGCTCTTTCTCGGCTTGCTGATGGCATATAAAAGGGCTCATCCTCCAGAAGCATCATCCAGGTGATCTTCGTCATAAAAATAAAGCAGAGTAGAAATGCTAGAAAGAAAATTCATGTGTTCCTTTCAAACACTGAAGGTCAGATTTGGCAACGGTGCCCCATGCTGCCGTTGAGAAATACCACAGGGCCAACTGGTCAAATAGCATCACACTGCTCTGCTTGAATTTGCCCCCCAGGCCCGGGAGTGGGCTTTTCTGGTCAGTAAAGACCCAGAGGCCAGAAACCTTCTTTCAGACTGTCTCTCAGGACAGCCTGCCAGGAGTAAGGCCTGAGTTCACACTCCCGCGACTCCTGCTTCGCAGCTGCTGCCTAGCCCCGGGGATGACCACAGGCCCCAAATTCAAGGTCAGGCCTGGCCTTACATATCCAGTTAGCAAACACTCTATGGAAGAAGAGGAAGAAGTTAGAGAGTATTCGTTTCCTCTGGCAGGTTGAACAAATCGCCACAATCAATGTGCTTAAAGCAACAGAAATGTATCCTCTTACAGTTCTGGAGGCCAGAATGTCCAGAACCAAGGTGTGGCCAGAACAGTGCTCCTTCCAGAGCCTTGAGGGGACATTGCACTGCTCTCCCCGTCCAGCTTCTGGGGCTGCCAGCCTTCCTCGCCTTGTGGTTGCATCACCCCCATCTTCGTGTCCATGGTCACCTTGCCTCTTCCTCTTCAGTGTGCCTGGAGTCTCCATCTCTCACTTACAAGGACATGTGTGATTGGATCTGGGCCCTCAGATGATCCAGGATAATCTCCTTAGACCAAGACCTTTACCTCGAAACATTTTCCTGTTAGGCAACATTTCCTGGTTGCAGAATTAGGACATGATGTCTTTGTGTGGCCATTACTCCACCTACTGTAGAGGGTAAGAAGAGAGTCTCCTTTATTTAATTCCATATTCTCTTATTATACCTGATGTCTTCGTCTGTTCAGGTTGCCATAACAAAATACCTTGAGCTGGGTGGTTGAAGCAATAAAAATTTATTTTCTCACAGTTCTGGAGGCTGGTAGTTGAAGATGAAGCTGCCAGCATAGCGGGGTTCTAGTGAAATCTGTTTTCCTGGCTTACAGATGGCCCTCTTCTTGCTGTGTCCATGCATGGCCTCTTAATTTAGTGTACCTGAGCAGAGAGCACAAGTTTTCTGGTGTGCCTCTTTTCAGAAGGCCACTAATCCCATTGTGAAGGCCACCCCCTCATGACCTCACCTAATCCTAAGTACCTCTGGAAGACTCCATATTCAAATATCATCATGATGGGAGTCAAGGCTTCAACATGAGATTTAGAGTTTGGGGGGACACAAGCATTCAGTCCATAGCATCTATGTGTTCAAACTTGGTCTAAAAAAGCACATCTACAAATTTCCGAGAAGGAAAAGAATCCAG
Organism: Prionailurus bengalensis; assembly: GCF_016509475.1. Taxonomy (NCBI): domain Eukaryota; kingdom Metazoa; phylum Chordata; class Mammalia; order Carnivora; family Felidae; genus Prionailurus; species Prionailurus bengalensis. The sequence goes on along the minus strand of NC_057356.1, from coordinate 33,111,880 downwards.
GACCCCAGAATCGTCCAAGGGTCCCTGAGTGCCAGCTCCATCAAAAGCAGAACTAGCTCAGTGAAGAGCAGAGAACTTTCTTTCCAGAATGAAGATGATGCCCAGGCTCCCTGGCACTCAGGTGGGAATAAGATAAACACTTTACAGGACAAAAGTTTACGTCACCAGACTTTTTTGCCCTCAAACCTGCTAGTATCTCATTCTTTTTCAGCTAATGGCACAAACGTAATGAAAAAGTACAAATATCTTTTAGATTACCTTGTTTGACTAACATCTAGGTCATAATAGTTCCTGAGACCCCGAGGTTTCATTAACTTCAATGAGAATTTCAGACCATATGTTATACATTTCTCTCTGCAACTTTACATTCTGGATCTCCATCTGGGCCTAATCCGAAGACATCATGTAATAATTCTGCAAGGCAATAAATTTTATGACAAGCTAAAGAATGCAAAACCATAATCTAACATTAAAGCATATATTTTTCACTGCTAAATAGTTCAGCCGCTTATCCTGAGAGATCAGTAATGCAGCCACTGAATCCAACTTCCTTCCTTGTGTTCTGAACAAGGAGATTCAGAAATATCAATCCTTCCTCCACTTTTCTACAGTCTGTGAAAAGAGCAAGACATCACAACATTTACAGAGTACGTGTTAAAACATCCTAAATGAGAGGGAGGTAGAGGGAGAAGGTGAGAGAGACAGAGGCAGAGAGACAGAAAGGTGAACACATTGAAAAGACTGGGGACAAATCAGAAAGACCAATATGAAGCCAACTGGTCCTGTCGTTGAAACTTTCAGTTGTTTGTAAAAAGTATTTTGCACTATTTATGGAGAAATCTCCCCATGGATATCACCCAATTCTTTTTGTGAGCATTTAGACCATCTTCTGTTCGGAAGGAAATAAAAGCAATGTATAATTTAAAAACAAGCAATAATCAAAAGAGACTAAAATCTCTGAAGCTCTTTGTTTTCTCTGAGAGTAGAACTATACTTTAAATGTAACACATTTTGCTTGAGGTAAACACAGAGTTAACCAATCTCTTTCCCTTTCATATACATGGGGTAATTTCTTTGTTCGTAATTTGGCTGTTTATATTCTGAACTCTTCCTTCCTTCTTCCCTTCCTTCCTTCCTTCCTTCCTCCCTCCCTTCCTCTCTTCCTTCCTTCCTTCCTTCCTTCCTTCCTTCCTTCCTTCTTTCCTTCCTTCCTTCCTTCCTTCCCTCCTCCTTTCCCCTTAAGGGCACAAATGACTATGTTGAGTATGAAGGATAACATAGTTTATAAACCTAACATTCACAGTGCTGCAACTCATGGACATATAACTGGCCTGTTGGAGTATACAGAAAGAATAGGCTGTTGTTTTTGAAGAAGAACCATGTGGAATCTGCTGCTGGGATTTCTGTAGCATGAACTTAAGTGTTCTTTTAGGGTTTGTTGAGGAAATATTCTGAAATGCATATTTATAAGGAAGCCAACATATATATACATGGCTTGATTGCAGAAATTCATCGCACTGAGGGTAGCTTCCAACCTAAGAATGGGTTGCACTCCCTTTTGATCGGCCCTAACTTGATGGTTTGCCATTAAATTCCTCCTCCAGGTAACCACATAGCGGGTAAACTACCTGGCTTGAAATCCATGTTACCCAAAGCCACTGAAATAGTTCTGCCCAAGGCAATGGCTCCTGCAGCTGTGGCTTCAGCAGGAAAATTCTATTTGTGCTGCCTGGTGTCTTCGAAATGAAGGATCTGTGAGCTGAGGATGCCCAAGCTCCCTCTTTGTTGACAAGCATATTCTTTAGTTGACGAAAGCCCTAAAGTTTTCATAAACGCCAAGTTCTCTCAGAACAACAAGATGAGTAAGAAAACGTTATTTCAAGAAGGACCAGTATCTTTCTGTTATTGGAAATATTTTTTTAAATGATGGTTTCAATTCATTATATTTTTAATTACATTACTTAAAAATGAAAACCAGTTGTGTTCTCGAAATAGTAACTATTAAATAAGTTCCCAAGCCAAATTGTATCTGAAGAGGACATTGGCTTTTCTAACCATGGAAATTCAGAGATCTTTGCGTGAACAAAACTTTTTAGAAATGACAGAGTATTTGTTAATACCCACCTACTGTGGATAGAAACATTTGGAAGGCGAACGTCTACCATTGAATTAGCTGCAAATCTGCACCAGGCCTCTCTTGTCAGCCTGCCTGTGCTGTGGTTTTATGATTACTATTGCCTGTATCATCAATTTGTATTTACTATATTCCACTCTTAAGTGAAAACACAGTTTACTGCATAAACCACAAAAGCCTCCTGTTAGCCTTCTCAATCAGGCATTAATAATGTATCCCGATGTCCTGTTCATAAATGCAAGTGCATTTACAAACTTCACATTAACCATTGAGGCCTCCGCAGAGTCCGGTGCCCTCTTGCAGCCATTAGAGGGAAGAGAGGCGGAGCATCCCCAGCCCTGGCCCAACACCTCCCACCCCCTCCCACCGTGGGTAACGGGGCCCAGCATTTCCCAGTTTCCCCATCTGCTCCACTGGGACCCAAACTTTGGGTCTAATCAATCAACTTCTTTCAAAGAAGAGATAATTATTTTAATAATCATTTTAAAATTTGATTGATTGTATTACAGCCAAGGAAAGTCAAGGCTGGCAAGTAAAACACCCTAGACATTTACCAAAAGTTTAAATATTCATAGCAACTGAAGTAAAGCTTCTTCCACAGAGCATCCTTTTTACTATTGCAAGACAATCCTTATCATTTTTCCCACAATAATTGATTTTTAAAAACACTCTACTGTTTAGGCTCAACTGAGGTAGTTTTAGGAAAAGAGAGTGAGTGTCCTGTATATATCTTCACCTTTTGCTCTTGTCAAAGAGGAAGACCTCCACCTTGACACAGAACCCATCAGGGCACCTCCTTGCATTATTCCTACTCTCTTCTCTATCCTTCCAACTCTTGTGGCTCTTTATTCACTATCATCTTTATTCTGTACATTATCTTTTTCCTTCCTTCCTCCCTTCCTCTCTTCCTTCTTTCCTTCCTGGCTTCCTTCCCTTCCTCCCTCCTTCCTCCTCCTCCTCCTCCTCCTCCTCCTCCTTTTTCTTCTCCCCCTCCTTCTCTTCCTCCTTTATTTAAATTCAAGTCAGTTAACATATAGTGTGGTACTGGTTTCAGGGGTAGAATTTAGTGATTCACCACTTACGTACAACACCTAGTGCTCATCCCAACAAGTGCTTTCCTGAATGCCCATCACCCATTCTTCCCATCCCCCCACCTCCCCTCCAGTAACCCTCAGTTTGTTCTCCACATTTAAGAGTCTCATGGTTTGCCTCTCACTCTGTTTTTTTTTTTTTTTTAATTTTTTTTTCAACGTTTTTTATTTATTTTTGGGACAGAGAGAGACAGAGCATGAACGGGGGAGGGGCAGAGAGAGAGGGAGACACAGAATTGGAAACAGGCTCCAGGCTCTGAGCCATCAGCCCAGAGCCCGACGCGGGGCTCGAACTCATGGACCGCGAGATCGTGACCTGGCTGAAGTCGGATGCTTAACCGACTGTGCCACCCAGGCGCCCCTGTTTTTATCTTATTTTTTCTGTCCTTCCCTTCCCCTATGTTCTCTGTTTTGTTTCTTAAACTCCACATATGAGTGAAATCATATGGTATTTGTATTTCTCTAACTTATACACTCTATTTCCATCCATGTTGTCACAAAGGGCAATAGTTCATTCTTTTTCATCACCAAGTAATATTCCACTCTGTGTATATATCACATCTTCTTTAGCCATTCATCAGTCAATGAAAATTTGGGCCCTTTCCATATTTTGGCTATTGTTTTTTATTTAAAAAAAAATTTTTTTTTTTCAACGTTTATTTATTTTTGGGACAGAGAGAGACAGAGCATGAACGGGGGAGGGGCAGAGAGAGAGGGAGACACAGAATCGGAAACAGGCTCCAGGCTCCGAGCCATCAGCCCAGAGCCCGAGCGGGGCTCGAACTCACGGACCGCGAGATCGTGACCTGGCTGAAGTCGGACGCTTAACCGACTGCGCCACCCAGGCGCCCCTGGCTATTGTTAACAGTGCTGCTATAAACATTGGGGTGCACGATCCCCTTCGAATCAGCATTTTTGTATCCTTTGGAAAAATAACTAGTGGTTCAATTCCTGGGTCATAAAGTCATAACATCATGATACAGTTCTATTTTTAATTTTTTGAGGAACCTCCATACTGTTTTCCAGAGTGGCTGTACCAGTTTGCATTCCCACCAGCAATTCACGAGAGATCCTCTTTCTCTGCGTCCTCACCAACATCTGTTGTTTTTTGAGTTGCTGATTTTAGCCATTCTGACAGATGTCAGGTGGTATCTCACTGTGATTTTGATTTGTATTTCTCTGATGATGAGTGATGTGGAGCATGTTGTCATGTGACTGCTAGCCATCTAGATGTCTCCTTTGGAAAAGTTTCTTCTTCTTCTTCTTCTTCTTCTTCTTCTTCTTCTTCTTCTTCTTCTCTGTTTCCTCTCTCTCTTTTTCTCTTTCTCTCTCTCCTAATTAAGGTTTTGGACTCAGACCCTCCTGACTTTCAGCAACTTCATCAGCAGACCTGGAAATAATGCTTCCCTTGCAAAATTTTTGTGAGAATTAAGTGAAATCACATATGTAAAAGTACCTAGCATAGGCTCAGTATAAAAATACATTCCTTACTTTTCAACTTCTGCTTATCTTTCTTTCTTCCTCTGTGTCTGGTATTTCCCTTACACTAGACTGTGCGATTTGGTTTGATCTTAGACATTTAATAGCAGTTCTGATTAATATTTAACAACATCACCTCTAATAATTTTCCGATTCATACGAGAATTGCCCTTTCCTCCAGTAATCAAGATATCAATGTATCACAAGGGCCTCATAGAAAAATATATAGTAAAAAGAATTCACACTTCATATTGCTACCATTCACTTCAGAAATAGCCCTGCCTTCATCTATGCTCAGACTAGGCTGTATTTAACTTAATCTCACAAATCATTTTAAAAAGCCAGATGAATAAAAAAAAATCCATGTTGTCTTGCACATTCAGTTAGAAGGACTCATAAATTGAGATATAATAGGTAATCCAGTCAGCTCTGAGGTTCTACCATATTTCTTGGGACTTGAATAGTTAAATTCCACACAGGCAATGACATTAAGTTTTTAGTGGAATTATCTAAATGTACCCATCATATGGAAATGCTTTTTATGACCACTAAGATAGCATAAGCAAAATGGGATAGGCACTTAATAGGAAAAGAAGAACCTTCTGTTTCAGTGTGGTCTTGTTCAACTATCAGTAAGCATGTGTTTCCCCTGCTAACTAATTTATAGAATCTTAACATAGGGAAGAAACCTGGAAGTCTTCGCCCAGTTCAAAACAGAAATTTTCCTTAGCCCCTTTCTGATACACTAGAAGGGAAATTTCTAAGAAAAAATATATTTAGTCATCTTCTTTTGTTTTTCTGGATAGTGAAGTGCCTCTGTGATAAGTACATCCAAGATTATCTCCATAAACTGTAAGCGGGTATGAAAGTGGCAAACAAGTTTCATCATGAGCAAGTTTAAGTTTTAAGAGTAAAATTCCTTATTTGACTTAAATACTTTAAGAAAAATGATAACGCTTATGCCAACAAGGCTGAAAACACTGCTGGTAGTTCTAAGGGGTTCTAAAATAAATTAATATATCTGAAGCCTCTAATGGCTTTCTGTTGACTGTCTAGAGATGTAAAGGGAAAACTTCTCCACTAATATTAAGCAGCCGTCAGCAGCCTCTGTCTGACCATAATGCACCCAGCCAGCTTTCCAAAGCATCAAGCCCATGACAAATACCACTGTCAGACCAACAGCTGCATTACTAAAATGTCAGCAGAAAAATGACCCTTCTATTCACATTTCTTATAACTAGGGCAATAGTCTCATCACTTAAAATTTTTCTTTTCTGCGCTCTTGCAGAAACAATGAAGCTTGACTTACCTAATCTAAAAGAGTAATAGTTTCCACATAGTCTTGGGATTTCTGAAAAACACACTATTTTCAGAACTACAACTTATTGAAATTCTGAAAGAAAATAAATTCTCCACATTCTACCTGTGACTATGTCAGGGATCTCTGCAAGACAAAGTAAGTGTCTTGGGTTCCAGGAACCCTGCTTGGTCCCCAGAGACACACACAGTTGGAAAGTCTTTAAAAAGATATAATAAATAAACCAAATTGGCTTATTCTTATGTAAGTTTGGGCAGGATTTGTAATGTCTATATTTTGCTAGTTTACCCCTTAATTCATTCAACAAATATTGACTCACTCACTTTTGAATACCAAGCCCTGTACAAAATGTTAGGTAATCAATGGTGAGCAAAGCGGACAGTCTCTCCTTTTTTATGACTTATTGCACATACAGCATCAGAATTACCCTTACAGAAATCAAAATGGAGAAAACTTCCCAGAATGCCGTCATCTCGCTTTGATTTTCTGACTCCATAACCTTCAGGGGCTCCCCCTTGTTCTTATGATAAAAACCAAATCCTTTACATGGCGTGGAGTGTGTGCAAGAATTTACTTCAGGTAGTTTTTAAGAAGATATTCCACCAAAGAAGAGGTGCATACAGTGGAAATGGTTTTTCCCCCTTTTTCATTCCACAACGTATTTGCAAATGTAGCAGATAGAGTCCCCTACCTGGTGTTTTGTAAAAGAATAGAGATTCTATTCAGATACGCAAGTCAATTCAAGTTAGAAATGTGCAAGCAGTCACAAATTACTTCCTAGAAAAGCTTGGAAGTATAATGCAGAGGTGAATTCAACAAGGTAAAAAAAAAAATTCCCAATGTTTAAATATGACAAATACAAACGTACATTTTGGGTTCAGGTTTGAATATTTAAAAGCTGGAGAAATCTAAAAATGTTTCAGGAAAAAGTCATACATTCGGTCTTCCTACAATCCCGTCACTGTCATTGGACAAATCACAGATAGCATAGACTTCTGTATTTATAGGCAGAAATAGAGTTTTTTCAATTATGTGTTTCTGTAAGTCTTTTAGAAAGATTTTCCTTTTCCTTGAAGATACCTAGGCTTATTTACTTGGAAGCCTAAATCAGACACCGGCAGATAAAAAGTGTTCTCAGTTCACCTCAGCCAATTAAGGATAATTTATTCATGGAGAACCCAGAGAAAAAAAAATTCACTCACCCATTCAACAAAGTATTTATTAAGTGTTTATCATGTGCCAAATGCTGTTTCAAGCACTTCAGATTGAATGTGAGAGAAAAAGTCCCAGAGCTCATGGAGCTCTTACGTAGAGTCAGAACGGCTCATTCTAGCCTCCAGTCTCTGCGCAAACTGGCTAAGTGAACCAGGGGAGGACACTGTGCACTTGGGGACTTCAGGTTCCTCGGGTAGAAAGTGAAGAAGTGCTCAGCTCTAAACTTTTATGGTTCCACACCAGGGATAATACCAAACAGAAAATGCTTCATGTAGATGAAGACGATATTGGCAGTAAGAAACATCATCCCATTTAAGAAGATGAATCTCTGCAAACCCACCCACATCCTCTTGTTAATACCTTAATATAAAGGTAAATGATCTATTGTCCCAAGGATCTTACATGGATGGATTCTAAGCTGGCTTTAAACTCATTAATCTTAAATTCCAAGCAATGGATTTATAGATTAAATCCACTGTAGAATTATTTTCATGGACTGAATATGGTAACCTAAATGAAGGGCAATGTTTACTGTATAAAATAATTCAACTATTCAAAATATTGGAAATGTTGGAATCACATCATCGTTATCAAAGCAAAATACAATATACTCACCAGAATATAAGTTACATGAAGGCAGAGATTTGTATTTGTTTCATTTAGTACCTCAACACACACAGCTTAAACACTACCTACATATATAAACACTTCATATATACTTGGAGGTTTTTATTGTTTGGTGATGATTTTTCTCAGTGAGATCAGCCAAGCTCAACCTAGACCAGTAGACCTGGTCAGCTGACCATAGATTCAGGGGCAAAAATAAATGGTTATTGTTTTAAGCCACCGTGTTGGGGGATATTTGCTACACAGCATTATTGTGGCGATAGCTGACTGATACAAGTGGCTTACAGAATCACAGGGAGGGCTGAAGAGGTAGGCTCTGGGGCCACATCGCTGAACACACACACCCTGATGTCAGAAAATTGTACAACCAGGAGACTCCTTGCTAAGTTAACAAGCTACAGCTACAAACCCTGGTTCCAGAACCCCCTCACTTCTACTGTGATCAGGAAGCTCATGATAGAGCTACCAACTCAAGACCATGCTACTGCTGCTACCGTTATGATCAATACCAACAGAATAGGGGGCCAGGCTTTGCTTTATTCCATGTACTTCAGTTGTGCGTCTCAACATCAGAATATGAGTTAAACCTGAATTTCAGCTGCAAAGGAGTCTAGGATCAAAGGAACTTTTTAATAGAAATTAACTTTATTTTTTATTATTCATTCTTAATTGAGATTGACATATAACATTTTATTAGTTTCAAGTGTACATGATTCAATATTTGTATATATTATGAATTGATCGCCATGGTAAGTCTAGTTAATATCCATCACCGCACATAGTTACAGATTTTTTTCTTGTAATGAGAACTTTCAAGACCTACTCTTTTAGCAACTTTCAAATAGACAACACTGTATTATTAACTATCATTTATAGTATATAAACTATATAGTGTTACTATATTATAGTGCTGTATTATAGGGCTACTATAGCATAAATACTGATAGAACATTTTAAAATATTGTGAAGTATTTTAAAGTATTTTTAATACCTTTGTGTACTTGAATTAACTGCCAAGTAATTTAAGTCAATTGGTAAATCCAAATTATAAGAGATGGATGGTAATTCAAAGATATGTAAAGAACTGGATGTTTAAAGGGGCTATCAAAGAGTATCCCTTTCTCCCAATCCAAGTAGAAAGAGGTTTCCCGAAGGAGCCAATATTATAAAAACTCTTCCAAAAAGGAAAGTGAGAGTTGGGGAAAATATTTCAATAGCTATGAATGGTAGAGTTCCCCAAGCATAAGGGAAAATACCTAGGAAAAATCATCAAGATTAATAGACCATCCTTTCATGCCCCTTGACAAAAGGGTTTTAATGGGTTTATATCTTCAGTATTTACCATATGCTTAGCAGGTTGTATGGGACTAAATGCACATATGATTGAAGGTTGGCTACAGAAATGACTGAGTGAATAAGAGACACGTGTTCAGTCAAACAAACCATTACAAGGAGCAAGTCATTACAAGGAGCAACCTCAGAATCTGAATACTGGAGCCATCTGCAGTTAAACAAGCATACAAGTTATACCAGCATACAAGAGAAGTTGCCTTATAAACACAGATAAAAGAGAGTTTTATTGCTCGGGAACATGCAGGAGTGAGTAGATCTGAAACTGGGGACTCCGTGGAGGAAGGTGTAAAGAGCAGCCATTGCTGGAAGGCTAAGAACTTTTGAAAGAAAGAAATGCAATGGACTCCAAACCCACCAGAACTGTAGCTAAACATTTAAAACCTATTAGACTTACACATTATTTATATTACTGGAGTTTTTCTTAATAGAAACTAGGAGGGAGATTAAAAGTGGGTTGTAGAGGGGCACCTGGGTGGTTCAGTCAGTTAAAGGTCCCATTCTTGACTTTAGCTCAGGTCATGATCTGGCGGTTTGTGGAATTGAGCCCCTAGTCGAGTTCCATGTTGACAATGCGGAGATGGCTCAGAATTCTCTGTCCCTCCCTCTGCCCCTCTCCCCCACTCGCGCTCTCTCTCTCTCTGTGTCTCTCTGTCAAAATAAATAAACTAAAACAACAATAACAATTAAAGTAGGTTGTAGAACCAACACCCCAACTATGGAAGCTAAGTCACCAGAGTGTACCATGAAACACAAGCCCAATGCATACACAGAAATCTTGAGAGCGACTTTAAGAATCACAGGGCAAAGGGGTGCCTAGGTGGCTCAGTCAGTTAAGCTTCCAACTTTGGCTCAGGTTATGATCTCAGTCCATGAGTTCAAGTCCCACCTCAGGCTCTGTGCTGACAGCTTAGAGTCTGAAGCCTGCTTCAGATTCTGTGTCTCCCTCTCTCTCTGCCCCTCCCCCGCTAAGTGCTCTCTCTCTCTCTCTCTCTCTCTCTCTCAAAAATAAATAAACATGAAAAAAATCACAACACATGGAGTGGAAATTCAAATCAACCTACTAAAACTCTCAAATGCCTGGGGGACACCAAGCCACATGCATGTCTATGGTTTGCTTCATATTTTATTTATAGGAAACATTTCTTTTTCATACTATTACATTGAGATGTATACATTCTGTTCTTCCTAACTTTTTTTTTTTACTTACTGTCCTTGAGGGATTGTCTTATGTCCATTCAGCACTCACCTTCTTGTTTGCTTTTGTTTGCACATACTGCTGGACTCATAACCCTTCTTTGGATCACTTCTGATACTTCTGGTTTCTTCCAGGTTCTTTGCTAAGTCCCATCCTCAACTAGATTTACATCAGAACTCAACAAACAACAAGTAAATATGGAAACTCAGATCATCCCCCCAAAATGTGACATGATATTATGCACAAAGAACAAGGATGAAATTCTAGAAGAAGCAAGGAACATAATATGAATAATCACATTACAGTATTTGAGATGTGGCATTGGAATAAATAATGTCTTGGAATCTCTAAAGAAAACATTGAATCATACATCCCACATTTACCCTCATTATTAAGAGTTTATGCACAGGCTTCAGCAAATATTTTATTGCACATTAGGTGGAAGATGCCACAAATTAGAGATTGTAAAAAGTGGAAGTTGAAAATAAAGGGATTTACTTGTACTATGGGTCAAATTTAAGGATAAATATACTAAATTTTTGTCCAAAAACTGTCTATACATGCAAAACCTAGCCATTGAATTTTATTATAAGAACCCCTGAAGCTCTGGGGCACCTGGGTGGCTCAGTCTGTTAAACGTCTGACTTTGGCTCAGGTCATGATCTCACGGTTTGTGGGTTTGAGCCCCGCGTTGGGTTCTGTGCTGACAGCTCAGAGCCTGGAGCCTTCTTTGGATTCTGTGTCTCCCCCTCTCTGTCCCTCCCCTGCTGGCCCTCTCTCTCTCTCTCTTAAAAAATAAATAAGTACTTAAAAAAAAAAGGATCCCTGAAGCTTTGAAGATATTTACTAGGAAATCCGATTGTCTAAGCCAAGGGAGCTAGCAAACCATAGAAAACGGTCTTTAAATACAACCACACAAAAAAATAAAATAAAATAAAATAAAAATAAGTAAATGTATAAATACAACCACAAAATTGTAAATGATTGACAGAAATTGAGGCACGCAGCTGGAGTGTGATAAGAATAAAGTTGTAGTTTTCACTTGGGGGCTGAGTCGATTACTACTAGAATAGATGTGGAAATCTGCAGCTTCTCAGGATTTGCTGGAAGGTTTTTTGGAGGGGTAAATATTCACAACAGAGACTTTGTGACAGAAAACGGTCTGAGGGAAGCAAGAAACAAAACAAAATAAAGACTTATTGTAGAATTTTACATAAAGAAAAAAAAAAACCAGGTAGGGGCTGAACAACGCTTTTCCATACCTTCTTGATGTAATTTACCCTGCATGTTCTTTACCTCATCTCTTTAGCAGATAGCTGTTCATTTTTCTCTGTTCTCTCTTTTTCCTACTCTCCTGTCCCGTAGTGAGCTTGGTGACCGTGTGCTCTGATGACACAGCTACAAAGATGGAAGTGTTTCTTAACACCTTTTGATGATAATGAAATAATAAAGCATAGAGTTGCTATCATTTCATTTGTATGGCCAAGACTGCCTGGAAACTCTTCTGCCTGCTTTCCATTCCTCCCGAGCTTCCAGATGGATGATGTTCCTCCGCCTTGGTGGCAGCATGTGACAGTGGTGTCCGATAGACTGCGAAGCAGAAGTGATATTCCCTCCTCCCCGTCCTGGCACATTAGATTCTCCTGAGCAATTATTCACTCTACCTCTCCCCCTGATGAAAGGTTGGAGGCATAGCATCCAACAGAAGAGGCCCAGGGGGGCGCCTGGGTGGCGCCGTCGGTTAAGTGTCCGACTTCAGCCAGGTCACGATCTCGCGGTCCGTGAGTTCGAGCCCTGCATCAGGCTCTGTGCTGACAGCTGAGAGCCTGGAGCCTGTTTCCGATTCTGTGTCTCCCTCTCTCTCTGCCCATCCCCCGTTCATGCTCTGTCTCTCTCTGTCCCAAAAATAAATAAAAAACGTTGAAAAAAAAATTAAAAAAAAAAAAAAAGAAGAGGCCCAGGAACCAGCCAAGCCACAAGTGGAAGGGAGATTGGATCCCTGCCCTGCAAGGTGTAGAGCCTGCCATTGAATCGTCAGATCAGGCAGTCACTTATGAGGCCAAGAAATAGATTTCTATAGTGCTATTCCCCAGCACATGTGGGGGCTTGTTATTAAGGCATCTATCCATCCTGAAGAATATGATTTGTTACTTCAAAAAAGTTACCGCTGCTTTTCAAGCCAACCATGGTGAAGGACTGGGGGTCTTTTGGCCATTGTTTGTTTTGCATTTTATTTATTTTTTTAACGTTTATTTATTTTTGAGACAGAGAGAGACAGAGCATCAACGGGGGAGGGTCAGAGGGAGGGAGACACAGAATCTGAAACAGGCTCCAGGCTCTGAGCTGTCAGCACAGAGCCTGAGTTGGGGGGGGGCTCGAACTCATGGGACCGCGAGATCATGACCTCAGCCGAAGTTGGCCACTTAACCGACTGAACCACCCAGGCGCCCCTGGTTTGCATTTTAAATTTCGAGCCTATGGTACACCTGGGTGGCTCGGTTGGTTAGGCATCCGACTTTGGCTTAGTTCCTCATGACCTCACAGTTTGGCTCATGACCTCACAGTTCGTGGGTTCAAGCCCCACGTCGGGCTATATACTGTCGGCTCAGAGTCTGGAGCCTGCTTCAGATTCTGGGTCTCCCTCTCTCTCTGCCCCTCCCCCACTCACGCTGTCTCTCAAAAATAAATAAATGTAAAAAAATTTTTTAATTTCGAATCCAGCATGGGCTGACAACTTTGCAAAATATAATAAAAAGAAGTGACTGGAACATAATATTTAAAAATAATAAAGACCCCCAAGGCATAAACACAAATTTATGGTTGCTAGAGTCAATGGACACTATCAAATTGCTATAAAGTTCCTAAACTTTCCTTGCGCTAATGTGCCTTTTAATAATCTCTTTTTAAAGTCAGTTTTTAGAACCTAACCATAAGAAAACAAATAATTCGATGAAAAAACTGGGCAAAGATCTGAGCAGACACCTCACCGAGGAAGATACATAAATGACAGACAAAAAGACACCCAAGGAAAGGAAATGGAAATTAAACAGCAATGTGATACCCCTACCCACCTATCACAATGGCCAAAATCTGAAGCATTGACAGCATTAAACGCTGGGAAGAGAGATAGAGCAGCAGGAATTCTCATGCACCTGCCGATGGGGATGCAAAATAGTATAGCTACTCTGGAAGGCAGTTGGGCAATTTCCGACAATGCCGAACAGTGCCTTATCTAGCAATCCTGTCTACACAATGCAGGCACGTGAATGATAACAGTTTTATTTTATTATTATTATTTTTTAATGTTTATTTACTCTTTTGGTGGGGGGGAGGAGGGGGAACAAGCAGAGAGAGAGGGAGACACAGAATCCTAAGCAGACTAATCTGAGCTGTCAGCCCAGGGCTTGAACTCCCCGGCCGTGAGATCATGACCTGAGCTGAAGTCGGACGCCTAACCAGCTGAGCCACCCAGGCACCCCTGATAAAGGTTGTATTTATAATCAGCAAGAAGAGAATGCAATCAAGACATCCTTCAATTAGGTGAGTGGATAAACAAGCTGGTGTACCTGTAAGATAAAATGCTACTAAGCAATTTTTGTAAATAAACTATTAAGCCGTGTAAAGATATGGTTGAGCCTTAAACGCACACTGCAAAGTCAAAGAAGTCAGTCTGTAAAGGCTATGTACTATACATTCCATTTATATGATGCTCTGTAAAAGGAAAAGCCATAGAGATGGGAAACAGATCAGTGGTTTCAGCAGTTTGGGGGAATGGAGTAAGGGAGTCTAGAACAAATTAAACACTGTTTTCAGGTGATGAAGCTATCTCTAGTGATGGATATAAGGCACTGTCCATTTGGCAAAACCCATACAACTTAACAGCAGAAAGAATGAACTCCAAAGTATACAAATTTTTCTTAACAAATCAGTCAGTAGGTAGAGGGATCACAAGGCAGACTGTGACAAAAGGGTCTGGCTGTAGTACAAATGTACAGAATGAACTCACTGGGGGGGGGGGGGGGCGGGTAGGAGACAAAGGTGCCCTACCTAACTGTGGAAATTAGTGATGTCTGTAAGATGGAAGGCAAAATAAACTGTACAAAAGCACCCTACTGTAGTTGATAACATCATCTCCCATAGAAGTACAAATTAAAAATTCAGAAATCACTAAGCCAATACACTGGAATTGAACAAGTAAGTGGATGTGCGGCCAAGGGTGGGAGCCATGTTCCTCAATGTTGGAGTAGAAGGTTAGAAGCAAGAAAGGGAGGAGACTATAACGGTCCATGTGGCCCTGGATAGAGTTGGAGACGTCAGAATGAACTCGTGCTTGGTTTAATACAGGCACAGATGGCTACATACAGAAATTTTTATAGATGTGTGTATACATGCATAAGTTAGCAGCACACATATATTCCCTTGCTGCCAGCCGAGAGGCCTAGAGGCAACAACACTCCAGTGGCAGTGAGCACACCTAGACCTCCAGGAAAAGAAACCAAGCTTTCTTGGGCAAAGAGCTGACTCCAAGACTGAGGCAGGAAATATGCAAGGTGACCCTGGGACATCTGGAAGGCCAAAAAGTAAAGAAGCATTTTTAAAAAGCCTATCATGATGCCGCTATGTCAGAGGAAGACACCAGAGCCAAATGAAAGAGCTTCCAATGTCCAAAGTGGAAACAATTTGAGCAGAAAAATAAAGCAACTCTGGGTTAGAACCCAAGAATAAAAGAAATAGCCAGAGTCAATGCTGATATAAATAAATGACTCAATAAATAAATAAAAGAGAATAGATAAATCTCTCATGCAGTAGAATTCCAAATAATTTATGTAAACACTGTGCCCTCAAGGAACATAATTCCCAATGTGGGCTTCCTTTCAAACCACACGTAGTGACTTCCTTCCAAAAAGTACAATATGGACCTTTCATGTCACAAAACACCAGGCCAACCTAACATCACTTGTGAAGCACAATTTGAATGTATATGCTTTCTTTTTTTTAAGTTTATTTATTTTGAGAGAGAGAAAGAGAGAGAGAGAGAGAGAGAGAGAGAGAGAATGAATCCCAAGCATGATGCTCAATCTCAGAAACCATGAGATCATGACCTGAGCCAAAATCAAGTATCTGATGCTTAACCAACTGAGCCACGCAGACGCCCCTGAATATGCTTTCTTAAGAAAATCTCCATGGAAAATTAGTGATAAAAGAAATAAAATAGCTTCCACATAGAAATCTCAATTTCATTAAGCCTCTTCAGGGTATATGCAATAGCTCAGTGATCCAAGATGTAAAAAAGAAAGGATTGGAATGACCCTAGGCCAGCCTCAGAAAGGTTAATCTGAGGACATCAATGTTTTGGTCCATCAAAAGCACTTTTACCATCGTAACATGTAAAATGTTCTCAGTTGCCTTTTGCATATCAAAGAAAAGAGAACTCTGGAATTAAATCAGAATTCTAAGTTTCTGTGAGAAGCCTAAAGAGAAACTTTTCTATGTTTCCCTATACACATTGGGGAAAAGCTATATTTAGGAACAATTTAGATGGTGTGTTAGTTTGCTAGGGCTACCATAACAAAATATCACAGACTGGGTGGCTTAAACAACATAAATTTACTTTATTTGTTTTCTCACAGTTCAAGGCTAGAAACCCAAGCAGGGTTGGTGTTTGGTGAAGCCTCTCTTCCTGGCTTACAGATACGACCCACTGTGTCCTCACATGGCCTTTCCTTGGTGTGCCCACAGACACAGAGAGCTTTCTGGAGTCTCTTCCTCTTCTGCCAGGGACACCAGTCCTATCAGAATAAGAATCCACCCTTATGACCTCATTTAACTTTAATTAACTCATTAAAGACCTCACTTGTAAGTACAGTCACATTGGGGTTAGGGTTTCAACATATACATTTGGGGAAGACACAACTCAGTCCATAACAGATGGACAATCTAATTTTGCATTTTGGATGATCTTTGACTTTCTGCACGCTCACTATGTTATATTAAAACTGTCCAGTAAAATTAAGTATAGATCCTGGAGTGACCCAGTACGATGTCCTGTTATTTCTTTTAGATGTCTATAGACTTCATACTTTCACCTTTCTTGACAGTCATAAATAATGTTATTTATGTTCATATTGCAACAGCAACAAAAAAAATAGAGCATTACTACTTCCTTTTATTTTACCAGAGGGATCTGAAGAAAAAATATATTACATAACATGTTCAATATGACCACAGAAAAATAGCAGAATAATATTAAAACCCAGTAGACCAGGCCTTCTTATCCACATAATGCTGGGTTTCTATTTGCTTTTCATAATACTCTGCAGTTAGACAAAACGCAAAGACTTTTACCTCTACATTTTCTAGTTATTTAAAGAACTCAAAGCTTCTTCATGTTTCACCTACTTAGACGGAGTCCTTGGGGAGTTTTTATTATTATTTTAATTACTATTTATTTATTTACTTATTTATTTATTAACTTAGCAAAGGAGACTTGGAGGCTCAGAAGACAAACCAGACTGGCCTGGTGAATGAGGCCACAGCAGGAAGAAGGGTCAGGAATCTTCAAATTCACACCATTTCAAGGAAATTATTAAAGACCGCATGGTGTGCCCAAAACACGTAGTTCATAGACTCTGACAGTCTGTTGAGATTACATATTCTCTTTGAGACAGCATAATCACTATGCAGGTCTACAATCCTCATGTGACCTTAGAAAAAAAACATGATTATTATAGTATTATGATGATGATGATTTATCAATTGATAAGAATATGTGGTAATAACTCTGGAAAATCATTCATTAATAATGGAAACATATTAAGAGAAGTGAGGCAATGTGAAGGAGGGTAAGCTATCCTAAGAAAATAGAAAATCCCCTTTAAATTTCTCATCCATTTCCGCCGGGTGTTTTACTGAAAGCAATTGTAAATTTATGACAAATTTCAGCAGCATGCCAGGTAGGTGTGGGCTTGAACCCATTAATCAGTGAGCTAAAAGCTGAAGGCAACAACGTAGCTTTTTTCTGGTATCAAAAAATTTTCATTGAATGTATTTGATATTGTGTAAATTTAAGGTGTGCAACATGTTACTTTCATACGTTTACATGTTGTAAGGTATTTGCCATTGTAGCGATATTTATCACATGACATAATTATAGCACAGTATTGTCCATATTCATCATGCTGTGCGTTAGAGCCTTGGCTTATTTATTGCTCATTACAAGTTTGTACTCTTTTATTTGGAGAGAGAGAGTATGTGAGCAGAAGAGAGGGTCAGAGGGAGGGAGAGAGAGAGAGAGAGAGAGAGAGAGAGAGAGAGAGAGTCTTAAGCAGGCTCCACTCTCAGCACAGAGCCAGATGTGGAGCTTGATCCTGGGACCCCAGGTTCATGACCTGAGCTGAAATCAAGAGGCCGACGCTCAACTGAGTCAGCCACCCAGGCGCCCCCAAGTTTGTACCCTTAAACATCATCAGTCTTACCCTCCCACGCCCATCCCCTGGCAACCACCATTTTACTCTGTTTTTTATGAGTTTGACCCTTTTAGATTACACACGCAATAGCATACATGTGCAATGGAATAGTATTCAGCCATAAATGTAGCTCTATTTTATATTTAAAATATAAAAGCTTCCCAAAGGACAACAGGTACATGGGCCCAGGAGGCCTCTTGGCTTCCTGTGCACAGTAGTCCCCTTTATCATGGTTTCGGTTTCTACAGTTTCAGTTACCCCCTGGTCAATCTCCATCTGGGAGCAGATGGTCCTCCTTCTAATGTATAGTCAGAAGGTCAATAGCCGCCTAGAGTTATGTCATACACCCACGTCATTCCCCTCCTTCATCCCAGCACGTAGGCATTCTCTCATCTCACAGCATCACAAGAAGCAAGGGTGAGTACAGTACAATAAGAGACCGAGAGACCACCTTCACGTAACAAGTGTTTCTGCTGGGGCTCTTCTCCCCTTCCCCTCACTGCCAATGACATATGGAGGACCACCCACTGGACCAGGTGGACATAGGGCTGGACCACCTCACTCCTCCATCTGCCCAAAGTGCCCACCAAATGGATTTCTCCTCCAGGAGTCTTCCTCAGCAAATCACCCCACTACTCCAGCTGTCCTCCCAAAGCAAAAACCTGGAATTAATTCTCGAATACTCTGCTTTACACATGCACATGCACTCACCACTTATCCAGTGACTGATCTTCCCCCTACGAATCCACCTTCTTTCCATCTCCACCATCACTTCCTCAGGGCAGCCTCTTCTCTCTGACGCATCAAGAGGAGAGAACGTTTTTCTGTGTCCAGGGGACTCCTCCCAGGGTGCTCTCCCTCCCTGCTTCCAGTGACAAGAACAATAAGCCAGTTCACAAGACTGAGTTCATTCCTCAGAAGAACTCACCCAAAGAAGTACAGCAGCATGAGAACGTTTCTGATCGAAGCACCTCTAGGAGAAATGCCCCAAGGCCACCTTGTCCCAGCACTAAGTGTTCAAAGGTACAGCAAGAGCTGATTACCACTTTTCCTGCGAGGATTTATCTTATTTCACATCATATGACGGTGAATCACGATAAAGAGCACCTACTTTGCAAACCTTTTTTTTTCTACAGTATAACATTTTGAATCTATACAAAATTCTGGAAGTGTCACCAGCTGAAACACAGGTTTTTAAAATAGTCAGTTTTTTCATCATTCTAGAGTTTTCTAGCTTCCCTCATTTAAACATCTTTATTGAGGCATAATCATTTAAGCACATAGCTTAATGAGTTTGGGCAAATGAGTTCAGTCATGTAACCACAACCACACTCAGGATGTAGATCACTTCCATCACCCAGAAATCTCCCTCACTGCCTCATGCTATCACCCCTCCTTGCCTGTCTCCCCATCCCAGTCGCCACCCCATTCTTAGGCAAACACCAATCTACTTTTGTTCACTCTGATTTTGCCTTTTATAGAATTTCGTATAGTTTTTGTATAGAATTTCATTACTTTTTATTGCTGAGTATTTATTCCAGTTTATGAATACACCCCATTTTTTTCTTCATTCCCCGGTTGATGGACATTTGGATTGTTTCCAGTTTGATTCTAGTAAATAATGCTGGGGTGAATATTCGCATGCAAGACATAGTGCAGACGTGGGTGAAAACCTAGAATCGTAACTGCTGAATCACATGATAACTATATGTTTCACTTTAAAACAAACTGCAAAACTGTTTTCCAAAGTGGGTGTACTGGGGCACCTGGGTGGCTCGGTCGGGTGAGCATCTGACTCTTGATTTCAGCTCAGGTCATGATCTCACAGTCGTGAAATAGAGCCCTGCAGGAGCCTGCTTAAGATTCTCTCTGTCCCTCTCTCTTTCTGCCCCTCTCCTGCTCATGCTCTCACTCTCTCTCTCTCTCTCTCTCTAAAAGAAAAAGAATGGCTGTACCATTTTCCCACAAGTAATTTATGAGAGTTACTGTTGTTTCAAATCCCTGCTGACAGCTGGTACTATAAATTTGTGTTTTATTTTTTAATTTTAGCTATTCTGGAGAGTGTCTAGTAATTTTAATATTCATTTTCTTGGCAACTAGTAAAATTGACCAACTTATCATGTGTTATTGGCCCTTTGTACACCTTCTTTTGTGAAATGCCTATTTAAGTCCTTTGCTAATTTTTAAAATGGCTTGTAGCTTCTTATTTTTTAGTAGAGAGCATTTAAAAACATATATTCTGGATAAGACTCCTTCTTCAGATATATGTTTGGTAAGTATTTATTCTAGCCTGAGAAGTTTTCTAATTTTAAAGAAAAAAAGGTTTAAATTTCTATGAAATCCAAAGGATCTTTTTTATGTCTTTCATGGTTCATATTTTAGGACTGTACTTAAGAAATTATTACCCCAAGGTCATAAACATTTTCTTAAAATTTTTTAACGTTTATTTATTTTTGAGAGAGAGATAGACAGAGAGCGAGCAAGGGAGGGGCAGAGAGAGAGGAGGACACAGAATCGGAAGCAGGCTCTGTGCTGATAGCTCAGACCCCAATGCAGGGTTCGAACCCATGAACTATGAGATAATGACCTGAGCCGAAAGTTGGAGGCTCAGCTAACTGAGCCACCCTGGCATCCCGAAATGTGACTGAATTTTTAACCCCAACCTGTTCTTTGCTACCTGCCCCAAACCACTTTTTTTCTTTTTTCGTGTTTCTTTAGATTTGCTGCCCACACAATCCTGTTGCAAAGTTAATTTTATTCATTTCCAATCTGCATTCCTGTTACTTTTTTCTTTCCTTATAGGACTTCCAGGACAATGTCAAAAGAACGCTGAGTCTCGTTCTTGATCTTACGTACAAAGTATTCAGTCTTTCACCATTAAACATGATGTTACTTGTAAATTTATCATACCTATCTTTCATCAGGTTGAGAAAATTATTTTTTATTACTAGTTTGCTGAGAGCTTTTATTGCTTGTGTTGAATTCTACCACATGCTTTTTTGATGCCTCTTGAGAAAAATCATGTTTTCTCTCTTTTATTCCAATATAAAAGAAAAGAGAATATAAATGAGAATATAGTGAAGTACGTTTGTTGATTTTCAGAATTAAAACAACCTTGCATTATTGAGATTAAACATTTTTCATAACTTATTATTTTTTATACATTTAATAATTTGATTTGAACATTTTTTGTTAAGGATTTTTGCGTACATATTCATGAGGGATATTTTTCTCTATCTTCTATTTTTGTAATTTTTTTTATCTGTCTTTGGTATGAGAGTACACTCACCTTATAAAATGAGTTGAGAAGGGTTAATTTGCCTCAATGGCATGCAAAAGCACTTGTAGCTTTAGTATTCCTTCTTCCTACTTTTTTTTTCAGTAGGCTTCACATCCAGCATGGAGCCCAGTGTGGGTCTTCAACTCCCAACCCTGAGATCAAGACCTGAGGTGAAGACCTGAGCTGAGATCAAGAGTCAGACACTTAACCGTCCGAGCCACCCAGAATTCATCAGTGAAACCATTTGAGTGTGGAGATTTCAATTTGGGAAGATTCTCAATGTCTTTCATTGACAGAGGACAATTCAGGCATCTGTTTCTTCTTCAGTTAGTATTGATTTTTCAAGAAATACAATCATTTCATTGAGGCTCCTATAATAGTCCCTTATTTAAATTTTCATCTTAGAAACTGATTTGATGTCCCTCCCCTCTGTTACTCTTGATATTATAAATTTCTTGTGGTTTGATATGCTCTCCTTTTCTACCTTCTTCAGATGAAAACTTAGATCATTGTTGTTAGGTCTTACCTCCTTATTTAATATAAATACCAAGGGAATAAATGAACTCTCTAAAACACTGTTTTAGCTTCATCTAACAATGTTTGATATGTTTACTTTTGTTGCTATCTAACTTAATATATTTTCTAGTTTCCCTTGTTATTTTTTCTTTGGCCAGTGAATTATTTACAAATGTGTTGCTTAATTTTCAAATATTAAGATTTTCTCAATATCATTTTGTTACCGATTTGTAATTTCATTCCTTGGTGACTATAGAACATAAGTTATGATTTCAATTCTTTTACTTTAGTTGAGATTGGTTTTGTGTCTCAGCACATGATTTATTTTGGTCAGCGTTCACGTGCACTTGAAATTTTGTCCATTGTTGGGTAGGGTGTTCTAAAAATGTCATTCTTTAATGTTTATTGATTTATTTTGAGAGAGAAACCATGTGAGCAAGGAAGGGGCAGAGAGAGAGGGAGAGAGAATCCCAAGTAGTCTCCGTGCTGACAGTTGATCCCATGACCCTGGGATAATGACCTGAGCCGAGATCAAGAGTTGGAAGCTTAACTGACTGAGTCACCTAGGCACCCCTAAAAATGTCCTTCCAATTGAAGTGTTTGATCGTGTTGTTCAAATCTCCATTATTACTGGTTGTTTATTTTTATCTATTACAGAGAAAAAAAAGTGTTGAAATTTCCAAATAGGATTTTTTCCATTTCTTCCTTTAGTTTTAACAGTTTTGTTTCATATATTTTTGGCTCTGTTAAAAAGGCATATAAAGACAGACATGTATATATAATGTATATAAATATAAAATATAATATAATATATAATATATATAATATTAATGTAATAAACATTATATTAATAAATATATAATATATAATATTATATATTATTATATTATATATATTATATATATAATATAATATAATATATAATATATATTATATATATTATATATTATATAATATTATATTATATATATTATATTATATATTATATAATTATATAATATTATATAATATATAATAATATATAATATACAATAAACATTATATTAATATTATATACATGTTATTTCATTCTTCTGAATTGACTATTTTCTCATTATAAAATATCACTCTCTAGCAATGCTCCCTATCTTAAAGTCTATTTTTTCTGATATTAATATAGACCATTCAGCTTTTTTATTCTTACTATTTTTATAATATATCTTTTTCCATTATTTTTACTTTCAACCTACTTATCCTTTTGTGTCCAAAGTGCATTTCTTTAAAAAATATATGTAGCTTGCTACTAATTTTTATCCAGTCAAATAACTCTGCTTTTGTTTTGAGTTAGGCATCTGAGTACATAACTAAAAGAAAATATTATTTTCTTGTCCTGAACCTCTCTTAGACACGAAAGCAATGTTGTCTTTTACACTTACTAATTCTCTTTCCCTCGGTAATCATTTCATCTTCTTCCCATTTAGTATTCTTCACCTCCATTTTCCTCAATATAGTAGAACTATTGATCTCAGCAAAAAGGTTGAACCAGAAAGCTGGGGGCACCATCAAACCTATGCTTCCCCTTTAATCCATTCCCACTTGTTCCTGGTAGAATTGGATAAATGTGGGCATGTAGAATTGCTTCATACTCTAGATAGGAAAGAGACAAAGGGGAACCTGCGTGGCTCAGTTGGTTAAGCGTCTGACACTTGATTTTGGCTCAGGTCATGATCTCACGATGCATGAGATCAAGCCCCACGTGGGGCTCTGCGCTGACAGTTTGGAACCCGCTTGGAATCCTCTATCTCCCTCTCTCTCTTCCCCTCCCTGCCTCGCACACACCCTCTCTTTGTCTCTCCCTCCAAATAAGTAAATAAATAGATATTAAAAAAGAATAAAGGAAGCTAAGATGTTAATCTTAGATGAGTAAGGAAAGTT
Source organism: Prionailurus bengalensis (assembly GCF_016509475.1). NCBI lineage: Eukaryota > Metazoa > Chordata > Mammalia > Carnivora > Felidae > Prionailurus > Prionailurus bengalensis. The sequence continues at coordinate 33,088,292 of NC_057356.1, read as the reverse complement.
GGCAGCTTTCATGTCCTTAAAATTTTAGGTACTTGGATTCAAAAGCATTGCCATTTTGTTGTGTCTTACAATAGAAATTGTAGATGCAACCTACGTCATAATCTACAATATTAAGCAAAAAGAGTTTCTTGAGAAGTAGACAAGATACTTATGTAAATTACTATATCTTTTCCTCTTTTCTCCGTATTTCCCAATGTATCTTACAGTTGATCTGATGGTGATCCACCTTGATGCCACACATACAGATAGAAATTCAAGCCATCCCTTTAACTTCCCCTCACCACCAATTCAGTAAGCAGGTGTTTTAACTGTCCATTCTAGTTTTCTAATAATCCACTGCTTTGTGAATAGCATTATATGTGATAACTCCATTGTATGTGGTTTTTTTAGCCCATTTTTGCCCTGCCTCCTCAGTGCCATGGGCTCCTTGATATGAAGATATATAAGCAGAGGATCTAAACTGAAATGACACTTTCTGTTCTAATCATCGGATAATATTAGAAGCAACTGCTTCCGTAACCGAACCCACATCCAGAATAAATGTCGGTCACGTTCAGCACTCTTTGTAACCTCCCCGGGCCGTGACCAATGCATATCAAGTGGGCTTGGGTTGAAAACTCCACACTATAGACAATACATTATACATTGTCCAAACCCCGGTATTGGTCCTATTTTTCTAAGGCTCGTTTTGCTTTTGCTATTGTTGTGGTTGTTCTAAGAGGCAGTTAATTTGCCTGGAAACAAGCTGTGCAATCTCTCAGGCGTGTGACGTACAGCAGCTGATATCTTGCATCCGCTGGAGTTGCGTATCCCTCTGTTGCTTTCTTAGCTTGGCCCCTGGCGGGATCTCCCCTACACCTGTGTACGTTAGTAAGCAGCCAAAGATTTGTGCAGAGTCTACATTCACATTGTGAGGTTTATCTGCTGGGTACTTACCCCGATTCCGGCTTTTGTTTCTTAAATTTCCCGTTGCTGTGCCAGACCTAAGTTCCGTGTCATGACACCTGAAGCCAGTAGGATTGTCACTATCTGCGGCAGGAACTATGTATGTTGGGAAATACACTAGGTCAAAGGCATGAAAACTCAAAACTCTTACCAGAGGCAGTTGTGACTGGCAAGTATGGACTCCTCCTGCGAATGCTGCCTGCTTTTTCTTGCAGCTGTCTGGAATTGTTGGGTGCGTGTGTAGTTTCGTGCTCAGCCAGTGATTTGAACGGAGGTTTATGCTCAGACTTTATTTTATTCAGACTTTATTTTAGATTTTCTGTGGTTCTCTTGCTTTCAAATTTTCCCTTAAAATTTCCAGCTGCCCTGCGAAGCTATCATTTGCCCCTTCAAGTCACTGATGCCAGTGTGTGACTAGGGAAGGGGATTGTGGAGTGGTCCCAGGTACATTAACTCACAGGTTTTTGTTTTGTTTTGGTTTGGTTTGGTTTACCCCGTACTGTAATAGTCATTCATGAGTCAACTTGTCGCAATTTTCTGCCTGCTTTTGGCCAGTGTCCATTTTGTTCCAGTTTTTATAATTATTGTCTATGGGAGGAATCATTTCCCCTCTTTACGTAACCATTTAGTTCTAACTATTTCTTAAATTTCATTCTTATCACTTTGATTCATGACTTAAAGTATTTGTTTTAAATTTTCAAAAGTAGAGGGGAATGAACTCTATTTTGTTATTGATTTCTAGCTTCGCGGCACTGTGATCAGATAAGATTTTACTAGATTTGTGCTCTCTTTTCAGATTTGCTTTGCGCTCTCCCACAGGTCTATTTTTATAAATATTCCTTGAGTGCTTGAAAAGAGTGTGGTTTAAATCCGGAGTGCATGCGTGTATTGAATCACATTTGTTTTTCAAGTGGTTTTCATTCTGACTCATTTCTTTTGTGCTTAAACTATTTCTGAGAGAATGGTGTTTAAAAATCTCACTTTTTTAGTATTTACCCTTAAATTTTCATACACATATAGTTTAAATTTACCCTTAAATTTTCATACACATATAGTTGATTAACATTCTATAAAGTTATTAAATATCCTTACCTTAGTCCCAAATAGTGTAAGATTTTAATTTGATTCATACCTAATTACCTTCTTCCTGTCTGTTTTTTATTCCCATGCATATCATCATTATTATCTTTGTTCTATGTTGTTTCTTGCTTGTTTGATTACCTACTGTGTATTTATTTTTGCTCTATATGTCTATCAAAGTGTTTTATGAATATCTGATAGCAGGAGTTTGAAGTCAGAAAATTCTGGAGCAAGAAATAATATTTTCTCAAGCACCTTTTGAAAACCATGACTTTACTACAATTCAAATCCTTGAACAACACAGGTTCAAACTGTATAGGTCTACTTATATAAGGATAATGTTTTCAATAACTATAGTGCAATACTGCATTTTCTCTTCCTCAGGATTTTCTTAATAACATTTTTCTGTTCTCTAGCTTACTTCATTGTAAGAATATATCCTACATAACACAGGTAACATACAAAATATGTGTAAACTGACTTCATGTTTTGGGAAGGATTCCATCAATAGTAGGTTATTAGCAGTTAAATTTGAGGGGAGTCAAAAGTTATATGTGTATTTTCAACTGTATAGGGGTCAGGACCCCTCACCCCCTTCAATGGGCAACTATATTTAAGTAAAGGATAAAAATTCCATTTCTTGAGAAAAAAAAATTTCAACTCCAAGTAGGTGCTCTAAAGTGAAAATTTATGTACCATGGTTTTTATTTATTTTATAATAGTAATAAAGAAAATTAAAAGTCCTTCTCTCATTACTTATTATAAAATCATTTCTCATGGGGCACTTGGGTAGCTCAGTGGGTTAAGCATCCAACTATTGGTTTTGGTTCAGGTCATGATCTCACAGTTCAAGTTCAAGCCCCACTTTGGGATGCCCACTGCCAGTGCAGAGCCTGCTTGGGATTCTCTCTCTCCCTCCCTCTCTGCTTTTCCCCCCTTCCCTCACTCTCAAAATAAATAAACTTTTTTTAAAAAAGATCTTTCCTTTGTCTCTGATGTTCTTGTTTCACTTCAATATTCCTAGGGGTATAATTATTTTTTTTTTAATCATGCTTAAGTCTCACGCTTCTTGAACTGATAAATTTATGTCTTTGATTTTGGAAAACTACCAAACGTTTTTAAAAATATTACCTCTCCTGCCTTCCTTCTAAGCAAGACGATTTCTATGTGTTGTACTCTGGACCTTTTAAATCTATTTACCTGGTCCCTTTACCTCAGTTACATATTGTTAATCTCTTGAGCTCTTGTGTTGTGTTCTGGTAAATTTTCTCATCCCTGTCTTCCAATTTCCTGCCTTCCCTTCAATTGCGTATGTCAATTGAGATCTAGTTTCAAATAATATATTTTTCATTTATAGATTATTTCTATCAAATATATTTATTTGTTCGTGAACTTATTTTTCCTCATGTTTTTTTCTTTCTTGGTTTTGTTCTTGATTGTTTTCCATGTGTATACCTGATAGACACTCTACGGGAGCTCCAGATTGGAAGCATTTATTTTCAGGCAACACTTGCTCATGGTATATTTTCTCAGTTGTCCTATAATTTGGGCTTGTTATCATGCTCAGGGAGACTTTATTTGCAAGACTTCTCATTCGCTGGTTTGGCGACCTACATCTTCCAAAATGTTTTAAATTAATTCTTTTCATGAACCCCAGATATATCATCTATCTGGACTTCCTTTTATTCACCTATGTGTCCAGTGACATGGGACTTTACATAGAGTGAAGCAAACATGAGTTAGGTGCACAGTTCAATGAGTTTTGAATCATGTGTAAACTGGTGTAACCGTTAACACAGATCAAGATACAGACCATTTCTCTCAGCCTAGAAATCTTCCTCACTCCTGCTTCCAATCAATTCCTTCATCCCCTAGGCAATGACTGTATTAATTTCTATTACTATAGAACATCATAAAAATATCATATTCTGTTGATTATTTTTGTGTCTTGCTTATTTTATTCAGCATAATTGCCTCTGAGATCCCTGTTGTTTCATGTAGTGGAATTTATATACTTTTTATTCTTCCACTGAGGATTTTATCACAGTGGGTATGGGATATTATTAAATTATTTTTGTGCCTTCTATTGATTTGATCATGTTTTATCGCCTTCGATCTGTTAACGCGGCAAGTTACACTGATTTTCATGTTAAATTAATCATGTATTTCTGGGATTAACCCCACTTTATCTTAATGTATTATCCCTTTTAAATATTGCTGGATATGTTGCTAACATTTTTTAAGGGCTTCTGCACCTATGTTCATAGTGGATATTGCTCTTTGATTTGCTTGTTATAGTCTTGTCTGGTTTTAATATTGCAGTTATGCTAGCCTCATAAAAATGTTAAGGAGTGTTCCTTTTCCATGAGAAATTTCTGAAAGAATTTGTGTAAAATTTGTATTACTCCTACCTCAAATACTCCTAGAATTCACCCATGAAACCATCCAGGTCTGGAGGTCTCTATTTCTTTATAGAATATTTCTTTATTATGTACTTGTATATAATAACCACATTCTGCGAGGCATAGAACTATTTGTATTTTTATTATGTCAGTTTTGCTGTGTTGTTCTGCAAAAACAAACAAACAAACAAACAAACAAAAAAACTTCCATTTCGTCCAAGGTAAGGAATTTATTGGAATAAACCCAGAAGAAAGAAAAATAATATGGAAATTATCTTTGGCACCTAATGCCTTACTGAGAGAAAAAGATGTCGATTTCATAATAAAGATCTTAAAACAGATGCTAGTCAAACAAATCAACCACTAACAGCTCCAGCTAACTGGGTTTAAGAAATAATTTTGAAACCGCCAACCAACAAACCCCCATAGAAGAAAGAACTAAAAGTTTGGAATTTTAACAGAGAATGTCCAGTTGGCCCAGACATTAAGCTGAACTAAGTAGGAAGAGCCAGGTGACACATAAAGTATCCCCTGCCCCTCCCTACATGGATTCAGAATGAAGACAGGTTTTCTGGTTTTCTCTGTCTAGAAGGGAACTTTCTCTGTCTAGAAGGCTGAGCTCAGGAAAGGCAGGGCTTTTTCTTTTATCTCATACCTTGATAGATACTGGGTTCTCACCAAATGAACGCACTGGGGGAAGCGGGTGTTTAGGTTTTTTTTTTTTTTTTTTTTTTTTTTTTTAATTTTTTAGTTTGGGTATAGTGGACACACAATGTCACTTTAGGTCAGCAATACAAAAGGATGAGATCTTGCCATTGGCGACAACGTGGATGACCTAGAGGGTAGGAGGAATGCGTTTTTGTGTTATTTTCTATTTCATGCGATTTGAATGTTATTGCTGACTTGCTCGAATAAGTTTTAATGAAATGCAAAATTAATTGCTTAGTCTATGGTCAAGTAAGCAATATACATTCAAACCACAAACCACATGAGGATAGGCCTGTGGTTACAAATTCTCAGATATAATCCTTTTTTTTGTTTGTTTCCAGAACTCAGGCTGGAATAAACAAATTCATTTGTCATCTCACTATGCCAAAATGCAATTTTTTATTCACAGTTTCATTGATGGTATGGTGTTCCAAAAGTCCAATGTTCATATAAGGATCTCAGACCCAGTAATTAGCTTTATTTCACATGACATAACCAAACTCTTATCTTTGTGTGGTCATTAAAACCCAATCCTTTTGGTTCTTAATGCCAATAACTCCTGCTAAAGCAGCCACAAGGACAGCTTATCATATTTATTTTCCAGTTGCTTTTGGGTTTACTTTTAGGTCATACTATTTACTTAGTATAATATTTTGATATCCAATAGAGCCTTCAAACATTATGTACCCAAAATAGAACTCCTGATTTTTTTCTGTCCACTTTCTTTTCTCCAGACTTCTACATCTCAGTAAATAGCATCATTATTCATCCAGTGTCTCAAGTCATTTCAATTCTATAGCCAAAATAGACCTTAATTGTGTCAGAGACAGAGAGAGAACACATGTGCAAGAGTGGGAGAGAGGGGCAGAGGGAGAGAGAGAGAGACTCCCAAGCAAGCTCCTCTCTACCCTCAGCAGAGAGCCCAACACCAGGCTTGATCCCACGACTCTGGGATCCTGACCTGGGCTAAAATCAAGAGCCGGACGCTCAATGAACTGAGCCACCCAGGCACCCCATCAACTAAGCTTTTAAAATAGAAATCACGGGGTTCTCAGTTGGTTAAGCAAAGACTCTTGATTTCAGCTCAGGTCATGAACTCAGGGTCGTGAGATCAAGCCCCACATGGGGCTAGTGCTGAACGTGGAGCATGCTTAACGTTCTCCCTCTTTCTCTGCCCCTTCCCTGCTTGTGTTCTCTCTCTCAGAAAAAAAAAAAAAAAGAAATCAATTGTTATATCATTTCTCTGCTCAAAATAGTATAATGGATTTTTTTAAATCTTTATGCCCAAAGTGGGTCTTGAACTCATTACCCCAAGATTAAGAGTCACATGCTATATTGACTGAGCCAGCCAGGGCCCCAATATAATGGTTTTATATGCTTAAATGATTATATTTGTATGATTAAATTATTTTATTTTATTTTTTTATTTTTTTATAAATTTTTTTTAATGTTTATTTATTTTTGAGACAGAGAGAGACAGAACATGAACGGGGGAGGGTCAGAGAGAGAGGGAGACACAGAATCTGAAACAGGCTCCAGGCTCTCAGCTGTCAGCACAGAGCCCGACGCGGGGCTCAAACTCACAGACCATGAGATCATGACCTGAGCCGAAGTCGGACGCTTAACCGACTGAGCCACCCAGGCGCCCCGATTAAATTATTTTAATGCAACATTCACTCTCACCTTGGGCCACAAGGTCCAGCATGATCAGTCACACATACCTCTCTAATCTCCCAGTACACACAAGCCACACTGGTCTTCACACACCTCTTCATTTATTCTTCCACCTATCTGGAATGTTCCTTAACATATTGTATAGTTTTAGCTCAAATGTCAACAACCCAAAGAAACCTCTGAAAAGTTCATTTAACTTTTTTTCCCTCCTAATGGTTAACCTCTATCACAACATCCTACCTATTCCCTTCATATCAGCCACTGTTATCTGATAGGGTCTTTTAAGGAATCTATATACTTGTTGTTTATTCATCTTCTGGAGCATAAAATCAATGAGGGTCAAGATCTTTTAGGTTTACCACTAAATTTTCACATCTTAGTACAGTGTCTGCTTTTATACAACCTATAAGTTGTTCAACAAATGTGTCTTGATGTAAGCCAAGAAGGAAGGAAAAAATTAAAGCTGACAGAAAATCTCCCCGTCAGGGCAGAGTGATCCCGCTGAATAAAGAAAATCAGATACAACCAGAAAGGTATTAAAAGAGGTATGATCCTGTGTTGATTTAAAGAAAAGTCTGTTGCTTTGCACATTGAGTGTAGGTCTTTACAGAGAAAAGATATAGCTTCTGTGTGTCTATGAGAAAGATCAATCACAGTGACACCTAAAGCAGTTATAATGACTAATTAATTGTGCTCATTCTCAGTAGAGAAAATGGGTATTTAACATAAGATACAAAAAGGAAAACCAATGAGCAATAAACTCTGGTTGATGCCACCAATGCTTGCATGAAATTAAATTACTGGGAAAAGTTCCACAAAATTGGAGAGAAAAGGAAGAAAAGATGTAAGTATATTCTGAATGACGAATAAGATTGCCAGTGATGAACTATGGCGACTTGCCTTTCCATAGGTTGGTTCTGTTGAGAGCTCAGTAAGTTACAATCCTTGTGGGTGTCCACCTTAACTTCCCCTAATTCATATTGCTCTGACACCTTCCTGTGTGTGCATGTGCATGTACACACACACACACACACACACACGCACACACACACACACACACACACACAGTGAAACCACATCCTATTCTTTCCCTCCTCAATACCATTTAATCTGTTCCTCTAGCTCCTTCCTTTCCCATTGTGCCTGTCTTTCACGTTTTCATTCTTCTCACCTGATTATTGCAATAGCTTCATAGCTGGTCTCCCTCGCTATAGGTTAGCCCCCACTGTGTTTCATATTCTACTCTGCTACCAGAATAATCTTCCTAAAACACAAGACTGATTATGTCACTTCTCTGCCTGAAATCCTCTGGGTGGCTTTTTCAGCTTATAGAAAATGTTCAAACTTCTTAACCCAACACCCACCACACGTAACCATTCTTGACCTGATACCAGTCTTGTTTCCCTCAATTTCTCCAAATACGCCCTCCACTACAACCAAAAACACTATTTGAAATTCCCTGAATGAGTCAAGCTTTTGAAGCCTCTAAGCTTTTCTATATACAGTACATCCATCTCTATATATTCTCTCTACACTAGTCACTATCCCTGGGCTGTCATTTGCCATCTCCTTCTTTAGTTAAGTTAGACCTCATTCGTCCTCCAAAATCAGTTCAAGCACCATTTCCTCCAGAACAGTCTCAGTGTGATTTACACTCTGTTATGTGTTCCCATTATGTTCTTTAAACACCATGATCATTGACTGAATCGTCTATGTCCTCCGTGAGGTTATCCTTGGTGGCAAACATAACATTTTATTTTATTTCTTAGCTTCACTCTCTGGATACATAATAGTTGCTAAATAAATGTTTGTTAGAAAGACGAACGAATGGTTGAATAACAAGTGAATGCAACCCATGACAAAACTTTCCATCTGGTCTATCTCATTAGTGAGCTCTCCGTGGTACCGGGGGTGCTGCTTACGGCCACAATCACAAATCATTAGAATTCTTAAATCATTTCCTTTGGATAACTTGTAGATAGGCATGAAGACATTGCGGAGTGAAGGTAGATAAGAAAACTTAGAGCCAAGTCCTGATTCCCCATACACTCATCATACATGAATCATCCTCAATCTCATACATGATTCTATATACGTTTTGTCATCCATAATGTGGTGATGATACCAATGACCAGTTCCACAACTGGTCGTGTTGTAAGAGAAGATGGAATCTTTTAACTTATTCATCATTCTACAGGTTCCAAATAGCAAGTATTTTCATTAAAGTTTGCTTTTTCACTAAAGAGCAGTCATCGAACTGGCACAGAAAATAATAAAATATAATTCCACCCCATCTACCGCATTGTTATCTATTTAGTTCTATGATCAGAACTATTACAAGCAAGTCACTTCCTTGTGCCCACAACTTGGAAAAGATGTGACCTTGTGTGTCAGAGGATCAGGGTGGCCCATGTTAAAGTGCTGACCATGCAACAGTGGCAGAAACATCATCCAACATGGTGCCTGGGAACCCAGGACCAAACCCCACAAGATTAGAAAAAGCTTGCAGCACAATCAGCCTGGTGTTAAAGGATGGAGGGAGGCAGAGGTCGGGGGAAGGGTGCATACGGTTGCTGCTATAGTTGGAAGCAGTTCAAAGGTTTTATAGGTTATTAACTTTCAACAGTTGGACATTTCTAGCTTGAAAGATTACTGGGAGGGGCAACCTTGCCATGAATTTCTTCCGTATGATGTTCAACTCGAGCAGAGGTCAACAAAATTTCTCTTGACAAGGCCCGACAAGCAAATATTTTAGACTTTGCAGGGAAGGCATTCTTGGTTGCAGTGACTGGCCTCTAGGATTTATCCAAAATCAGCCATAGACACTACGTAAATAGATGAGCATGGCTGTGTTCCAATAAAACTTTATTTAGAGGCACAGAAGTTTGGGTTTCATACCATTTTTCACATATCATGAAATACTATTCTTCTTTTGATTTTTTTTTAAAGTTTTTTATTTTTTTATTTTTGGGACAGAGAGAGACAGAGCATGAACGGGGGAGGGGCAGAGAGAGAGGGAGACACAGAATTGGAAACAGGCTCCAGGCTCCGAGCCATCAGCCCAGAGCCTGACGCGGGGCTCGAACTCACGGACCGCGAGATCGTGACCCGGCTGGAGTCGGACGCTTAACCGACTGCGCCACCCAGGCGCCCCATTCTTTTGATTTTTTTAAAACCATTTGAAAATGTAAAAATCATTCTTAGTTTGCAGGCCATATGAAACAGGCGATGGGGCAGATGTGGGCCCTGGGCCATAGCTTACCAGCTCCTGAGAGAAAGCTCCTTTTGGGCTATGGTGCGGACTGCTCTAGTTAAGTTTTCTGCATGCTTTGGGGGCTATGATGTCCGCTGGAGCTGGCTTGCTCTTCTCCTGGAGCTCTGGAATTCCAGCATGTTCCAGGAAAGTGTTGATGTTGGCAATCTGCAGTCCGATTGGATCCCAGAGCATGTCAGGATGAGGCCTCGGGCTTTAATTTAGCTGCCACGCAGTCCACCTCAAGGAAATTTGCCTCAGCTGTTCCCTTACACCCCACCCCAAAGATTGTGAGTCAGCTAGAGGATGGGAGTGCTGCCTTCAGTCTACCAGCAGCTGACGTGATTCTAGCTGAGAAGGGGTAAAGAGGACTCCCCTGGGCAGTGCTTGCAATGAGGTCATGATTGGGGGAGGGGGTGGGGAGGTGGGGCGGGGGGGGGGGGGCGACTCTTCCAGTCTGCTTTCCAGAACCAGGAAAAGTTGGAGTCTAGGAAATGCTGGAGGAAGCATGTTAGAGTGGAAGGAACACGGACCTGGGCAATGTGCAGACTCAGGTGTGAAACTGCTCTCACTGTGAACTCAGGGTAAATCACGTCAACCCTGAGCCTCCGTTTCTTCATGTCACAGGTGACAGTGACAATTCCTTCCCAGCCTCCAAGGGTGTCAGATGTGGTGGGAGCCCAGCTAATGACACTCAGTCTTGGCACACAAACATCTGTTGGGTGCCTCACCCTGAACCAAACACTGGTCTTGAGAACAAGACAGGGTCTCTGTGCTCATGGGGTTCACACTGTAGCACTGAATACGGAGAATTAAGCAAACACTAACAACACGAGAACAGCGCTGTGATGGAAGAAAACCAGACGGTGCTGAGAACAGATACCAGGAGGTCCAACTGTTGTCGGGAGTCAGAGAAGGCTCTGGAAGGACGCTGTTTAAGTTGAAGCATTAAAAACTTTGATAGAGGGGCAAGAAAGAGGTCAATGGAGTCTCGGCCTCAGCAAATAGTCCCAGCACAGCATGTCAGCAAGCCCAGACCCTGCTTGTGTGTCCCAGGTGGAAGAGTGGGCTGGCTAGAATACTGAAGCTGAGATCAACCATTCAGGGGCTCCTGGGAGGTCACCCCATCCTTCTACCAAAGCAGAACAAACTGAAGTTGCAACGGAAATACGACCTTGCTCTCCCTTAGCAGAGAAAGGGTTAACATTGAACTTTGACGAGGATCCATTTCCTTTAGGCTTCTAAAAAGTTTGCAATTCAGGAATATCGATCTCTGTAAAGTAGGATGTTGGCCTTTAGTAAGCAATAAAAGAAAAGCATAAACAATCTCTTCTGTGCCAAAGAATTTTGTTTTATTATCTAAGCACCCCATGCCTTTGCGAAGGCTCCAAACCTGCCTACCATTCATCAGTGCCTCCCGCAAGATTAGTGAAATTACCTAAGAAAAAGAAGCGGTTAAAATTATCTGACGCCTTGCTAATGAGGCATCAGATAATTTTGGTTTTCATTAAATGATATCTGGTATTAATTATACTAATTTTCTTGACTACATTACTCAAATCAGAAACCTCTAGAACATAGTGTCTTTAAAAATAGTTCGTAATACCTTATAAACAATTCACATTGTTTACTCTTTGCCACTCCTCTGTCCCTCTTCCACTCTCAAAGAGAAGTGTGTGCATGTATGTGTGCTGTGTAGTCATTAGTCACATTTCCTTTCCTATACAAACAATTGAAATGCTGCCCAGTAGCTTTCTAACACTTTTTTTTTTCTTTTGAGAGAGAGAGAGAGCCGGGGAGGGACAGAAGGAGAGAGAATCTCAAGCAGGCTCCACACTCAGTGTGGCTCCCAACGTGGGGCTTGATCTCACAATCCTGGGATCATGACCTGAACCAAAATCAAGGGTCGGAAGCTAAACTAACTGCACCACACAGGTGCCCCCTAACACTTCTAATCACAACTCATAGTAAACCTTCAACCACAAATTCACATGGGTTCTCCATAACCTAATTGTAGAAATGTAAGTATTGATCCTAAGGGATGATGAAATCCTTTGAATATTCCTTTCACAGGACATACAAACATTTTTTACCAAGAATGCTAGTAACATAAGGCCATTCAATAAAATAAGAGTAAAATTAGGGGCGTCTGGGTGGCTCAGTTGGTTCAGCATCCCACTCTTGATTTTGGCTTAGGTCATGATCTCATGGATTATGAGTTCAAGTCCCACATCAAGCTCTGTGCTGGCAGTGCAGAGCCTGCTTGGGATTCTCTATCTCTCCCTCTCTTTCTGCCCTCCCCCCACTCCACCTCTCTCTCTCTCTAAATAATAATTTAAAAAAGAATAAAACGAATGGAGACTTCCAATGTGATCTCAATTTACTTGCCCTGATGCCCTACTACAAGCCCAGTTCTCATCCCTCAACTTATGGAAATCATAGGTTGAACTGCACCAAAACAGAATAAATTAGAGGGCAAGAGAATGATGGCTATTTCTCTTTTAGGAATACCGAAGACCTATATGCTCACTTTTTATGAAAATCCCGTCTTTTCCCCACACAAAAGGAAAATAAGCTGAATCAGCAAAATTATTGCATCTAGGATTCAGAACCCACGTTCTATGATGAATGTGTAGTCTTAAAGTTCTCTGTAATGTGACTAAAAGAGCATTGAGCAGAGAAATGAGTGATAGTTTTCCTAGTACAAGTCCTATCTCTACAGTGTTGTATGAACTTGGGCTACTTATTCATGTCTTTAGGTCTCATTTTTTTTAACATTATGACCATCATAGCAAATGTATAGCAAAAAAAAAAAACAAAAAACAAAAAAAAACCCAAAAAACAAACAAACACAAAAAACCCCCCAAAACAAAACAAAACAAAACAAAACAAAACCTCGATATGATCTCAAAATATCCTACTACATCCTACTACTTAACCTGGGATGCCTCCCTGTTTGTCTTCTAAAATTTGGGTATTACATTATCCTTTGGGTAGGAAGGAATTTTTCAATTAATCTTGCCTCACTTGTGTCAGATACACAGTCTATGCTTTGATCTGCAGAGCACTTCACAATCTACAAAGTCTTTCCACGAAGCCTTCCTCCCAAAGCAATAAAATAGATATAATATTGCCAACGCTATGGATTAAGAAATAGCCTCTAAGAAAATAATTCGTGTGCTCAGTAAATAAGCAAAGGCTCAATTTCCAGTGAAATCTCTCTTGTATCATGCCACCTCTCAGAAGTTGTCATATAACTCGGTTGCTACCCTGAGTTTCTTCTGCTATCTTATGATGCCAGTTAATTTTTACTCCAGTTAGAATATCTGTAAAATAAAACTGTACTGTTTTGAAAACAAAATAGTAAGATAACAAATATTAGGAGGTAAAGTCCACATCGTGTTGGAAGGAAAAATCTAAAATAATTAATTTTCCAAGTCTCATAGGTTTGAATTTGTATACTGTTGACTAAGTTTTATTACGTTTCTTTTACTAATTAGAATTTTTCTGCCCAATGATCAATACAGAGGAGAGGTAACTCTTAAAAAGTGAACACATTAATTAAGCGTAAAAATGAAAACATAAAACTTCCGAATGGAAAGCCACCCTTATTCACGTCTAGAAATAAGGCAAATTGGAGACAAATAACTTCCAGGTGATTCATTCCCGGTGCATACTTAAATTTGTGTCAAAATCAACTCTTCATTCATAATCATTAACTTTGAAACTTTTTATTTGAGATGGTTCGAGATTCACGTGTAGTTCTGAGAAATAATACAGAGATTCCTTGTACTTTTGACCCAGTTTCACTCAAATACTATTTCTAAATTATGGTATCAATATCAAAACCAAAATATTGACAATGATACCATCAAAATATAGAATAATTCCGTGACCAAAAGGACCCCTCTCACTGTCCTTTTATAACGATTTCCACTTCCCCCTGGGCCTTCCTCCCACCCCACCTTTAAGTGCTGGCAGTCTAAATCTGTTCTTCATTTTTATAATTGTATCATTTATCTTTTAATAATGCTATGTAAGTGGAATCAGGTAATATGTAATCTTTTGAAATTGGCTTTCCCCACTCAGCATAATTCTCTGGAGTTTCATCTGGGGCGTCCTATGTATAAAGAACTTATTATTTTTTATTACTGACTAGTATTTCATGGTACGGAGGTAGCACAGATTTCACCATTTACCCATGGAAAGACATACACACTGTTTATAGGTTTACATTATTAAGAACAAGCTTTTTGGAACTATCTTTGGTTTTAGTACCAGTGTAGTACTAGCTTCCTAAAATTAACAAGGGAGTGCTTCCTCCTTTTCTATTTTCTGGAATATCCCTTACATATCCCTTTCATGTGAGCATTGCAGTAGTTTGGAATCGGTTCTAGGATTTGTCCATTTAATTTATAAAATATGTGCATGTGGAGTTGTTTGTAGTATTTATTTTTGTCATCCTATTGATGTCTGCAGGGTCTACGGTGATAGCTCTGTTTTCATTGTGATTTTGGCAGATTGTGTCTTCTGTCTCTTTTTTTTTTCCTTTGGCAGTTTTGTTAGAGCTTTGTCAATTTTATTGATCTTTTAAAAGAACCAGATTTTGGTTTTATTGATTTTCTCTATTGTTTTCCTGTTTTCAATTTCATTTATTTCTGCTCCCATCTTTATAATTTTCTCCCTTCTGCTTGCTTTGGGTTTCTTTTGCTCCTCTTTTTCCAGGTTCTTGAGACAAAAACTTAGATTATTGATTCCAGAACTTTGCTCTTTTCTATTGTAAGCATCAATGCTATAAATTGCCCTCTCGGGACTGCTTTACCTATGCCCTGTGTTGTATTTTTATTTTCACGCAATCAATATATTTTTTATTTCCCTTGATACTTTCTCTTTGATGTATGGATTATTTTCAAGGGCATTGTTTAGTTTGTCAGCATTTGGAGATTTTTCTATTATCTTTCTCAATGATTTCTTGGGTGGTTCCACTGTGATCAGAAAACACACTCTGCATGATCCCAGTTCTTTTAAAACTTTAAAAGAAGGTTTGTTATATGGAACAAGATATGGTCTTTATTGGTATATGTTTCATGGATGTTTGTAAATATGTATTCTTCTGTTCTGAGGTAGAGTGTGCCAGAAATGTTGTCGATCCTGTTGGTTATTGATGTTTTTGAGATCTGCTGTAGCCTTGCTGGTTCTCTATCTAGTTGTGATATTGATTGTTGAGAGAGGGGTGCTGAAGTCTCCAGCTGTAAATGTGGATTTTCCTATTTCTCCTCTCAGGTCAATCAGTTTCTGTTTTACATGTTTTGCAGCTCTGTTGTTTTGTGATTCACATTTAGCATTGTTACATATTTTTGATGGTTTGACCATTTTATAACTATGTAATGTCTCTTCTAGTTTCTGGTCCCTTTTCTTTGCTTTAACTTCTATTTTATCTGACAATAATGTAGCCGTTTCTGCTTTCTTTTGCATAATTTTTATGTGATTTATCTTCTTCCTGAAAACATTAAGAATCCTCTGTCTCCCATGAGTTTCCATAGAGTCTGAGTGAGAAACCTGGACTTGTACCCTCATCTGGTGGTAATGAAGCAGTGTACCTCTCCTTCCTCTGTAGGAGTGGTGTCAGAGGAGGCCAGCTGGGTTTAAATAAGATCCAGAGTTTCATAGGATAACACCCAAAATATCCAGGTGTCCAAAGAAAATCACTCTCTATGTGAAGAACCAGGAATATCTCAATGTGCGTGAAAAAATATAATCTATAAGTGGTAACATTGAGATGACAGTGATGTTAGTTATCTAACAAAGATTCCAAAGCAGCTCTCGTAAAGTTATTTCACTGAGCAGTTGCAAACATACTGAAGCAAATAAACAAAAAAAGTCTCAGCAAAGAAGAACCAAATGGAAATTTTGGAACTAAAAAATATATCATAACCAAAATTTTAAAACTCAATTAATGGGCTCAACAACAGGATGAATATAATGGAGAAAAAATCAGTAAATTTGAAGAAAGAATAAAAATTACCCAATTTGAACAGCAAAGAGAAAATAGACCGGAAAAAAATAGAAAATCATGATGCACTTGTAGGACTATAATAGCAAATCAAATACTCGTGACATTGCAGTTCCACAAGGAGATGAGCAGGAAGGCAGAGCTGGAAATTTCCCAATTCCAACAAAATACATGCACCTAAAGATTCTAGGAGCTGAAAAGATCACCCATCTACTCTCTCTACTCTATTGTCTACCTCACCTCTTCTGACACCACCCCGGTGTGGGGACTGGGGGTTCTCACTGCAGCCTGACCAGGGTCAATGTCTAAGTTCCCCATTCGACCAGTGCTGGTGAGAGTGGAGCTGCTGGGTTTTGTGCTGTGGCATTTAGCTGCAGTAGAGCAATTATTATTAAAAAGTCTTCTGTCTTCCTAGGCTGCTCCTTTCCTGGGCCTTTGACGAGAGACAGCAGACTTTTGTTGGGATAATGTTGTCTGTGCCCATTGGTGTTTCCAGGCTGCTGACTTCAGCTCCAACTCTGGAATGTATGAGGCAAAAAGAAAACCAAGGTGACCCACCCCCATGTTATTTATTAGGTCCCCACACCCGTAGCCAGGCTGCTTTCTTCTCCACCTTCCAAATTCTTTTTCTATTTGTTGTATATAAAATGTGCAGGATTTTTAGTTGTACTTAATGAGAGGAATAAGGGAAACTAAATCTACTCCATCTTCCCAGAAGTAGAAGTCCCAACAATTAACTATTTAGGAAACTTCTCTGCCATTTATTTTTCTGAAATATTTAAGAACCTTTTAGATTTGCCAATCCCTCTAATTGAAGCAAATGATTCAGTGAGGCAATCAGCAAAGATGAAGCATCCATCCAGCATCACCCCATTGGGAGGAAAGAACAAGACCAAAAGAAGGTAAACAATAACAAAGAAAACTCTAAAGGAGCAAATCCAGATGGGGTTGATAAAGGAAAATAGATCTACTCCTACCATCTCAAAGGCAATCTAGATGAAAAAAATGAGTCTGTGTGAGAGAGATGATGGCCATAAGCAAAAACAGACACATCAAGCAAACATGAAGCAGTCCAGATGCAGAATGCAAATTGCTATTAATAAGAATTAATACCTGGCCATTGTATTTTTCGTGACTGTCTTTGGGAGTCATTAAGTCTTAAATTGTTGAAAAGGAGGGAGGGAGGAAGGAATGCTTTTGCTCTCTGCCATCTAGAGTACCAAACCTAGTCATAGAGAGGGTGGTGTCTCAGCCCCTTTAGCGCCCAAAGTGATGTACCAATGAATAAGATCGTATTTTCATCTCTGTTACACGTTTTCCTACTGCTTAGGGCTTTAAATATGACTGTTTCTGGCATCCTTTACACTCTGCTTTACTACTCGCTGTTAGTAATGCTTGGGTTCAACAGTAAAGGGCTTCTCTCCTGCAACTTCTCCACCCCAGGAACTTGGAAAGCAGATGATCCGTCAAGAAACTTGACAACAAACACTTAATGACAATTGAACTTCAAGAGACAGAATGGCTCTCAGACCAGCAATATCTGACTAGAACCAAAAAGATACTCACCTCTCTCAAGAAATGTGCCCAGGGGTGCCTGGGTGGCTTGGTCGGTTAAGCGTTCGACTTCGGCTCAGGTCATGATCTCACGGTCTGTGAGTTCGAGCCCCGCGTCAAGCTCTGTGCTGACCACTCAGAGCCTGGAGCCTGTTTCCGATTCTGTGTCTCCCTCTCTCTCTGCCCCTCCCCTGTTCATGCTCTGTCTCTCTCCATCTCAAAAATAAATAAACGTTTAAAAAAAATTAAAAAAAAAAAGAAAGAAAGAAATGTGCCCAAAGAACGCGGATGATCAGTAATGCAGGCAGAGAAAAAGGCTGGTGAGGGGAAAGTTCTAACACCGTGTCTCCTGCCCTGTGCCAGGGAGAAGATGCCCTACCCCAGGGTAGTAGGAACCTGTTCTTGGGGCAGAATATCCTGTCGTCAGGAGAGAGGACATGGGACTGATGCATCAGACATTTCTTCTTGAGCTCTGATTATCATTTGGCTCCCATGTAGATTTGTCTACAAAGAGAAAATAAGCTGTACAGCAGATCGAATATCTACTCTGCTTTGAATTCTTATTGTATCTGTTTTTATTTCGAGTTTTTATTTCAACTTTGGTTAGTTAACATATAGGATGGCAATAAAATGGTATTTTGGTTTCTAATCAGTCTACGTGGAGTCAGTCCTCCAGCTCGATTACTTCTGAAGGCACTGACAATCACACTCTGAGTCCAGAAAGCCAAGGACGAGGCTAACCTGCCTCCTGCACTCTTGGGGAGACCTGCCTGGTGGACAGCCAGCCTTCTTCGGGGGATGATTTCTGGTTTTATGGCTTGTTTTCTTCAAACTGCAGCATAAAACCTCCACCTCCCTTCAGGTCAGACTCCCCAGTGCCTCATCCTTTGATTGGGGTAGACCCCCTGATGCAACATCCTTTTAAAATACTGCATCCAGGGGCGCCTGGGTGGCGCAGTCGGTTAAGCGTCCGACTTCAGCCAGGTCACGATCTCGCGGTCCGTGAGTTTGAGCCCCACGTCAGGCTCTGGGCTGATGGCTCAGAGCCTGGAGCCTGTTTCCAATTCTGTGTCTCCCTCTCTCTCTGCCCCTCCCCTGTTCATGCTCTGTCTCCCTCTGTCCCAAAAATAAATAAACGTTGAAAAAAAAATTAAAAAAAAAAAAATACTGCATCCAGGGGTGCCTGGGTGGTTCAGTCAGTTAAGCGTTTGACTCCTGCTCAGGTCGTTATCTCACAGTCTGTGAGTTCGAGCCCCACGTCGGGCTCTGTGCTATCAGCTCAGAACCTGGAGCCTGCTTCAGATTCTGTATCTCCCTCTCTCTCTGCCCCTTCCCTGTCTTCTCTCTCTCTCTCTAAAATAAACATTTAAAATACTAAAAAATTAATAAAAATTTAAAAATTAAACACCAAAATTAATTAATTAGATAGATAGATAGATAGATAGATAATTAAATAAATAAACAAACACCATTATCCAGTTGCCAGACTAGACTTCTGCTCAGTGTCTGAGGCTGGGTCTGTGTTTCAAATCTGCCCCATCCAGGTCAGCAACTCCAGCTCTAGGCACTGGTCCATGGGTATCCAGGCCATGGTTACCTGGACCATGCGTGGCTATGTCTTGAGAAACAGTATTGGCCAAGAAGCAGCAAACACAATTGAATATTTTTTTTTTCAACGTTTATTTATTTTTGGGACAGAGAGAGACAGAGCATGAACGGGGGAGGGGCAGAGAGAGAGGGAGACACAGAATCGGAAGCAGGCTCCAGGCTCTGAGCCATCAGCCCAGAGCCTGACGTGGGGCTCGAACTCACAGACCGCGAGATCGTGACCTGGCTGAAGTCGGACGCTTAACCGACTGCGCCACCCAGGTGCCCCCACAATTGAATACTTTTAACTGCATGTGAAGCATCTCCAAATATAATAAATCACTATTATTGCAAACTTGGGGTCTTGAGGCCTATGAGGAAAACTTGAAAGTATTCAATACTGTCTCACTATTTAAATGCATAATGAAACTACATATGCAGGGAATATTTCGCAGTGGAATTATGAACATGACCCATGGATCACATGAAACAAGTCACAAATCACGGTCTGCCTATAAGTCTTGCCAAGGCATCAAAACACAACTCAAGATAAGGTCTTTCTGCTGAAGCTAAATCCACTAATACTGTTTCACGCGTGAATTCAGCCTCCAAACAGGGAACCATAGAAATACACAGAGACACAGGTGGCCTTGTTCTGTCAGTAGATCACTTTTTGTGGTCAGCAGTGGAACCGTATTGACAAATGACTGTATAATGGGGGACATCCTGGGGTACCAGTGCCCCTTCCAGATCTCAGCACTGCCCCCACTTTCTTCTTCCCACTTACAAGGGAAGGGCCATCCCCTCAGGCCCTCAGCAACCGGCCACAGCAGCCTCACACCTGCATAAAACCCATCCAGATCTGGGGAGCTCAAGTACTCAGCAATGGCAAAGAGCAAAGGACCCCCAACATCTTCAGGAGCCGTGGACATGCAGTTCCCAGGCTGCAGGAAGAGCCGGGTCATCCTTTGAAGTCCTTCTTCTTACTAGTTTCCAAATAGCTTCCAAGATAATGTGCGGCAAAAACAGGTATATGCAGCTAATTAGATTAGGTGAAAAATATGTTCCAGCTCTCAAATATTGTTCCTTTGTCACACTCACAGATATAGTAACATGCCACACCCTAAGGCATTTCCACTTGGATGCACAAAAACATTTTCCCAGTCTTTGGCTGACCGGAGTAGAAAAACTGAACGACTCTCCATGCTTTTGTTATTTTTCTCATAAACTCAAATATAATTTCCTTAAGCCAGCATTTCCCAATCTGAGAAAGGGTGTCATAGTCCAAAAAGTTTGGAAACGCTGCATATGTTGTCTAATGCTTAGGGACTCAGAAGCAGCATTAGTACATGAGAATCTTAAAAGCTCTGGGCAGTCTTGCAATTAAGAACCAGCTAAATATTATTTAACCAGAATTTTTAAGTGTTTTATGTGTGCGTGCATATGTATGTATGCACATACATATGAAATATCTGTTTTCATAACCCTTTCAGGCGTGATTTGCATACAGTCATATGCACCAATTTTTATGCCATAGTTCAATCCGTTTTGACAAACGTATTCACCCATGTAGCCATCACCACCATAAAAAACACAGGGTATTTCCATCACTCCAAAGTTTCCTGATTATTCTTTCCATAAATCTATAATCCAAGTCCAATGATGAGAAAAACATCTCAGAAGCCCAAATTGAGGGACATTGCACAAAATTCCCAACCACTACTCCTCAAAATGGTCAAGTCATGAAAAACAAGGGTAAAATGATAAACTGTCCCTGAATTCTGGAGAGTAAAGGAACATCACAACTAAATGTAGACTCCTGCATTGGATTCTGGAGCAGTACAAGGGCATTAACAGGAAAACTGGTGCAATCTGAACAAAGGCTAGAGTTTGGCTAATAGTAGTGGACTGATGTTGACTTCTTAATTTTTTTAAACAGACATGATACCATTAAAGAAAAAGGAACCCGAGTGAGGAATGTATGGAAAATCTCTGTATGCATCCACGGACAGTTTCAGTAAGTCAGGCGTCCCAGCACAGCTACGCTGATCCCGTCGGGCTGTCATTGGCTGTGATCAAGGTGTCAGTCAAACAGCCTTTCTTTCTAGAAGAAGCAGTCTTATTCCAAGTTCACATGAATGTTGGAAGAATTCAGTTCCTTGCAATTGCAGGAACAAAGTTTTCTGCTGGTTATTGGCTGGAGGCTGCTCTCAGTTACTAGAGGCTGCCCACAGTTCCTTGTTGGGTGGCCCTGTCACAACATGGCAGGTCACTTCTTTGAGGCCAGGAGGATCTTCCTCCTAGCCTGCTAAAATGAAGTCTTATACAGCATGATGTGGTCACAGGAATAACATTCCATCAACTTTGCCATACGATCTAACTGAATCAAGGGAGTTACATCCCGTCAGTATATTCTAAGAATCAAGCCATAGTCCTTCTCATACTCAAAGGATGGGACTGCACAGGGGTCACACTGGGTGCCAAGATCAGAAGGGTCTCTTAATTCTTTTTATCTGTAATTTTGTATGGATTCCACAGTCCCTTTTAAGATACGATTTTAGAGACAAAGAGACACAAAAGTAAATCTAGTCCCAAACCTTAATTTGACAGAAGAAGAAACTGAGACCCAACAAAGTGAAGTGACCACTTCAGGTACATAGATGATCAAAGACAAAATAAGGGCTAGACCAGGTCCTAGGAAAGGAAAACTTTTCTGGAACTCTACGCTTTTTAATTTAGCTTTTAAAAGTTTTTTCCACATCAAAAGAAATTTGTAGCTTTCGTGGACATGACGTCTACATTTTCAGGAAGAAGAACATTACCAAATGCCCATTATTACCATCCCCTTAAGGTGGGCACAAATTAGAAAGTTTATGCAATGGGCATGCTATCTGTAATTGGACAAACACAATAAAACAAGGTGTGGCAATAAAACTTTGGCAAGATTTGGAAAGGTATAAAAAAGCTGGAGTGAGAAGCCATGTTACATCCTGTAATGTTCATGTTCTTGTAGCTTTTCACACAAATTCTGCATCGAGACTTTTGCATCTTCAATCAGTTTGCTCAGATGATTGCACAACAAACAAACTATCTTTCAATTACAGGATTAATATTTTGTCTGGACTATTACAAGCAATACTAGCTCATATTTGAGTCACTTAAGAGGCTTTGTTGCTCACAGTATATTTGTCACAAGACAAAACCATAACTCTGTTGTCCTCTAGGGTACAGCATGAAAGATGGAAAAATAGTTGGTTTTTTTTTATTTAAATGAATATCATGGCTGTTTGTCAGAAATCTTTAAATAGTCCATTTTTTTTTTTTTTTTTTTTTTTAGAGAGAGAGAGAGATTGAGAGTGAGCAGTGGAGGGCCAGAAGGAGAGAAAGAGACACAAAGAGACAGAGAGAATTTTAAGCAGGCTCCACACTCAGTGTAGAGCCCCAAACAGACCTGGACCCTACGACCCTGGGATCATGACCTCAGCTGAAATCAAGAGCTGGGCGTTCAACTGACTGAGCCACCCAGGCACCCCTAGTAGTCCATTCTAAATAAAATATAAGACTAAATTAATTTTAATAACAGTAGTATGATGCGGTGCAAAACCCACATACTGTAGCATAGAATGACAGGAAAGAATTTCTAAACAACAACTAAAATTACCTATTTATATGAAAAATAACATTTTAGTTCCTCTGTGCTGACTAGTCCAAAATAAGGATTACAGGAGAATTCATAGAATTAACAAACCAGGAAACTGTATTTAAAAAGTATTCTTGGGGCTCTTGAGGGGCACAGTCAGTTGAGCGTCACACTCTTGATTTCGGCTCAAGCCAATAATTCACGGTCAGGAGATCAAGCCCCACACGGGGCTCTGCTGGGCGTGAAGCCTGCTTAAGAGTCTCTCCCTCCTCCTCTACCCCTCCCCCACTCGTGCAGGCACTCTCTCTCTCTCTCTCAAAATTAATTAATTAATTAAAATTAAAATTAAAAATATCCTTATGTACTTCCCACAAAGCATAGAATTGAAAAATGAAACAATGTATTAGAAGCATTTTTCCATGACACCCGTAAAGGAATGAATAGGAGTTGGGTAAACTGTGGCAATTATACAATTCAGTCCATGGATCACCAACACAGCCGAATACAAGAAGCAGCTAATTGGGTTCATTCCTTCTCTTCAGTTCTTTCTGTTACCATGAAGACCATGTAGACAACCTTGTCATGGCTGTTGTCAAGACATGAGCACTGAGAGAATCCACAGAGGGCCCACGTCCTATGTTCCCAGGGTCTCCACTGGGATGACAGATACCAAAGCCAGCTCAACTTCAAAATCACATGAACACTGAACACAGAGAAAAGTGCAGAGAGAAGAAACGTGCAAGTTACATCATTGTCCCAAAATCATCTATAAACTGTGACCGAAACCAAAGAAGCCTTAGAATTTTTGAGCTATAAGGAGTCAGCAATTATCAAATGAAGACATTCACATTTTGCAGTGAAACATTCAGCCATGTTTGAAAATGACATTTACTCTGGGGGTCATAATTTAAGTTGTATTTTTCATGCATATACGTGTTACTCAAAAATAACTTTATTAAACTATATTCTAATGCTAACTCATATTTCTAAGATACATATTGTGTCGACATGTTTAAGATTACGCAATAGTTCAGTGTTTCCCCAAACCTGCAATAGTCAAACCTTTAAGGGATGATCTAATATTGCTTGTATATCTGAAATTAGACAGATGACTAGAAAGATAAAGGAATGTAACATTAAAAGCATAAATCTCCTCCGGATCCAATTATTTGCGAGTGCTCCTTGGCTCCCTGAGGAAAGGAAAGAAACTGCTGACATCCTGGAGAAGAAACAGGCTAAGTACACATTACTGAGGACTGGGCTGGCTTGTCCTCCCTTATGCATATTCTCTTTTAACAAAATATAAGGTAAGTAGAATATAGTCGATTCTTTTCATGTCTTCCCAAATTTCATCAAGAGAAATAGTGGAGTTCCTGGCACACTAAATGCACGTGAGCACATGCATAACCCCATGCCTCGTGCAAGCCATCCAAATCCAAAGAAACACTTAACATTAGGCCCCTTGTAAGGAGCTGACATTCTGGGAATAATTTACTTTCCTCTCACATATATCTTGAAGAAAGCAAACTTTCAGTGCTCTTAGGAAGAATGTGATCATTTTTGGTCTTCACAGAAGGACATTTAATGACGACTCTATCATAAGGGGCAAATTGCCTTTTTGTTTCAAATCAGTGTTTTGAGTATGAGTGACTGGTTTCTCAGGTTCTGACCACCCCGTGGATGAGTGGACAAAGCAATGGTAAGAGCCAGGACTAGTGAGCGTTAATATGTCTACACCCCAGTGACCAATCCACCCTGACAGGTTTCCATTGTGATAATAACTCCTAGAATGAAGTAACCTGGATATGTAAGACCCTGAGCTCAAATATAACTGATTATATCTCCTTCTGTTGCTAATTCTTACTCTGTGCTCTCCCCAGGGAAATCTAAACTGCCAAACTCTCTTAGATGGGACTAGACACATCTGTGAGCTTGAGGGACTTGGGGTGCTACATCAGCATCAGGGAAGTTTATAATGGTGATCAAGGACTCTTGTGTCCTTCATGCACATTGTGCTACATGCATCGTGTATATTAATGGATTGAACCTTTTCAGTGACCCTGAGAACAAGAGGTTCTAAAAGTGTGGTCCATGAATCCCTCCCAGGGCGTTTTCCAAGGCACCTTCATATTTTTGTTATTTTATTTTAATATTTTGTGACAATTTGATTGTATTTTATATTTTTATGATCTTTCTTTAGAATGTTCATAATAATTTTTATCGTACTCTGGAGACATTATTTGCCTTTCTCACATGTTGACATGCACTTATGGGACAAAAACAATGGGGGGGGAGTGACACTGCTCAGGCATCTGAGCACAAATCAGTGCAGTGATACCAAAGTGTATGGGCCATCATTGTATTCTTCACCGCCAAACACACAGAAGTGTATAAAGAGCCAGTTTCATTCAAGAACGTTTTTTTAATAAAGGAGTAAAGAAATTTAATTCTATGAACTCTCAACCCTTGAGTACACATCTTTTTAATGTTCTGGGAGACAAATTCTCTTAAGGCACTTCTGCTGTGTATGGACGATGACAGCTGTCTCAAGGAAAAGGCCACATAACTGTTGTCTAAGACGCGAGCTGACCAACTGCTATTTTCGTGGAATGACATTTTTTATAGTACTTGAAAGGATGACTGACAGATCAACTATGACTACTCAAATGGATATCTAGCAGACGTTTTCTTGAAAAGAAACAAAGTAAGCATGTAACTTCAAAGAAAACAACTGGAGATTTGTTTCCAAAGAAAAATTTGGGATTTCAAGCAAAAATTAGAAAATTGGAAAACCGTATTTACCATAGTGAACTCGCCGTAGTGAATCTTCCCAACATTTAAAGGCTTTTTAGACAAAATCAGTAGTAATATTAACAAATGTGGATTTTCTGTGTTATCTTGGAATAAAACATGTCAACATTTAGAAGACCTACATGGCTCAGTGCGGCCACGCACAATGTTACAAATCATTCAGGGTAAAAGATCCATTCAAAGTGCAAGCTAGGCCAATAGATTTTAATGTAATCAATAACAAGAAGTTTACTGATATGCTTTCAGATTGTACAGTGCAACTAGCCTTTAAGAAATTACCACTTGTTGGGGCGCCTGGGTGGCTCAGTTGGTTGGCGATCCAACTTCGGCTCGGGTCATGATTTCGCGGTCTGTGAGTTGGAGCCCCACGCTGGGCTCTGTGCTGACAGCTCAGAGCCTGGAGCCTGCTTCAGATTCTGTGTATGTTTCTCTCTCTGTGCACCTCCCCTGCTCACACTCTGTCTCTCTCTCTCTCTCTGTCTCTCAAAAATAAATAAACATTAAAAAAATCAGAAAAAAAAGAAGAAACTGCCACTTGTTCAGTCTTAGTAAGGCATCAAAGAAGCATACCCACACCAATTGGAAAAGACTATTAAAATACTTCTCCCTTTTTCAATTATATATCTGTGTGAGGCCAGATTTTTCTCATATACCACAGTTAAAACAACATAGGACTGGATTGAAAGCAGAAGCAGATATGAATCAGCTGTTCCTTATTATTAAAAAGACATAAAATATAGTAAAGAGATTTCAAAAGTATAAAACAAAGCCACTGTTCTAAATATTTTATTTGTCTTGGAAATTATCATTATTCTTCATTAAGAAGAAGACTCTGTCTCTCTCCTTCAAAAATAAACATTTAAAAAATTAAAATCATATACAGAGATTTTAGAGGTTCTCATTTTAAGTTTCTAATATGGTAAATTAACATGGGTTAATTGGGGCTCTTGGGGGTACTCAATAATTTGTATGGGCACCAACAGGTCCTGAGACCAAGAATGTTGAGAATTGCTATCTTAGAGGGAAATGCTACAATGGAACCCCACCTGTCTGTTACAATTCAGGCCAGTGGTAGAATTCTGGGGGGAAAAAATAGCTAAGTCAGGCAATCATAAAACAATGCTATAGCCATACATTATACTTTAAGAGAAAGATGAAAATAAACATTTCTGTCACTCATTGATGTAAGAATAAGACATTTTCATTGTGTATGGATCTGCATTTTGGAGTTTCACAGTGTCTTTCTTGCATAATGCATCATCAAAGAGTTCCTTTTTTTTTGTGGAGAAAGATTTTTAAAAACACTCTGGAAATTAGCCTAAGCAAATGCTGTCTCTAGATTTTTAAATTATCTTACACTATTTGCTCCAATTTTAAAATTATAAATCTCACTCAGAGCTACTTCAACACAAAAAATTTAGCCCACCTCTTTGTTATATTCTTTCCAAAACATCCAACTTCATTTTATAAAAGTAGCAACTCTCTACATGCAGACATCTTATTAGGTTATATAATATGTAAAAAATTTTATTCACATTGAGAATTTCAACAGACATACACGGGTTTGGAAATAAATGCAATGATGTTGATAAGCATATATTTGGAAGGAATTGCTATGGTTGACTTAAAACATATTAGGAAAGCATAAGATGTTTAAGAATTTTTTAAGGAATGAACCATTTCTTATGGGAAATTTGACTATGTTTACACATTGCGCAACCTGTAGATGCATTTATTCTAAAATTTTGTATAATCTCTTTCATGCACGTATTTTGCCTTTTCTCTCTGGCTAACTCCAGGACCTTTCCAAAACTAATTGAATAATACTGGTATAAGGCTGGTTTTCTAAACTGAGTTGGAAAACATTTATTTAGCTACTCAAGAGGCAAACAGTTATCTAAATGTAGAGACTAAACCGCCAAGTAACTCTAGTTCCAAGAAATTAGAAGTTTCTATGTGACCACCCTCCTCCCAAATAGGAAGCTATTATCTTTTATCTGCCTTCCATTTTTGAGCAAATGCTTACAGGTTTTACATAGTTTTGTGTTTTAGAGATGGAAAAAAAGATAATATGTTTAAAGTAAATTTTCCTATACCTTTTTTTTTTTTTAATTTCTGTTTGGGTGGCTCAAATGGGTTAGCACATTTGATTCTATTCATATTATGGGATAGAGTTACCTCAAGGCCTGCAGTCACATATGATCCCACTTCCTGAAATGGTAACCTTGTGCCAAGAATGTCCAAAGAGCCCCGAAAGAGATCAGAAAAACATCATGGCTGCTTTGTAGCCAGTCATGGCCTCCAGAAGATTCTTGCCTTCTAAGAAAACATAGTTAAACTAACTGGAGAAGTTATGAATCCAACATAGATTTCATAGAACACATAGAACATATGCTACTGTAGGAGAATTTTTTTTCTTTCAACAAAACGTTTTTAATGTTTATATATTTTTAAGAGACAGAAAGAGGAACAGAGCACACACAAGTGGAGGAGGGACAGAGAGACAGGGAGACAGAATCCAAAGCAGGCTCCAGGCTCTGAGCTGTCAGCACAGAGCCGCACACGGGAGTTGAACTCACAAGCCATGAGATTATGACCTGTGCCCAAGTCTAATGCTTAACCAACTGAGCCACCCAGGTGCCCTGAGAACTTTTTCTTCTAAAGTAGACCTTATGATGGGTGCCTGGCTGGCTCAGTCTGAGGAGCACAGGACTCTTGATCTCGGAGCTGTGAGTTTGAGCCCTTCGCTGGGTGTAGAGGTTACTTAAAAATAAAATCTTAAAAAAATAAATTAAAAAAAAATCAGACTTTACGAGTAGACTGTAATGTGAAGACTTCGGAGAACAGGTTCAAAAGGTAATCAAAAAAATAATAATACAAATAACCTCATAGCTTTACTGAATTTCTTATTATTTAAGTTGAGAATTGCCTTGGACTTCTGGAAGTCTTCCATAAATGCAGACCTTAACCTCTTGACTTGCTACTCTTTCCAAGATTAAAATTTGTGATATACTGTAGTCAGGATTTAGGTAATTGGAAGTTGGGATAAAAGGCAATGACCAAGAAAATTCATTAAAATTAAAATATACTGATTTTTAGTTCAGTTCTCAAGTCTCAATTTGTTATTGGATACTATTGAAGTTGAATATCTTTGAGGCATCTGAGACATTAGAGCATTACTTGGCATTTTGTAATTTAGTAAACACTAGAGAGAGCACTTCAAATTTCTCTAATGATGCATTTTGGAATACATTTTGGGGAGTATTTTTTTTTATTAAATTTTTTTTTCAACGTTTTTTTATTTATTTTTGGGACAGAGAGAGACAGAGCATGAACGGGGGAGGGGCAGAGAGAGAGAGAGGGAGACACAGAATCGGAAACAGGCTCCAGGCTCCGAGCCATCAGCCCAGAGCCTGACGCGGGGCTCCAACTCACGGACTGCGAGATCGTGACCTGGCTGAAGTCGGACGCTTAACCGACTGCGCCACCCAGGCGCCCCTGGGAGTATTTTTTTAACCTCAGCATCTTTGTCACGGAACTACATCTGACAATGCTTAATACATTAAAGTGGCCATGAAGACCACATTCTCTGTGTATATTCTATTGAGCCTAACCCACAGATCTACATAATAATGACAATGGCAACCCATAGTAACATGTTCAAGAAGAGAAGAATGTCTCTATACCTGCATCAGTATTCCCTCATCAATCATAAACTATCAACAAAATCGTAGAATCATGAGACTTTTTAATCAATAAAATATGTGATCAGGGCCCAATTTTCTTCAGCTAAAATAAAATTATTCTCCAAGTAACAACAGTAGATTACTATATAATAAAGCAAAAAAGAAATATAAGATATATAATAATATCATACGATAACAATAAATTATGCTTCAGGTACAAATATAATTGCATTATATATAATTGTTCTAAAGAGAGCATAATAACTTTTTTATTAGTTATTAACAGATAGGAAACTGTGTTTTATTTTTAAATTTTTTTTTCAACGTTTTTTATTTATTTTTGGGACAGAGAGAGACAGAGCATGAACGGGCGAGGGGCAGAGAGAGAGGGGGAGACACAGAATCGGAAACAGGCTCCAGGCTCCCAGCCATCAGCCCAGAGCCTGACGTGGGGCTCCAACTCCCGGACCGCGAGATCGTGACCTGGCTGAAGTCGAACGCTTAACCGACTGCGCCACCCAGGCGTCCCTCTGTGTTTTATTTTTAAAGTGAATGAATAGAGCGTTTCACACTTAGGTTTGTATAGTCTGGTTTAAATTGGCTTTTCCAATACAATGGCACCTGCAAAACTGATAGGAGGCCATTAATTGCCTCTGGCAGTCCTACCCACTGCATTTCCTATAGCCCTCAGAAGTAGCCTTCCCAGAGCCATTGACAGGGACTCTAAGAAGGGCTTTCAGGTACCCTCAGAGGGTTGGAAAGGTAGGTTTTGAGCCAGAATCAGCAGAGGTGAGAAGGAAACCGTCAAGAGAACAAGAAGCAATTTTGGCAGAGCTGGTATTCGGCAAGTTCACAGCAAGAAGCATCTGCTATCTCCTCGCCTTTCCTGATCCAACATTATCCACTTTTCTCACGCTACATCAGCAACCAAACACATAACCTCTTAGGGTCCTGTCTGTAATCCATTATTTAAGGAGCCTATGCCTAATCCATGACGTGGAGGTACCTTCTTGCTCATATTACTACAGCACATGCAAGCGGTACTGAGCAAGGAATTACAGTACAGGACAAGGAGAGCGAAAAGTCAGCCATCTTAAACAACGAGAAAGGACTTTGTGTATTTGCTGGTTGACTGCCTGAGGGCGACCCTGGGCTGCAAAATGGCAGCATTATTTGAAAGACAATTTCATAGTCAAAGTGTGTATAGGGAGACAGACTTGGGTTCACTTGGACTTTGTGAAAATTATGTAACTTCCATGAATTTCAGTTTCCTCATTGGTAAAATTGATATATCATACTCTCCTGGTTGGAATATTGTAAGGATTCCAGAAAATACACAGAAAGACCTGGCCCTGCACTTGATCCACAACAGGGACACAATAAATGAACAGCCAACAGCAGCAGGGGCTGTAGGAAGAGCAATACTTCCTTTAGAAGGTCTTCTAACTACAAAAGCGGAGGTCTAGGACTTGCTTTTGAAGGACACAAACCACTGACTTCTCTAGGACAGGGTTTGCCCCAAAGGTATTCTGTGTCTATTAGTTCTCTCCAGATAGTAAATGTTTTTTCTTTTAATTTTTTTAATGTTTTTATTTATTTTTGAGACAGAGAGAGACAGGGCATGACCAGGGGAGGGGCAGAGAGGGAGGGAGACACAGAATCTGAAGCAGTCTCCAGGCTCCGAGCTGTCAGCACGGAGCCCGACGCAGGGCTCGAACTCACAGACTGTGAGGTCATGACCTGAGCTGAAGTCGGACGCTTAACGACTGAGCCACCCAGGTGCCCCCAGATAGTAAACGGTTTTAAGAAGAATAAAACATGGTTGGATTCATCTAGTCACGTAAGTTTTGGATGTTGTAGGTTAACAAAGAATACTGTTTCCTTACCAAAGATTTCTTTGGGACTTAATATGCTAAAGCACATTAAAATGCTCCAAGAAGGTAATATATGAAGTGCACCCCAAAAACTTATTCATTAGCAGAATTATTTTTGAGGAAGCATCATATGGGACTAGTGATTTATGGAAAAAAATTGGAGATTGCTGCTCTAAAGATACAAGGGATCACAAAAAGTCAATTTGACAATGTAAATGGAGAATGATACAATAAATGTTAGCATGAAATGCAATAGAATTCTTTGATATCTTTATTAATAGCATCAGCAATTCTGTAAATTCTGGCTTTTATTTGTGTAATCTACGTATATACATAAAAAGTCTAACATTTATAGTCTTAAGGGAGCCATTGGTTATGCCAATCCTTGTCTCGGAAACCATGGCTAGCACAGTCCTGGGGCTCAGAACTGCTCAATTCAGCAGTTCATCAATCCAGCCACAAAAGCTGGGATCCAACCTCCAGAGAGGCCATCTGGGTGGGCCAGAGCAACATTGGGTCTGGGCAGAAATGAGCAAAATTCTCCCGGTTCTGTTCAAAACTTTGTCACCTAAACCCCAAGCGAACATTGTGCATATCCAAAGCTTTACCAAGTCTTATGAAAGCATATCCTTTCATTTCTGTTCCTAGCTCATGGCTCCACTAGAGGAAAATAAAAAAAAAGTCAAAGACACCAAATGGGGACTGAATATTAGGCTACCAATTATAGAATTCTACTATCCCATCTCATAGCTCAAGGCAAGCCGAAGACTACCAAGTCATGCAAACAAGTGCCCAGGTGAGTCACTGGCCCTCAGGTGCACAAACTGCCAAGCCCTGAGTCCCACCTCCCCTTGCTGAATTTGAACAGATGGTATCCAAGAACATGAACAGGAAAAGATATGTGCAAAAGACACATGCAAAGGTGGGATTCCGGGGCAAAACTAACTACCTATTATTTAAGGGATACTGAGAGGGAGATAGACCCAACAATATCTTCACCTTAAAGTTTATTTTTTTATTTTAGAGAAAAAGACAGAGAGAGAGAGAGAGAGAATGCACAAATGGGGGGGCGGGGGCAAAGGGGAAGAGAGACAGAAAGAAAGAGAATCGTAAACAGACTCCACGTTCAGCACAGAGCCTGACGCAGGGCTTGATCCCAGGACTGTGAGATCATGACCTGAGCCGAAATCAAGAGTCAGACGCTCAACCACCTGAGCCACCCAGGCACCCCACCACCTTAATATTTATGATTTGGGATCTCTTTCAACATACTTTTAAGTGTTTAATCACTGAAATGCCAGTATTCTTTGGAGGACTCATACATTAAACTGTCTACATGTCCTACTTTCAGTAAATATTCATTCAGTGTCCACTAACTATATGCTAGGCACTGTTCTAGATGCTGGCATTACAGCAATAAATAAGGCAAATAGAAATCCCTTCCCCAATAGAGTTTGAATTCTATTGTGATTATGAACAACTAAAAAGTCTCTGATGTTAGTCTTGTTGTTTTAGCCCGCTTAGAGCTGGGTTGGAATAACAGCTTGTTTAAGTACATCCAGCAGATAATAAACATTGCCCAGGGAGAACAGACCAGGACAGAGTCTTGGAAAGAACAAAATCTGAAGATCCTGGGCACTGAATCCATTGTGTGTGTGTGTGTGTGTGTGTGTGCGTGCGTGCGCGCGCGTGCATGTGCTCATGCATGTGCATCATGTTTGGAATGGATATTGAAAGCATTCATGCAAACAAAATTGAGGCAACTATGCCAACCTCAAGATTCATCCTAGGCCTGGCTCAAATAAAAATGGTATGAGAAACAAAAATAAACTGATGCCCGCAAAGTGCTTTGCTGAAGCAACATTACCATCTCTATAGTAAGTCTGATGAGTTTCATTAACTATTTACATAGGCTATGCTAATTGCAAAGGGCTCTTGGGGAATTCTAAGAGGGTGTATACTTTTAATGGGTGAATAGAAATTCTGAGTCTGACAATACAGTTTTAAAATAAATGGGGGCGATGGTGTAATAAATATAGCGGGGCCCTTTCAAAGTGTCTGCCTAGTTTAAAAATTTTTTAAATGTTTTATTTATTTTTGACAGAGAGAGAGAATGAGACAGAGCATGAGTGGGGGAGGGGCAGAGAGAGAGGGAGACACAGAATCCTAAGCAGGCTCCAGGCTCTGAGCTGTTGGCACAGAGCCAGACACGGGGCTCGAACCCATGAACCGCGAGATCATGACCTGAGCCAAAGTCAGACGCTCAACCGACTGAGCCACCCAGGTGCCCCAGGTCTGCCTAGCTTAAAAGAAAGCCTGTGAGCTTATGGTCAGCCCCCTAACCCTGGTCCCAGACACAGCTGACTGAACCAGGGAGGACATCAGACCCAAGTTTGGAAAATCAGTTTGCAATTGGAGCTATATGACTCTCACTTAGTCTGTGCTAGTCTCTTTTATGTAGAGTATCTTACTAATTCTCAAAAAAAAAATTTAGGAGGGATTGTTGTCCCCATCTAATTGACATGACACTGAGGACCACGGAATAATATATCCTTTTTTCCCCCTGTCCCACGTGTAGACTGAAAAGCAGAATCCGAATGCAAGAACAAACAAACAAACAAACAAACAAACAAACAAAAAACAAAAAACAAAAAAAAACAAGAGAGAAGAATGAAATAGATGTAAAAAAAGAATCTGCTCAGGTACCTGATGGTTTTGTAAGTACCCCTGAGAGGCTACAGATTGTGTTTTCCAAAGACAACCAAAATGGTGTCTTCCATTCCACATGCTCTTCTGAAAGCTTGTTATTTACTTCCCCATCAAGACATGGAGCATAGGGCTTTTGGCTCACTGGTGACCAATAGAATGCAGCAGCATCAGTGGCATATGACTTCTGAGGCCAGGCCACGAAAGGTGGTACAGCTCCTGCCTTCCAGGCTGCATCACTCCCTTGGAGTCCTGACCCACTACATAGGATGCCTGACTACCCTGAGGCCACCATGTTGTGAGGAAGCCCAAGTCACATGGAGAAGTCCCATAGATGTCCCACAACAGCCCCAAATTAGGCTCTCTCTACTGACAGCCAGT
The DNA here is from genome assembly GCF_016509475.1 of Prionailurus bengalensis. Lineage (NCBI taxonomy): Eukaryota > Metazoa > Chordata > Mammalia > Carnivora > Felidae > Prionailurus > Prionailurus bengalensis. Next base: position 33,053,978 of record NC_057356.1, on the reverse strand, counting down.
TCCAACTATGGGACAGCTGCAGGACTCCACGCCTAAGATGCCAATGCATTCTCAGCCTCTTTATCTTCCATCTGAAGCCTCTGGCATCATGGAGCAGAGACAAGGCATCCCTGCTGTGTCCTGCGTGCATTCTTCACCCACAGAACCCATGAGCCTACAAAGTGGTTGTTTTAGGTCACAAGTTTGGGGGTTGCTGGTTTACCAGCAACAGTAAATAGAACAGAGACCCAGCTTGATTCCTAAGCTACAGTTCCAGGGGATTCTACTGAATCTTGTTTTAGCCTTCAGTACGCTTCGAGGATTTCCATCACTTGCCGAAACCCACGAAATTAATAAGAAGACTGATATTGGGAATGGACTGAGTCAAGAGGATGAGATGAAGCAAGAAATCTGTTGCTTTGGGATGGAGAGCCAGCAATGCACGTATGAAGGTTGCAATGCATCTTGTTTCTTGGGATTCAGACCCTCTGCTTCATCAGACAGTGAGGTGTTAGAGGAATTCATCAGATTGTGTGAACGACTCCTTGTGGCCTGCTGCAAAGCCAGAGGAAATTTAAACTCCAGCCTAGAGTTGCTCAGTGGAAACCAATGGCAGAGAGAGAGAAGAGGGTGCCCAGGAGACTACAGGTCTCCAGATCACAATATCCATTAGTAGCTGGGCCAACTGCAATGGCCAGATTCATGTGTGTGTGTGTGTGTATGTTTACATGCCGTGTGCATGTGCATGTGAGATCATGTACTGATAGAGAAACAGAATTACTAGAAATTGGAATGAGAATACAAAGGAGGAGCCAGAGATTTTAGCAAATCCTTCATAATGTACCTTCTCTCTCACCAAGCAAAAATGATGTCCCCCTTTGCGATATTTGTTTGCCTCTGGTGAAATATGTTGGTAATACTCCAAAGCAAATTTGAGAAAAAAAGCTCCCTGCAGCCCATGCCAGAACTCCAATCCATCATATCCCACTCATGCCCTGAGGTTGTTATGAGAAAACATGGAAATATATGGAGGCCCAGAATTCCCACTAAAAGTCAGAAGTCCCATAGGTATGACTTAGCCCTGAGAATTTATAAGGGCAGGAGATTCACAAGGCATGTCTCAGCAATATTTCTGACATTAGTCTTTAGCAAATACAGTTCTTAAAAATGAAACTGGCAGACAGCTGACTAAGGTTTTACAAGACTGTACTCTAAGAAAGATCCTTCAAACTAACATCCACCTGAAACCTTCAAGCCAAGTACAATGTTGGTAATAGTTGAAAATGTACGAAGGTCTCTGTGCCCCTCCTCCACAGAGAAATCTTTCCCTTCCTGATGCTCTGGAGGATTTAGGAGCAAGTAAAATCTCCCAGAGAACAGAATCTGTGGCAGTCTTTTTTGGCTGACCAAGAAATGTACTCTATTTACCAAATAAATTAGCCAACAAGTTACTGTTAATGAGAGCTGTTGGTCCTTTGATTTACTTTATCACCCCTGTAGAAGAAGCCTCTCGTCTCCTAACCAATGTATGGCACTGTCTTGGTGGTTGGTTCCCCTTTCTTCTTGGGAACACGAAAAGTTGATCAAGACGGAAAGAGAGGGAATATATCACCCAACGATAAGGAGCTCTAAGAACGGTGGCTCCAGAGCATCATCTCTAGATGAGTGATGGGATTGAATTTCACTTGTTTTCCCTTTGGGGGGCAGTCAGTGGGTCTGCATTGTACATGTGTCACATCAGGTGGGATTCCTGGCAACACATGGGATGAAGGGTGCATGAGGCACTCAAGGGACAGACTGTGGAAGCATCTTGGGGTAAGTTTCCTGGAAGCAGAACCTGAGATGGAGTATCTGTGCAAGACATGTATCAATGGAGCGCTCTGGTGAGAAAGTTGTACGGGCATGAGGGGAGCCTACAGGCAAAAGGGGGAAGCAAAGTAAAGACGGATGTGGTTCAGCCTCATCCCTTAAGGGTGTTCTGGAGAATGAACCGCACCACGGAGTCTGCTGAGTCTCGAGGCAAGAACCTGAGGACTTTTTACCATCGTGGCAGGCAATTATCAGCTAAGGACAATAAGAAAGGGTACAAATAATTCCCAGGTCCTTCCAAGCATCCAAGGCCGACTGTCCGGAGCGGGTGGCAGGTGAGCTGTTGGTGACAGCACCTGCCATCTGGGGGGACAGCCCATGGAACAGTGAAAGGGATCCTCCCTCACAGTGCCACCTGCCTTTACATATATTCAGATTTATGCAAAGAAAAACTCAGCAAACAATGAATAAAGTCACGGTCATTGTCAACAAAACCATCAAAGAGGAGTTGTACTGAGTTTCTACAAATATCAAGGTCTTCTCTCTCATTTGAATTGTCATGCCAGGTTCTCATGATCTCTTGAATTTTTAGAAGAGCATTTCCTGCATTATACTGAAATTATACATTCCAAGTCCTTCTTCCTGGTCAACATGCCAGGCACGGGCAGGGCATGAGGGGGACCACAGGGCCTGAGGCCCTTCTCAGGAGGACCTTCCAGTCTGACGGGGCCACACTGGGCCCCTACTCCCCTGTCTGCACCCATTCCTGAAACCACATCCCACCCTGCTGGCAGCCCCTCCCTCCTATGTGAAGCCTAGAAGTACCTCCAGGGATACGAGCTCTCCTCTCCAGTCACCTAGAGGACTTGGCCCAGGGATGGGACCATTAATGGGTGATATGCACATGACCGTGTCACAAGAGAAGTCAGGAACGAAGGATGCAACTCAGTGAGAAGGATAATGCATTTGATCTTGAATATGATGAGACGTATCAGGCCATGGAGTACTTTGCTATTTTTCCTCCTGACTTCTTTTGACAGCAAATCTCTGATACCTAATGTTGGCAAAAGGCAGCACCAGAGTGGGGCTGAGGTTACCGAGCATGACGTGTGAGTGAGCCTACGGTGACTGCATAATTAGAAAGGAAATTCAAGGGGCCCTGGAGAAAGAGAAGGGAACATTTTGGGGTGCCTACTTTGGGCTAGACACTGAGACAACACAGGCATTTTCAGGTTTCTCACCACTGTGGCCATTGTATGCAAAGAAACCTAATGCTCAGAAAAGTGGACACGGGGGGCGCCTGGGTGGCTCCGTCGGTTAAGCGTCCAACTTCAGCTCAGGTCACGATCTCACAGTTTGTGAGTTCGAGCCCCGCATCCGGCTCTGAGCCTGGAGCCTGGAGCCTGCTTCAGATTCTGTGTCTCCCTCTCTCTCTGCCCCTCCCCAACTCATGCTCGGTCTCTCTCTCTCTCTCTCAAAAATAAATAAATATTAAAAAATTTAAAAAAAAAAAAGTGGATACCGGAGGCAACTTAACAGCAGGAATTCAAGTCAGACTCTCTACTACATGCCCTGCCCTGTGCCCTAGGCTGCGGCATGTCAGGGCTGCAAGGGGGAGGAGAGGGAGAGGCGACAAGCCTAATAAGAGGCAACTCTACTTGGAACTAGTCACAGTCATGATGGTGACAACTGAAAACAAGAAAGGAAACAGGGTAGAAAGCAGAAAAAAAGTCATCTCTGAGGACTCAGAGGAATAAAATCCTAGGACAGGGAAGGTGTCTAGCAGATATATGGCCTGACCTCCCATGTGGTGGAGGAAATGTCTCCTCAGATCCCCGCAGATGCCCTTCAGCCTCCACCTCGGGAAGACCAGTTGGGGTGGGGGTGGGGGTGCTTGCACATCCTCAGGTCAGAAGGTCCTTTCTTAGGCTGGAGCAAAATCTGTCTCCACGTACCTGCTAAGACACGCTTAGTTCCTTCTCGGCAGGTCACCAGCTCTCTTGTTAGCAGTGGTCCAGACTAAACACCCTCTGTTTCCTCAGTTAGTCCATATATGACACAGTCTTCTGACCTTCAACATCCTGGGTGGCCCAAGAGGTCTGTTCGAATATGTTGCAAATATCTTTAATCACACCTTGTAATGATGACTTGGATAGAAATACTATTTCCCTAACATATTTGAGTTGTTCGTCTAGCTTCCTAAATCTACTAAATACTCCCTTTAAAAAAACTCAATGTCTTTCCTAATTTCTATATCCCTCACTCAGGTTGAATCTACTGCCTCCCCCGCACCCGAAGGGATTTCTCATCACACTGTGACACCAAAGTGCACAGGAAATGCTTAATCTCTTTCTTTTAGTGCAAAATTGAGATTTGTTGAATTAAAGTGAGCAGTCATGTTTGTGCTTTTGTTTTCCTCTTTTTTTTTAATTTTTTAACACTTATTTATTTTTGAGAGAGAGAGAGAAAGAGTGTGAGCAGAGAAGGGACAGAGAGAAAGAGAGAGACAGAGACAGAGACACAAAATCCAAAGCAGGCTCCAGGCTCCAAGCTGTCAGCACAAAGCCCCATGTGGCGCTGGAACCCACGAGCTGTGAGATCATGACCTGAGGGAAGTCAGGCGCTTAACCCACTGAGCCACCCAGGTGCCCCTGTCTTCTTCTTGTTTTAATTGTTTATTGACAATATAATTAACACACAGTGTTATATTCGCCTCAGATGTACATTATTATGATTCAACAAATGCTTAATTTCAAAGAACCTGTCACTGTTCTCCCCGACAGACACCCACATCTTAATGCCCAAGCCCGCGGATTTATATTACTGTTTTTAAGACTCATCTTCCAGGCATTTGACAAGTCAGTGGAGAACTGGGCCGGTTCCAAAACGCTGCTTGAAAGTTAATCTTTAATAAAAAATGTTTCGATGCAGCAATTGATCTGCAGTCCTTGCCTGTCCAGGCTTCCCAGCTGCAGCTCCAGACCATCGAGAAGAGGGGCCAGGGCAGCTGTTTTATGCCATTTACACTCCTCCCTTCCAGCAAAGACTCTGGATCACCTTGTCGTGAAGCAGTAAAAGAAGACATATCCGAATGATGACTCATCTCTCCACCTTCGGCCTGTTTAACAATTTTCAATCCCAAGTACTGAGGGCAACAATTCACCAATTGCTTTAACTCTCATTTTCTTAACGTGACTTGAGTCCCTCGTCTTTCAAAGGTTATTTTCTAGGACAGCACGGAAGTTCCAACCCAATTTCATTCTTTCCCGTGACCGTTCAATGTGCCTGCTTTCAGTCTCCCCTCCGCGGCAAGGGTTGGCAATGGTGACCTTTTCCAAGAATTGCCCTCAACTAAAAGAGCCACCTCACCCAAGTTCATGCTCCCTTGCCAGGGTCAGCCCCCTTCCAGTGAGGAGGCCGGAAGTGTGGCATAGAGAAGCCCGGGCATCTTGTCTGAAGGCCAGAAAACTCTCAAGGGCCAACCTGGCCCAGAGCTCCCTCAGATCACTGGCTAAAGCTCTAGTGAAGCCTCATCATGGGTCAAATTCTCCCCAGCCTGAGTCTGCTTCCCTCACCATCAACAGGTGTTGCTCCCCAAGAACCATCTACATGCTTCTCAGCATCTTTTTGCTGCAGAAAGCAAATTACTGTGTCTATAATATAGAACAAGGAAAGACATCAAAGGTGAAGGCAACCTTACAGATATATGTTAGATTTAAAGCCGAACAGTTATTGATTCAAGTTGCCCCAAAATACACCTGGAAAATTTACAAAGGTTGGAGCAATTTATTATTATCCTTAAAAGCATCTATCAAAAGCAACCTAACCATCAACTGTTGCACTTCTTCGTTGCAGAAAAAACACAAAGCAGATATTGCATTAAGCTACATATTTAGCTTAATTTAATATCCTCACGAGATATAGAATTTATTTATAACGAAGAATTTCTCTTTTTAATGTTTATTTATTTATTTTGAGAGAAAAAGAGCAGGCAGGGGAGGGGCAGAGAGAGAGGAAGACAGAGAATCCCAAGCAGGCTCCGCGTTGTCAGCACAGGGCCCGACACAGGGCTCCAGCTCACAAACCACAAGATCAAGACTTGACCCGAAATCAGGAGTTGGGTGCTCGACCGATTGAACTACCCAGATTCCCCTATAATGAAGAATTTCTGGACAAAACATGTTCAAGCCTTTGATATTATTTGAGGGATCCTGAGGCTTGCAGGACGTATTAATAATTACTTATATATCTGGAATGGGTTAAATAGGTTTATCATCCGAAGGTGAACTTTTCAGTAATGTGGTAAAGTAAGGACAAAGAGAAATCGGAAGGCTTGGTTTCCACTGCTGTTTTAATTAGTTCGGTGACCTCCTCCCGCTCACTTCACTCCCTGGCCTCAGTTTCTTTATTTGTAGAACGAAGAAAGCATCTATGATGCACTTCCAAATCTAGAACTCCATAAATGTAGGGTGACACCCTAGGCCTTCGATGTAAGTGTTTCAGGCTCTCGGGGCTATTAGAGAACCGTAGCAAAGAACGGGAAATTTCTAAAGACACTAATTCTGTAAGGCATGGCAGAACTTCTTCCTCAATAACATTTTTAAACAATCTGCAGGGTACAGCATAGGAAAATTCTGCTCTATGCCATTTGTATCCATAGCAACAAATGGCAAGTCTGGCACATAGTAGGAGCTCAAATTTTTGATAAGTGGGTAAGTGCTCTTTATATGAATGGATATTTCCATTTCTGGACATCATCCTACAAGAGCGCTACTTACCCAGAGGGAATGCAAAAAATTCTATCCGATGAATAAACCCAGGTATCAAATATTTTACCATTATCTATTTGCCAATCTACCTGACAAAAAATAATATCCTTTTGGAAATACTTCAGTAGAGAAACAATATCTGAATATCTGACTGTGATCTACATATTTTAACTAAGCCAACATGAAGTTTAAATTGTCCATTGGCTGGTTAGAGTAATCTTTTAAAATTGTTTTGGAGAGAAAGTGCTTTCACAATGCTTCCATAAACATTCAAGGGCTGTGACCACATGGGTTATGTGCTGAATTCTCTAGTTCTTGTTCTTAGACTTAGCTCATAACAGTTTTGAAGAGATTTGCACATTTGACACTCCAACGGGTTCAGCACAAATAAAGATTTGCGTGGCTCTTCCATGCCGTGATCTAAGGGTGCACTCGCGTACGTGTTAATGCTTCACCTCCAAATTCATCTGCTAGTACTGGCCTTGGGAACAGGTGTGTGTGGTACTGTGAGTGTGAATTTTGCAGTCACACAGCCTGTTTTGAGTTTCAGTTCCAATACTGGTTAGATAGGTATCTTTTCTCATCGTAAGTTGTGTATAGCAACAGATAATATTATAAGAGCTCATACAAATACATTGCTTATCACAGTACCTAATTATATATATATCTAATATGTATATGCCATATATATATATATAACTTATATGTATATGCCATATACATATGTGTATATATATCTTGCGTGTATATGCTAGCACAAATTATTATGGTTACGGTAAAATATGTATGTCATTTTAAATCTTAGGAGTTTTTTAATCTATAAAATAAGTTTAGATGATTATTGAGATCTCTGATTTTTAAATTTTATAGTTCTATGTTCTCCATTTTAGAAGCTGATGGACATAACATTGAGTGGATTTTTGAGTCTAAGATGTAATCATTTCCTCTGTACTTTCAAATGTCCAGCTGGAAAGAACATGTAGGAGTTTCACCCAAGTAAGATGGATATTCCGAAACCTATGAGCCAAAAAATACTATGGAGACAAATATCTTGTAGTTGAATACTGCCCAAAGAAACTGTGACCTATCAGTATACTTAAACTCTGTAGAGAAGCCAAAGATGATCTGTTTCAAATGTGAAATCTACTGCTGCTGGGAAATGCATCTGTGAAACGTTACACGAGAAAAGCAAAATGTCAAGGAGTATGATGAGCCCCTGTACCTAAGAGGTTATCATATCAGGTTTAATTTATGCATCTCTCCATATCTGCACCTTTACCTTCCGTAGTATCAGGAGGGTCCTACAGGCCCTTCCAGGTGTTTCCATGCCCCATGACAGCTGTAAATAGTAATGTCTTCAACCACACACCTGTAAGAGGCAACTAAGCTTCCAGACCCCTAAGTGTTAAAGGCCTGGGCTACCCGACCAGTCAAACCACCCAGACCAGCGAAGGGCCTGTTAATGGTAAGGCAATCTTGAATGGCCAGTACAGAGAGGAAATAATGAATATTAACTAGGATCCCAGGGCAGCTGCCGCAGTGGAGACTGTAGCTTGGCTTCCAGACCCATTTGCAATCTACAAGAGACTGCAACTGACCATCTCTGCTTTCTGGGAAAAAGTGAGGTCATCCTGTTCCCGGCCACTTAGTTTGTAAAGAACAGAGACGTGCCAGGATGCTTAAATCAATTCTCCAAATGCGGTGTACAAACGGCAGCACATTTTCTTATTGGATCAGTTCTCTGGACAAGAGTCTTCCTATGTTAAAATAAATATATTAAAGAGTTGTCAAATCACTGTGTTGTACACCTGAAACTAATGTAACATTGTGTGTCAATGATACTCCAATAAAAAGAAAAAAAGATCTCTTGTGTTAACAATAGTGTATTGTGCATTTGAAATTTGCTAACTATAGTCACCACTTATATATATATATATATATATACACACACACACACATATATACACGTAATTCATATACCTATATATAATAGATTGAAATATGAAAATAGGGTACATTTTCGAGATGACAGGAAAATGAAGGACTCTCTAGCTTGCTGCCTACAACTTTGGGCAGGTCTCCAGACCTCCAGGTATCCTGTCACGGCTCTCAGACTGCGGGGGACGTTGATTCAAAATTTTGAGGAACACTGCCTTAGGTAGGGGCTTATGATCATGATGAAAGGGAAACATCTCAGAAGCAACATAGCCAGGCATCACGGAAGATGCCCCTCATCATCTGCACACAGCAGAACAAAGTCACCCTGAACACCATTGAGGAGCAGATGCCCATGGCTTCCTCTTGACTGGCTCCGTCCTTCCCATGACACAGCTTCTCTGGCTCAGCTCTTTTCCTCATCTAAGTCTTCCACTTCTGCCTCTTTACGATGCTTACCCTTTGTCTTCACTGCTTTTTCTGTTTCACATTAAAAAAATACAAGATTGTGTTGGCTGGTAGCTGCCCAACAGGAGCGTCCTATTGTGCTGAACTCTAACAAGGTGACATCCTTGTGCCGAAACACCTCATAAGCCAGAACTGCACTTCATGCTTAGTTGATGTTCGGTGTTGCCCCATCAGTTTCAGGGCAGCATACCTGGGTTTTGAGTGTGTGTGCCTTTGTCTTGAGAGAACACAGAAGATACCTAGCTTGTCTCAGATTCTCAAAGGTGCCTGTGACATGCTTAAAGGTAACCGTGTTGCCCTATTTTTTTCAGTGTGTGGATAGGCCATGTATTAGGTTCCAGTGGATCAACTTTTTTTTTAATTGAGGTATAATTGACACATAAAATTGTATTCATTTCAGATGTGCAACATAAGGATCCAATATCTATATACGTTGTGACATAATCACACAAGTTCGGTTAACATCTGTCACTATACATACTTAACAAATTGGTTTTTTGTGATGAGAACTTTTAAGATTTACTCTCTTTGCAATTTTCAAATATGCAATGCAGTGTTATTATAGTCACCATACTGTACCTTACAGCCGCAGGATGTATTTATTTTATAATTGGAAGTTTGTACCTTTTGACTCTATCATTCATTTCATCCACCCCCACCCCTGATCTCTGGCAACCATCAATTTGTTCTCTATATCTACGAGGCTAGTTTGTTTGTTGTTTGTTTTTAGATTCCACATGTGAGTGACATCATATGATATTTGTCTTTCTCCGTCTGACTTATTTCACTTACCATAACACCCTCGATGTCCATCCATATTGTGGCAAATGGCAGGATTTCCTTCTTTTTATGGCTGAATAACATTCTTCTCTGTGTGTGTCTATGTGTCTGTATGTCTGTGTATATATCGCATCATCTTTATCCATTCATCCATTGATGTAGGCTATTGTAAGTAATGTTGCAAGGAACATGGAGGTGCATATACCTTTTTGAATTAGTGTTTTTTGTTTTATTTAGATAAGTACTCAGAAGTGGAATTACTGGATCGTATGATATTTCTACTTTTAATTTTTTGAGGAAACTCCATACTGTTTTTCATAGTAGCTGTACCGGTGGCATACAATGGCTCCCTTTTCTCCACACCCTCACTAATACTTGTTATTTCTTCTCTTGTTAACAATAGCCATTCTAACAGGTTTGGGGCAATATCTCCATCTGGTTTCAATTGTCAGTTCCCTGATGATCAGTGATGTTGAGTATCTTTTCATGTACCTGTGGGCAATCTGTATGTCTTCTTTGAAAACCTATATATTTAGATGATCGTCCATTTTTTAATCAGATTGTTTGTTTGTCTTTACCCTTGTGTTATATGAGCTCTTTATATATCTCGGATATTAACCTTTTATCAGATATATGATTTGCAAATATTTTCTCCCATACAGTAGGTTGACTTTTCACTTCATTGGCAATCTCCTTTGCTGTGCAGAAGTTTTTAGTTAGTGAACCAACTTTTAAAAGCTTTCATTATTTCCCAAGATTTCAATATAAATTTTGAAAAAAATGTAAATACGCCATTCAAACTAAATTTAATGTTTGTCCATCATGTCTGCAGTCAGTTTAAATCAGCACGTTTTGTAATTATTCCACTGACACTATAGAATACAAAGTGACTAAAACTGCCTTTCTAATTATTTCTCCTAACGATGCATAATTCTCCAAGTTCCCAGTCTCCCAGAATTCAGGGAGCTTTCAGTACACAAGAGTATCTTTCTCATTGTTTCAAAGTTAATTCCCTCTAATACTTTTTTTTAATTGAGTCCAAAATGCAACAATGGCAGGACTAAGTGGTTTTGATAGACCCACCAAAGTCATAAACATTAATGACTTTCCGTTGAAGACAATTCCATCAATGCTTTGTTTCCAAACATCTTCTAAATACCCAGTGATCCCTCTAGTGGAATCTCTGATGAGGCATAAAAACTACTGGCATAGAGGATAATTGGGTTTTACTTCTATCATGAACATTATCTAATGTTCCTTAGAGGTTTTATGAAACCAGGGAATCATGCGTTCCCCGTTGTGTTTATTCCTGAAAATCTGGGCCTTGGTGTTACAGAGAGGCCATGATTACACATGGCCTCGAGAGTAAACATGATCTCACCCACCAGGCAGGGAGAGCAAAGCTCACGTGCGCATGCGCAGAGAATTAAGCGTCAAGCAGGAAGACAAAACATTATGTTAGAAAAATGTGCAAGGAATGTGCTCATCCAGTGATGGAGCTATTATAGCAAATGCCTAATTCACTTCACTGAGCAGACAAAATTAGATGTTCACTTTGATGAACCTAATCATCGCCATTTCACAACTACAAATGGCTTTGGATGGGGCGGGGAGAAAACAACCTGAAGCTGAAGATTTTCAAGTGAAAACCTGAAACCCAGAGAGGTTGAGGAAATTACCCCCAGTATAGCCTAGAGTCATCAATAGAATGGAAGTTTTGCTCATTGCCCATCTCTCCCCAGGGAAGAAATCGGCGCTTAAGGCGCTCTAGGAATTATTTCCTAACCTGAAGCCTCTGATAGGCAAGAGTTGCCACTCAGACAGGTGAGGGGCCTGATGAAGTCAGCTAAAGAAGGACCAAAGATTAGCACGCAGCTCTTCAGACAACTCTTTTTCTCACCACTTACACGTGTTACCTTTCTTCCCTACACTACTGTTTGTCCAAAACGCTACAAGTCTTGCCAGAAATATTCATATGGTATATCTCTCTGTGAAACCTGCCAGGCCACCGGTCAGTATTTGTGATTTAAACTTACACTTTGGGGGCGCCTGGGTGGCGCAGTCGGTTAAGCGTCCGACTTCAGCCAGGTCACCATCTCGCGGTCCGTGAGTTCGAGCCCCGCGTCAGGCTCTGGGCTGATGGCTCAGAGCCTGGAGCCTGTTTCCGATTCTGTGTCTCCCTCTCTCTCTGCCCCTCCCGCGTTCATGCTCTGTCTCTCTCTGTCCCAAAAAATAAAAAAAAAATTTAAACTTACACTTTGTGCTCTAAAGCTATTGCTATATTTTGTTTTGGGCAAAACGGTCCCTGCACTTGGATTTCACTTCAGTGTCTGAAGTCAATCTTCCTGAGGTTACCAAGAATCTCCATGTTGCTAAATCCAGTGGAATCTGATCAGTCTTCATTTTATTTGACCATCTGTAGCATTTGGCACAATTGAGTATTATTCTCTCCTTCTTGAAACACCACCTTCTTTTGGTTTCCAGGAAAACTATATTCTCTTGGTTTTCCTCTTACATTTTCCTCTCAATCTTCTTTGCTGGCTCATCCTCCTCCACCCAGTCATAAATGCTGCAATTTCTCAAAGTTCATTTATAGTTCATTCATTTCACACTGTCTCAGACCCCATAGCTATACAATGACTCCCAAGTTCTTAAACCCAATTTCAATGGCTTTTATGAGACTCACATCTATATAGTCAATTGCCTTCAGATGTCTCCATTATAATATCAAAACTATATTTCAAATTTACATTATATCCATCTTTCCAGGAAAAAAAAACCCTCATCCTCTTCCAGTGGCTCCTACATGAGTGAATAAAACCACCATCTAACCATTTGGAGAAGTTCAAAATCTGAGAGTCAACCTGCAGCCTTCTTGTCTCTCACTTGCTGTGGGTGATCATCTCCAAGACAAGGCAGGGTTTCCTTCCTGGCTCCAAGTCTCCACCCTCCCACCACTCTCAACCCAGAAACCATGCCTACCAGCTGCCTCTGTCACCACCTCCTAGCTTGTCTCCACACACCTTGCTTGACTTCCTACATTTTTTTCTTCACGTGGCAGATAGAAAGTTCTTTGCCAAATACAAATCTGATTATATTGCCTCCTACCGAAGCCTCAGCCCCTTTCTCAAAGCCGACAAGCGCTCTTCATGGTCTGCCCCTACCAAAGCCATTAACTTCATTCACACCATGCCCCCCAAGATGCCCAAGCACCAGTGATACTCCCAGGATGCCCAGGGGCCAACTGCATCTCCAGCCACACCCCCAAGCACAAGCTACGCCCCCAGGATGCCCAACTGCATTCACTTCTCCAAACATACCCTTCTTTTCCCCATCTTTGCCACCACCACCACCAAGACTCTGAATATATTTTTCCCCTACCTACAAGGCATTCCCCAACCTTTGACAAGTTAAAACCTATTTCTCCTTCCGTTCTCAGCTGAAACAAGACTCTCACAAGAAAATCTTTCCTGAACCCTCTTCCAGGTCGGGTCCATTCAGTCTGCGTTCACGGCTCCCCTTGCCTTTCATTGGCAGCACTTGCCACAGCTGCTCTTTTGCATTTGTCCCTTGACCTTGAGCTCCAGGGAAGTAGGAACCATGCCTGGTCTTATTGTTTTCTGTACTGAATCCCCAATGCCTAGCCCAGGGCCTGGCACATAGCAGGTGCTTCATGAATATTTGTTGAATAAATGTCAGTCCATGTTTTTACCTTTTCCGGCAGACTTCCATGATGGGAACTGGATTATTCGGGAATGGAGAGTGTGTTCTTAAGTTACCAGTCGAGCTGATTCTCTCTCCTGCCCCTTCCGTCTCCTTCAGCCAGCCTGACTTCACCAGTGTCACAGAATATTTCCATCTCTTCTGGCACAGATAGCTTGTATTCCAAAGATGGACAAGAGGGGCTGTTTATTCTGCCCCTCTGGTCATACTAGAAACATTTTTCTAGAAGATATGGAAACCCCTAACAAAAGCCAGTTTGTGGATTTAATAAATGTCGATCATCCTAATGCCTCACGAGGAGATATTAGTGAAAGTAAGCTACAAAGACAACTAACCTAAACATACAGGTCACAGCTGTGCCCCAGGGCGGTCAGACCCACAGCTACCCACTCTCAACATCCCATGAGTCACCCCATGGTGCTGGAAAGAACAGTCTTGACAGGGATTCAAATTCCTCAGCCAAATAACTAACAAAATGTCACATTGTCACATTTAGCCTCAGCAACAGGCAATAAATTTGTAAGTGTATTTTTGAATTAAGTTTCTGCTCTTAAATTTTAAAAGATACTTAGTCACCTTAAAAAAAAAGATTTTAATTGTAAAACCAAACAATTCTTTTTATCCTCTGAAAAGGGAAAAGTCAGGACACCAGTCTTCTGGCAAGTTATCTTTGCCAGGGCAACAAGGAGAAGCCCATAAGCAACATGTATTTTCCAAAGGGGAGTAGGTCACTAGTCAAAGTTCCTCATACAGACAAAAGGATGAATCATCTATTATTGGTTATGCAGATGCTTGTGTTTGGGCTGGATGTCCTTTAAACATTTGACCTCAAGAAAAAAACATTTCATCTTTATCAGGCTAAAAAATTTCTACAGGAGAAAAAAAAATTTTATAAAAGGGAAAGAGAATAGAGACTTACAGATTGGAAGGGATCCAGATCTTTTAGCCACAGTGAAATCACTCAGTCCGGGAGCTAGATCAGAAAGCATGCCATCCAGTGTCTTCTCTGTCTGACTTACTCACTTAGCTTAATGCTCTTAAGTTCCGCCTATGGTGTTGCAAATGGCAACATTTCCTTCTTTTTATGGCTGAGTAATATTCCATTGAGTATATAGACCACATCTTCTTTGTCTATTCATGCATCAGTGAACACTTAGGTTGTTTTAAGGTCTTGGCTGTTGTGAGTAATGCAGCAATGAATGGAAAATCCTGCAGCAATGGGGTAAAACATGAGGGCATTATGTTGAATGAAATAAGTCAGACAGAGAAAAATAAATACTCTATTAATCTTAAAAAGTCAAACTCATAAACAGAGAGTAGAGTGGTGGTTCCCAGAGGCTGGGGTGAGGGGACCAAGGGGGAGGCAGAAGGGGCATGTTGGTCATAGGGTTTCAGCTGTGCAAGATGAATAAGTTCTGGGCACCTCATGTACAGCATGGTGACTATAGTTAACAATATATTGCTACATACTTGAAATTTGCTAAGAGAGTAGATCCTAAATGTTCTCACTACACACACACACACACACACACACACACACAGAAGTGAGACCTCTGTGAGATGATGAGTATATGAACTAACTTCATTGTGGCCATTGTTTCGCAGTTTACATCCATATCCAGTCATCGTGTTTTACACCTCAAATTTACCATTTTTTTTCTATTATGCTTCAATAAAGCTCTGAGAAAAGAAGGCACACTGTACAAAAAATAAAATAATCATTGTCTCCATTACCACTATCATTCCCATGTTTGAAGTTTCTCTATAAAAGCTTGACTTCTCCTCATCATCAGGATTTAATATTATAGACTTTACTCTTTAGATATCTTCATATTCTCTTTATAGACGAGGAAACTGACATGCAGAGCATTTGTCTGTTTAGTGATTTTCAAAGTATAAAGGACATAAAAGCCCAGTGGTGCTTAGGAGCATGGATTCAAAAGCCGGATTGCACGTGTCACATCCCTACTCCATCACTCGCTGTGTGGCCATGGCCAGGTTCAATCAATGTTGCCTCTAAGCCTCAGCTTCCTTGGCTAGAAAGTAGGGGTAATGATGATAATCCAAAGCTTGTAGAGTCATGTTGCATTGTAATGAATGAGATAATGAATGCAAAGCCCTTAAAACAGTATCTGCCACATAGTGGGTTTTCAGAAGATTTGTTTATGTTCAAAAATCACCTGGACAGCTTTTTAAAAATTATGTTGTCTGGGATCCTCCTCCAGAGATCCCGATTCACTAGGTCTGGGCAAAAACCCAGGAATCTGCACTTTCATAAGTACTGCAGGTGACTTAGAGAATCACTGTTAGTGTGGCCAAATACATCTAATTCCAAGGTCCATGTGGCCTCATCAGGAAGAAATTCTTCAGTTCCCCATTTTTGACTGGTATTCATATGATTTTCCAGAGGTGCCATGTGTTACTTCAATCTAGCACCTTCCTAATTATTACATTTCATCTATATTAACTGAAAAGAATTTTGCTTTTTTGCCTTATAGAAGCTCTTCTAAGACACAGTAGTTTCCCCAATGCTGATCTTAACTTTCAATGTCTCATGAACCCCTTCATGACTGGGTCATCAGGACCTTTATTCATGTGTATCAAGGACTTGACTCTTGTCCTCTATAGACTAGAACCCTGTCCCTCATGCAACCAGAGAAGGCTCAAGAACCCTGAGGAGCAACTGTAAGCCCCACATGTCAAACAGCTGGCTTGTGACATTCGTGATGTCATTACAAGGAGATGACTAAACTGCCTGCTGAAACATGAGAATCTTATACTGAGACTATATTTTATGTAATGCATACCCAGTGCTTTCTGGAAAAAATAGTGTACAACTTTATTTTCACCATACTGTTTTTGGAAAATGGACCTCAAACCAAAGGCAAACTCTCAACATTCCAATCCCACATTGCCTTCCGAGATCTGGGCAGTGAAGTCACCTTTGGTTGGGTTTTAGTTGCCCTCAAGAATGATGAATTCAGAGTAATATGGACATTCTAAGAAGCAAACAAAAGCTTTGTTTACCAAGCAAACATTTTTTTGCAGTATTTGTGTATGCAGTTCTTTTTAATGACTACATGATCTGACAACCGAAGAAAATAGCATTGGTCCGTATTGTGAGTAGATATTCACTTTGAGTGGGCCTTTTGAAGCCTTCAGTGGTTCAGTTTGGAGACATAGAAACACCTGAATGTTGTCAGAATGGGAACCGATTTTCTAATGTGCTGCAGATCTGACAACCGAAAAATAAAAATTTATTAATCTTTTTGCTAATTTAAGTTCTGTCTACATATTGGGAGAACAGTACTCTTTTCTACCAATAAAACATACCCCAAAGTGTTCACAGAATCCTGCTCAAAAAAGATAGAACATGTTCAAGTACTTTGTGTTATCAAAATAGCATTGCGGGGTTTATTTTCTCTATCTCTTCAGCAAATCCAATCATTCTGTTCTATTCTGTATTCTCCACAAAGGGTCCATTACCCTCCTTATCCATTCTGCCCAATAGATGAGGGATCATCAGTCTTTACTATCCTAAAAGAAAGGATATGAAGTCATTAAAAAGTCATAAATATGGGGGCGCCTGGGTGGCTCAGTCAGGTAAGTGTCTGACTTCGGCTCAGGTCATGAGCTCCATGTCTGTGAGTTCGAGCCCTGCATCGGGTTCTGTGCTGACAGCTCAGAGCCTGCAGCCTGCTTCGGATTCTGTCTCCCTCTCTCTCTCTGCCCCTCCCCCTCTCACGTTCTGTCTCTCTCTCTCTCTCAAAATAATAAATAAACATTAAAAATTTTATTTAAAAAAGTCGTAAGTATGGGAGTGCCTGGGTGGCTCAGTCAGTTAAACATCTGACTCTTGATGGTTAAGCATCTGACTCTTGATTTTGGCTCAGGTCATAATCTCATGTTTCATGAGTTTGAGCCCCACATCGGGCTTCTCACTAATAGCGCTGAGCCTGCTTGGGATTCTCTCTCTCCCTCTCTCTCTGTCCCTACCCTATTGTCACTATCTCTCTCTCTCTCTCTCTCTCTCTCTCTCTCAAAATAAATAAATAAACTTCAGATTTTTTTAAAAAGTCATAAATGTGAAGGTTGGGAAGATATAAGCAAGGTACACAAGGTAATGTGAAGTAAAAAATAGTGGAATAGGAAAATAGATATAGTCGTTAACAAAAACAATGTTTAAAACCATGTAGCCGCACAGTTACTATCATAAGAGACCATAACTTGTTCTGCTAAGCCATTTGCCAGAGTAGGATTTGCAACAAAAAAATATATGTGTGTAAACTTCAGTCCATTTTTAGAAATCTGTCCAATGGAAACAAAACACTACTATGTACACATAAATCAGAACTGTTTATTACAGTATTGTGAAGACAAGTTACAAAGAAAAATCTGATGTCAATTACAGAAAGAATTGTCAATTACAGCCCCCAACAGAAGATTCATCAACAGGAAGGAAGTGTCAATTTCAAGCAGCAACAGGGAAAGATGGACACTGCACTTCCTACATGAAATCAACTGCCCCTGCAGCTCAGTCAGTGAGAAACCCTCGTCATCCTCAACTCCTGCTTCTCTCCAGTGGTCTTTCATTCAGAAACAACCCCTCCTAACTTCCTCCTTCTTCTCCGTAAAATAATGTCCCTCTGCTTTGTTGGATTAGCCTATGGTTTTTTCTGCAGTTTGCTTGTCCTGAATTGCAATTCTTTGTTATTCCCAAATAAGCCTATTTTTTACTAGTAAAATAACAGACTACTTTATTTTTAAGGTTAACTGTGTGTGTGTGTGTGTATTCCATTTTTGTGAAAACAATTAAAAATTACCTCTGAGCTAGAAAGGAAGAGTAGAAGAACATATACGTGGTGGTTATCGTGATGTGGGTGGGGACATGGGGAGGTCGTCAGGCTGATCTTATGAATGGTTTCTCTCCTTTTAGGCATGTGCTATTCTTGAAAGTTTTAAAGGGGAATTTAATTTTAAAATTCAATAAAGAAGAGACTCGCAGAAATATAGAAATACTTAATTGACATATAAAGTGAAGGGATTTTGGGGCGCCTGGGTGGCGCAGTCGGTTGGGCGTCCGACTTCAGCCAGGTCACGATCTCGCGGTCCGTGAGTTCGAGCCCCGCGTCAGGCTCTGGGCTGATGGCTCAGAGCCTGGAGCCTGTTTCCGATTCTGTGTCTCCCTCTCTCTCTGCCCCTCCCCCGTTCATGCTCTGTCTCTCTCTGTCCCAAAAATAAATAAAAAACATTGAAAAAAAAAATAAAGTGAAGGGATTTTTTTAATGTTTTATTTATTTTTGAGAGACAGAGCACGAGCAGGGGAAGGGCAAAGAGAGAGGGAGACACAGAATCTGAAGCAGGCTCTGGGCTCTGAGCTGTCAGCACAGAGCCTGACACAGGGCTCAAACTCATTAACCATGAGATCATGACTTGAGCCAAGATCGGCCACATAACCCACCTTGACACCCAGGCGCCCCTTTTCATACCTTTTAAAGGCGATCTTAAATGTCTAACTTTTGTCAAAGCCTTTGGCAGTACTGAGAACCTACCGCTCACTCTCTCTCTCTCTCTCTCTCTCTCCTCTTTAAACGTGCCTACCACAGATGAGAGAACATTGCTTCAGGAAGAGGAAGCCTTCTGCAGCCAAGGCAGGGCTCTGGCGTTGGGACTGGATCTCCCCAGGCCCCGGTGTCACTCTTCCAGTCTGAGGTCTGTCCCTGTGACTGGTCCTCTAGCCAAAAGCAATCATTCCTTTTTTAGAAAACGATAGCACTTTTCGCCCCGGCCTTGTATTAACCGGTGGTCTATGTTGCACAGTGCTCCCAGGGCAAGGACTCAGTCATGGCTGTGTGTCTCCAGTGCCTGGCAGTGCTTGGCACACACTTCGTATTCAGTTGAAACTGAATGTCTTCCTGGGGCTGGTCCCCTTCAGATGGTAGAGTCTTTTTTAAAACATAAGATTTTGGCCTTCTACAGAAACTACTTTTTATCTAACTGCAAGAAGTGTTTTTAAACGATTAAAGTATTTTGATAGAATATACGCTTCAGCCCCAGTATTTCCACCTGTAGGGAAATGGTTACACATAGCAATAAATTGACAGTATACCATTATGCACAAAATTTGAAAAACGTTAAGTTAACCTGTAGGTACCAACATGGAGAGATCTTTATGATATTAACTGAAGACAGCAAAGTACAGAAATACAAGTAGGGTGTTATCTCACTTCCTCACTAAGGTAAATGAATCGTGCATTTGCAGAGGGCTTGTACGACTTTCATACTTTTTAAAACCGCTCCCTCCCACACGCATACATAGATCGGATCATGTCAATAAAAATTAAAGATAGAAGGAGAGACGTCCTACTCTCATCCAAAAGAGATTCTTGGCAAAGACGGTGCACCTAACCTTGAACCTGTCTTAGGGGAGAGGAAACAAAGGGAGGGGAAAAAACTTTGAAGAAGTACCTGGTGTCGTCGAAGCTAAACAGGCAGCGTGAGTCCAGATGACACAGAGCCTGTGAATGCCAGGACCTGGGTTTTCTTTCCCAATAAACAAAGGGCAGTTCCTGAGCAAAATTATTTCATACTGCTTGGCCATTTTTAGTCCACTCAACCACGAATCGAATCTAATTATTAACCTAATCTAATCTAATTATGACTTGCTACCAAAGATGCTGGCAACATAGTCAACAAATAACTTCAAGATGCAGTGATTCCCTTGCTGTACTATGTATATATTGCTGATACAGTGTCTTCCAGCCCACCCAGGGGGATGTCAGAGTGCTAAGTGCTGACATACATCTCCACCAACCACAGATGGGCTCTCAAAGAATGATGGCTGTAGGGACACGGAATTTTCAGACCCTCTCGATGACAGGCTCTTCCGGGGTCACAGCTAGCTCTCCAGCTACCCACAGACAGCCTGAACTCAAATCTTCCTGCAGACATGCCTTTTAAAAAGTTTTCCTGGCATTATTGCTTTTTTACTTCTGGTAATTGCTTTAAAAGAACAAAGCTCTTTGTTTAAGGGGGGCCCAGGGATCTCATAATTGCCACGAGGCACATGAGAGGTTCCTAGACTTTCTAAACAGTTTCTCTTTTAACATTAAATATTAAGTGACTAATGTTTGGCCAAAATGTAGATGCTCCCTAGGGAAGGATGCTCTCAGGAAGATCATGGAGACTGGTAAGTGATACCTCCTGGTTGCTTGCCTCGGAACCACAGTGCGCAAAGCACACCTCAGGTAAGCGTGGGGCTGAGCAGTGCCCGCGTATCCAAAAACCGGGAGCTGGAGACATAACACGCCCCCATCTCCCAACAACGTCCGAGGCTCGCTGAAACTATTCCTACATCACAGCAAATTTGATTCGCTGGTCCACCAACTTGGAATCCTGTCGAAACAATTCTTTTTTTCTTTAAATGTTTATTATTTTTGAGAGAGGGCGTGTGAGCAAGTGGGGGAGGGGCAGAGAGTGAGGGAGAGAGAGAATCCTAAGCAGGTCCTGTGCAATCAGCGCAGATCCCGATGGGGGGCTGGTTCTCACGAACCATGAGATTGCGACCTGAGCCAAAATCAAGAGCCGGGTGTGTAACTGACTGAGCCACGCAGGCGTCCCTCAAATCAATCCTTGACGGAGTATTTCCCAAATCTTTAGAGATTCCAATCCATCCCGTGCTGGTACCTCCTTAACCCTTTTCCCTTCGGTGGCTGATATCTCTTCTTTTTCCAGAATTTCCCATCTGTAGCTAACAGTAATTTCTGCAACACTAAGTACCATAACCGGGACTTTAGAAATGCAGAGGACACCTCAGAATGAAGACCTTTGGCAAGAAGATTCAGACCGTTTATTCAACTAATGTTAATCAGGAACTGTTAGGTGAAGCCATCTGCCTGAATGGATGGATGATGCAGGCACGCAAAAGAGAAAATGGGTGGAGGGATCTCAACTTGCCCTTTCCAGGCACAAGACCAGTTTTCAAAATAATGTCTTCTTTGCGCAGAAAGTCTATTCAGTGATAAAAGATCATCTGCTTGCAATTTTATGATCCAGACCTCAAATCTACAAACAATGGAATTTCTGCCTCTGGGTTAACTGGAAACAATGCGAACAGTCCAGGAAGCTGGGCTTCCAAGGTCTTTGGGAACAAGAGAGAGGAAAATAAAAAAACAACCAAGAAATCCTAGCTTCTCAGTCTGGCTGTCACTTTTACTAACTAGTTCTGCACTAGTTAAATACTTACACCTTGCCTTGCTAAATGGTTTACAAAGAGCATTTAATTTTCACTTATGAATTAGGCACTATTAGCAACATTAAGAGTCGAGAAAACAGGGAGAAGTCTTTACCCAGGCCTCTCTGGTTCTCGGAGCTATACTGTTGAGCCAATCCGTCTGGTTGAAAGTTACTAGGAGCCCTTCTCTAAAGAACCTGAAATAGTAAAGCCTCAGCAGTGGCAACAACAGGTAACCCCCACTAAATGTGCACCTGCCCGGCTCTGAGTTGCTGGACAGACGTCTGCATTTTCAATCTGCACAACAACCCTGACACAGGGGCAGACCTTCCGGGACTTGTGTCTGAATGAACTCATCATAAATTTAGAACATCGTCAGTTGAAAACCCACTGAACACGCCTTCACCCACTGAACATCATAGCTTAGCCTCGCCTGCCTGAAATGTTTTCACCACACTTACATGAGCCTACAGTTAGGCACAATCATCTAATACAAAGCCTATTTCAGAGTCAAGTGCTGAATATATCAGGTAACTGAATACTGGCCTGAGAGTGACAGAATGGCTGTTAAGTGCTGTCCTTGTTCACCCTCCGGATCACCGGGCTGCCTGGGAGGCGCAGCTCGCTGCCACTGCCCAGCCTCAGGAAATACTCATATCATATAGGAATTGAACATTTGAAGTTCAGCTGCTACTGAATGGTATCGCTTTCATACCATCATAAAGACACAAAATCTCAGGTCAAACCCTCCATAAAATGGGAACCGTCTGTATTCTTACAGCCCCACTTACATTATTTTGGGG
The DNA here is from genome assembly GCF_016509475.1 of Prionailurus bengalensis. Classification (NCBI taxonomy): domain Eukaryota; kingdom Metazoa; phylum Chordata; class Mammalia; order Carnivora; family Felidae; genus Prionailurus; species Prionailurus bengalensis. The sequence goes on along the minus strand of NC_057356.1, from coordinate 33,031,479 downwards.
AAGTCAGTATGAAAGACTTTGTCACTTCACTCTCTTTCACCCCATTTACTCATGCCGGAAGCAATTTGCAGGGAAAGCCTTACTCCACAATTTGAGGCGGAACCGAGGGTAGCAAAGTCGCAGATTACCAGAACCCCTCCCGCGTGAGCCTGTCTTGACATGCTATGCCTAAGGGTGGGAGGCGGCATCTCCGCAGAAGAAAAGGGACAGAGAGAAGGACAGCAGGGTCCACTCTGCGACACCAAATGGTGATATCACAGTGAGGTCCAACGCTGGCTGGGTCAACCTCCGGTTTTCCCAAGTAATCACAGGCATCCACTGAGAGGGTTTCAGCTTCACTGGGTAGACAAAGCATTCACCTAAAGTAGTCAAAATGAGACCCATCCAAATGTTTGGCAGTGAGGAGGACAGGGACAGAGGCAGGACCAATCCCCCTCCCCCCCCCCCCCCCCGCCATTGGAAAATTAACATCACTGGTAAATATTTGCAGTCGCCTGGGTAGAAAAAGAGTTACAAGAACACCTGCTATGACATTTTACTATTCTTTAAAAAAAAAACACACACACTTCAGGGGCTCCTGGGTGGCTCGGTCGGTTAAGCCCCCGACTTTGGCACAGGTCACGAACTCTGGGTTACTAGTTTGAGCCCCAGGAGGAACCGTGTGCTGACAGCTCAAAGTCTGGAGCCTGCTACGGATTCCGCGTCTCCCCCGCTCTCTGCCCCTCCCCCACACGCTATGTCTCTCTTAAGAATAAACATCAAGAAACGTTTTTTTTTTTTAATTAAAAAACAAAAACACGTTACATCTGGCATAAGTTAAGAGGTGTCATTTTTAAACCTAGAACATTTTTTACAAGAGAGCTTTGGCTCCACTGTCAACCAGGACAGCCTGCTATTCAGAACCAGTGTCAGCCAGCTCGCGTCAGGTCCCAGGGACATCGTGACCACAGGGCTCCGAGACCAGGAGCTGTGCGTCTGCATCAGGGGACACCCGGCTCCCACCTGTGTTCTCAGTCTCTCATCCAGTTTAGAAGAGGCCAGAGACCACTTCAAGCCACCGGGTTTGAGCAGGTAGTGTTCAGCAGGTCGGTGAAAGCGGGCATTTCATCCATAAGACGGAAGGACATTAGGAGAAAGGAGTTCTTCTCCATCTCTTTATTCAACTCATTGTTTCAGAGATTAAGAAAAGGAACCCAGCTTAACCCAAAGGAGCTAAGCCTCAACCCAAACGTGAGGCGGTTAAGTTCTTAACCCAACTTAACCCAAAGGAGCTAAACCTCAACCCAAACGTGAGGCGGTTAAGTTCTTAACCCAACTTAACCCAAAGGAGCTAAACCTCAACCCAAACGTGAGGCGGTTAAGTTCTTAACCCAACTTAACCCAAAGGAGCTAAAACTCAACCCGAACTCCCCGCAGGGGCTGCTCCCTTCACCACGCCAAAGAGCCCCCTCTCCCCTCACTCACAAAGGGCATATCCAAGTCTGAGGAGAAGAGTGAAAGTTTTCCTCCACACAAACGCACTGGTGACAGAGACACCTAACCGTGTGGCCACAGTAATGGGACTTTACTGTCCCCGAGACACGTGTTTGCAGTAATAGAAGCAGTTCTGTTGGTGAGACACTAGGGCTTAGACAAAGAAAAAACATACTAAGAGGAAAACCATTTATTTCTACTTCACCTTATGATGTAGTAAATGAAAGTTCGGCAGCTGGTTCCCCTTTGTCTTGCTAAATGCTCATTTTAAAATGCGTTTGCATTCCTGAACGTGTACCCAGGGCCAACTCCACGAATGCCTGTGTGTGAGCCCAGTCCTGGCCAACACCATTGAAAACACCTCCGCCCCCCACCCCCCCATGCCACACGGCACCTTTCTCTGACTTTCCTTTCTCCCGGTGCCTCACTCTCGCTCTCTGTGGTTCTCTTTTAAGACATTCCTGTGAGGCTAAACACATTAAGTAACTCACACCAAGATTATAGTTATTTTTTCAGCTATTTTCCTCCTGACTGGAAGAACCTGGGTAACTTGAGAGTACTAGGAGCCAGATGGGATAGCCTCATCAGAAAAGGAAAACGTGGGGTGGGAAATCGCTTTACAATTTTTCCTAGGAGCTGGCCCTGGGACACTATCAACAGGTTGAAACGGATCTCATGCATGCTGGCCGGAGGCGAGGGGGACAATTTGGACTAAACGTTCACCATGGAGAATTCTCAGAAAGAAAACAGTGCACACAAATAATAGAGAGTTGATGAGATTAAATGCCATAATAGGCTGTTAATTGAGCCATGGTTACACTCAAGGAAAGTCAAGCGGTGACGTGGGTGTGATCGTTCATTCGTCATTCGTGAAAAACATGTTTTCATTCGTGTCGTCTCCAGCAAGACTGACCTGCAAGATAGTAAGTGACTTCTGGATTTTTTTTTTTTCCAGCTTTACTGGGACCTGATTGACATGTAACATTGTGTAAGTATAAGGTTTATGATGTGTTTATTTGATACACTTATGCATTACGATATGTCACATAATTACCATGTTTTTATTTTTTTTTTTTTGTGGTGAGAACATTTAAGATCTCTCTCGGCAACTCCTAAGTATATAATACGGTATTGTTAGCTGTAATCACAATGCTGTGCATTAGATCCTCAGAACCGATTCGTCTTTATACTCTTTGACCCACAGCTCCCAATCAGGCAAAATTTCAGATGCGTTACCATAGAAATAAGCGCTGTGGCGGTTTATCCCACGCTGAGCAGAAGGAACAACTTTTTTTTTTTTTAATTTTTTTTCAACTTTTATTTATTTTGGGGACAGAGAGAGAGAGAGAGAGCATGAACAGGGGAGGGGCAGAGAGAGAGGGAGACACAGAATCGGAAACAGGCTCCAGGCTCTGAGCCCTCGCCCCAGAGCCTGACGCGGGGCTCAAACTCACCGACCGCGAGATCGTGACCTGGCTGAAGTCGGACGCCTAACCGACTGCGCCACCCAGGCGCCCCCAGAAGGAACAACTTTTAGAGACACCATAGCAAATAATCCGTGAGTCTGGAAGAGCAGTGTTTGATCTGGCCCGGACGGCACAAGACAATGCAGCGAACCTTGGGACATTGAAAAAAGAGGTGGACGGTGCTGTGGATGGTCACAGCACCCTACAGTGTGTGTGGGGCTGCGCAAGTCAGTTAACCTCCCTGAATCCCAACGCCCTCCTCTGTGACTTTCATCATACTGTATGCCCCACCTCATCTCCAGACTTGTTATGAAAACTAAAACTTCACATATTTCATTCCCATTAGAAAAAGTGCCACATGCCATTGGGGATGTGTGCCTTACCATCTGCGACTAAAAGGGAGGCAGGGCTGATTTATTCACCCAAACAATGAAGATTCTTTCCCCTGGGATACTCTGGCCACGTCTTCAGCTGACTTATCCTCCAGCTTCCTGCGTCCGCTTCTCCAGAAAGCCTTCTCTGAACTCCTGTCCGAGTTGAGTCCTTTACTTCTTTGTTTTCATGCCATCCTGGCCATGCTGTAGAGGAATTGCTGCTTGTGTGTGCCCATTTCCTCCTTTGGGCTGTACTGCTCTGTAAGAGCAAAACCTTCCCCTTCTGCAGCCTCTGTGTTCCCCGCATATCCCCTGGGACGGCTCTGGTCCAAACTAATACTGTCGTCCCTGAGTTGTGCAATAATCTCTTCAAAGAACACTCCATTTGTTTTCTTGCTTCCTCTAATCCACTGTCCACACTCTCATCACAGTGGTCTTCTTAAAATTAAAACCTGATCACAGCTGCTCAGTTGAAAAACTCCCTTCAGTGGTTTTTCATTGCCCTTGTGATATAGGAACACCGAGGATATATTGTAAAGCCCTGCATAATCTCAGACTTGGTGACCATCCCATTCCCTTGTTTTTATGCTACACTGACTTCAGGTGCTTCTAAAAAACATATCGTGTTTCCATCCCCAAAGGCAAGGGAATTAAAAGCAAAAATGAACTATTGGGACCTCATCAACATAAAATGCTTCTGCACAGCAAAGGAAATAATCAACAAAACTAAAAGGCAACCTATGGAATGGGAAAAGATATTTGCAAATGACATATCGGACAAAGGGCTAGTATCCAAAATCTACAAAGAACTCACCAAACTCCACACCTGAAAAACAAATAATCCAGTGAAGAAATGGGCAGAAAACATGAATAGACACTTCTCTAAGGAAGACATCCAGATGGCCAACAGGCACATGAAAAGATGCTCAACATCGCTCCTCATCAGGGAAATACAAATCAAAACCACACTCAGATATCACCTCACGCCAGTCAGAGTGGCCAAAATGAACAAATCAGGAGACTATAGATGCTGGAGAGGATGTGGAGAAACGGGAACCCTTTTGCACTGTTGGTGGGAATGCAAACTGGTGCAGCCACTCTGGAAAACAGTGTGGACGTTCCTCAAAAAATTAAAAATAGACCTACCCTATGACCCAGGAGTAGCACTGCTAGGAATTTACCCAAGGGATACAGGAGTACTGATGCATAGGGGCACTTGTATCCCAACGTTTATAGCAGCACTTTCAACAACAGCCAAATTATGGAAAGAGCCTAAATGTCCATCAACTGATGAATGGATAAAGAAATTGTAGTTTATATACACAATGGAGTACTACGTGGCAATGAGAAAGAATGAAATCTGGCCCTTTGTAGTAACGTGGATGGAACTGGAGAGTGTGATGCTAAGTGAAATAAGCCATACAGAGAAAGACAGATACCATATGTGTTCACTCTTATGTGGATCCTGAGAAACTTAACAGAAACCCATGGGGGAGGGGAAGGAAAAAAAAAAGAGGTTAGAGTGGGAGAGAGCCAAAGCATAAGAGACTCTTAAAAACTGAGAACAAACTGAGGGCTGATGGGGGGTAGGAGGGAGAGGAGGGTAGGTGATGGGCATTGAAGAGGGCATCTTTTGGGATGAGCACTGGATGTTGTATGGAAACCAATTTGACAATAAATTTCATATATTAAAAAATATATGTATATATCATGTTTCAAATGTTCTTCCAAGTCTCCTTGCAGTAGATAGCTCCAGTTCACCCTTTAAGCTCAGGTGAGGTGCCTCCCTCCCAGAAAGTCTTCACTGTCCTTGGACATTAACCCTCCACCAGCTAGATCAGATCTCCCATTGTATGTTCTCAGAGCACCTGTAACCTCTGGAGCACTCTTTAAACTGTGGTTAAGTAATTAATTGTGAGTTTACTCTATGAGAATGAAAATTCTAAGAAGGCAAAGCTATATTTTCACTGTCTCTTCACTGTTGGAATGCCAATAGCCAGTAGGTACTCAAAGGTTATTTGATAAATGGGTAAATAAATGAAACTTAAAATGTCTAGAAAACAGTGGAAATTCCATAAGTAATTCATAGATAGATGGATGGATGGATCCATGGTGGATGAATGGATGGATGGACGGATGGATGGATGATGGATAGAGGATTGAAATGGTCACCTCACCCTTCTCCTGGTTTCCACACTTGTCTCACCTCCAGATTCAATTCTCCGTGCAACAGAGTAACTGTTTTCAATCCTCATGTCAGATAACATGTCTTATCATGTCACTCCTGTGCTCAAACTCTCCAAGCCCATCCTCAAAACACCTGACGTCCTTTCCAATGTCTATCAGGTTATACACAACCTAATCCCCCACTACTCCTCTGGATTCATCTCATCTGTTTTTCTCCTCATGTTTACTCCACTGCAGCCAGTCTGGCTTCCTGAATGGTCTTCAAGCATGGCTGAACACAGTCTTGCCCCAGGGCCTGTCACTAGCTATTTCTTCTGCCTGCAACATTTTCTTAAAAGTGACCGTATAAAAGCCCCCAAATACTAACAACAGAGATCTCTCTGAAGAAGTATAATAAGAAGGAACTTCCCATGACAATATAGAGTAATAGGAACTGAACTTACCCTCCTTCCTGAAACAACAACAAAAATATATGAAGCAACAATTTTTACGACACTGAGCATAACAGATGCTGAGAGAGTTTTTAAATGGCATTCCACATGTTCTAGAAGTTAGTTAGGGGAGAGATTAAACATGTCAAGTAGTGACATGGAAGATATATTAAAAAGAAGGAGGAGGAGGAGACCTAAATCAAATAAACATAAAGAAAAGTACCCTAGGGGCACCTGGGTGGCTCTGTCGGTTAAGCGTCCGACTTCGGCTCGGGTCTCGAACTCACGAACTGTGAGATCTCACAGTTCGTGAGTTCGAGCTCCGTGTCAGGCTCTGTGCTGACAACTCAGAACACAAAGCCTGCTTCGGATTCTGTGTCTCCCTCTCTCTCTTCCCCATCCCCACTTGTGTTCTCTCTCTCAAAAATAAATCCACGTTAAAAAATTAAAAAGAAAGAAAAGTACCCTAAGGCATATCATAATAAAATTGACTAAAATTACTGAAAGCAAAATCTTAGAAGCATCCCTAGCATGAAAGGACACAGTATAGACAAAGGAACAAAGAAATGACAGCCCACTTGTTATTAGAAACAACAAAAGCCAGAAAACAGGGGAGCAAGATCTTTAAATCCTGAAAGACAGGCATTTCAGTATAAAATTCTAAAATCACTGAAAATATCTTCCCAAAACAAAGGCAAAATAAAAACTTTTCAGATGTGTCAGTGCTGAAGGAACTCATCACTGCATTACATGAAATTATTTTTTTTTACTTCTTTACACAGAAAGTGAAACCAGATGAAATGGAGAGCATCAGAAATTGTAACTATGTAGCTAAATTTAAAAGGCTTCATTATTTACATATCCTAAAAATATACATAGTTATTTAAAAGCAAAATAACAGCATTCTATTGTGAAATTTATAATCTGTGTAAAAGTGAAATGTGTGAAAACAGTAACATGAAACCAGATGGGAAAAATAAAAGTACACGGTTAAAAAGTTCCTATATGATACATAAAAAGCTGTATTCTCATTTGAAGTACAGTGATAAGTTAAAGATGTATAGTATGAATCCTAAAGCAACAACCAAAATCACACAAGAAGGAAATACATAAAACATATCAAGAAAATACATAAAATGGAATTATAAAATATAATCAATTCAAGAGAAGACAGAAAACAGAGAGAAAAAGCAACAAAGAATAAATAGGACAATTTTTTTAAAGTAGCAAGATAGTGGGCATAAAATCAACAATATTAATAACTACATTAAATGTAAATGGTCTGAAATCTCAATTAAAAGACAGATTGGATTTTAAAAATCAAACCTTATCTATAAAATGGCTATAAGAAATTCACTGTAAGGCAAAAATATAGTAACAGTGAAAGAATCAAAAAAGATATATCATGCTAGCACTTATCAAAAAAAAAAAAAGCTGGAGTACCTCTATTAATATCAAGAAGGCTTTTAGAACAAAAAAATATTACCAAAGATAAAAATAGCTATTTCATAGTGATAAAGGGGTCAAATCTTAAAGAAGACATAATAGCCTTAAATATTGATTCAAACAAGAACGGAGTTTTAAAAGACAAGAAGCAAAAATTGAAAGAACTTATAAGGAAAAATAGAAAATTTCACAACTATAGTCCGAGATTTCATCACCTCTTCTCAATAGGTAATTTTAAAAACCAACAAAATAGCAGTAAAGAATATAGAAGACTTGAAAAGACTATCGACATTTATAGAACATTCCACCCAACAAGATGGCAGAAACCACATTCTTGTCAAGTAAACATAGAATATTTACCAGGATAGACCACATTCTGGGCCATAAGAGAAAATGTCCTAATTAGTTTAAAAGTTTTCAAGTCATACAAAATATATTCTCTGACCACAATATAAGCCAGAAATTAATAATAGAAAGATATCTGGAAAATTTCCAAATACTTAGAAACTAAATAACACATATTTAAATAAATCATGAACTAGAAAAAGAAATCAAAAAAGTAAATTAGATGGGGCGCCTGGGTGGTTCAGTCGGTTGGGCGTCTGAATTCCACTCAGGTCACGATCTCACAGTTTGTGAGTTCGAGCCCCGCATCGGGCTCTGTGCTGACAGCTCGGAGCCTGGAGCCTGCTTTGGATTCTGTGTCTCCTTCTCTCTCTGCCCCTCCCCCGCTCGTGCTCTGTCTCTCTCTCTCTCTCAAAAATAAATAAACATTAAAAAAATGTTTTAAGGGGCGCCTGGGTGGCGCAGTCGGTTAAGCGTCCGACTTCAGCCAGGTCACGATCTCGCGGTCCATGAGTTCGAGCCCCGCGTCGGGCTCTGGGCTGACGGCTCAGAGCCTGGAGCCTGTTTCCGATTCTGTGTCTCCCTCTCTCTCTGCCCCTCCCCCGTCCACGCTCTGTCTCTCTCTGTCCCAAAAATAAATAAACGTTGAAAAAAAAAATTTAAAAAAAATGTTTTAAGTAAATTAGAAAATATTTTAGACTGAAAGAAACTGAAAGTACTACAAGTCAAAATTTGAGGGATACAGCTAAAGAAGTATGCAGAGGGAACTTTGTAGCACTAAACACATATATTAGAAAAGAAGAAAGATTTCAAATAAATTCTCTCAACTTCCAGCTTAAGGAATTTTTATAAAGAAGAGAAAATTAAATCCAAAGTAATCAGGATGAAGGAAATAATAAAGATCAGAGTTACAATCATTGAAATAGTAAACAGTGAAATGAGAGATGCAACAAAAACCTGGTTCTCCAAGAAGCTCAGGAATATTAACTAATCTCTAGCACTACTGATATGAGAGATAAAGAAAAACAAAACAAATAACTCATATTGAGAATGCCAGGACTTAAGTAAGATTCCGCAGGTACTAATTGTTTTTAACGTTTATTCATTTTTGAGAGACAGAGCACAAGTGGGGGAGGAGCAGAGAGAGAGAGGGAGACACAGAATCCGAAGCAGGCTCCAGGCCCTGAGCTGTCCGCACAGAGCCCGACGCGGGGCTCGAACTCACAAACTGTGAGATCATGACCTGAGCCGAAGCTCGAACTCACAAACTGTGAGATCATGACCTGAGCCGAAGTCGGACGCTTAACCGACTGAGCCACCCAGGCGCCCCTAAAGGCTTTTTTTTAAGAGCCATTTTAGGTTCACAGAAAAATTAAGAGGAAAGTTTAGAAATCTTCCATATATCCCCTGGCTCCACACGGGTACAGCCTTCCACATGGCCAACGTCCTCTACCAGAGTGCTACGCTTACTGTAACTGATGAACCTCCATTGACAATCACCCAAAGTCCATACTTTACATTATGGCTCACTCTTGGTGTTGTATATTTTATGGGTTTGGACAAATGTATAATGACATGTATCCATCGTTAGAGTATCATATGGAGTACTTTTATTGCCCTAAGCTGTATGTTTTTTATACATGCTCTTTATCAGGTTAAGAAGGTTCCCTTCTACTTCTTCTTTGATAAAAAGTTTTGTCAATAATAGATCTGGGATTTTTTCAAATGCCTTTTCTGTATCTATTGACATAATTGTACGGTTTTTCTAGTTCAGTCTGTTAATGTGGTGAATTACAGTGATTGATTTTGAATATTAGAGCAAACTGCTTGCATTCCTGGGATCGATCCTACTTGGTCATGGCATATTATCCTCCTTATATACTGTTGGATGTAATTTGCTGAAATTTTATTTATAATTTTTGTATCTTTATTCATGAGGAATATTGGTCTGTAGTTGTATTTTAAAGTATTTGTCCAGGGCCTGGAGCCTGCTTCGGATTCTGCGTCTCCTTCTCTTTCTGCCCCTCCCCTGCTTGTGCTCGGTCTCTCTGTCTCTCAAAAATTAAAAAAAAAAAAAATTTTTTTAAGTCTTTAAAGAAAACCTACCATAAACATATGGCAAACATATGTGTAGACGTATCTTTACACATGATATTTAATGGTAAAAGACTTTATGGTTGCTCACTAAGATCAGGAAAAGGCAAGAATGTCCATTCTTACCACTTCTACCCAACTTCGTACTGGAATTTCCAACCTATGAGGCAAGACAAAGAAGTACAATTCATGTCGACTGAAAAGAAAAAGAGCATTCTTCATTCACAGGCAACATGATTGTCTATGTAGAAATCCTATGGAATTTCAAAAAAAAAAACTATGAGAACTAACAGGGGAGTTTAGCAATGTTGCTGAATATAAGGCATACAGAATCAGTTGCATTTCTGTGTGTTAGCAATGAACACTTAGAAATGTGAATTAAAAATTAATTCCATTTACAATAGCATCAGAAAACACAATACTTACAAATGAGTCTGACAAAAGGTGTGAAAGATCTTTACACAGAAGACTAGGAAACATTGCTGAGAAGAAATTAAAGACCCAAATAAACGAAGACACAGACCATCTTCATATATCAAGAGACACAATAGTGTTTATTTTTTAAGTTTATTTATTCTGAAAGGGAGAGAGAGACCACAAGGGAGGAGAGTGGCAGAGATAGAATCCCAAGCCAGAGAGAGAGAATCCCAAGCAGGCTCTGCACTGTCAGCACAGAGCCTGACACAGGGCTCAATCTCACAAACGCAGAGATTATGACCTGGCTGAAATCAATAGTCAGACGCTTAACCGACTAAGCCATCCAGGTGCCCCAAAGATTCAACACTGTCAAGGGAGCAATTCTCTGCAGACTGATCTATAGACTCCACACAATCCAAATTACAATTCCAATAGACATTTCTTAGAAATTGGCAAGCTAATTCAAAAATTCATATGGCAACACAAAGAACCCAGAAGAGCCAATCCTTAAAATTTTTTTCAACGTTTATGTATTTTTGGGACAGAGAGAGACAGAGCATGAACGGGCGAGGGGCAGAGAGAGAGGGAGACACAGAATTGGAAACAGGCTCCAGGCTCTGAGCCATCAGCCCAGAGCCCGACGCGGGGCTCGAACTCACGGACCGCGAGATCGTGACCTGGCTGAAGTCGGACGCTTAACCGACTGCGCCACCCAGGCGCCCCCAGAAGAGCCAATCCTAAAGATGACTCTGAAAAAGGAAAACAAAGGCTTGCATTTGGAGGGCTCGTATTATCTGACATCAAGACTTATTAGAAAGCTATAATGATCAAGAGAGTCTTGCATTGGTGTGTAGATAGACATATAGGTAAATGGAACAGAAAAGAGAGTCCCAGAATAAGCCCATTCATGTCAGTTTATATTGCACAAAGCTACAAAGTGAAATTAACGGAGAAAGAATAAAAAATGGTGTTTTCAACAAATGATGGAACAATGGGACATTACTCTGAATTTTTTAAAGTCAGAACAATTAACTCAAAATAGATCATAAATTAAAATGTAAAACATAAAACTCTAAGGCTTCCAAAAGAAAACCTAAGATAAACCTTTGTGATTTGGCATTAGACAAAGATTTCTTAGATACCATGCTAAATGCCTACAAGAAAGAAATGATTGGAGCGCCTGGGTGGCTCAGTTGGTTAAGCGTCTGACTTCAGCTCAGGTCATGATCTCACAGTCTGTGAGTTAGAGCCTCACATCAGGCTCTGGGCTGACAGCTCGGAGCCTGGAGCCTGCTTCAGATTCTGTGTCTCCCTCTCTCTCTGTCCCTCCCCTGCTCATGCTCTGTCTCTCTCTGTCTCAAAAATAGATAAATAAAGGCATTTAAAAAAAATGATTAACTGGCCTTCAGCAAAATTAAGGAACTTCTGCTCTTCAGAAGAAGCTGTTAAGAAAATGAGAAGGAAATGCTTGCAAATTATATATCTGACAAAAGAGCTATGCTCAGAATATTTAAAGGACTCTCAAAATTCTCTATTAAAAGAAAGTTTTTTTAAATGGCAAAAGGTTTTAACAGAAAGTTCGCGAAGAAATAATATAGGAGGCAAAGGAGTGTATGAAAAGATGACCAACATCAATACTCATCAGGGCATTGTAATTCAAAACCTAACAAAATAGCACAACACACCTTTGAGAATGTCTCAAATTAAAAAAGACTGACCTTAACAAGTATGGGTGAGGATTTGAAGCAATCGGGATGCATACAGCCTACAGGAGAATCTACAATGTTGCAGTCACTTTAGAAAAGGGCTTGGCATTTTATTTATTTTTTTAATATGAAATTTATTGTCAAGTTGGTTTCCATACAACACCCAGTGTTCATCCTGAGGAGGTGCCCTCCTCAATGTCCATCACCCACCCTCTCCTCCCTCCCACCCCCCATCAACCCTCAGTTTATTCTCAGTTTTTAAGAGTCTCTTATGGTTGCCTCCCTCCATCTCTAACTTTTTTTTTCCTTCCCCTCCCCCGTGGTCTTCTGTTAAGTTTCTCAGGATCCATAGAAGAGTGAAAACATATGGTATCTGTCTTTCTCTGTATGACTTATTTCACTTAGCATAACACTCTCCAGTTCCATCCACATTGCTAAATTTATGTGCCTACCCTATCACACAGCCATTTCATTCCCAAGTATTTATCTGATAGAAACGAAGCATAAGGGGCACCTGGATGGCTCAGTCAGTTGAGCGTCCAACTATTGATTTCCACTCAGGTCACGATCCCAGGGTTGTGGGATGGAGCCCCGCATCAGGCTCCACACTGATTCTCCGTGCTTAAGATTCTCTCTCTCCCTCTCCCTGTGCTCCTCTTCCCTGCTTGTGCTCTCTCTCTCTCTCTCTCTAAAATAAAATAAATTTTATAAAATTGTTTTAAGAAATGAAACATGTCCATACAAAAATGTGTACATGAGTGTTCAAAACAACTTTATTTATAATGGCCAAAACTGCAATTTACATATCCATCAAATGGTCAATGGTTAAGCAATGGAATAGTACTCAGCAATGAAAAAGAATGGACTATTGGTACACTCAACAAGATGAATCACAAAATAATTAAGCTGAAAGAAGCAATACAACCCTCCAAAAAAAGTACGTGCCAATATGATTCCATTTGTATCACTATGTAGAAAATTCCAGCTGATGTGCATAGTGACAAGAAGCCTAGTAATAATTGTTGGTCGGGCAGCAGGGAGGGGCAAGAAGGATGGGTTACAAAGGACAGGAGGAAACTTTTGAGAGTGATGGATGTTCATTATCTTGACTGTGGTGGTTGCTTCCTGAGTGTATACTGCGTATGTCAAAACTTAGATGTCCATTAAATACGTGTGGTTTATTGTATGTCAATTACACCTCACTAAAGCTCTTTCTCTTATAAAAAGCTAGTGAGGTCCTCTCTGATCTGACCCTCTTGCTTAAAACTGTAATTTGACACTCCCCCCAGACCCTACCTCTCTCCTCAATTTTTCTCCGCAGATTTTATCACTTTCTAACACAACATAATTTACTTATTTATTATGTTTATCCTCTGTCTCTCCCCACCCATCCCACTAAACTGCTGTCTTCCTGAAGGCAGAGATTATTCTCTGTTTTCTTTAGTGATGTGTCCCTAACAACTAGAAGAGAAAGAACGTGAATGAGTGAGTGAAGGAAAGAAGGAAGGCTTCTTTGTCTCTCTGCCCTCCCATGAGCACCCTTATGTTCTTTTTTGGCGTAGAATGAGTCCTCGTGCCTAAAAACCATGAGATGACTACTCACGGCTCTCCATTAATTGTGCTAATCATTATGCCTTTCTGGGTTTCGATTTCCTCATTTACGAAAAGAGAAATTTTACTCAGATGATCTCTAAGATCTAAATGTTTGCTATTTGTAACGTACTTCTCTCAAGAATACCCTACAGGTCCAGGGGTGCCTGGGTGGCCCAGTCAGTTAAGTGTCTGACTCTTGATCTTGGCTCAAGGCCATGATCTCATGGCTCATGGGATCGAGCCCCACGTAGGGCTCTGCGCTGTCAGAGCTTGGGATTCTCTCTCTCCTCTCTCTCTGCCCCTCCCCTGCTCATGTTCTTTCTGCCTCACACACACAATAAATAAATAAACTTAAAAAAAAAAAGATGTAAAAAAGAATAACCCACAGGTGCATTAAAATTGGGACAACTTAGTTATAATATATACAGGTGTTCGAATACTTTGTAGCAACCTTTAAAAGTGAAACAGATTTATGTGAACTGATTTGGAAAAAATACCCATGTCAAAGATTAAGTAGAAAGAGATGCTGTTAAACAATACGTACAGTACAGTCCAATATGGTAAAAATACCATTGAACTATGTGTGTGCAGATGTGTGTAGTCAGAGAGAGGGGCACAGGGAAGAGGCTGGTGTGATGGCTGCTAAACCATTAGCTGTGGTTCCTTTGGGGGTCAAGGGGAAAGAAAGGGAAATCTTCACTTCCTAATCCTTATACTTCAAACCAAGAGAAGGGAGGCATTATAATAAGTCTACGTTTTTGCATTTTTGAGGGGTTTTTTGGTAAATGTTCTATTTTCTATTTCATAAATAATAAAAAAAAATTATTTTTTATTGCTCCCAACCTCAAGTCTCCACTTCTATTACAGAGACCTCTCCAGATTTCAGAATGCAAGGCTCTTGTCGCTATTTTCTCAGCCTGCATATCACATTGTAGCTAACAGAGGAGAAGACTGGACGATGGAATCACCAAAAGCCTAAGGCTATCATCGCGAGTCCGAAGCCAGGCTGTGGTCGTGGAGATGTTTCAGATGCACACTGGGGCAAGTCCCTGGCAATATAGTTTTCCTTTATCGGTTTTTCCCTACCAAGAAAGGGACCAGGCTTGTAAAACTTAATATATCACATAACCTTCCAGGGGCTGGCATAGAAACACTTTCTCCTAACGCGTTGTTAAAAGCACAGCACCCTCGCAATGGTTATTGCATTCCAGACAGCAGTTTGGGCTGACTTCATCTCACAGAGGAAGAACAGGTTTTGGAAACAACCCAGTCCAAGCGTTTCAGGCTGTTGCATTTGGTTTCACTTAGATAATTCTTGGCATGATGCACCCACCTTTCTAGCTGATCGTTTTGTCTAAAGAAAATCAGAAGATAATATATCACACCCCTATAATTCCAGACAAGTCCACCATGAAAAATGTAGGGCAACAGAACTCCCTTTCACCACAGGCCTGTGCTGGACTGAGTTACGTGACTACAATACCAGCTTCTAAATTTCAAGTTCACCTGCCTCCTTTCCTGTTCATGGGTGTTCAGTTTTCACCTGTTCTCAGCTGCAGCTGCCGCCAGGTGGAAACAGTGTGTGCAGGTATAAAGGCACTAATCCAAAAGGTTTACTTAATAGTTCACGTCTGTGCCAAGCTCACCAGTGAATTCCATTGAACATGTCCCCTAAAGTGTGCTTACTCTGCAGGAAAGAGAAGTTCCCTGATCCTGCGAGATGGACAAGATGAGGATGGGGAAAAACAGAAAGAGAGAGTTACTGGAAATGAGAAGAAAGGCCCAGATCTTTAATCTGGAAGCCAAGGATTGCCCATTTTTAATGACCCACTGGTGGCTATCAATGTTCATCCAAGATCGACCCCAGACTAGATAGCGAGATAATCCAATTTTCAGACATTACATTTTCAAGGGCAGCCATAAGATATAACACTAACTCCAGCTGAATCCTTCCTCTGAATTCAGCATGAGCAAGGACATTTTGAATATTAGGTCTCTGTTAATAAATCAGACTTTATCAAGGGACCAAAGCAAATGGATTCATCAATAGAATCCACATCTTCTGTAGTTATACAGCCTCTCCAAAATTTCATACCACTGATGTTGATTTAAGGCACCTTAAGTATCAGCATACAATTTGAACACAACTGCTTGAAATCTACATTGCTAAACAAGAAAATAAATTAGCATTATTTCTCCAATCCTCTATAGACTACACCTACCTTAATATCTTCAGACGGCTCCTTTGTGTAATTCATTGGCTCTTTAAATAGAACATTAAACTAATCTTTCAAGCTATTAAAAAAAAACACAACAACTGATACCATGATATTATTAATTGTATCTATAAGGTTTGCTTGCCTGTGCATTTTGTAGTGCATAAGAGATCATATTATAAAAAGGGTTAGCATTAAAAGATGGATAAAACCACAGGGATTTTGACAATGAGACAACTGATATTTTATATGTAAAAAGTTTGTTGCACTACATCTGTAACGGAATCAGCACACACTTACTGAATTCCTACTATGTACCTTGAGGGTACAAATTAACTGTTATTGTCCTTAAGGAACAGTTCTGAAACCATTTCATTGTATTTGTTGTACTACATTTCCTCAAAACCGTTTTGTGAACACAGAACATTGATGAGCAAATAAAAAGATACGCTTATGACCTCTGCCTTTCCAGATATACTCTTCATTTTTTTTTTTCATTCTTTGTCCCCACATCCCGTCTACCAGGTACTTTCTGTCACGATCGCCTAATTTGTATCCTTAATCTTTTCTTAATCCCAACACTCAGATTGCCACTTCAGTGGAGACTTTTCTGCTGCAAAATGTTGCACCAATGCTTTTTTGCAGGGTTTTGTTTTTGTTTTGTATTATTGTTTTTTTTGTCTTTAGACGCTGGAAAATAAAGTGGCAGGGAAAAAGAGTTCTTTCTTAATATGAAAGTGACTACGCATTCTTCGGCACCCAGGGAGAAGGTCACGGAGCTTACCTGACCTAAGGAGGGGCCCGGTGGAGACAGCAAATTCATTTTTTCAAAATGTAACAGCAATTTATCACTTGGCTAAGAGGTCGGCCAGGGTCTAAAAAGGCTCCCTAAAGAAAAATGACATCCAGAAAACTGTCTCAAGATCAGAACTTTCAAAGAACAACTGAAGGACTTCCAAGTGATGTTCTGGGCTTTGGTCTGCCTCAGCGTTACCGAACAACATTGAGGAAGCCACCAATGCCTAACCAAGGGATTCAATTTGCCATAACCAAACATAGGCGATGGGTTATATGCGAATTATAAATGTTTCTGCCTCCTGAGGAAGAAAAGGTGAGAGAAACTGCAACTATACAACAGAAAGCCCTAGTACCCGAGGGCAGGGGTGGAGGATACGGCTGAGCAGGGCACAGTGGCAGAGTAAACCAAACACAGCCCATCGCCTGGAGACCAAGGCCTGAGTTCTAACCTCCCTTAAGTCTGGGTGATTCCAGGCAACTCACTGGTTCGCTGAGGCCTCTTCTGTCTCTAAAATCACGTCAACTTGAATTGCATTAGAGTCTGCTCTTGGTATATCTTTCAGCGGATATGAAAATGCCCACACCTCTTGCGGCGTTTGCTCATGCCAATGTTAGAGTTTTCTAAGCAAACTGGGAAAATCATAACAGAGAGAATAATATAAAGTCATGGCTTCAGGCTGCGCCTTAGAATGACAGTAAAGAGAGAGAACAAAACTTAACCCTAGCCTTTACTGTTTGGGGTGAGCTTCAGGATTACTCGCTGGGGGCTGTGAGCAATCTCAGAAGCAGCCCGGAGACCCCTTCCCTAAAAGCGCTCACAATCAAAAAGGGAAAGTGATGGATGCGACCATGTCTTTGGGGAAGAATCCAATGAAATTAGTTCTTGGGACTGTGCTAGACACGTTGAAAGAACAAGATGGCTGAAGCGGTTGCCTGGAGGGCATTTGGGCTCTGTCAGAGGGAAACAAGACAAGGCAAAGGGAACAACTAAGTGCTAGCCTGACTGGCACAGTCTCGAGAGACTTCCGTAGAGGATGGGATGAGCTGGGCTCTGAAGGATGAGCCAGACTAAAGCATCAAGCACGCAGGGAAGAAACACATGGCCTCGGGACGGAGATGGACACACCTCTTGAGGGATTGAGAAAGCCATCCCAATTACACCCAAGGACACTGGGGACCAGTGAGGATTGATGGTCATAAGAAAAAGGTGGAGCTGAGCACACAGGAGTCTAGAAACCACCCAGGAGCTGTGAAAAGGTTTGGAGTCAACCCACATGTGCCGATATAGAACAGTCTTCAAGAGGTAGGTTTGAAAGAAGAACACAAAATGCAAAATGTTGACTGGATACCCCATCCCACTGCTTTCACCAGTGACAGGGGACCATGTGCTTGCACCCACAGGGGAGTTTCAGAACCACCCAAGCAAACTATTCATTGTGGTTGCCTCAGAGGAGGGGTACCGGGAGCAGAAGACTTATTTTTTTTTTTTAATTTTTCAATGTTTATTTATTTTTGAGAGACAGAGCACAAGTGGGGAAGGAGCAGAGAGAGACGGAGACACGGAATCCGAAGAAGGCTCCAGGCTCTGAGCTGTCACCACAGAGCCCAATGCGGGGCTCGAACCCATGAACCGCAAGATCATGATCTGAGCCGAAGTCAGCGCTTAACCGACTGAGCCACCGAGGTGCCCCAAGACTTATTTTTAAAAGTGTGCATTTTATCACTATTTAAAGGAAATGGGTTGGGGGCAGAGAAAGGGAGAAAAGGAACAAGGGAACATAGAGGGTAGAGGAGAGCCCTCAGCAAAGGAGTCTAGACTTGAAGCAGTGAGTTGCTAACCTTCCTTCTCTACTTCATCGCAAATGTTGCAGATCGGTAAATCAACTAGCAGGCTGGATCAGAAAGCTCTAGAAATGGATGAAAGAAATGTGATGGAAGAGGAAAAGAAGGCAAAATTCAGGTTGAGTAGAAAGATCGAAAGGAAACAAGTTCTCTTATTTTGATATAGAAGAAACAACCCCAGTCTTACATTAGTGGTCGCTCACAGAAAAAAGGGGGAAACAATGATATTGAAATCATTACCAAAAGAAATTTTATTTTTGCTGCCTTTTCAGTTTCGTAAGCCACATTATTTAGAATTCAAAAGAAGAAAAATGGAGATTATGGAAATAACATCTACAAGGCATATTTTCCTTCTTAGAAGAAAATATATGCACATACAAGTTATCATTCAGGATTTTAGGCAGCAATTACCATTCTCAAACACAATCCTCCATCCATCTGAACAATCCTGGAAGGATTCATTTAATGATAACATGTAGAATGACTCAGCAGACCACCAAGTACAGGTCTGTCTTGTCAATCCCACGGCGAATACTAACATCCTCTTAAGTTTCCATTAAGGCTGACCTCGCTGAGGCATGCTGGTCTCAGCAAAAACATCGCAACAAGGATCTTATCACGTGACCACACGTGAACATTCAAGAAGGCAAACCCTCATTTGTTCAGAGTATTTGGCCCACCATTCTAAAGAGCCACATCCAAGCTAAATCATTGGGTATACAACAGGGTGACGTTGATAGTCAAACAGATGACCCACAATTTCCCCAGGCTGTTGCTGGGGCATTACAGGAGAGTCCCCAACCCACGCCTGAGCTCCAGAACTGCCCAGCTGGATGCCAGTGATTATCTTCAAAGCCGGTGTCCAGCTGAGAGGAAAAGTGGCCTGTTGGGCCACTTGATGAAGTGTTAGTTGGAGAATTTTCCACTGAGCACACATTTTGCAGTTCAGTTAAGGAAGGAAGAAAAAAAAATGTGTCTCTTGCAAATATTCTGTGGGGAAAATGCCTATTCTATGAAGAAGCCCACTGCCCACATTTGACCAAAATGGACAAAATGTCAGTCTACAAATGTGCCTGAGGAGTGGGCTCCTAATCCGTTCCAGATGGTGGCTGTCTCCCCTGCCGCTGTGAGAGCTCTGTCTGCACAAGACATCCACTCCTGCTATCTATCAGGACTTCAGAGGCTTCTAGAGGCAACAATAGCCCTAATAAGGAGTTGAGAAAGTTAAACAGATGTCTGTTCTCTTTTATTCCTGGGTCTTGATCCTTATTGTCAGAAGGGTGCTTTTATTGGCCATTTTTCTGGGGAGCTAATGGGGGTGGGATGGTTTTGAGCAGGAGCAGCAAACTGTAGCCCACAGCGCCTGCCGCTTATTTGTATAAATAAACTTCCACTGGGGACACAGGCATTCCTCTTCATTTGCATATTGTCCATGGCTGTTTTCAAAATACAGTGACCGAGCTGAATTCTGACAGGACCGTATGACATGCCAAGCTTTATTTTTTTATTTTTTTTTCAACGTGTATTTATTTTTGGGACAGAGAGAGACAAAGCATGAACGGGGGAGGGGCAGAGAGAGAGGGAGACACAGAATCGGAAACAGGCTCCAGGCTCCGAGCCATCAGCCCAGAGCCCGACGCGGGGCTCGAACTCACGGACCGTGAGATCGCGACCTGAGCTGAAGTCGGACGCTTAACCGACTGCACCACCCAGGCGCCCCACCTGCCAAGCTTTAGATAGTCCCTATCTGTCCCTTTACAGAAAGAGTCTGCCCACCTCTGGCTCAGAGGCTGGCAGCAGAACTGGTAGGTTTCTACTTCATCAGATCCCACCCCACCTGTCACCTCTCCCTCACGTTTCGTAGGATGGAGGTGGCTCTCCCTCTGGGGGGCGAAAGAGTCCAGGACCAGCGTATTGGGAAGAAGTCCACATTGTGATCATGTCATTTAGAAGCTGGCCGGTTCCCTCTGCCCCATCCACAAGGACAAGGCTGTACTTTGCTGGCGGAGACCGGCTCAAACCCCATGGTTTGATAGAAAAGAGAATACAGCACAGGTGCTCTCGGCTTTTGGAGGTATAAATGTGGGAGTTCTCGGGGGACTGATTCACATGGCCAGGCTCACATAAGCAGATACCGTAGGGTCATGGGGTGCCCTTGCTGCAAGGAGAAAGGCGAAAGAAACAAGCTCTTAATTTATTTTCTCCAGGCAAGACTGGGGGGCGGGGGGTCAGATTCACCAAGGGACCATAGTGGCTGTCGCTGGGTGGGAGTCTGGACAGAGTCAGTCACTTGAAATGAGAAGTCTGGAGGAGAAGGGGCCACTGTCCTGGCTGTCCCAGACAAAGTGCCTCAGAGCGCTCTTGTCCTAATTGTTCAGTATTAAAAGGCGCATCTGCATAATTGTAACTTTGGATGGTAGGCACGCTGAGATCTGGCAGCTTTAGGTTTCTTTCCTTCAGCGAGATATAAATCTCCTAATTGCTTGGGGCGCCTGGGTGGCGCAGTCGGTCAAGCGTCCGACTTCAGCCAGGTCACGATCTCGCGGTCCGTGAGTTCGAGCCCCGCGTCGGGCTCTGGGCTGATGGCTCAGAGCCTGGAGCCTGTTTCCGATTCTGTGTCTCCCTCTCTCTCTGCCCCTCGCCCGTTCATGCTCTGTCTCTCTCTGTCCCAAAAATAAATAAACGTTGAAAAAAAAAATTTAAATCTCCTAATTGCCACTCAATCAAATCAAAGCCTGACGGAAACATGGGTTTAGCTCACACTCTCATAAAAGGAGCTCAAAGTTTCCAAAGTGAATATTCAGGTCAGTGCTAGGTACCTGATGGCATCTTTAGCCTTCACTTAATAGCTAAGGGCGAACACTTGATGTCCTAGAAAAATCAAAACTTTCATGAGAACAAAGAGTGACAAAAAATTTACAAAGCTTTTGGTTTTTTGTTAATAAAAGGGTATATTTAATATTTTAAGATGATCAGTGTTTTTTTCTTGAACCCGTGAAGTTGATGCACTGGACAGGCATGTATAATTTATACTGGAAGATGTTAAAAACACTTCAATAAATTACCGGCCTTAGAATCAAAACTACAAACACCTTATGTCAGAAAACACATTCTGGGGCACCTTCGTGGCTCAGTCCGTTGAGCGTCTGACCCTTGATTTTGGCTCAGGTCACAATCCAAGGGTCATGGGATCAAGCCCCATGATGGGCCCCATGCTGACTGTGGAGCCTACTGAAGATTCTTTCTCTCTCTCTCAGGGTGCCTGGATGGCTTGGTCGGTTGAGGCTCCAACTCGTGATTTCAGATCAGGTCATGATCTCACAGTTCATGAGTTCAAGCCCCACAGAGCTTGCTTGGGATTTTCTCTCTCCTCTCTCTCTCTGCCCCTCTACTGTTGGCCTGCACACTCTCTCTCTCTCTCTCTCTCTCTCTCTCAAAACAAAATATATAAACATTTTTTAAGGAATGGTTCTCTCTCTCTCTCTCTCCCCCACTCTGCCCCTCTCCTACACCCACGCTCTCTCTGAAAAAAAATTTTTTTTTTTTTAAATTTTTTTTTTTCTTCAACATTTATTTATTTTTGGGATAGAGAGAGACAGAGCATGAACGGGCGAGGGGCAGAGAGAGAGGGAGACACAGAATCGGAAACAGGCTCCAGGCTCTGAGCCATCAGCCCAGAGCCCGACGCGGGGCTCGAACTCACGGACCGCAAGATCGTGACCTGGCTGAAGTCGGACGCTTAACCGACTGCGCCACCCAGGCGCCCCTCTGAAAAAAATTTTAAAAAGAAGAAAAAAAAATACATTCTGCTTTTTCTCTTACATGTAATTTCATTGAGGATAAAGATTCAATAAGAACATCTTGGTTCTTGATGAGCAGAAAATTGCAAAACTTTTCAGAGAGAGAAATTCTTTTCTGTTTAGAAGTTTCTTACGTAAATAATTAAGACATGCATAATATGAAATACCTAGAGAGAAAAAATATTAAAACATTACTGTTTAAATCTGATTTAATATCTTCTTTAGCAATTCTTATGGACCTGATTCCTTCACAAATACCCTCAGTCATCATACAACCTTTGAGAAATAGGCACCATACACTTGTTTTGCAGGTGAGAAAATGCAATCTCATTAAATTTGCCGAAGGTTATAGATGTACTACGAAGTACATTTCCCATTAAATCACACTGATTCAAAAAAGATGCTGTCAGGGCACCTGGGTGGCTCAGTCGGTTAAGCCTCCGACTTTGGCTCAGGTCGTGATCTTGCGGCTTGTGAGTTCGAGCCCCGCGTCGGGCTGTGTGCTGACAGCTCAGAGCCTGGAGCCTGCTTTGAATTCTGTGCCTCCCTGTCTCTCTCTGCCCCTCTCCTACTCATGCTCTGTCTCTCTCTCTCTCTCTCTCTCTCTCAAAAATAAATAAACATTAAAAAAAAAGATGCTGTAAAATCAAAACATTAAGAAAATCCAGAAATGTAATGTCTAAAATCCAGCAGAATATTTAGATGCAACTTTTCTTTATTCCCCCCAATTAATACTTCCCAGTTCATAATTGTAAAGATTGCAAGCTTCAGTACAAAGGATCAAATAACCGGACTCTGCCACTGTCAAAAACTATTCTTGTTAATACCGGAGAGAACGCTAGGTGAAAAATAGAGAAAAAATCTTATACTGTGTCTATATCAACCCTTCCAAGGGCTTGTGCTCTGCCCCTGGAGAGAACAGGCTGCTCAGGCTAGGAGACTCAGGGCTTCCTGCTCTCGCTGCTGGCTGACGCGCGCCCTCTAGGGGGCATTTTATGAAAGTCCTTAACATTTGGGGCTAATTCTGCACCCATTAACAGGAAAGCCTTGAATCGCTGTCCCGCAAAACTACGCTACTGCAAAATGCTTACACACTATTACTGAAAATGTGTAAGTGAGTAGATCAATGAAGGTATAAATCCACAGGTAAGTCGTGAGACACACACACGCACGTACACACACACACACACACACACACACATTGAGTGAATTCAAACCCTTCCCCAATCCTCATGGAAGAGGACCAGAGCAAGTAATCTGGTCATTGGCCAACCGAAGAATTTAAATAACACTTAATTTGAGGATTATAAAAGTGTCACTGCTTGTGGAAATAATAAAACCAAAACTATAAAAAAAATTAATGTTTATTTATTTTTTAGAGAGAGGGACAGAGTGTGAGCCGGGGAGGGTCCCAGAGAGAGGGAGACACAGAATCTGAAGCAGGACCCAGGCTGTGAGCTATCAGCACAGAGCCCAACACGGGGCTTGGGCTCAGGAACAGAGAGATCATGACCTGAGCCGAAGTTGGATGCTTAACCGACTGAGCCACCCAGGCGCCCCAATAAAACCAAAACTTAAGGGAGCTGAAATCACCTTATATTTCGGTAGCTACAGAGTGTGTTTTCAGGAACAAAAAATGCCTTTCATTTTAGCAAATACCTTATTTCCTTCCTACCAGTTCTGAAACTACTTTACCGTGAAACAGCCCTAGAAATGTTTTTTTTTCATAAAAGAAAATTCCATTTTTTGCACAGAAAAATAATTTTAGATCTCCCTTTCAGACTCCTGTATTCAGTTTGCTTTAAGCTATTTATTTAAAGTTTCAACCTATGTTTAAATACTCACGTAGGGCGCCTGGGTGGCGCAGTCGGTTAAGCGTCCGACTTCAGCCAGGTCACGATCTCGCGGTCCGTGAGTTCGAGCCCCGCGTCAGGCTCTGGGCTGATGGCTCAGAGCCTGGAGCCTGTTTCCGATCTGTGTCTCCCTCTCTCTCTGCCCCTCCCCCGTTCATGCTCTGTCTCTCTCTGTCCCAAAAATAAATAAACGTTGAAAAAAAAAATTTTAAATACTCACGTAATTTTTATTAAACAAACAGAGCTTTTAAAACCACCAGGCAGGAATGCATTTTTTCCTTTAAAAATGATGATTTTCAAGCCATTCACAAATTCTCAAACACCTATTTAAACCCGTAGGCAATTTGCCTCCTCAAATTCCACAGGCTAAGACAGAAAAGAGAGATAAACTAGGAGAAAGGATTTTAAACTGTACAATTTCCAGGAAATAAAAACACATATGAGAGAAGAAGCTTTCATTATTTTCTAACATAACCTTTCCCATCAGAACTTGAGGTCAAAATCACGTCCTCCTTATCTGTCACTTCTGGAGGGATTCATTGGTGATACGGTAACTATAGGATGACGTTTGCAGGCCTCAGCAAAAAGATAATGTAACTGGGAAAATCCTCATTTCAGGGCTCTTCTACTGCTCTATGGAGAGCTACTCCGAGCAGTCCTCTCCTTTTCCAGTTGTCTATACGCTAAATATGAGGCTTCCTGCTTTTTCATACCATTTAACATTGCTTCTTGCACAATTCCTCTTCACCTAGGAATACTGCAGTGTATTATATATGTATATTCCAATTAGTATTCCTATACTTCATGGTTATCATAATAGTTATTTTTTCTTATTATTTTTTTATTTCTTTAAGTGACTTTCTTTAAAAAAAAAAAAAAAAAAAAAAAAACCAAAGGGTCCCTGGGTGGCTCAATCGGTTGAGCATCTGACTTCAGCTCAGGTCATGGTCTCATGGTTCGTGGGTTCAAGCCCCGTGTTGGGCTCTGTGCTGACAGCTCAGAGCCTGGAGCCTGCTTCGGATTCTGTGTCTCTTTTTCTCTCTGACCCTCCCCTGCTCATGGTCTGTCTCTCTGTCTCACAAAAATAAACATTAAAAACAAATCCTCAATGGGGAAAAACAGAGCTTTCCCCTGAGATCGGGAACACGACAGGGATGTCCACTCTCACCGCTGTTGTTTAACATCATGTTGGAAGTTCTGGCATCAGCAATCAGACAACAAAAAGGAAATCAAAGGCATCCAAATTGGCAAAGATAAAGTCAAGCTTTCACTTTTTGCAGATGACATGATATTATACATGGAAAATCCGACAGACTCCACCAAAAGTCTGCTAGAACTGATACATGAATTCAGCAAAGTCACAGGATACAAAATCAATGTACAGAAATCAGTTGCATTCTTACACGCTAATAAGGAAGCAACAGAAAGACAAAGAAACCGATCCCATTCACAATTGCACCAAGAAGCATAAAATACCTAGGAATAAACCTAACCAAAGATGTAAAAGATCTGTATGCTGACAACTATAGAAAGCTTATGAAGGAAATTGAAGAAGATACAAAGAAATGGAAAAACATTCCATGCTCATGGATTGGAAGAACAAATATTGTCAAAATGTCAATGCTACCCAAAGCTATCTACACATTCAATGCAATCCCAATCAAAATTGCACCAGCATTCTTCTCAAAGCTAGAACAAGCAATCCTAAAATTTGTATGGAACCACAAAAGACCCTGAATAGCCAAAGTAATTTTGAAGAAGAAAACCAAAGTGGGAGGCATCACAATCCCAGACTTTAGCCTCTACTACAAAGCTGTCATCATCAAGACAGTATGGTATTGACACAAAAACAGACACATAGACCAACAGAATAGAATAGAGAACCCAGAATTGGACCCACAAAAGTATGGCCAACTAAACTTTGACAAAGCAAGAAGGAATATCCAATGGAAAAAAGACAGTCTCTTTAACAAATGGTGCTGGGAGAACTGGACGGCAACATGAGAAGAATGAAACTAGAGCAATTTCTTACACCATTCACAAAAATAAACTCAAAATGGATGAAGGACCTGGATGTGAGACAGGAAACCATCAAAACCCTAGAGGAGAAAGCAGGAAAAAAACCTCTCTGACCTCAGCTGTAGCAATTTCTTACTTGACACATCTCCAAAGGCAAGGGAATTAAAAGCAAAAATGAACTATTGGGACCTCATCAAGATAAAATACTTCTGCACTGCAAAGGAAACAATCAACAAAACTCAAAGGGAACGAACGGAATGGGAAAAGATATTTGCAAATGACATATCGGACAAAGGGCTAGTATCCAAAATCTACAAAGAACTCACCAAACTCCACACCTGAAAAACAAATAATCCAGTGAAGGAATGGGCAGAAGACACGAATAGACACTTCTCTAAAGAAGACATCCAGATGTTCAACAGGCACATGAAAAGATGCTCGACGTCACTTCTCATCAGGGAAATGCAAATCAAAACCACACTCAGATACCGCCTCACGCCAGTCAGAGTGGCCAAAATGAACAGATCAGGAGACTATAGATGCCGGAGAGGATGTGGAGAAACGGGAATCCTCTTGCACTGTTGGTGGGAATGCAAATTGGTGCAGCCACTCTGGAAAACAGTGTGGGCGTTCCTCAGAAAATTAAAAATAGACCTACCCTATGACCCAGCAATAGCACTGCTAGGAATTTACCCAAGGGATGCAGGAGTAGTGATGCATAGGGGCACTTGTACCCCAATGTTTATAGCAGCACTCTCAACAATAGCCAAATTATGGAAAGAGCCTAAATGTCCATCAACTGATGAATGGATAAAGAAATTGTGGTTTATATACACAATGGAATACTACGTGACAATGAGAAAGAATGAAATCTGGCCCTTTGTAGCAACGTGGATGGAACTGGAGAGTGTGATGCTAAGTGAAATAAGCCATACAGAGAAAGACAGATACCGTATGTGTTCACTCTTATGTGGATCCTGAGAAACTTAACAGGAACCCATGGGGGAGGGGAAGGAAAAAAAAGTTAGAGAGGGAGGGAGGCAAACCATATGAGACTCTTAAAAACTGAGAACAAACTGAGGGTGGATGGGGGGTGGGAGGGAGGGGAGGGTGGGTGATGGCCATTGAGGAGGGCACCTGTTGGGAGGAGCACTGGGTGTTGTATGGAAACCAGTTTTGACAATAAATTTCGTATTAAAAAACAAATCAAAAGCCATCCCTTGAGGTAAGGTCAGGATGTGCCCACCTGCCTGCCTACTGCTCTGTTCCCAGTCATCACTCTTTACCTCTGCTTCTTTTCCAACAGACATTTTGAGGTTGCTGGCATTTCTAACAATTGCTATACACACGAATCAGCAAGTCCCGAGTGAGAACGTTTGCTCTGTTTTTCTTCATTACCTAAATGAGCAGACTCATAGGCAAGCAGCGTGGCATCCTTATATCTTGGCCCCTGACAGGAAAGCCATTAGAATTGTTTTCCTTCATTTTCCTAAGCTACCTTTCAAAACACATAAACTAAACCAGGCGTCTTCCAGGTGCTCGTGTGTGTATATAATTGTGTGCATCTACTTGCAATTTTTATCAAGAATACTTCTGGAAGAGAAACTGGTAACAGGCTTAAACCAGTGCCCTTCCCTTCCTTCAATTCTGCACGCAACAAAAAGCTGCATGGAAATGGTTTCCTTAGGCATCGCACTTCGGTACCAGCATCCAAGACCAGGAACACAAGACATACATTTACATTTGTATTTCATTCTGATTCTGCCTTTCCATTCCAAGAAGCATGGCTCGTGCCCACATACCGCCCCCCACCCCCACCCACACCCACCCCATAGCCTCTCCCGGAGGAGTGTGACAGGGAGAATTCCCACCTCTGCGTCCAG
This sequence comes from Prionailurus bengalensis, assembly GCF_016509475.1. Taxonomy (NCBI): domain Eukaryota; kingdom Metazoa; phylum Chordata; class Mammalia; order Carnivora; family Felidae; genus Prionailurus; species Prionailurus bengalensis. The sequence goes on along the minus strand of NC_057356.1, from coordinate 33,003,536 downwards.
CCACATAGAAATTTCTTATCCAAAGAAAATCAATAGATCATTTCTCCACGACATTCCTGACCAGGTTCCCGGGACTGTGCTCAGATAGACCACAAGAAGGGGGCCCAGTCCCAGGCGCTCTTCCCTCCTCACTTCTCAGCCGTCACTCCCAAATTCCCTTCTCTAGACCTGACCTTCATGCAGAGTTCCAGAACATCGGCCATTTGGGTGTCTCAAAAGCCAGCTCCACGAGGCTCCCAGGCTCACACATGTCTCTGCCCTGGTGAATGGCACCATCATCCTTCCAGAAGTGTGGGGGTAATCGCTAGAAAGCCCCTTTCCCCACCTGACAATGGCAGCTCATCGCCACATCCTATAAATTTAAAGTCCTAAGCACATGAGGAATCCCCGATTCCCTCCCTCTCTACCGCTAAGCCCCTAGTCCAGGCTACGATCATGAGATGCTTGGGCCTACGGAAGACCCCCAAAGTCTGCCCAAGTCCACTCCCCCTCCCAAAACCTGTCGTTGATGAGGTTGAAGAGGTCGTTGAAGAGGCACATCCTCTTGCCCTCACCTGCAGCCGTCTGCTTTTAGGGTGAAATCCTCACGTGACCTGGATCCCTTGCATGGCCTCACGTGATTCATTCTCTCCTTGCTTCCAACCCACACAGCCGTCACTGCCCCCTGCCCTCCTCTCCTTCCCCTCCAGATCCTTCCTCTTCCCACTTGTCAGCTGCTACTCATCCCTCAGACCCCAGTGCAAGAATATTCCCTATCAATACCCTTCCCGTGAGCCTCTCAGACTCCCGGAGCACCTGGCTGCTTCTCCACCATGGGGTTGTCATGGCAGGTAAATGCAAAATGAGAAACTGACCTATCTGACTGTTCAACTGTTGTGCTTCCGTTCTGTTTGGCTGTAGGTCCTCTGAAGAGGGACCACGTTTCTCTTGCTCACCGCTGGAGGCCTACCATGTAATACCAAGTCCAGCTCATAAGTGCTGTATGATTAACACTTGTTCAAAAATGTATTTTTGCATGCGCCACGTGAGCTCACGAAACAAACAATCGTGCTGCTAATGAGTGCAGAATAAGGAGAGAGTGTTCTTGGCTTCTGCTATAACTTCACCATACACCCAACATACAGACCAAAGAGAAAACTTCATTTAATTTTCAAGAGAAAGTACTGATTGCTCGTAATGCCAAGCATCGTGTGCATTCTGCTACAAGCGTGGACTACCTTATTGAATAAGTTCAGGACACACCAGCATTTGGGGGCACCGATCGGGGGCACCGATCAGGGCACCGATCACGTTCACCTGTGTCATCACAGATCAACACCACAGCTCTCTGGGATACGAGCCCTCTCCTGATGACAAGGAAGTTCAGAACATTTATGGGCGGCGGAAGCTCATGCAGCCGGTTAAGTGGCAAAGCCCACGTGGCCCCCTTCATCAGATCGTGTGACGACTTCCAGCACTTGCTCCATTGCAACCGTTGCCCCGAACTGTGGCAAATTATAGACGTGTGTAGCTCCCACTGCTAACCGGACTCCCCCGAAGGCTGGTTTGGGTGATCCAAAATATTCTGTCCTAATTTGTGGTTTCCGCAAGAATCTACCGTGAGAAGAGGACAAGAGTCCTTCCTGAACCCCAGCAAAACAATTTAAATAGACCCATTGTCTCTCCCAAAAAACTTGATAGTATCACCCAGGGCGGGGGGGGGGGGGGGGAGGGCTGCCCCCCACTGCCTGTACCTTGCGTCCACTCCCTGCCAGACCCCAGGACTTATAACAACCCTGGGACTATACATGTTTCTAGGAAATTCGCTTCCTGGGCTCAATCACTACATTTGTATAACTCTTTTCAACTTATCCAAAATTCTACACAGAAGTTATTCTTTTTTCTCTGCTTTCCAAACTGCTAACATGGCAATTTATTCGCAGTATGGGACCAGGTACAAAGAGACCAATTCAAAGAATATATTTATTCACGTCTGTAGCTGAAACACCTTTGGAATGTTCATTTTGTTGGCATTCTGAGTAGGGCTGGACATTTTTTTTTATATATATATTAAAATGTTCCCATCATGGCGGTGGCTCAGGCTGTCAGCGTCCCACTTCCGCTCAGGTCATGATCTCGCGGTCTGTGAGTTCGAGCCCCACGTCTGGCTCTGTGCTGACAGCCCAGAGCCTGGAGCCTGCTTTGGATTCTGTGTCTCCTTCTCTCTCTGCCCTTTCCCCACTCATGCTCTGTCTCTCTGAAAAATAAACAAACAGTTAAAAAAGTTTTTAAACAAAAAATTAAAAAAAACCCAGTCTGTTGCTTAAAAATACAGGATGCTTTTTAAAATGTCCTATGAACTTTGGCCGTATTTCTTTAGCCGATTTCCAACAAATCAAATCAAATAAATAAATTTTTCAAGAGAAAATAGCATATTTCAAGAGACTTCTTGTAAAAATTTAGATTGTCTTACTGAAAACGTTAGGAGGCAGCAGCCACAGCTGCCTATGAAAGATGTGTTGCTGGTCCGGGAGGCGTCCCTCATGTGCCCCTGCAGCCTGAGTGACAGACATGTCAGCTTGCTCTGTACCCAAGTTCAGAGCCCCATCGTTAGACTGTGTATGCCATTGTGTCAATATTTCTTACTTACACCTTTCCTAACTCGCCCGTTGTGGAGCACATGCCCAAATCTCTGTGTTTTTAATACTTGATCTACTGGGACTTTCTCCAAATTATCATCCCTGACAAGGAGCAAATAAACACGTTTCCCCAACACATGGCCTGTGATTTTCTGTCCCTAGTTGTATTTGCTGTGGCTATTTGGCTGAGCCACCTAGAAAACCAGAAGACTCTTACCATTTCTGTCCTTGCTGCTGGAGATCTTTCCAGAATTACCCTACTTCCCCACCTCAATTAGAGCACAGGCAGTATTCCAAACATTCATTTTTAACAGATCATTTAGAACTTCAATCACGTTATCCCATAGAAGCACAGCAACACAGAAAGCATTGCTTTTGCAGGTTAGTTTCCCAGCGATCGTTTTGTCCTAACGCGCCTGAGGTAGTGTGCTGTAACAGGGAAGATGTCTGCCCGGGGCCTCCTCTCAGGAAGAACTTCTAATCACTCCTGCCCTTCATTTCATTGAGAGGCTCCAAAAGAACTAAACTCAGTTCAGACGTGAGGGAGGAATTTGGCCAAGCCGGTCAAGCCAGATGGCTCCCTGAGTCCTGATTCTCTGTTATTCCAACCTTGTGGTGGCTCAAAACTCCCCATTCGACAAATCCTTAGGACTGACTATGTAGTCATAATGTTGCCATTGCCTGCCCTCTGATCACTGCGGGTAAAAAGCCTGCTTCAGAGCTGCGATCACAGACTTCCTAGACTATGGTCTGTTCATTGTCCCAGTGGACAGCTGCTTCTTCTCACCAGCCTGTATCCCACTAACCCAACTGAGGGATGTGCAGTAAATCCTGTTGGACGCTGACCGGCTTTCCCTCCAGAGCTGAGGCGATCTTTCTACTGCTGCCAGGATGTTGTTGGCTTCTTGCTGGGTCATAGCCGAGTCCTCTGCAGTGATTGCCTGTGGCTGAAGGGAGCAGCTTTCCCCAAGGTCATGACCGCTTGCCGGGCACAGCCTGCTTTCAGGGGCTGGCCCAACACAGGAGCACAAAGGCCCAGGGCCTGTCACCCAATGTGGGACACGGCAGTTCCGGAACTCCCTAAAGAGTTGTCCTCCCTGAAACGGGAATCCTCTTGCGCTGTTGGTGGGAATGCAAACTGGTGCAGCCACTCTGGAAAACAGTGTGGAGGTTCCTCAGAAAATTAAAAATAGACCTACCCTTTGACCCAGCAATAGCACTGCTAGGAATTTACCCAAGGGATACAGGAGTACTGATGCAGAGGGGCACTTGTACCCCGATGTTTATAGCAGCACTCTCAACCATAGCCAAATTATGGAAAGAGCCTAAATGTCCATCAGCTGACGAATGGATAAGAAATTGTGGTTTATATACACAATGGAGTACTACGTGGCAATGAGAAAGAACGAAATATGGCCTTTTGTTGCAACGTGGATGGAACTGGAGAGTGTGATGCTAAGTGAAATAAGCCATACAGAGAAAGACAGATACCATATGGTTTCACTCTTATGTGGATCCTGAGAAACTTAACAGAAACCCATGGGGGAGGGGAAGAAAAAAAAAAGAGGTTAGAGTGGGAGAGAGCCAAAGCATAAGAGACTGTTAAAAACTGAGAACAAACTGAGGGTTGAGGGGGGGTGGGAGGGAGGGGAGGGTGGATGATGGGTATTGAGGAGGGCACCTTTTGGGATGAGCACTGGGTGTTGTATGGAAACCAATTTGACAATAAACTTCATATATTGAAAAAAAAAAAGAGTTGTCCTCCCTGAGGACAGTTCAACTTCTCCTTTTACCCAAATCTGCTTCCCTCAAGCCTCACAGGTACTGTTCCAGAGAGCACTGCCCACCCTCCAGAACAATAAGATAAAACCCAGCATACAAATAATGTGCTTCAGAATACCTTCCCAGGAGAGCTCAGACTAAGGCATTTGGATATTTGTAGCTGGGAAGAGTCCTAGGGAAAGTCACTGGCGCTCACTCATCCTCTGGCTGGCTGGCTGGCACTGAGACTTCCACGTGGTAACAGGTGGAGCCCTGATGATCCCACATAGGTTGTAGCTGGGCCAAGTTTCCAGTGGAGCTGATCCACTGGAGGAGATCTAGACCAGCATCCTTATGAGGAGGAGTATAGTGGTAGGTGCTAATGCACAGGCATTCCAGAGGTTCTGCTGAAATAGATTATGAGGGCTATGGAATGAGAGGGCTCGTCTGGGAGCCACCACCAATGCAGAAAGACAACAAAGGTTGCTTTAAACTGACCTTTTATCCAAAGTAAAATCTGGGGCCACCTGGGTGGCTCAGTTGTTTAGGCATCCAACTTCGGCTCAGGACATGATCTTGCAATTCGTGGGTTCAAGCCCCACATCAGGCTCTCTGCTGACAGCTCAGAGCCTGGAGCCTGCTTCAGATTCTGTGCCTCCCTCTCTCTGCCTCTCCCCTGTTCACACTCTGCCTCTCTCTCAAATAAATAAATAAACATTTAAAAAAATTTTAAGTGAAATCTGAAAACTTCTGGGCCACTAGAGCAACACAGAAAGACTTTCATGCCCTCCGGCCAGAGGGCAGGACAGGCAAAAGATCAAGTGCGTGACTTAATTTAAAATAATCAAAGACCAAATGCTCAGACCTGGCCCTGAAATATCAAAGTCAAGGCCCTAAATGGAAAGGGATCCTGAGATTGAGATGGGATCGTCTGGGAAAACTGAATCCTCACATGTCCCTGAGCCCGTGGGGCCCACAGAAATGATTGCTTCTCCCTATCAGATGACTGTGCTCCCAATTGCTTAAAGTTGACGGAAGGCTTGCGAGACAATATGCACCATCCACAGAATTTACCCCCAGATGTCATCTCAACCAACAGGTCGATTAGGAGGGTCAAGTCACAACATAACTTAATTACGTGCCACAGTGCTCTTGTCAGGAAGTATGGGAGATTAAAGAAGGCAGCAAATTCTTTGCCATTCTCCCCATTAAAAATTGTGTCTAATCTCTTCTCCTTGAATCTGAGCTCACTTCAGTGACTTTCTTGATCAATACAATGTGGAAAAACAGACACCATTCTAAATTTCGGAGGGTAGGTCATAAGAAGCCTTGTAGCTTCCAGTCTCTTATAACACACTGTCTGGGAGCCATGCGGTACGTGTGAGAAGTCCGCTAGCCAGTGACACCATGCTGGGGAGACACCGTAGGCCTTGCAGCCAACACTGTCAAGACGTCAGCCACATGAGTCAAGCTGCCTCAGATCCTCAAGACCAACCCATTATGTAGCTACATACCGCTGAAACCCGTAGAATGAAAGAGCCACCGGGCTGAGCCCTATGTGTATTCCTAACCCAGGAAATGGTGATACATGATAAAATAGTTGTTGTCTTAAGCCACTAAGTTCGAGGACTATGTGCTGAGGTTGCTGTAAGACATAGATAATGTGTACCAGGAAGAGCCAGGAGAGCATGTCTGGGACTTGATACTGAGGGGGCTGTGTCAGGAGTGGTAGAACGTGAAGTTTGAAACGAGAGAGCCCATTAAAATGAGAAAACTTTCCTGTTGCACAGAATGAAACATCCAGCAAGAAACTTGGTAGGGTGGTTCTTAGAAGCTTGGGTAACAATGGCGCCACTAAGTGAGCCAAAATGTCGGATCTGCTGCAGCAGAGAATGAAGGACCCATCAGAAGGCTGCAGAGGTGGACATACTAGGCTGCATATTCCACGTAAGGCCACAAACCATCACTACCACCACCAAGAGAGGACCCGGAGGACGCGCTGTCACCAGAGATAAGCATCGTGCTGCTGGGAGGAACACCAGCCTCACTGAGAGGCTCTGAGGTGGCCGGAGGCCAGGGTGATCTCAGGAGATGCTGTTAGAGAACTCACAGTAATGGAGACGACAGGATCCAAACATAATAGAAGCCAGGTGTCAGCACTTCACCATCAGAAGCAAGGTAGAAGCAATTACCAAAATGAGGAGCAAGGCTGGAATGTCATCCAAGACTCCCGGCCTGTAAAGAACTATCCAGATAGTTAGCAGAACACAGTGTTCTCAGGGGAAGATGGATGGGCGTCCAACACAAGCATTATTCAAAATATGCGATTTTTTGAAACCAAGGATGAATGATTAGGGCGTTTAGAAGTAACTGCCCTAGTAAAAAGCCACAATGCCTTGTCCAGATTCCAAATGTGAGCCAGTTTTCCTACCAGGAGACCTTTGTTTGAACGGGAGGTCATGTTCCCATGAGGAAGAGTTACAAGAATACCCTAGCCTGTGTGCATATGGTTATGATGCCTTCAGTTCTTCCTTAAAGGGGCCCACGGCTATTTATCAAGGTAATTGTGCACCAGGGAAAAGAGAATACCCACACACCTCAAGGTCCATTAGACACGAGATTTGAATTGACTTTGAGGTCTAGGAGCCCAAAACATCATTACATCACCCATTAGAATGCGGTGTATGAATCCAGGCGATAGTGTCCTGGTCCAGGGCCAATTTTAAACAGGTCTACTGTGTTCCTAATCATTTCACTGGACCTCAAATGTGATTAGAATGAACATACTTCGGGAGCATCCGGGTGTCTCAGTTGCTTAAGCCTCCGATTCTTGATTTCGGCTCAGGTTATGATCTCACGGTTTGTGAGTTCAAGCCCTATGTCAGGCTCTATGCTGACAGTGTGGAGCCTGCTTGGGATTCTCTCTCTCTTGCCCTCTTTCTGCCCCTCCCCTGCTCATGATCTCTCTCTCTCTCTCTCAAAAATAAATAAACATTTATAGGTTGTATTAGTTTGTTGGCCTATGCCAAGTGGAGAAATCAAAGTGGAAGCCATTAAACCCACCACATGTGCATGCACACACACACACACACACACACACACACACACAAACATGCAAACACCCCAGCAAACATACTGCCACACAGTGTATCAAAGCTGTCACATTCCAGAGGGAATGGAAGTAATCAGGGCCACCCTCAACACCCTAAAATTGCAGGGATAGTGATCCCCATTATGTCTTAATTATCTTCACCAGGCTGTCCTCTACAAAAGTGAAGTTAATCCTGACATATGGCAAATGTATTATTTTTCCATTCTGTAGAAATGAGGGTCAGAAGCAGCTGCCTTCCCAGGGAATGGACAAAGTATACATGTGTAGAGTTGCCAAATTCCCAGCATTTAGGACAGTATCTGGTACACCGGAGACAGTCAATATCTTCTGAATGAGCGAGTGAGTGACTGAATGAATGAACGAAAAGGAAAAAGAAATAGCAAGAGGCAAGAACAAACAGAAGAGAGCATTTGTAAATCGGGGATGGGCTTGGAGAAATGAAAACTGACTCTGTTCAAAAGTAGATTTTGCTGTTCCAGGGAGAGCTGGAACATAAATTTTCACCGCCTGTGAGCACTTTATAGGACTGCATTTAACAGCCACGATACGGTTCCCCTTTCCGGTCAGATCCAGCCATTCATTGCTGTCACTCATTCAATCTTTCAACAAACACTTGTTGTTCATTATACACGAGTTGGAACCATTTAGTGGAAAAGGTCGGACAGACTCAGTAGCTGTGTGCCCTCAGTCAAGTTACTTAACATGTAGAGTCTTGGTTTCCTCAACTGTGAAGGAGGGAAATAAGGAGGGTTCTGGGTCCCATTCCACCTTGGAAAGAAGAGTTTTTCCCCACACCACCCTCCCCGTGGAAGACTTTTCTTCAACACAAGCTGGCCTTATAATCCAACTCAACTGTGACACTATCTACCCGGAGGTAGTATCAGATGCTATAGGTGAAGGGCCCATTCCAACCTGATCACCTTCCACTTCAGATGCCAATCACAAGTCCAGGTCATTACTATACTTCTGGCCAACTGGCTATCAATCAGAGGTGCCCATGACCCCCTCCCTGGGTTTGATTAATTTGCTAGAGCAGCTCACAGATCTCAGGAAACCACTAGATGTCTTATCAATTACAGTTAAAAACTTTAATTTAAAAAATTAAAGAGTATGCATCAACAGCCAGATAAAGAGATATATAGTTTGAGGTCTCGAACAAAGGAGCTTCTGTCCTCATGCAGTTTTGGGCCCAACATGGTAGTACATGAGTGCGTTTTGGTTTCGCAGACTGGAAACTCTCCAAACTCCCTCCTTTGGGGTTTTCATAGAGGCTTCATTACAGAGGCATGATTGATGAAATCATTGGCCATTGGTGATGGACTCACCTCGAGTACCTCTCCGCTCCCTGGAAATCGGGGCTTGAGATGGAAAGTTCCACCCCTCTAATCCTAGTTGGTTGCCCTGGTAACCAGGCCCATCCTTAGGTGCTTTCTGAGAGTCACCTCATTAACAGAAACCCAACTGTGGTGGAAAGGAGCTTGTTGTGAATAATAAGAATCCCATTCCACCTTCATTCTGAAGTGATTTTGAGAACTGAGGACCAGAGAGCAAATATTGTAACTTTTGGTACAATGTTCCCACTGCTCTTATTACTCGGGGAACTCCAAGGGCTGGGGAGCTATGAGCCAGGAACCATGGCCAAAGCCAAATATATACAAGGAATATATTTTGGTCATCTGAATGCTATCGCAGGAAATTGTGAAACAACAGTGTACATGAAGCACCTCTCCCTGCATCTGGTCCGTAGAGGCACTTAATAAAAGCCAGGCTGTGGGGAAATCAGAGATCTTGAGGACCCCATCATCTGACAGGAGAGATCAAAAATAAGCCACCTCACAACACAAGACAACCAGAGCAATGGTTGGAACAACTTCAAAATGATGAGAAGCGGGCCAGCAGTGTCTTGAAGGATGCATGTGAGTTTTAGAAGCCTCGAGATGGGTTGGAGAAGACCCCCTCAGTGGAAGGACTAGGAGGGTAGGCGTAGGCTGTGTCCTGGCAAAAGAAAGCAGCTTCGTGTTGATGAAGTATGGTGCCGATTGCCACCTCAGGAGCCATCCTCAGGGGGCCTGCTCCATGCTGTGGCCTGCCGAGGACCTGGGGTCCCCGTGTGCTTGGCAAGCAGGGTCCAATTTCATTCTTCTGTTTACCACCCAGACTCTGAACCCGCGCCTTGCACGTGGCAGGTACCCGGTGATGCTGATGGGTTGTTTGAACTGGTTCTCTGATAAGAACCACGTGGAAGATTCCACATGGGCCAGGAGCTGTTGGCAATACCACTCGATGACTCAGGGGGCCTGACCGCTCCTCTCTCTGACCTCCGGATCCACATTTTGCCCTGATCTCTGGGAAAGGTTGGCTGTTGTTTGATCTGCCGGATCCCTCGTGTCTGAGGTCTAGACTATTGCTTTGTTCTGGGGTTCTCTTGGGCACCTAGGTGCCCACGTAGTCCTGGTCATATTATCTCTGGCCCCTGATGTAGCCGGGCTGGCCCTGGACTGCCCCTGGGCTCCTTGGTCTGAGAGCATTCTCCTTCCTGATACTCTGGCAGCTTATAGCACTCAAGGCTGACACCAGAATTGACTTACTAAACGATTCTGTTATCGAATTGATTTCTTATTATTTCCTTTCCTTAAAAATGTCTGTGGAGAGGAGAAATCCAGTTGATTGAGGGTTTGGGTAATTAGCTGAGAGTCTGGTGAATTTTCTGCACTGAGAACGCATTAGAAAAGAGTGGTTAATGAAGATTGTAGATTATTTCAAGCTGAGGACAAGCAAGGTGGGACAGACTCAGGAAGAGCTGTTATCTTCCCCTAAACTGCCCAAGAGAATTTAGATAGAGGGCCTGTGCCAGTTGAGAGACAATACCAAAGGTAACTTTTTATCAGAAAGATTTACCTGTGTGGAAGGGCAAATACTTATGCACCAAACATTTGCTCTTCTCACCTGCCTGTGAATTGGCTTTCTCTTGTTTGCAGCCCCAGACGCCTACCCCCCCGTCTTCACAGCTTCACCCATCTGGAAGCTGACACCGGCCGTCCCCAAAGCCCCTCCATGCTGCTACTTGACTTCTGCCCAGAATGGTGGCTGAATTCCAAAAGCAAGCAACCCCCAAGATAACAAGACAGAAGCCTATTCAGCTTTTCTGACCCAGCCCCAGGATCACATGGCATCTATTCTCCTAGGCTCAGCTAGCTGAGACTGTCACCGGTGGCCACCAAGACTCAGGGAAAGCTGCCACAGACTCCCCCTTTTGATTGCAGGAGTAGTCAGATGCTGGTAGTGCAAACAGGATGGGAAATAAGTGTGCAACTATTTCTGGAAAATACTATCTACCACCCCAGGATTTCATTGAGTCCATGCAACATATGTATCTAACGCGGACTTTTGCCGATGCCTTGTATCTAGAGGGGCCAAGGGCCGGCCAACCCAAAATCTGTCGCTTTGGCATGTTGATTATTTTGAATTAAAATGGACTTAAGAAACAGCCAGCACAAGAAGACACTCTGATGCCCCTCGGTTGTCTCCAGGAAACAGGAAACAAATCTCCCAGGTGGAAGTTCCCCTCCCTGTCCCAAGAGGTAAACAGACATCCTTGTCACCAGAGATAGGGAATTCAGGCCTGAGAAGGCTGCATAAATCAACCTTGTACTTTTACTAGTGTATTACCTCAGCCCCAACTCTGTTTAGAATTTCTTACTAACTGAAGCTCCTGAACATAAGTTTTCTTTGTCTTATCAATTCCAGGCCGTATAAAAACTGCCTACCTTGGTCATTTCCTTTGGGCCTCCACATGCACATAATTCTTTCATTATTGGGCCTCCACATGCACATAATTAAACTTTGGGGGTGTTTCCCTCCTGTTAATCTGTCTTATGTCAATTTAATTCTTAGGCCAGCTGGAGGAATTTTGAAGGGTCAAGGAAAACTTTTCCTCCCCAACATACCCCAATTAGACATTCATTCATTCATTCCAAAAAAAAAAAAAAAAAGTGCACCGAGTTCCTTTCCTAGGTAATGGATATGGAAACACTAATATGACATGATTAGACATGTAAAAACTGTCACTGCCTCTGTTGAAAATAAATGTCACCTCCTAACTTAATGATAATGTGATTGAGAATGACTTAGAGCAGTTTTAGACCACCTGGGTGCAAATCCTGGCTCTGCTGTCCATTTTTGTCAATGGATTGAGGCAACCTATTGAATCCTCTCTGGGCCTTGTTTTGTTTTTTTTGGGTTTTTGTGTGTGTGTGTGTGCTCTTTTTTTTTTTTTTTTTTTTGCCAGTAACATAGGACTAGTAATAGTATCTGCCTTCCAAGAATGTTCAAGAAGCAAATGTATTCACTCACGTAAAATGGATTTCAAATACTTACGACATAATAATGATAGGTGATGTTGTCACCAGCTAGACGCCACGACCTGACGTTTACTGACCATCTGCTTGTACTCACCAACCTTTGTTTTACATTTTTCCTTAAGCTCTTCTCTCTGACTTACCTCTTAACTCAGGCACATGAAACCTAAAAACACCCCACAGGTAGTGGAGACTGCCCTCCAGCCCAGACCACCCTCCAGCCCAAACCACCCACGACCAGTTTGAGCTAAACCCTCCACTGTGCTTGCACAGATAGACCGGGCAGTGACCTCTGGAAAGACCTACGATCACCATTACCTCATTATAATACTAAAATCTCTGCCCAAGGAGGAGCCTCAGCCTCATTTACATAACATAAATATATGCATAGACATGTTTCCTTAAGGTACATGTGTGACCTCATGTCTGCCTCTCCATAGATGTATTCATCCTAACCCTAAGCAAAAGGAACCCATCTGCCCTGTCTCTCGGGGAGTCACAGCTTTGGAAATTATTCCCCATGATCTTCTTGTTTGCTACGAATAACGTTTACTTTGTGCCACAACTCCACCTGATGTGTCTGTGATTCACCGAGGAATGAATTCACGTAGGTTCGGTTACAGCGTGGAATTGTCTACGATCTCTGGGCATGACAGAGATCTTAAAATTCCACTTTCCTATCTAACAAATGAACTCCTGAACGGGGACAGAAGTGGCAATTGTTTTACAAGCAGTTGCTCATAAAATTTCAATAGACCGACTGATATTCGGATCAGATGAATACAGCAAAGTTATTTAGTACATACCAAGGACAATTTTATTTGATAATATGACTAAAATAATCACATAGTAATCAGAAGCAGCTCCACTGGTCAGCACCAAATTAGCAGGGTTTTTTCCTCTTCTCTTCTTTATCTAAATCACGTAATCACCCTTCCTTTTTTTCTCATAAAAACCCCTCACCTTCCCTGCACAAGCAGGACATTTTTCTGGTTACTCTAGATCTGTGCTTTCCCTAAATTGCAATTCTGAAACCCCAAATAAAGATCTTTGTTCTTTTTCAGTTTCATCTCCTTGATGGTGAAAAACAAGAGAATCGGAAAATAAATAATGCATACGGTATCATCATAACAAAGACAGAAAAACCTTACGTGGGGGAGAAATTGTATGTGGGGAAAAATGAAGCAAAATATTGAAAAAGGCTTGTTGGAGTGGAAAATTGTGGGAAGTTGTTTTTCTTCTCTTCTCTATACTGCAAAGATTTCCCCCCAACATAAAATTTTAATTTATTAATAAATGTCTAATTTTTAAATGTGTTTTAAGTAAATAGAAACTATCTTTGCTGACCTATACCTAAACTAATACAGCTATTTCCCGTTAAGGAGAAAATCAGATTTTTTAAGGTATACGTTCTCTGTACTTACAGCTCCCCTTAAAGCTGATCATATTGATCCACATTGTACTTTACTCTAGTCGATACAGGGTACCTCGTGTTTCAGCCTATAGGGAAAGGAAAGAAAAGTGGCTTGAAACTTAATGACATGTAACAGCCTGAATTCCTAATGCAAACTTGGTCAATCTCTGATGCCCCGAAGACCATCTGTCTCCCTTTAATGTCTTGGATAACCATCTATATGTTTCAGATTTATCACTCTGGCCCTAATGCATTTGCCAAACACATGAATATTTAAATATCTACAAATGATCACATCAACAGAAAATGTGACAGATTTATAGCTGGGGTTTTTTCCTTTGGTTACCCATGGCCATGCACTGGTGCTGAAGACTTTGGGGGATTCAAATTAATTTCACCTGGAGGGATGATTCCCCCCCCCCCAACCATAGAAGTTCCCTAATAACAACAGCTAACCCTTGTGGAGTGCTTACTGTGTCCCAGCCCCAGGCTCTGCGTCCGACACAGGTTATCTCATTTCATCCCCATAACAGCTCTGTAAGATATATTACCCTGGAATACAGTCGCTACATATATATTTGTTCTTCATCCCAGTTTCTGGCACAGACCTCTCAAAACCCTTGGCATTTGCCTAAGGGATCACAGAGCCCTCTAGATGCCTTTTCTTGTTCATAACAAGCCCATTTCAATTACACCTCAGTTTGTGTTAATGAGGTGACTTTGGAAGCCCCTAGGGGATGAGGGCTCTTTGCAAGAGGAACCAGTCCTATGATTGGAGGTCTGGAACTTTCAGTCTCACGTGTGACAGCGGTGCCCCAGAAAGCATGGGAGCTCCGCCCCTTCCCCAAATCCTGTCTCCTGCATCTTTCACAACGTGCTGTCCCCAAGTTACATCTTTTTAAAATAAACCAGTAATCTGGGAAGTAAAATGCTTCTGAGTTCCGCGAGCCGCTCGAGGAAATAAATGGACCTGAGGAGGGGTCATGGAGACGCGGATCTGGTTGGTGACAATCTGGACCTTTGACTAGCATCTGAAGTGAGGGAGGCCTGAGCCTTTACCCTGTGGGATCTGATGCTGTCTCCAAGCAGGCAGCTGGTATCCAAGGACTGCTTGCTTAGTGGTGTGGAAAAACGCCCCACACAGTGGGACTTGCATCAGCATCACTAAGCCCCATTTTACAGGGAAGGAAACTGAAACTCACACAACTTAAATGGCTTGCTGAGGTCAAGAGCCAGGGGGTGGCAGGGCGGGGACTCAGGTACATTTCTTCCCAGCGCCAAACCCGGCCCTCCTGCAGTGGCAGCTGGGCTCAGGAGGCTTAGGGAGGCCAGGGCATCACACTGCTCTGGGTTCTCCCTCCTTGGTGCCACGGGGGTGACAGGCAGAGTCTGGGCAACAAGACTATGAATACTGAGGTTTTCTCTTCATAGATTCCCACCAGGCCTGTCAAGGTGAAAGAGGGTCTTCAAAAAAAAAAAAAAAAAAAAAAAAGCCCGTGTGCTTTTCTTCTTTTCTCTCACAGTAGAATATTGACATCACCCTTCAATGGGACTGGGGTTAGGGTGTGCAAATAAAGACTAGGGGGCTTATTCCTAACTAATATGCAAACAACTGACTCCTAACCATCAAGTCCCATGGCAGAGTAGCAGCATGAGAAATATCCAGACCAACGAGCCTCAGCATCGAGGTCAGCCAAAGAAATCCAGCCCACTAAGACAGACTGAAGGTCTAAGGTGGTCAGAGGTGGGCCTGGGAGAAGTGAGGAGAAAATACAAACAGGCAACATTCGGAATGAGAAAGAACAAACGGCCGCCTGGGCAGAGATGCTTTTTTGAATGTACAACGTTAAGCTAATACCTTTGTTAGTATGACGGAATTTGCTAGTCTGAACTTAGTAAATACTACTTGAGCTAATATACAAACATTCTATGACAGGTGTTGTTTAACTTTTTTTCCAAGGTTGGAAGAATGAAAGAATTGGTTGTTCAAGGGCTAAAATTGAAAAACAGATCCTTTCAATTTTCTTCTTTTCAGGAACTGTCTGCTAGGGCTGGGGGAACTGATTCTCATGAAACCACCGTCTTCTCTTAGAACAACATAATGTTAGAGCCAAAAGTTACCTTAGGGGATCACTCTGCCAAAAGCCTTATTTCCCAAATGAGGAAAGTTGGATGCGCTTTTCCAAATTCACTTAGCTGATTAGTGAGGAGGCTCTTAGACAGAATAAATTCAGTGTGTTGGCAAAATCCACCTTTCTCTCAAGTGCTTCCCTAAGAACTCGGCTACAATGAATCCATTGTTCCTTCAGGAAGTTGCTAACATGGTCACCTTGAGGGGATGACATGCCTCCAAGAGACCCACTGATTAACCCCCTAGAGGTCAGACCATCACAACAAAATGGCTCTCACATCCTGCCTCAGGTGACTCCGGCATCTCAGAATCTGGAACCTGATTAAACCTCTGAGCCTCGTACAGCCTGCCTGTGTGACCGCGTTACCGACACCCGGTCTACACGGTACAGGACACAGACCCTGAGCTGGTCTTCAGCATACACGGGAACAGGCAAGGTAATAAATACTCAAGTCAAACGTTTTGGGTTACTCTCATGAGCGGGGGCTTCCAAAGACAAAAAGGAGGAAACCCCAAGCTTGAACATCTTTCACTCAAAGAAATCAATCCATCAAGTCAAAGTGGAGGGTCTAATGTGGTCAAAGGTGGGCCTATGAGAAATGAGAGAAAATATTAACGTGCAACGTTCAGAACGAGAAAGAGAAAATGATTACTTAGGCAGAGGACGCTTTTTAAAGGTTTTTTTTTCTTCCGTTTCCTCCCCTATAACTCTTCATCTTTATCTTCTCCCCAAACAAGATATGTGTTCCATAGACTCCCTCATTTTCTTCCACATAAATGCAAATGTGACATTTTCCCAACCACATGGCCTTTGTTGTTCCCCACAGCCCGGACCCATCCATGGAATCGACAGCAGTGGCTTCCACCAACCTTGCTTGGAGTCCTTGCCTTCCCCCATTCCTGTCACCAGACATGTGCAGCACTCCTGGCCAGACCCTCCCTGCCACCCCCCCCCCAATGCACACGTGTCCTAAATGACATCCACTACAAGGAAACACGTGAACATGCCACTTGTCACCAAAAGACCTTTGGAAAGCCAGCGTCCCCTCCCCTCTGCACTATCTCCCTCCATGCTGGTGACCTTCCAAGCCTCAGCCCAAAAAGGAACAGCTCTGATCATGCGTGGGCATTTCAAGAAAGCAAGACAGGGCGGGGGTGCCTGGGTGGCTCAGTCGGTTAAGCGTCTGAATCTTGGTTTCTGCTCAGGTCATGATCTCACCGTTCGTCAGTTCGAGCCCCACATCAGGCTCTGTGCTGACAGTGCAGAACCTGCTCTCTCTCTCTCTCTCTCTCTCTCCCAAAATAAATGAACTTTAAAAATAAAATAAAATTCATTAAAAATTGATTAAAAATTTATTAAAGAAAGAAAGGAAGAAAAAAGGAAGGAAGGAAGGAAGGAAGAAACAGGGTTTTGGAGGTAGAGAGGGACTCTGGAAACTTTAGAACCACGCCACAGAAATAACTGTTCCATCCGGCTGCTGCTGCCAGCCACAGTTGCTCTCACACCCAAATACCTTTCAGGTTTGTCTCCACTGGGGCTCCTCTCCCCTGCCCTTTCTTATCAGACCGCCTGGGAACTCTCCCTCAGTGACATCAGTTTCCTCGAGCTGACCTCACAGGCAGCTCTGAGTATCCCGACAGCAGCATTTGGGGGCTGAGATCATCTCTTTCATTTGAGTTTTTCAGGTTTTGAAGCCCCCTTCACAGTAGCCCCACCAGGGTAGTTGAGCCCTTTATCAACATTTGATTTCATCGCTGTTACTATAAAGAAAGTAAAACAGTACCTGTGAGTCTTTTAGTTTAGGAAAGAGGAAAGGAGTAGCTTCTACACAGAATGCAGCTTTGTTTGGGGACAAATTAAAAACACACACAGGGGCACCGGGGTGGCTTAGTTGGTTACGCGTCTGACTTCACCTCAGGTCATGATCTGCCAATTCAAGGGTTTGAGCCACGTGTCAGGCTCTGTGCTGACAGCTGGGAGCCTGGAGCCTGCTTCAGATTCTGTGTCTCCCTCTCTCTCTCCCCCTTCCCCTGCTTGTGCTCTCTCTCTCTCTCTCTCCCAAAATAAACATAAAACACACACACACACACACACGCACACACACACTGTGTTAATTGGCTTTCTTGCCAATTTAACATAGATTTCAATGTGTAGCTTGTACCTAAGGGTATTTGAAATCAGGGAGTGTCACATTCCAAGTGAACAGGAAAAACTGTTTCAAATGTTCTGTTCTGACACTTTATCAAATACAAGACAACAGTGGGTAAGGGCCAACGCCAGTCTGGAGGATCTACAATGCAATTTTACCATTTTGCAAGTCATTAACCGATCTGGGTTTCGACTTACTCATTTAGAAAAGAAACAGTAATCTAGGAGCGCCTGGGTGGCTCAGTTGGTTAAGCACCCAAACTTGTGGCTTGTGAGTTCAAGCTGCGCATCAGGTTCTGTGCTAACAGTGCAGAGCCTGGAGCCTGCTTTGGATTCTGTGTCATGCCCCTTCCCTGCTTGCTCTCTCTCTCTTTCCCTCTCTCTCTGTCCACTGAAATTATATGCACAGTAAGTAAGACTTTGCTCTTCAGTGTATTGAGAGATTAAAGAGCCAGTTAAATAATCAGGCTCTGAATTAAGTGCTTTTCACTTGCATTTCCCCCACAGTCATTACCACCATGCCTAAGTATCATAGACTCACGGACTTCAAAGTTGGAAGGTACCTGAGTGGTCATCTCAGTACAACTGACTCAGCAGCTCTCTGCGTTCTTGCCTTCTCCTCACATTCTTAAACACCAGAGTTTTTGATGGCATCCTCAGAAGGCTCAAACGACTCACAACACCACCAAACAAATTAGCAACAATTTTGGCGATGTCGCCCTTCAGCACTGCGCCTCAATTTGAGTTGAATTCAGCTCTGTTTCATCCCGGCTTATCCCAACTAACACATAAGCTTTCGTTGGTGTCAGCTGAAAATACCACTTGCCCATCGAAAGTTGTCCCCACTCACGGCCTTCGGCGCGATGGGCTCAGTTCACAGGCTACCTGACAGATACTACTCAAGAGTATCTTTCTGACTGGAGCCATGAAATCCACTGATGTCTTATCTAGACTGGGCAATAATCTTATGAAGGGTCTGGATCCACCAGAGGGCCATGACACAGCGGTTGAGAAACACCATTCCACCCCTAATAAAAAGGTAAGGTGAGAACAGGGAGTCCTGAATGGGTTACTAAGAAATCTGATTTCCAGAATCGAGTTCTTCCACTAATTAGCTGCGTGACTTTGGAAAGTCAGTCCTCATTTTCTCACTATCAGTGAAGTAGTTGCAAGACATGCAGTCATAGGAGTCTTCTGCTCTAAAGCCCCATGGTTTTCAAACAAGTCTCACGGGGGTTCCCTGGATGATGTACCCTCACACCCTGTAGACAAATAGCTCTGGAAAGGAAAGCAATTTTTTTAATTGTTTTTAACGTTTATTTATTTTTGAGACAGAGAGAGACAGAGCATGAGCGGGGGAGGGGCAGAGAGAGAGGGAGGCACAGAATCTGAGGCAGGCTCCAGGCTCCGAGCTGTCAGCACAGAGCCCGACGCGGGGCTCGAACTCACAGACCGCGAGATCATGACCTGAGCCGAAGTCGGCCGCTTAACCGACTGAGCCACCCAGGCGCCCCAGGAAAGCAATTTTACAATGTATCGGATAACTTTTTTTTCTGCTACCTACTGAACGCCCAATTCTGCCTTGGAAATTTGCTTAAGCCACGGGTATAGAAAAGGCTATGCCGTCTGCAGAGTTGAAGATTGGGTATCTGCCATAATATCAATTTCTTGACATCCAGAAAAATTGGGAAAAGGCCAAATAATACATTTTTGGTTATAAATGCATCATCATATAATAATGATTTGTGTGCATATAAACTTCCCTTTCCTATACTCTTCATCCTTCCTACAGATATAAAGTAACACTTCTATCAAATGTAGAGAAAATTTATCCTTAAATACATATCCATAATGCCATAAAATATTTAACAAATGATACTATCTGGTGAGGCAAATAAAGAGAGAACAAATAAAGTAAATGGAGAAAAAATAATAATTTAAACCACATTTAATGATTATATAGCAATTATAAAAGACAGTGATAATATTTGAAAGAACACAAATTATCTGTTGTAACCAAAAGTATTCATACCACTGAAAATGAATTAGCATTTTCTTATCAGTGACATAGACTTTCTTTTTTTCCATTCTGAACTTCCAATTGTATCAATGTTCAACTTATTGTTTTTTCTAAATTCTTTAAAAGTCATTTTATTTCTTTCCATTCAATATTAATGTTCATCTTTGGACAAATGACTCATCATAACACAGGGAGGCACCCAAGACCCTGCACATGACCTACCAAATGGCCTCAGGGACTCGCAAGGACTCCAAAACTTACAAGCATTTTCTGCATTAAAAATATCTGATCTAACATAAAACCACCCAAGGAAACTTCACCCAAGGTTGGACTCTTTGGGCTGCCAGAAAAGGTGTATCAGAACTCCCCAAGACACTTCAGTGACACTGATTAAATACCTCACAGTAGAACTAACCTTTCCAATGATGCGTTCACTCCCAACACGGGACAAGGATCCCAGTCTGAGTATCAGTGGGTTATCTGAGGGTCTGCTCTAATCTGAGTTTGCATTCTCCAGGGATTCCTGTATCAAGGCTTCAGATCTTCTTCATCTTCCCATGTGCTTCAGTTAAACTTTACCAGACAGTCAGCTCTGATTTTTGTAAAAGGCTGAAAATTGCCCCCCAAGGAGATATCCACACCTTAATCTCTAGAACCTTAAGTGGTTAAGAAAAGAACTTTGCAGATATGATTAAGTTAAGGATCTTCCAATGGGGAGATTATCCTTGATGACTTGGGTGGGCTCTCGGCACCATCACGAGCGTCCTGATAGAGAAGCAGAGGGAGTTTTGATACGGACAGAAGAGGAGGCCATGTGGGGATGGAAACAGAGATTGGAGGGATGTGGCCACAAGCCAAGGAACACCGGCGGCCACCAGAAGCTGGAAGACATCAGGAAGGATTCCCCCCTAGAGCCTCCAGACAAAGTGTGGCCTTGCCCAGTAATATTGATTTTGGATTTCCAGCCTCCAGAATTGTGAAAACTGTTGTTTTGGGCCACCAAGTTTGTGGTAATGTACTACAATAGCCACAGGAACTTAATACAATTTCCAAGTGGACTTTCCATTGTTTTGCACTGACCGTGACCTCAGAAACAAACTTTGGTACTAAACACCCCTAAGAGATCTTCTACAGACAGTAACTATGCTTATTGTGCCAAGGACTGCTCTCAAAATAGTTCTGCTTGAGAGAAACATCCATTTCTGCTGACGTTAAGAAGCAATTCAGCTTGTTAAATATAGGAAAATGCAATTTTAGATTCTGATTTCAGCAACTAGAGCTACTTTATATGCAAATAAAATTAGCATTCCCACCCTAACTGGCCAAAACCAGTAAATAAATTAAATTCCATTTCTAACCTTCTGCACAGTTATACTATTTATTTTTTGTCCAGACCAAATTCCAAAAACAGGTTTAGAGGGGAGTTTTCGGGACAGATAAACATGTTCTCTAAAATGTGATCAATTTCAGAAGCTTTAGTAAAAACAACCCCTTTAGAAGTGACTCTTTTCCCCCTTACCATTTCAAACCTTTACACCTTCGAGATACATGTACTTTCTGACAAATGTAGTGTCAAACACTTTTGCAGGATTATAATATTTGTCATCGTGCTAAATTGAGACTACTGTATAATACGGTTCATTCACATAAAATCCCCATTTTAGACACTTCGGCTGTACCCGTTAGCTCTGACTGGTGCTGCTGCTCCCTCCTGGCCACACGACCACAGTTTCTGCCAATTGTTTTCAGCAGCCGAATGGTCTCCCTACTCTCCTGTTGTGGTGGTACCATCAATGCGTGGACCATAGTGTGATGGAGTGTTTCCCATTCATCCAGACACAGGGCTGACAAAACCTGTGCTCTCAAATGTCAACATTCATGGAGAACTCCCGTTGTTTACATGGCCGGCATCTGCCAACCCTAGAGTGACATTTCACAGTAAACAAGGCACTCTTCCTCTGCATGAGCAAACGTAATTTAAAAGCAGCCCATTTTGTGATGAAGTGTGGGTAAAGATTTATTGCCGGGCTGGGTTAAGCCCTTCAGGAATAAGGTCACGGGAGGATACTGAGCTCCTGTGGGGCACTGAATCAGCAACGAGCCCTCCTGTGGCAGGTCCCCCTGCTCCCACATGAATGGTCTGCATCTGTGACTGAGAGGGGTCAGATTGGACACTGGGAACAAAGCCAAACCTGGATCAGCACTTATTCAGCACGGTCTAGAAGGAGAGTATAAGATTTGGGTTGATCAAAGTTCACGTGAGCTGAATATTAGGGTAATCGTCTAAGCCCAAAAATGGGGGTCTTGTCTCAGAAACTAGGTTGCCAGGTTACCTTTCAACTTTTGGTGCTTCGGTTCTTCTGCTATAAAATTTAAATATGAATTGAGGGGCGCCTGAGTGGCTCAGTCGGTTAAGCTTCTGACTATTGGTTTTAGCTCAGGTCATGATCTCGGGGTTAGCGAGTTCAAGATCCATGGAGGGCTCCGCGCTGATGGCGCACAGCCTGCTTGGGATTCTCCGTCTCCCTCTCTCTCTCTGCCCCTCCCCTGCCCACTCTCTCTGTCTCTCTCTTTCAAAATTAAATAAACTTTAAAAAAAAATTTTAAATATGAGTTGAACTGTGAGTAGCCTACATACTCACCCTGTGTGGAACACAGAGGTTCCCATATGAACTGACTGAAGTTCTCTATGAGGTTCTCTATAATGAACTGACTAACGCAGAATTTCTTAACATATATTCCAGAGAAGACCTTTCCTGTGCAATGCCCCAGCAGAGTTCAGACAGCTAGAGACACGCTGCATACTGAGCTCCCTGCATAGATAAGTAACAATGCACATTAGCATATCCAAAATTCTGAGAGGTCTTGGTGGCAGATATTTGCCTACCCAAAACCCTTCTCTTCTCCTTCTATGCCAATAGGGACCCAATATTTGGACGGGATTCCATGCAACCAACTAAAAGGCACACGGCCAGCCTCCTTTGCAGCTAGGGATGGAAATTTGACACGGCTCTGGCCAACTCCCAAGTACAGGGAGATCACTCGTAAGATGACCCAGATGATTCATATCACTTTTGCCCTTTGACCTTCCATTTCTTTCCTGCTGAAATGAAAATAAGATGGCTGGTGCTTCAGGAGCCATCTTGAAGACATGAGAACAAAGGTCAGCAGAAGGTAAAGCTACAAAACCTTGGATCCCTAAAGATACTATGAATCTTCACATCAGTCTAGACGAGCCACCTTCAGAGGGGCATTACATGAGAAAAATTAAATCCCCGATTTGGTTTCAGTCTCTGTGCTCTTGGGTTGCTTGGTACTGGCAGCCAAATGCAACTCTGAGCTGATTCATCATTCGGAAACCAGCATGCACATGCTTCGGGAATG
Organism: Prionailurus bengalensis; assembly: GCF_016509475.1. Taxonomy (NCBI): domain Eukaryota; kingdom Metazoa; phylum Chordata; class Mammalia; order Carnivora; family Felidae; genus Prionailurus; species Prionailurus bengalensis. The sequence goes on along the minus strand of NC_057356.1, from coordinate 32,980,589 downwards.
TGCACTGAGACACGTTTCGTGTGCACATCTATTGATCCTTAAACACCTTCATGGCACTCTTCTGTTTGCCCGGAGGGCCGCATTTTTGGTAGTGTTTGAAAAATCAGTCCACGTCTTATAACTATAGGTTTTAACTGAATACAGGCCCCGGCGGAAGTCACAGCACACACTTCCTTCTATATGTCCACCAATGTTTACATTCTCACAAAGTATGGCAAGGTTGGCTGAAATCCCTCAGAACCCAAAGTTCAAGGGGGAATAGGATCTGTCGCCTTATTAAATTAATTGTTAAAGGGTCACCTGGGTGGCTCGATTGGTTGAGCGTCCAACCTAGGCTGAGGTCATGATCTCGTGGTTGGTGAGTTAGAGCCCCACTTTTTCTCTTAAAAAAAAAAAAGGGGGGGCGCCTGGGTGGCTCAGTCGGTTAAGCATCCGACTTCAGCTCAGGTCACGATCTCGCAGTCCGTGAGTTCGAGCCCCGCGTCGGGCTCTGGGCTGATGGCTCAGAGCCTGGAGCCTGCTTCCGATTCTGTGTCTCCCTCTCTCTCTGCCCCTCCCCCGTTCATGCTCTGTCTCTCTGTCTCAAAAATAAATTTAAAAAACATTAAAAAAATTAAAAAAAAAAGGAATGTGGACATATTAAAGAAACAAACCAAAAACAAATAAAATTCACCCGACAGAGCTAAAAAGCCTAACCAAAAACTCAGTTTTTCTAAGACCACCTTCAAGTGTATCATCATGGGGTAATAAGCAAGGGGCCAGGGCATACCCGCTGTAGGGTCTAGTCCATTCATGGTCTCCAAGAACCCTGGATTTAATGCTTTACTACAGAATTTAGTGTTACAAAGTTAATAAATGGGGGCCTGGATTTTAAAATAATATATCTTTTTGAAAACCTTGGAGAATGACTCCATTGCCTAATTACTCAGAGAAACCCTGGTGGCTCACTCCTTCCTATCTCAGCCCTGCTGACAGCTAATGTTTGTGAAAAGTACCAGAAAAGAAAGTTCCAAAACCAGGGTACAGAACAACAACATGGGTCTTAATTCACGACTCACAGTTCAAAGGAGCAAAAAAAAAAAAAAAAAAAAGCTTATGAATGGACAAGGCTTGATTGATGCATGCGAATATACACTAGGTGACGACCCTTGTGGTTATCATCTGAAGGGTTCAGAAAGGCCAACGTGCCCACAATGTCTCACCATCTAGCCACCTAGAGGCTAGAGCACTTACCCCGGACTTGAGTTAGAAGATACGCCTCTGGCCAAGTCCTGGCATTATGGGAGAAATAGCAGACTAACCGGCTAACATATTAGCAAGGACCCACTCATTTGGTTAGTCTCGTCTACCTTCTGGCTCCTACCAGAGATCAGAGTGTGGAAGAGACAAAAGCAAAGAGTTAGGAAAGGCTGTAGGAACACTGAGGCCCCCGGACCCTCTCTGGGCACAAGGCTGCTGTGGACCCTTACCCTGGATGGAGCAGAGCAGACAGACAGCCGGGGGGCTCCAAGGGAGGGTGGAGTAGAACCAAACACAGCTCTCTCAGGGCGCCTGAGTGGCTCAGTCGCTTAAGCATCCGATTCTTGATATTGGCTCAAGTCTTAATCTCACAGTCGGGAGATCGAACCCCACATTGGTCTCTGCACTGACAGCGCGGAGCCTGCTTGGGGTTTTCTCTCCCTCACTCTCTCTGCCCCTCCCCTGCTTGTTCTCTCTCTCTCTCTCTCTCTCAAAAATAAATAAATAAACATTAAAAAAAAATAATAAAAAGACAACTCTCTCCTAGGCTGGTGAAAGGTGCCCATGACCATGGGCCACAATAACCATAGATAGTCCAACGCTCCTGCCATGGATTGAAAAGAAGCCAGAGGAGAAGGAGCGTTCCTGGAACACACACTCAACTCCCGTATCACAGGCTTACTGGCTGCCATAGCACACACTCCCTGACCACAAGCCCTCACTCCACTCAGAGAGACAGGGACCAGATCCGGAGAAAGGGGAGAGGACAAATGGAAGAATGCCCTCAGGGAGAAACACCAAATCCAAGGAGAAGACAGACATGAAGATGTGGGGAAGCAGAACAAAGTGAGACGCGGGCGCAGGACCGGGAGGGTGGGGAAGCCAGCCAGCCATCCTCCTGGAGATGCTTCCGCAAAGGGTCGCGCCTGTGGCCGTCATGCCCCCATGATGGGGCTGGTGGGCAGAGAAAGGGCCCAGGCTGTGCTGGAGCGTCAGGAGGGTGGACCCAGAGGACCAACTGTGCCCACAGATCCCCACCACATCCGCTACCTCCGCTCCCCTCCTGGGTGGTCTGATGGGTCCCTCATGATGCTTCTGGATTTCCCGGGAACCCCTGCTGCGTGTTCCATCCCTATTCAACCGCAGGGACCGACTCCGTGTTGCATCCTTGGACACCTTAGTATAAACTAGTTGTAATTTCTGCCTTGTGTCCCCAGGCTGTCCTTGGCGCTTCCCTCCCCCCACCCCCAATCTGAGTACAATGACCACCCTGGAAGGGAAAATCTCAGCCTGGCAACAGAGTCTCCACTCTCTGCAGAAAAAAGTCCCTGGGGCCAATATCACATAAAAACAGCTTTCCCACAATTGGTCACTTTTTTTTAATGTTTATTTATTTTTTAGAGAGAGAGAGAAAGAGAGAGTGGGGGAGGGGCAGAGAGGGCAGGGGGACAGGAGATCCCAAGGGGATTCTGCCCTGACAGCAGCGAGCCCTGGGCTCGAACTCACAAGAGGCCTGAGATTATGACCTGAGCCAAAGTCTGACACTCAACCAACTAACCCACCCAGGCAACACTTATGGTCACTTTTTAATGGTCCTATAAAATACCAAGTGAAAAACAGGACTGTCATTTAATTAGACGCATTTCTAGGTAGACAACCCAAATCATGTATAAAATATCCTTACATGTATATAAGATGTTAAACAAAATGCGCTGAAACACCTGTATAATTCTTTGTTTTCGAAGAATTTAACTGTTACTTTGTATTTATTCAGAGAGTGCAGAGAACAAAACATTTCTCAACAAATAACTTACAGATGTCTAAGCTGCCAAGTTTGAGTTACAAAATGATACATAGTAAGGACATCCGGAACGCCACAAAAAACAGATGCGCTCATGATAATATCCTCTCAGCCTCCCTGTGTGAAAAGCTCCGATTAAACATCCTGTTTTAGACAACAGCGCCCTCTTATGCTACAAGAAGGAATAATATTTTTGTTGTTAACATACTTGGATTTTCTACTTCGTTACTGCCTTAACCTTTTCTAGGCGACGGGACAGGAGGCAGGACACAGAAGAAGGAAAGCCCCACTGGGAAGAGGCCCCTGATGGGAACCGACAGCAGATGTGGGCATTAGCAGGTGATCTAGGGAGCGGCGTGGGGGTAAATCATGGAACATCTTGAAATCCTGGCAGTTTAACAGAAAATGGGAGACCACTGACTACTCTAAGCGGGGAAGTGTTGTGAGAAGTTATTTCAGAAGGCGTCATAAATCAGTGATTTTACAGCTTTTCTGTAACCTGCTGAAAAGATTGTGCTGCATCCCCAGAACAGCAGCGAATGACACTGGAGGCGCCTTGTCGAATCCTCCTCCGTGGACTCGTGTGACCTGGGGGACGTCACCTTCTCCCAGCTTGCTCTCTGCCTTTGTAAAGTTCAGAAAGGAGCACCTCTTCAGGGCTCCTGTGGGACTGAATGGCACGGCCCCTGCTCTTCTGCGCACCTGCAAGAATCAGCCCCTGGGGGCAGCTGCCGAGGGTCGCGGGGAGGGCTCAAGAGCAGGACAGGCGCCGAGGGCTGGGCTCAGGGGGAGGCTGGGCTGCGATGGGCACGCGCCTCTCGTGCAGCGCTGGACCTGTCCCAGCTCTTCAGGGTTCCGGAAACATTTGCTGAGGACGGGGGTCACGAATGGTTTAACTAATGGAGCCATGGTGAAGCAGGCTGCAAAACCCTGGCCTGGCCAGCACTGTTCATTGTTCACAATGGAATTTAATAGGCGCTGCCCCCAAGTCACCTTGCGATCCACCCGCAGTGGATGGATGCGCTCCCCTGGGTCTTGCAGTGAGCGCTGTGTTCCCACCTTGTCTCTGTTCTTCTGTCATCTCCCATCGTCCCGGATTCCTGTGTTTCCAAATCCTTCTCTCATTCCAGAGCTAGGCGGGCTAATGCAGTAGCCACTGACCACCTGTGGCTCTTGAGCATTACACTGTAGCGAATATGAATGGAGATGCACTATTAATGTAAGTTACATGCTGAATTTCAAAGACAGTGTTTTTTCACATAAAATATTTCATGACTGATTTTTACATTGAGTACATATTTGCATGATAATTGGAATATCTGCTTAGGTTAAATAGAATATATCACTAAAATATATTTCACCCATTTCCTTGCATATTTTAATGTCATTACTAAAGCATTAAAATTACATAGGAGGCTCACATTATACTTCTATTGGACAGCACCACTCTAGACTTTGAGTGTCCTGAGGGCAGGAATTTTCTTGATTCCCTAGAGCTCCTACCCTTTACACAAAGCTTTGTCTTAGCTCTCTTTATCACCCCAGTGATCCATCAGCAATGGAGTCTGAGTGATTCCCCCCCATAGCCTGCCATGGCTAACACTTTGTCTCTGCTGTCCCCTAAATTCAAGGCATCCTGCTTCTTGCCTTACTTCAAACATCTTCCCTAGCCTATGACCTATCAATGACCCCCAGAAGCACAGAATCACTCACTTGGAGAATGAATGTAATCCTTTCCCCTTCAATATTGTATTCTCTTTATATTTCTTGCTTCTGTCCATGAGATTGCAAATCCTTCCATCCCTCTGTAGTTACTCAACTGTTACTGTTTAATGATGTAGCTCATGAATGAAACAAGATAAATACCAGCAATGAATAATCTCCTAAATTGGTACAGTCATGCTTATAGTTTAACTTAGATCATAGCTCAGATTTAAAACACAAGAGTTAAAAGTAGACTAATCATTTCTTAATCTCTTGCAAGAGTTCAGTTATTCTGAAAGGCCATGGTTGAGGGGCGGGGAGGAAGGTCAGTTTAATGATAATGTTTCCAACTGATGACTATTTAGACTAAAAAAAATAAAACCACAGTAAAATTCCTGGGAGGCCAAGTATTGGTCAGGCATGAATTAGAAACCCCATCACTCTTATTATAAATATGTTCCACTTTCTCTTTTTTTCTCTACTTGGATTTACTGAGGCTAGTTGCAAAATTTCCATCCCCTGGAAGTCTTCCTAACATTTATTTCAGAATACTAGCTCTCTGGGATCCCACCATAAAACAGAATCTCAAACCTCTCCTTATCTAACTCCTGTCAAAAGCCTAAATTAGAGAAAACTAATTTACAGAAGATTATTTGAAGGATATAGAATCTATCCACTTCCTTAAAAATCCCATACATTCCACAGTTTGAGTTGTTAGACTCTGGTAAGTCTAAATACACCCACAAATCTTTTTTAACATGGGTTCCCTTAGCAATACCTTCAAGAGGTGCATTTTTATACCATGCCCTTGACATTTATAGAAGATCATTTCAAGGGGGGAAAAGCACATGAAATTCAGAGCTGCATTGTTGTAAAAATATTAAGGTTATAGCTTGCTGGATATGTGTTCTCAGTGTCCCCTGTAAATCCCAAGAGGGGAATTCCTTTTAAATTTCAACTTGAAGGCAAGCTCATCATGCCTTTTCCTTTAAAATAAGAAATACTATGTAACTCATTGTTTCCAAATTGAGTGGTTAAAAATCTGCTCACAAAGAAAACCCTAGGGTCAAAGAAAGGAGATCTACCAAACAGGTAAGAAACAAATGATTAGCCACATAAAGAAAACCTTCCAAGTAATAGAAAAAAAAAAAAAAATTTCCCCAACTAGCTTCTGAGACTAAAATAAACACACCAGATACAGGCAGGACAAGGAGACAGAAAAACCACAGGCCAGTTTCACTTTTTTTTTTTTTTTAATGTTTAATTTTTTATTTTGAGAGTGTGAGAGAGAGAGAATCCCAAGCAGGCTCCGCACTGTCAGCGCAGAGCTGGACATCCCACAAACCCCTACGATCCCACAAACCACTAGATCACCACCTGAGCCAAAATCAAGAGTCTTAACACTCAAACTACGGAGCCACCTAGGTGCCCGAGGCCAATTTCACTCTTGAATGTAGATGCAACAACCCTAAACAAAATAAAAACCATCATTTGAATTAAAAGGGCTAATATATGAGCTCAAGCTATTTCACCATTGGAGTATCTGTTAAGGTAATTCACCAAATTAATGGTTTGTTAAAGAGAAAACCATCTGGTTGTCTCAACAGATTTGAGGAAAATAATGAGGTTTAAAAACATTCATGATATAAAAACTAAGCTCTCAGAAAGCTAAAATTGCAGAGAAACTTTTTTATCCTGATAAAGAGAGGACACCAAACTCCTCAATGTTGAAATAGCAAGAGCATTCCTTTAAAATCTGGAGGAAGACAAGGGTAACTGCTTTCTTTGTTACCCAGTCAACATTTTACTGGTGGACCTAGCCTGTTAAATAAAACAGGAAAATAAGAAGCTAGAAAGTTAATGAGAAACTCATTATTTTTAATCTATGTGACTGTCCACATAGAAAATCCAAGATAATCAACTGAAGAGCTCTTGGGGCTAGTAAGATCATTTAGAATCATTACTAGATAATAAGATAAAAATATAAAAGGTGATAGTTTTCCTATATACCGAGAAGAACTAAGCAATAATTGTAATGGATCAAAATAGCCATATTCAACAGCATCAAAAAACTTTAAAAATATCTAAGAGACTAAATAAGAAACATACAAAATTACATGAAGGAAACTAAAATTTCTTAAAGTTCTTTTAGGCAACCTGAATAAATGGAGAAATGTATCATGTTCTTAGAAAGATTCAATATTATAAAAAATGTTCTTCCTATCAAAATAATTTATCAGTAAATATTCGTTTTGATGAAATTCCCAAAGCAATTCATTTTTATGGAACTTGATAAATTCATTCTAAACATCAACTGGAAGAGAAAAAAATGCATGTAAATTTTTAAAAATTGAAAAAGCAATGAAGATACCTACTAGAACTCAAACATGATATAAACTCATGATAACTGAATGTTTGTGTTTGCCTTTAGAAAGACACATAGATCCATGGATTAAAAAAAAGGGAATTCTAAAAGAGGCATATCTATATGTCAGAATTTAGAATATTATAAAAGTGGCTGTTCGAATCAGTGGGAAAGAAATGGGATAGAATTGGGACCATTATCTATCTGGGAAAAAATAAAACTAAATCCCTGATATTTGCACTCCCATGTTCATTGCATTATTATTCACAACAGCCAACATTTGGAAGCAACCCAAGTGTCCATCAACAGACGCATGAATAAAGAAAATGTGGCATACGCAGTCACTGGATTATTATCCAGGCTTTAAAGAGAAGGAAACCCTGCCATTTGGAACAAAATGGGTATGCTTGGAACACATTATGCAAAGTGAAATAAGCCAGTTACAGAAGGACAAATACTGCATGACGCCACTCTTTTAAGGCACCCAAAATAGTCAAACTCATAGCAATTGAGAATACGATAGTAGTTGCCAAAGGCTGGAGGCTGGGGGAGTTGGGGAGTTGATCAATGAGTATAGATTCAGCTATGCTAGATTAGTAAATTCTAGAGATCTGCTCTACAACACAGCGCCCAGAGTTAACAATATGGTATTGTCACTTAAAATTTGTTAAGAAGGTGGATCTCATGTTAAGTGTTTTTATCAGACACACAAAAAAATGGGAGAATACAAGAAACCTTTGTGATCTCTGTAGCACCATGTTCGTAGTAATAGAAATGGGATCATGGGGAAGTCATACTTCCAAACTCATCAAATTGTACATATTAAATATGTGCAATTCTTTTTTTTTCAACAGTTATTTATTTTTGGGACAGAGAGAGACAGAACATGAACGGGGGAGGGGCAGAGAGAGAGGGAGACACAGAATCGGAAACGGGCTCCAGGCTCTGAGCCATCAGCCCAGAGCCCGACGCGGGGCTCGAACTCATGGACCGCGAGATCGTGACCTGAGCTGAAGTCGGACGCTTAACCGACTGCGCCACCCAGGCGCCCCTATGCAATTCTTTATACATCAGTTATGCCTCAATAAGCCTGTTTTAACAAAAAACTAAATTCCTTACTTTTACCATCCTCAAAAGTAAATTCAAGATGGAACGAAGTCTTCAATATAATCATTTTATATTATACATGCAAGTAATATGTATTTAAGCAACAACATAATCCATCTTAAAACTGAGAGTTTTGCCTACATAAATATTCTTAAATTCTGTGTCATAAATCTATTAAAATATTTAAAGACATGTCATAGACCAGGAGAAAATATCTGCAACCTATATAACATAAAGGGTTATAATGGACAACAATTTCCAAAAATCAATTAGAAAAATACAAATAACCTACTAGAAAAGTTATTATGGGCCATGAATAGACTCTTCACACAGAAAAAAAAAGTGACCTATAAAATGTAAAAAGATGGACAGCCCATCCAGTAAATACAAAAATACAAATAAATCTCCATTATCTATCATATTGGAAACCTTAAAAAATTAACAATATCCACTGGTATGGTGAATAAAGAGAAATGGACACTCCCATTGACTGTTGGCAAAACCATAAATTTGACAACCTATTAGAAGCAGGAGATTTAAGAGCATCTATCAAAAACTTAAATACGCATACTCTCAGAAGCAATTTATGTATCCAAAATAAACACATAAATGTACAGAATTATGCACAAAGATAGTTTAACTGTAAAATTTTGGAAACAACTTGAATATCTATCAAAAGGATAATACTCAAATCAGTTAAAGTGCACATAGATTATGGAATGCTATGCTGCCTTATATAGCCGATCTAAACATACGAAGATGGAAAATTCTCTAAAACACACAGTTAAGTGAACAAAATCAAAGAACTTTATTATGACATCACATTCATTGGTTTCAATCAGAGAGAAGAGCAGATTGTGACAATATTATAAACATTCGGGAAAAGGGAGCTATAAGATCTAGTTTTCTTCTGAATTCAAATAAGCCCCCATAGTTAGTGTATTGAAAAATGTATTAGGAAGTGTGGTCTTTTTTAGGACTTAAAACTTTTTTTTAATGTTTATTTTTGAGAGAGAGAGAAAGAGAGAGTGCGAGCAGGGGAGGGGCAGAGAGAGAAGGAGACACAGAATCTGAAGCAGGCTCCAGGCTCCACGCTGTCAGCACAGAGCCTGATGCGGGGCTCAAACCCACCAACCATGAGATAGTGACCCAAGCCTAAGTCAGACACTTAGCCCACTGAGCCACGCAGGCCCCCATTTTTAGGACTTTTTAAGAAGTGTAGTCTTTTGTTTATTCATCTGCTTTTAGTTTTGTTTAAATGCACTGACTCCCATGTAAGTAAATGTTTTCCTTATTAGACTTGCTTCTATTTCTACAGCAGAGAGTTCCATGATAAAATAAAACTACCGGGGTGCCTGAGTGACTCAGTCAGCTAAGCATCCAACTTCAGCTCAGGTAATGATCTCACAGTTCATGGGTTCGGGCCCCATGTCAGGTTCTGTGCTGATATGACAGCTCAGAGCCTGGAGCCTGCTTTGGATTCTGTGTCTCCCTGTCTGTCTCTCTCTGTCCCTCCCCTGCTTGATCTCTATCTCTCTCTCCCCCCCCCTCTCTCTCTCTCTCTCTCAAAATTAAAGAAACATTAAAATAAAAGTAACAACATCCATGTGTGAGCAAGCAACTTACACCTCGAACTTAATTCTCTCCTCCCACCTTTATCACACTTCATTACACGTGCGCGCGCGCGCACACACACATGAAACTTACTCTATATTTTCCTTCACTATGTAGCAAACTTCCAGAAAGTAATAACTTCTCAATTTAAAATGTTATTATTTGGATGCAACTAAGAAGTAGATCATCCCACAACACATCAATGCCCTCTGAAAGAAATACAAAAACAATGTTATAATAAGTAACAAGAAAATGAACAAAAGCAGGCAGATTATGAGGGAAAGTGGAAACTCAGAGAAAGTAGCTGGCATAGGGTGAGTTTCCCATTTTTGTGGTTTTGCTCTGAAGGCAGTTGTAGCTGTGGCGGTGTGGAGTATGACAAAAATTCTGATAAAAAGCTTAACGTATTTCTGGAATTAGGGCACGGGAGAAGGAGCTCATAGCCATCAGAGTGAGGGAGGAATTGCTGAAAAAGAAGACAAGCAAAGTGGTACCCCAAATTCTGTGTACAGACTGCTCAAATTTCTGCCTAGCCCCTGAATTACATATGTCCAGGACATGCTGAAAGCAAACCAAACTGAGACCCGAGCTGCCACCCACCACAATCAAGACAGAGACTGCAGTTTGAGTCTAAGCTAAACACAACATCAACACCCTTCAGAGCAACATAACAGAATCCAGAGGCTCCACAATATACTGCTCACAATGTCTAGAACACAACCCCAAATTAACCAAAATACAAAGAATCTGTATAGTGCGACCAACCTATTATCAAATGAATAAATAAATGAACAAGGAACCTCACCAATACGAGATAGAATTTGGAATCAACAGAAAATGCCTTAAAACTGCTATTATAGCAATGCTTATAGGGGAAAAGGAAAATAAGCATCTGATAATGACTGAATATCAGCAGAAATAAGAACTATAAAACAGGACTTAACAAAACATTTAGCACTGAAATATACAATACAGAAAATTTCAAAATAATTGGATTTGTTTAATATTAGAATAGAGAAAATGGAGGGAAAAAAACCAGTGGGCTTGAAGATATGTCAATGGAAATTATTCAATCTGAAAAAAGAAGAGGAAAAATTGAAAAAAAAGGATGAAAGGCCCTCAAGGACTTGTGGAGTCATCTCAAGCACTCTAGCATATGTATAACTGCAGTCATGGAAGGAGATGAGAGAGAAAATGGGCAGAAAAAATAGTTTAGGATATTATGACTGAAAACTTACTAAAAAAACAAACGCTCAGAAAACCCCAAGCACACAAATATGAATAAAATAGGGTCAAGACACATCATAGTTAAACTGCTAAAATCAAAGATATAGAGACAATTGTGAAAGAAGTCAGAAAGTAATGACACATTAAAACTATGGTAACAATAACTACAGGTCAATATCCCTTAAGTACATTGATCCTCCATAAAATACTAGGAAACCAAATTCAGCAGCATATTAAGATTACATACCATGACCAAGTAGGATTTATTCCTGGACCACAAAGATGCTTCAACATATGTAAATTGATCGATGCAATATGCCGCATCAAAAGAATGAAGGGGAAAAAACATTACCCTCTCAATCAATGCAGAAAAAGCATTTGATAAAACTGACCCCTTTTATGATGAAAATACTCAGTAACCTAGGAATAGAAGAAAATTACCTCAACATAATAAAATCCGTATTTGGAAAACCCATAGTGAACCTCACACTCAATGGTGAGGGACTGTAAGCTTTTCACCTAAGATCAAGAACAAGACAAGGATGCCCATTTTCACCACTTCTCTTCAACATAGTACTAAAAGTCCTAGCCAGAGCAAATAGGCAACAAAAAAAACCAAAAAGCATGCAAATCATAAAGGAAGAAGTAAAATTATCTCCATTCACAGATGATATTGTCTCGTATGTAAAAAATCCTAAAGATTCCATAAAAATCTCTTGGAACTAATAAGCACATTCAGCAACATGGCAGCATACCAAGTCAACACACAAAACATAGCTGCGTTTCTATACACTAACAAAGAGCAATCTGAAAAGGAAATTAAGAAAATAATTCCAGGGGCGCCTGGGTGGCGCAGTCGGTTAAGCGTCCGACTTCAGCCAGGTCACGATCTCGCGGTCCGGGAGTTTGAGCCCCGCGTCAGGCTCTGGGCTGATGGCTCAGAGCCTGGAGCCTGTTTCCGATTCTGTGTCTCCCTCTCTCTCTGCCCCTCCCCCGTTCATGCTCTGTCTCTCTCTGTCCCAAAAATAAATAAACGTTGAAAAAAAAATTTTTTTTAAATAAAAAAAAAGAAAATAATTCCATTTAAAATAGCATAAAAAAAAGAATAAAACACTTAGGAATTGACTTAACCAAGCAGGTGAAAGAGTTGTACAATGAAAACTGAAAAAAAAAATGTTTTTGAGAGAAAAATAAAGAAGACATAAATGAAAATATTTCCCATGTTTGTGGAGTAGAAGGCAACATTGTTAAGATGTCAGTACTACCCAAAGTGATCTAGAGATTTAATGTAATCCCAATCAAAATCCCAATGAGGGGCTCTTTTTGCAGAAATAGACAAAAACCTGTCCTAAAATACATATGAATTTCAAGGAACCCCAAATAATTCCCAAAAATAACAAAGCTAGAGGGCTCACTTCCTGATTTTAAAACTAACTGTAAAGCTACAATCATTAAAATGGTGTGGTACTGACACAAAGACAGACAGATAGATCAATGGAAGAGAAGAAAAAATCCAGAAATAAACCTTCAAATATATGGTCAAATGATTTTCAACAAGAATGCTAAGACTATTCTATGGGGAAAAGACCATCTTTTCAACAAATGGTGCTGGGAATACTGGCTATTCACATACAAAAGAATAAAGCTGAACTCTTAATACAATATACAAAAATTAACTCAAAATTGATCTATGACCCCAACTGTGCAATCTAAAACTATAAAACTCTCAGAAGGAAACATAGGATTTGGCAACAATTTCTTGGATATGACACCAAAGGCACGGGCAACACAAGAAAAACTGACAAATTAGATTTAATGAAAATTAAGCTCTCTGTGCATCAAAAGACACTGCTGACAGATTGAAACCACAGAATGGGAGAAAATATTTGCAAATAATAGATCTGATAAAGGATTAACAGGGATATGGATATAGAGAACTCCTATAATGCTCCAAGCAAAACAAAACTCAACACAACTCAAAAACAAAAAAGCAAAGAACCCAATTTAAAAACTAGACAAAGGACTTGACTGGACATTTCTCCAAGAAGATATACAGATGACCAATAAGCACATGAACAGATGCTCGACATCACCACTCACTAGGGAAATGCAAACCAAACCCGCAATGAGATGTCACCTCATACCCATTAGGATGGCTACTATCAAAAACAAAAACAAAAACAGAAAATAGCAAGTGTTGGCAAGGATGTGGAGAAAATGGAACCCTGTGCACTGTTCATAGCATAAAATGGTATAGCTGCTATGGAAAACAGTATGGCAATTCTTAAAAAAATGAAAAACCTAATTACCATACTTTCCAGTAATTCTACTTCTGGGTATATACTCAGAAGAATATAAAGCAAGATCGTGAAGACATATGTGTACGTATATGTTTATAGCAATCTTACTGATGATAGCTAAAAGATGGAATCAACCCAAGTGTCCATGAACAGATGAATGAATAAGCTAAATGTGGCATGTATATACAATGGAATATTATTCAGCTTTAAAAAGAAAACATTTTTAAATTCTGAAATACACTACAACATGGATGAAACTTGAGAACGTTATACTACATAAAATAAGCCAGACACAAAGGACAAACTCTGATTCCACTTACATAAGTTTCTTAGAATCATCAAAATCATAGAGTCAGGGGCGCCTGGGTGGCTCAGTCGGTTAAGCATCCGACATCAACTCAGGTCATGATCTCGAGGTTTGTGAGCTCAAGCCCAACATCAGGCTCTGTGATGACAGCTCAGAGCCTGGCGCCTGCTTCAGATTCTGTGTCTCCCTCTCTCTGCCCCTCCCCTACTTGTGTTCTGTCTTTCTCTCTCTCTCTCTCAAAAATGAATAAACATTATTTTTTTTAAAGGAAGTGGCACATTTTTTTAAATTTTTTTTCAATGTTTATTTATTTTTTTGGGGGGGGGGACAGAGAGAGACAGAGCATGAACGGGGGAGGGGCAGAGAGAGAGGGAGACACAGAATCGGAAACAGGCTCCAGGCTCTGAGCCATCAGCCCAGAGCCTGACGCGGGGCTCGAACTCACGGACCACGAGATCGTGACCTGGCTGAAGTCGGACGCTTAACTGACTGCGCCACCCAGGCGCCCCCATTTTTTTTTTTTAAATCATAGAGTCAGAAAGTAGAATGCTGGCTGCCAGGGCAGGAAGGGCTGGGGAATGGGAAGTTAGTGTCTCTGTTCCTCACCCGTTCATGCCTCTCTCTCTCTCTGTCTCTCTCAAAATAAATAAATAAAACTTTAAAACAAATGGTTAAGATATAAGTTTCATGTGTATTTTACCACAGTAAAAAATGGGAAGGGGAAGGGGGATTAGGGTAACAATAATTGAAGTGACCATAGTCTTTCCACCAGAAACCATGGATGCCAACAGACAGTGAAACAACATCTTTAAAGTGAATAAAGGGGGAAAAACTGCCAACCCAGAAAAATAACCTTCAAGAATAAAATCAAAGAAAGTGTAAGAGAATTGCCACCACCCAGATGCATTACAAGAAATGCTAAAGAAATTTCTTCAAGGCAAAGGGAAATATCAGAAGAAAACTCAGGTATTCAGGAACAGATAAAAAACATTAAAATGATAAATATAAAAGATTATTTTCTCTTAATTTCTTGAAAACATGACTGTTAGATGGCTGTATCATCATGTAAGATTCATTATATATACATGTATATTATGTATAATGTATGTATATATGCATATTACATATATATATAATTATAAAAGTATATATAACATATATATAACAAGTATATATATATATGTATATATAATCATAAAAGTATACATATATATATATATATATATATATAACAAGTATATATAACAAGTATAGCATAAAGGACAGTAGAGGGTAGTGTATGAACCTATAGAACACCAAAGTGTTTGTTTTCTTGTGCAGTGATATAATATCAACTCTCAGTAGACTATAAAAACTAAGGGTGCATATTATAATTCCTCCAACAAACACTTTTTGAAAATATAATTAAAAGGGATGTATCTAAAAAGCTAACAGAGAGTTAATTCATCAGGAAGATAACAATTATAAATGTTTATATGCCTTAAGATACATAAAGCAAAAATTAACAGATTAAAAGAAAAAGAGACAATTCCACAATCCTAATAAGGAATTTCAAACCCTTCTCTAAGCAATTCATAGAAAACAGAGACAATTTATCTCTGTAGATAAAGACAGAGAACCCAAGAAACATTGTCAACTACCCTGGCCTAATTTATATTTATGGGACATTAAACCCCAAAACTTCAGAATATGCCTTCTTTTCAAGTACAAATTGTATGTTTACCAAAATAGAACATTTCGTGGGCCATAAAACTAGTCTCAATAAATTTAGAACTTCTAACCCTATACAAAGTATATTATCTAACCACAAAGGAACTAAATTAGAAATCAGTAGAAATAAGATATCCAGGAAAGTCCCAAATACTTGGAAGTTAAACAACGCACTTCTAAATTATCAATATGCTAAAAAAAGAAATTACAAAGTTTTAAAATATTTCAAAATGAATGATAATGAAATGCAGCATATGAAAATTTGTGATGTAGCTACACATTCTTAGAAGGAAGTGTATAGCTTTAAATGCTAATAATAGAAAGGAAGACCTATCTACAACCAGTGATCTGAGGTCCCACTTCAAGAAGCAATAAAAAGAATAAAGTGCCCCCCAAGGATATAAAAGAAATGAAACACTAAAAATAAGAGCATAAGTTAACAAAATAGAAGATAAACAATGGAGAAATTTGACCAAGCCTAAAACTCATTCTATATAAAGATCAAAAAAATGCTAAACTCCTAGGTATATTAATCAAGAAAAAAAGGAGAGAACACAAGCCACCAATAGTAAGAATGAAAAGGGCATTATCACTGTAGATCTTACCTACATATATTAAAGGAATGATAAGAGAATATTGAACAATGTAAAGCCAAAAAAAATATGACACCATAGTTAGAATGAACAAAGTCTTTGAAAAATATGACTTGACAAAAACATACAGAAGATTAAAAAGGAAATCTGAACAGCCTTGTACATACTAAATGAATGTGTTATCTAAAACCTTCCTGGGGCGCCTGGGTGGCGCAGTCGGTTAAGCGTCCGACTTCAGCCAGGTCACGATCTCGCGGTCCGTGAGTTCCAGCCCCGCGTCAGGCTCTGGGCTGATGGCTCAGAGCCTGGAGCCTGTTTCCGATTCTGTGTCTCCCTCTCTCTCTGCCCCTCCCCCGTTCATGCTCTGTCTCTCTCTGTCCCAAAAACAAATAAACGTTGAAAAAAAAAATTACATTAAAAAAAATAAATAAAACCTTCCTACCAGGAAACTTCAAGCCCCAGATAAATCAGTGAATTCTATCAAACTTTCGAAAAATACATAATACATGAAATTTTTTAGAAAATAGAGAAGGGAACACTTCCAACTGTGTTTTATTACCAGTATAACACTAATTTTAAAGAAACCCAATAAATATTTCAGAAAAAAATAAAATTCTAGGCTAATATATCTCAGAAACACAGACACAAAGTTTCTTAACAAAATGTTAGCAAAGCATATCTAACCAATTGCAAAAAGAACACTAATGGCCAAGTAGGGTTTTTTTTCCAGAAAATCAGGGAAGGCTTAACTCTCTAAAATTGATGGAGATAATTCACAGTATTAACAGATAATTCGGTACTAACAGAACAGTATTAACACAGTATTAAGAGTATATAAAGAAGATCCTCTGATAGATACAGGAAACACATTTGCCAAAATTCGACACTCATTTATGGTTTTCACCAAACTAAGAATACAAGGGAATTTCTTTGATTTGATTAAGGACATCTAAAAAAGAAATCTCCCATGAACATAGTTGATGGTGATATTTGAACACTTCTCCCTAGGCTAACAATGAGTCAAGAATTTCCACTCTCACCACGTCTATTCAATGTTGTTCTGAGGCCTTGGCCATTTCAACTGGACAAAGAAAAGGAAAATTAAAAGCATAAAGCTCAGAAATAAAGAAGTAAGTTTGTCTCTGTTTAGGGTTGCCATGATTGTTTACATAGAAAAATCTACAAAACTAATACGTGAATTAAGGAAGGTCTCAGACTACAGGGTTTATATACAAAATTCGCTTGTATTTTCATATAACAGAAGCAAAGAATTTAAAATGAAATTTTAAATAATAGGGAAATATGCATCTCCAAGAAATAAAAGCAGGGATGGATTTAACAAAAGTTATGCAAGATGGCTTCACTGAAAAAGACCTAAATAGATGGAGGGCCATGTGGTGTATAATGTGGAAGAATCAATACTGTTACGATGTCTATTCTTCCCAAATCGTGGGGGCTGACAAGTCTGAAATCCGGTGGGCAGGCCAGCATGCTGGAGCCCCAGGCAAGCGTTGGTTTTGCAGCCTGAAACCAAAATCAGGCTTTGGTGAGAATTTCCTCTTCTTTGGGAGCATTGGTCGCTTTCTCTTAAGGCCTTTAGTTGATTGGATGGGGCCAACCCCCATTATGGAGAGTAATCAGCTTCACTCAACATCTACTTATTTAAATGTTAACCTTCACAGAAACATCCATACTGGTGTTGGCACATATGTGGGTATCTGGCCTAACAAAACTGGCACAAAATTAACAGTCACACACACATTTACTAGCAATGGATCGTAAATCTAAACCTGAAAGCAAAAATTAGAAACCGAACAGAGAAAAGTCTTTGACCTTATGGCAGACAAAGACTTCTTAGGAAATGTTTAAACACACACAAAAGCCATAAAAGAAAAAAAGCAAAGATTAATTGGAATTTGTCAAAATTAAAAACTTCTGGTCATTGAACAGCACCATCAAGAAAACTAAAAAGCAAGCCACAGAATGAGAGAAAACAGTCACAATCTGGATATCTGACAATGGCCTTGTATCCAGAATACATAAAGAACTCTTATAATTCAAGAAGAAGAATTCAGACAACTCAGTGAAGTGTGAACAAAAGAATCAGACATTTGACCAAAAGTGATGTATGAATGACCCATAAGCACATGAAAGACACTCCACATTTATCATCAAGGAAATGAAAGTTAAATTCACAATGAAATATCTCTACAAACCCATTAAAATAGCTAACATCAAAAAGACTGGTGATAGTAAGTACTGGGGAGAATGCAGAACAATGGAACTCTTACGGTAGAAATATAAATTGGTAAACCACCGCGAAAAAGTGTTGGGCAATTTCCTTAAAAACTAAACATATATCTACCGTACTGTATTGAACATATACCTACATATTTAGCCAACAGGATTGAAAATATATGTTATGGGGCGCCTGGGTGGCTCCGTCGGTTGGGCGTCCGACTTCAGCCAGGTCATGATCTCACGGTCCGTGAGTTCGAGCCCCACGTCAGGCTCTGTGCTGACAGCTCAGAGCCTGGAGCCTGTTTCAGATTCTGTGTCTCCCTCTCTCTGACCCTCCCCCGTTCATGCTCTGTCTCTGTCTGTCTCAAAAGTAAATAAACGTTAAAAAAAAAAAAGAAAAGAAAATATATGTTATGGCAAATACTTGTATACGAATATTCATCACAGCATTATTTGTAATAGTCCATAAGTGGAAACAATGCAAATGCTCATGAACAGGTGGCTGGCAAAGAACCTGTGGCGTGTATATCCATACATAGGGCTCCTACACAGCAAAAAGGAAAATAACATGCAACAATATGGGTGAATCTTAAAATCATTACCCTGAGTGAACGACATGTAAAATACTGTGTGATTCCATTTACATGAAATCCTAGAAAGTGCAAACTAACGTGTAATGCCAGAAACTAGACCAGTGATTGCCAGGGGCCTACGACATAGAGAGGGCTGACGGTAGATGGGCATCATCTGGAGTGATTGAAATGTTCTCATGTTAATGGTGGTGGTTTCACAGGTATAAATAATTGTCCCGCTTCATCACATGGTACCCTTTATATGGATGAAGTTTATTCAGTGTAAGTTATACCTCAATACACCTCAATAAAACCGTGGCCATATAGTCAATGGCATTGCAATAGCTTTATAACAGGATAGATTGTAGCTACAACAGCAGTTAACATAGCGTGATGTATAAACTTGTCAAATCACTAAGATGCACACCTGAAACTAATGTAACGTTGTGTGTCAACTCTGCATAAATAAACAAATAAATGAATAAGTGAATAAAATAAAAGTTAATCAGTAAATAAAAGCATAACCTCGTATGAGATTTTCCTTCCCTGTGTTTTTACCCCCTTGGCAATCAGGAAAGGGGACAGGCCATGTATGTCGGTTTCTTAATCAGCTTTTGATGCGTACCAAGCCACTCCCAAAATTACAGACTTAAAACAACTAGTTCTCTTTTTTGAATATATTTTACGGTTATCCTTCAATCGTTCAAAATAGTATTTTTGGCAAATGATAATATAGCATAAATGTAGATATTTAAATACTAAAAAGAATGATATCCATTAACTGCTTTCCCCAAGAGCTGATGATCTTCAATCAAGTAGTTCCATGGTCTTCTCCCCTCCCATATTTTATTTTGCAATTTTCCAAACTTTTGAAAAAATTGGAAGCACTGTGGAGTGCACACCTGCATGATCACTACCTAGATTCTACAGTTGACGCTTTACTAGATTACAACAATAGGTTCTTGGGCTCACAGTCCTATTGGACCCATGGTTTGGCCAGAGCCGGCCCACTGCTGTCACTCATTGCCTGCCGTGGAGGTGTAGGTAGGGGCTAGCTGGCTCGGCCTGGGCCTCACTCCTGTGTCCAGCTGGAGGTTGGATTCCAAGTATGACTGGGCCTTTGTCCATCACCATCCAGCAGGATGGCCAGAGCCCTTTACATAGCAACCGGTTCCAAAGCAGCAAGACTACAAGGCTCTTGAGGCCTGGGCTTCTAACTTGTATAACATAAAGCTTCCATAACATTCTTTCCACTAGATGCTATTGGCAACAAAGCCAACCCCAAACTGGGAGGGGGTGATGTGGGGGGATGGGGTAAATTCTCTCTCTTGATGAGGTCTTCACTTTTGAAGTCTATCACACTCAACTGATAGGTGGCTTAGGGACTAATTTTCTAAAATGTCTGGAGTTCCCAGCCTCACATGTCTCCTCAGCCTGTGTCCTCGGCCAGCTAACAGAGTCCTAACTCACAGACAAAGGGCTCTGTTCCCTGCCCAGGTAAGGATTCTCCAGCATCCAGGATAATAAGCACCCGTTAGGCACCAGGCACTCTGCTTGGCATTTTACATCCTTTCCTCCTACACCCCTTCGACGATAATAATAGTGAGATGCTCCATTTTACAAATGAAACTCACAAAAGTTAATGAACGTTATTTACGCGCAAAAGGTTATTTAAGCTCACAAAGGTTAAATAACTCATACAAAGGTAAATAACAAGGGCGCCTGGGTGGCTCAGTCGGTTAAGCGTCCGACTCTTGGTTTGGGCTCAGGTCATGATCTCACTGCACTGACAGTGCGGAGCCTGCTTAGGATTCTCTCTCTCTCCCTCTCTCTCTCTGTCCATTCCCTGCTCCTGTGTGCTCTCTCTCCCTCTCTCAAAAATAAACAAACATGTTTTTTACCAAAAAAAGGTAAATAACAAGAAACCCACCTGTGACAGGGACATGGGACTCAAACCTCCTTCTGTCAAACTCCTAGGCCTGTCGTCTTATGCACTATCCGTGCTGCTCAACTGCTTCTAGAAATCGTAAATGTTGTTCAGTTTTTTGAAGAAAACTAATGAAAGACATATCTCCTTTTACCCCCAGATAGTCAAAGAAGTTTTCGAATCTCCACCCAACGCAAACACACACACACACACACACACACGCACGCACGCACACATACACCTTGGGGCGCCTGGTAATATTTTTTAAACCTCTTTAGCAATTATTATTTTGAAAGGACAATTTTGACTGATGAGTCACTGTTTCGGTGTCCCAGGGCTTAATAATAGCAAAGCCTGCTGGAAGTTAAAAAGGGATCAGGAGGAGAGTGGAGGCGGATGGAGAGGCTGCCCAGGGGGATTTTAGCCAGATGGCAAGGCCATGCAGCTGCGACCTGCTCATCTTCTTGTCTTCTCACATCAGTGCACTTTTAGGTCCTAATCCATCTAGTACGAATTAATCGCCAAAGGGCAATTGCTGCTTTTAGGATCAGAATGAAAGATAAGGAAGTTCTTTCTTTATGGTGTGCTTTGGAGGATGTGGTTAGAGGGCTTATGAAACTGAACAGAGGAAAATTAATGAAATGTCAGGATCCGCCCTTGTAGACTGGCCTGGGGAAAGAGTCTAAACGTGGAGAGGAGCAAGGAACACGTTGAAAGGACTATTTAGTGCCTGCGACCTAACAGCAAGCCGCCAGCCAGAGAGCACTTCAATCATCGTGAATAGGAGCCATCTGTCGATTCTTGAAACTTCCCGAGGCTCCGTGAGATATTTTAATATCTCTCAGCGTTATAGACAAGAATCTTGGGGTGACAGATCCGGAGGTTGTTTGCGGAAGGTATTCCTCACATTTCTTCTGCTAGCTCCAGACCTTCCTCTTGTAGATGGTATAACCTTGTAGGCACAGGGATATGTTTCTGACAGGAGAAGCG
This sequence comes from Prionailurus bengalensis, assembly GCF_016509475.1. NCBI lineage: Eukaryota > Metazoa > Chordata > Mammalia > Carnivora > Felidae > Prionailurus > Prionailurus bengalensis. The sequence goes on along the minus strand of NC_057356.1, from coordinate 32,958,892 downwards.
GACCAAAATGAAAGCCACGCACACGCCTTTAAAAAAATTAAACTAGGGGCGCCTGGGTGGCGCAGTCGGTTAAGCGTCCGACTTCAGCCAGGTCACGATCTCGCGGTCCGTGAGTTCGAGCCCCACGTCGGCTCTGGGCTGATGGCTCAGAGCCTGGAGCCTGTTTCCGATTCTGTGTCTCCCTCTCTCTCTGCCCCTCCCCCGTTCATGCTCTGTCTCTCTCTGTCTCAAAAATAAATAAAAAACGTTGAAAAAAAAATTAAACTAAATTAAAATTTTTAAAAAGCCTTTGTCTTATAACACACTGAATTTTATTTTTTTTATTAAAATTTATTTATTTTGAGAGAGAGAGGAGCACGCAAGAGGGGGAGAGGGGCAGGGCGAGAGCAAGTGAATCCCAAGCAGGCTCTGTGCTGCCAGCACAGAGCCCAGGTCTGGGTTTGATCCCACGAACCCTGAGATCACCACCTGAGTGGAAACCAAGAGTTGGACGCTAACTGAACCACCCAGGTGCCACAGTATACTGAACTTTAAAATGGGGTTTTCAGGGCCGCCTGGGTGGCTCAGTCGGTTAAGTGTCCAACTCTTGATTTCGGCTCAGGTTATGACCTCACAGTTGATGAGACTGAGCCCCGCATCAGGCTACACGTTGACAGTGCAGAGCCTGCTTGGGATTCTCTCTCTCCCCCCCCCCCCCTCTCCTTTTCTCTCTCTCTGCCTCTTACATGCGCTCTCTCTCTCTCTCAAAATAAATAAAAGTTAAAAAAAAATAGTGTATTTTCTGAAGATCGTGCAGCCAGTGAGGGAAAAAGCCAGGATTCAAACTCAGGACAGTGCGACCCCAAAGCCACGCTATTTTTAGCTCTTCGAAAGGGATAAAAATAACAAATGTCAACTCCAGCGATGCAGACAGTATACAACACAGACACTTAAGCTACTTGCGGAAATTTTAGGAGGCAGTAGTGGATTAAGGGGAAACCCACCTGGAAATTGCTATATTTCCATCCCTAATTCAGGGCGGAGCTAGCCCAAGATCAACCTTCCCAGACCCCTCCAGAGGGAATAGCATCTTCAGCAGGGCATCTAAACAAAAGCCAGAATGTCATCGCACAGATGAAGAACATCTCACCTTGTCAGCCCTGACCTATCTCTGTCGAGCATTTGATTCTCCATTGCAGTGATTCTTGAGGTGGGGGGCCCAGATCGGCAGCATCAGTGTCACCTGGGAGATTGTTAAAAATGAAAATCCTCAGGCGTATCCCCAAACTTACTGAATCAGAAGCCGTGGGGCTGAGGCATGGAGAATTGTGCTCTGATAAGCTCTCCAGATGCTTATGTTGAACGCTGAAGTTTGAGAACCTCTGCTCGCCGTCTCCCCAGTGCACAGCATGTGCAATTCTCTCAGCAGATAGGGAATGAATGAGTGAATGAATGAATGGTTATTTTTGCCATGGCACAATGCAACCATATATGCTCCCATCGTGGACACTGAGACCAGCCAGTATAAGTGCCCTGGAGTCAGGGGTCCTAGCTGCCTCAGTAGCCGTGCAGACAGAGGCCCCTCAAGTGTCCAGACAGGTGGCCCCAGCCAGTCACAGGGACTCGGCCTTAGCACCACCTCTGAGCTCTAACCCCACCTCCCTGAGCTCCCTCATTGAGCTTGTATTTGACTCCGAGGATTTGGGTCTTTTGAGGGAACTGTCCTCAGCCTCCTAAATATTAATTTGACCAAGTTTGTGTTTCTATCCCTTGGTGAAAATGTCGGTGTTTTTTGTCTTATTAATTTGCCCGTCTGGGTGCATCAAAGATGCGCTTTCACAACAGAGGCTCAGACAGTGAGGCAAACATGGGTCCAGGTTGGCCTGAGCAAGACCCACGAGCAACACTGCTAACGAGACTGGTGCCCTTCCAAAGATAAACTCAGGTCCCCCAACAAAATGTCAATGATGTGCTCCTATTCTACCTCATGATTGAAGCATTGGCTCTAGGACAGACCTGCTCACCGTAAGTATAACCGCCTTGAGTCGCTCTTGGTCAGGTTAGTGACAGGGGAAGGCCAAACCCTCCAGGGAGGAGCCTGAGGCCCGGGTGACATGGACAGCATCTCACACCTGCCCCAAAACTTGTTCATCGTGAGTAGGTAGATGTTTGACACCGGTTTTTTTTTTCTTTCAAGTTTTTCTTTAAATTCCAGTTAGTGAACATACAGGGTAATGTCAGTTTCGGGTGTGGAATGTAGTGATGTTATCACTTAAATACAACCCCCAGGGCTCATCACAGCAAGTGCCCTCCTTAGTACCCACCACCTATTTAACCCACTCCCCCCCACCCACCTTCCCTCCGGTAATCACTAGTTTATTCTCTATAGTTAAGAGTCTGTTTCTTGGTTTGCCTCTCTTTTTCCCATGTTCATTTGTTTTATTTCTTAAATGATACGTATGAGATATGGTGTCTTTATCTGACTTATTTCGCTTAGCATAACAATCTCTAGCTCCATCCACATCCGTGTAGATGGCAAGATTTCATTCTTTTTTGAGTGAGTAATATTCCATTGTATATACATACAACATGTCTATGCATTCATCAGTTGATGGACATTTGGGCTCTTTCCAGAATTTGGCTAGCTGATATGCTGCTATGCACATCAGGGTGCATGTATCCCTTCGATTTAGTATTTTTGTATCCTTTGGGTAAACACTTAGTAGTGTAACTGCTGGATCCTAGGGCAGTTCTATTTTTAACTTTTTGAGGCACCTGCATACTGTTTTCCAGAGTGGCTGTGCCGGCTTGCTCGCCACTGCTCAGACACATTTCCCATGGTCATCCTGATTCTCATGTTTCTCTTTGTGAACAGCACAGTTTCACCAAGGATATATTAGAATTTCAGTAGCTATTTGAGAAAAATTTTGAAAATCGTGGAAGAGACACTTTAGAACAGAAGGGGAATGAAATCTCTTAACACTCAAGAGTTACCATGCTTTAATTGACAAGAAGAGGCTTCAAAAAGAAATTCAGATTCAAAAAGTGGATCTTTTTAAATTTTCATTCCAGTTAGTTAACAGTGTTAATTAGCTTCAGGTGTACAATACAGTGACTCAACACTTCTATCCATCACCCAGTGCTCATCACAAGTGCACGACTTAATCCTCATCACCTATTTTACCCATCCTCACAGCCACCTCCCCTGGGGTAACCATGAGTTTCTTCTCTATAGAGTCTGTTTCTAGGTTTGTCTGTCTTTTTCCCCTTCACTCACTTATTTCTTAAATTCCACATATGATTGAAGTCATGTGCTATTTGTCTTATTTCACTTAGCGTAATACTCTCTCGCTTCATCCATGTCATTGCAAATGACAAGATTTCGTTCTCTTTATCGCTGAGTAATATTCCATTGTGTGTATATATCCATATATAAATATGTGGTGTGTGTGTGTGTGTGTGTGTGTGTGTGTGTATTAATTGATAACCACTTGGGCTGCTTCCATATCTTGACTATTGTAGACAATGCTGCTATAAACATAGTGATGTATGTATGCCTTTGAATTAGTGTCAAAAACCATCTTTAGTAGAGTCCTTAACTAAGTTAGGCACCACCCTTGCTCACTTTGTCTGCCCAAACACCTTTTTCTCCTCTGTGCCTTCTTCTACCTTCTGCTCTGCCCCCCCCCCCTTTCTAGCCCAGCTCTATCTCAACATCTCTTTAAGTCTCTTGAATCACTTCGACTGTCTCTAAAAGCCAAACCACTCGACAGGAAGCCCTTACAAGTAGACTTTAATGCATGGGCTACATCAGAAGTAAGGCATCATCCAAGACTTTCCTAAGCCTAAAGAACATAAAACAAAAAATATACTAAGAAATCCAGAATAGTCCTAGAGGTAAAACCCTGATTGCCAGACACATCAAATGGTCTCATGCTGGCAAGCCTTTCAGAAGTGAAATCCTTGGCGGGAAAGGCTTGCTGTGACCATGCTGTTGATGTGATCAAGGACAGTGGTTCCATGGAACAGCTAATTGGTTCAGTAAGGCTGCCAAAATTGACTCGTTTCCTTGTGGGCTATACACAATGATGAACCTGTAAAGATTAACTAAGATCTTCACTCTTGTAAGCAGGGAACTGACGAAGCTACTGGACAATTCAAAAACAGATTGTTCAGCATAAATTTTAAAGCACGGAGCACAGACTCCAATGTCAATGTGACCACCACTCAGACTTGGCTGTCTGTGAGGGAGACAAATTAAAACCTGAAATTAGAGATTTAATTAAACAAGTTAGGATGGTAAATAACTCCTTTGTTTTGACTACAGCATCCTAAAGAATATTTTGAAAGGGTAACAGATAAAAAAAATTAAAACTCAGAGAAAACTTTTGAGTCTCCAAATCAAACAATCACATGCCCCAACACATAAAAACAATTGCTTAAACCCACAGACAGAAGAATTCCAAGATGGGGAGTCTTGCAAATAATACAGGCAAAAAGGGTATTCAAAAACTATTGGATAGGAGAGGCTCCTGGGTGACTCAGTCGGTTAAGCGTCCGACTTCGGCTCAGGTCATGATCTCACAGTCCGTGAGGTCTGTGCTGATGGCTTGGAGCCTGCTTAGGATTCTGTGTCTCCCTCTCTGTCTCAAAAATAAACGAAAACATTAAAATTTTTTTTAAACTACTGGATATGAAAGATAAAACATTGAAGTAGAAAAATACGATGCCTGAACAATGCAGGCGTTCAAGAGAGAAACAGTGTTGTTCCCCACCACGTTGTAGAAGCTCTCCCTTAAGGCTACTCATGTGGTGGGTATCTCTAACAGTCCCCAAACACATCCCATAAGCCTCTGTCATTTGTGGACATTTCTGCCTCCGTTGTGACACCACACCTGCTAATTTAATAGAGCTCCACTATGTTAATGGGATTGCCAGAAATCTTTACTTCTGAAGGTCTTTGCCCTGAAATTCTTGAAGACTCAGGTCACGGCTTATTTGAACATTCCCTTGCCAGTTAGCTGATTTATATTTACCAGTTGATTTGTCTTTAAATCAAGCCCAAATTGAATAGCTCTAGAAGGAACTAGCCTCATAAGCAAAGAGTTCTGCTGACTGGCAGAAGTTATGGAACCAAACCCATTAGGGTCCCCAATATCATTCTATCCAAGGTAACAACTAAGTCCTCGTATTTCACATCTTTCTCTGCTTTCTCCAGCAAAGATCCCTCTAGATCAGGATAGCTTATACCTGTTCATTTCATTCTGTGAAGGCCAACACTAAACTTGGGCGTCGTGCCTAAGACTTTGACGGAAGCCTTGTATCACTTTTCATAAATCCTTAATCAAGACCTTAAAGGCCTTAGATCTCCTCAGAACAGTTCCTACAGACAATGGGTCTGTATTTTTTTTTTTACCAAATCAAATTTCCACATGATGTAACGAAGTCTTCGGTATCCCATTGGGAACCCAATAATGAGCAGGCATTTTGTGACTTGAAGTTCGCCTTCTCAGAGCCTCCCACAGCTAATCTACCTCGTTATTATAATGTGTCCACTTGTTGGTACGCAAAAGTTCCAAACAGACCCTTGGGGCTTTGACTCAGCCCTATGGGCACTGTAGAGACCAATAACTGACTACAACATTTCACTGGTAGCCAGAGGCATATCTGCCTTGTTTCAGAGCAGTAGCAACACCGTCTAACCATCTGCCAACTGAAGTCCTAGGATCCCCTTTGACGTAATTGGTTGTCATGCTATATAGCACTTTTCACTCACCGGAGAAAATTAACATTTCTCAGCAAGCGGGATCACCTCACAAAGACCCCTGCTATTTTCAACTCTCACATTTCCACCCACCCTTATAAAGTCTTGAAACCTGATACACGTCTTCTACCTGACGAAGGGGAATCAAAATTGCTAACATCTTGGGTGCTCTTCATGCCTCAAAAAAAATGTATTAGAGATTCTCATAGAAAATCCACATTCAATACCATTTGTTGATGGATCACGTCTTAATAGGATTTTCAGTTTTAAGAAACCAATGAGGATATCAGTTTGGGTTCTCAAGGCTGGGCATGTCCTAACATAACAAACATCATCTCTCGATTAGCACTCCTTACCAGAAGCAAAATCAATTCACATGGCAGAGCTCTTTAAAGCTGGAAGTGATCTCGGGATAAAAAGATTCATATATATACCTGTGGGGATGTGCATGATTCGGAAGTGCCCTGAAAATAATGAAATCAGTTAGGAGCCCAATTTAAAATGGTCATCAGATTAAAGAACTCCTAATACCTTGACGCTCCCCAGAGAGAAGGCTGATATAAAGGTAGAAGCATACACAAAAGAAGATAATTCGGATGCTCAAAAAAAGCGTTCTAGCTAACCACTCTTGTGCATGGGCAGCCATCACTATAATCAGGGCCTTCTGAGACTATACAGTGGCAAATTCTCGGACAATTTCAGAGAGGCTATCACATGGTGTCAGAAAGTGGCTCCAGAATCAGACCATAAAATGTTGGCGATGCTCTGGCTATATACTAATGAAGATAGTCTCTCCCATTCTTATCAGCCTTCCAGTGGTGCCAGGGAACTTCAAAAATGCAGAATCCTGCTTACCAACGGGACCCTGATTTAATTACAAGGTACTGATCCTTAGATTCGTGTCTCCCAATTCAATAGAAGCCAACTTTCCTTAGACCACTGGAAAGAGATCCCAACCGAAGCCTCCAGATTTCTAAGAATCCTCCAGAGGCATGTAATCTTCTGAAGGCAACTGCTGAAGCCAAGACCCCTGGATAAAGCAGACATTGCAACGTGAAATACGCCCCTTCCACCTAATGCGTCAAAACAAGACGGATCTCAGATGGCTACAGCTTTTGATTGGCATGCACCTACTCGCATGCTTTGTTTCTTATGGCCCTAGCTATTGTTTTTCCTGTCTGCGGTTTTAAGGTCCTGGGATTCTAATAGAGGCGTTATCACATCACACTAGGACACATAACACCTCTCTCCTTAATACCAGCATATCCTTAATATCCGCACTCACTCCTTAGCGTGAGTACAATACAGGGCTACAACTCACTTGTGATTGGTCTAACACATACCACTGACCCATCTCTTGGGCCAGAGAGACTCAACCACTACGTGACATTCTCTATGTCACATACCACAACACACCAGACAGCCAAAAGTCTAAAGCCCCCCTAGCACATCATAAGCGGTAAGAGAGGATTTTATCTCTTACAGGAGCTAGCTTCTACAACCAAACTTTCCTAGAAATAGAACGCAGTAAGGAGCTAAGACCTGGAGGTACAAGTGGAAGAGACTTCATTTTTATAAACCTTACAAAGAAGGTTTATAACGCAAACACAAGTTCATCCCCTTCTACTATAAACAGGCTGCTGGCCTTCTTTTAATTTCATCTTCTGATGAATCATCACGCTCAAATTAGAATTGTAGAGGCCAGGGGTGCCTGGGTGGCTCAGTCAGTTAAGCGTCCGACTTCGGCTCAGCTCATGATCTTGCCGTGCGTGAGTTCAAGCCCCGCGTCGGGCTCTGTGCTGGCAGCTCAGAGCCTGGAGACTGTTTCGGATTCTGTGTCTCCCTCTCTCTCTCTGACCCTCCCCCGTTCATCCTCTGTCTCTCTCTGTCTCAAAAGTAAATAAACGTTAAAAAAAAAAATTAAAAAAAAAAAAAAAGAATTGTAGAGGCCAAAAACACTTGACTAGGGGTCCCAACGACCGGCCGAAGATTTTCAGCACAAAAACATCTTAGTTAATACCTCAAGTTAAATAGGGACTTACTTTCCTGGTAAATTAATGCCTACCTTCAGCAAAGTCCCTGATATCACTCAAGGTCCGTTTTCGCCCATCAGCTTTCTCAGAAAAAAAAGAAAAAAAGAAAAAGAAAAGAAACTCTTTAGCCAACTCACAAAGAAGAAAAACTGATCCTCAGTTTGTGAACTTAACAACTATTTGGGGCTACTTTTTTTCTTTCCTCATAAATCTTCATTTCAAGTTTCAAAGTACACCTGAAAGGCGGAGCCATTTAGGATTCCAGGGACTATAGAAGGGCCAGACAATGCCATTAAGGTGATAGGTCTCCCATCAAAGAATTTCACAAGCTAAACAGAGTGGTTCAGAAATGAGCAACTCCAGTCAGGCATAGCTGTCAAGGCAAAATGTGTGCCGTTTTATGGGGCTATGTTGCGCCTAACGCCCACAAGCTTTTCCGGAGTCTTTAATATTCCTACAAATATCTGAAAAACCCACAAAGAAAGTATGACATTAGGTAATCTATCAGATATCCTTGTGTCTACTACTACAGGCTCTATAGATCAAGGACAGGATTTGTTCCCAGCTTTAATGCGACTATGCGAGGCTCGTAGATTCAAAGTGGGTTACACACTCTACTCCTCATCCTCTTTTTAGTATATGCATCTTTGCAACATTCAAATCTGTGATCCCCCTAAATGCTGAGTAACAGTAAAATGCTGTTACTCAACCACTCTCTCACCAATGACTACTCAACAGAAACAAAACTTTATAAAGTATGTTGAAGCGACTTCCAACAGAGCCACAGATACCTTTTTAAAAAATTGTTTAAATGCTTGTTTCTGAGAAGCAAACAGAGACAGAGAATGAGTCGGGGGGGGGGGGAGGCGATCAGAGAGAGAGAGAGGGAGACACAGAATCCGAAGCAGGTTCCAGGCTCTGAGCTGTCAGCACAGAGCCCGATGAGGGGCTCAAACTCATGAACCAGGAGATCGTGACCTGAGCTGGAGTCAGACACTTCACCGACTGAGCCACCCAGGAGCACCCACAGATACTTTGACCAACAGTGCACATGTGGAGCGATCACCACCCTGAGAATGTAGTCTATCCTATAGTCTTGGTTTAAGTATAGCCAAAAGACAGGGCTGAGGAATGAAATTTTTTTAACCACAACATGCAAAATAGACAAAGTGTAAACAAACCATAACTTGCCAAACAGAGAAACTATGCAGAAATCACATTTAAAACACAAACCCTCTAAGGTCTATGTGCATTAGCGGTAGCTGCCTTCGACTATATGCTAGAAAAATAAAACCACAATTTCAACAATAACCTTGCTTCACAAACCAGCCCAATAAGCTATTCCCTAGTTTCTAACTTCCAACCAATCTCTGCCAAGCCCTACTTGCTACCTCCCACCTAAAACCACCTATGTCAAACTCCTCTCCAAAAAACCCAAGACCTCGAGCTACTAAGTTCACTTAATGAAGGCTTTCTTCCCCAGCAAGTTTCTAATGAACTCATCTTGTTTTCCAATTACAACTAATGTTTCCAACCATCTTTTATGGGGTCTTTGACTGAAACCACCTGGATAAACTTGGATAAAGATCCATTTTCCCACGTCCAGAAGATGATGGACAGCTACTCCATGAAGTCCATCTGTATGTTGTTCTTGCCCAAACATGAGTTCCTGGCACCAGGTAGGTACATAACATCTATTAAGTGGATAAAAACAAGCCACCAGTATTAAGTGAAGAGATTTTACTGAGGCCAACATATATATTTGTAGTTGCCTATTCAATCTCAGGAAAATCAATGAAAAATAAAAGCTTCAAGTGCATGAAAATGCACGCAGTTTATACTGAATGAAAGCAATACTGAATGAAAATGTTCTTTCAGAACAGTCAGTGAGTGTTTTTGTTCCAGAAGTTCAATCAGTTGGATGTTTACAATTTTTTTCTCTTAAACTTCTCAGATACATTACTCAGATTTTTAAATATAAGGCTAACATTACTTCTCCAACTGAAAACCCTGGTGATCAAAGACCTCTATGGGCCAAGACAGACAGAGACCAGGCTCTGGAAGGCCCTTCTTCAGCCTCATCATACTCAGGGCCCATCTCATTGCCCTCTGGGGGAAACCTGGCCTCCCCATTGGTTCCCAGGACAAGCCGAGGCAAAACCAGCTACTGTGATCTGCAGAAGATGCTATAGGAAAGACACCAGGCTGGAAATGGGGGGAAAGTCAAAAGAAATAGCAAGGGCAGGCATTCGGTGGGTGTACAGATGAAGAATGCAAACTGACTTCTCATTAGAAACAGAGTGACAGCCATAAAATGATGCTCAAAGTCACTCCTCATCAGGGAAATAAAAATCAAAACCACACTGAGATATCACCTCATGCCAGTCAGAGTGGCTAAAATGAACAAATCAGGAGACTATAGATGCTGGAGAGGATGTGGAGAAACGGGAACCCTCTTGCACTGTTGGTGGGAATGCAAACTGGTGCAGCCGCTCTGAAAACAGTGTGGAGGTTCCTCAAAAAATTGAAAATAGATCTACCCTATGACCCAGCAATAGCACTGCTAGGAATTTACCCAAGGGATACAGGAGTAGTGATGCATAGGGGCACTTGTACCCCAATGTTTATAGCAGCACTTTCAACAATAGCCAAATTATGGAAAGAGCCTAAATGTCCATCAACTGACGAGTGGATAAAGAAATTGTGGTTTATATACACAATGGAATACTACGTGGCAATGAGAAAGAATGAAATACGGCCTTTTGTAGCAACATGGATGGAACTAGAGAGTGTTATGCTAGGTGAAATAAGCCATACAGAGAAAGACAGATACCATATGTTTTCACTCTTATGTGGATCCTGAGAAACTTAACAGAAGACCATGGGGGAGGGGAAGGGGAAAAAAAAAGTTACAGAGAGGGAAGGAGGCAAACCATGAGAGACTCTTGAAAACTGAGAATAAACTGAGGGTTGATGGGGGGGAGGGGGGAGGGGAAAGGGGGTGATGGGCATTGAGGAGGGCACCTGTTGGGATGAGCACTGGGTGTTGTTTGGAAACCAGTTTGACAATAAATTTCTTATTAAAAAAATAAATAAAACTAAAAAAAAAAAAGAAAGGAAGAAACAGAGTGACAGCTCAGAGAAGTCTCAGCCAGGACCCCACCGTCTTCAACTGGGTTATTTCCCAAAATAATTTTGTATGCACCCGTGAAAGTGCTTTCGTATGCTGTTAAAAAGTTGAGAATGAACCAAATAATGAAAAGAATGTAGGAAAGAACATTTTAGGAAGAAGAGACAGACTGTGTGGGAGCCTTCGTGTAAGAAGGGTGATGTTAATGGGAAAAGTTAAAAGATAATGATGCATGAAGAAGAAAGTGGCCCCAGATGAGGAGGCAGTAAGTTACTATCCAAGTATGAACACATTTCTAAATTAAGGTAATCTTACATGTTCATATCCGTTGCTGAGACATAAACTGAGCAAATGCCTTTTCTTATATTACTCAAACCCTGTCTTTATTTTCTGTTCTCATCTCCTTTCCTACACTTTCTTCAAGGGAACTCACATTTAATTGCCTGATGATAAAGCTGGGGTATGTATTCATCTTTCAGGTGGTCTTTCCTGCGTGTCTCCTAGAGACATCTGGACATACCTTGTTTCTTCTTGGCTTGTCTGATTTGGGGGGTTTGGTCTTTTAACTAGAAGAACACCTTACTCTATCAGTGAGAAATGTCTTCAAGGAAAGTAGAAAGCCTCCTTTCCTTCCCCCCAAGTCCATTGGAAAGTAGTTTAAAAGCAACCACCCAAGGATGCTCTAAATCTCAAATGGCCAACAAGCATCCAGGAGGTGATTTACGGGTCTATGATCGCCCGCCTACTCTTCTGATTTATACACTGGAGTAATCCCTGACCAGTTTCTTAGAAAAATCTTGGATTTCGGGGACAATTTTCCACAAAATGATGCCACTCTTTCCCTCTTTTTTCCCCTCCTTTTCCTCACCTGCCATTTTAGCAAGAATGTTTTCACCTCATTAACCTGCTCTCATGAACTCTCACAGCCTAGCCATCGGCCAGTAAAGAATCTGAGAAGTTTAGTCAAAACATGGAAAAGTTGAGTTAATCAGCAAGGAAACATACTACCTTCAGCGAAGGAGGGGGAAAGTGTCAGCAGTCATAACATCCTTATATTATGATTCCATTGCATCATTTATCGTAAGTTTGTGCTGCGGTCTGTAAGTCAAGTTTATTGAATGATCTAACGGACGAAGCTATCCCCTTAACTCTTACCAGGTTGGGGAATATACAGAAGACCCTGAGGCCTAGTAAAGGTATTCAGTTTTCCTTACTTTGGTCATATGGCTGAACAAGGGAAACTTGACAGGGAGATCTACTGATCTATTTTCTCACATCCAGGACCTTGTAGAATTACAGCTGCCTCCCCAGTGGCTCACCAGCTGCTGCATTCTTACTGATGTAACAAAAACATTTGGACACACTGACACCTATCCTTCAGGAGCAAAAAAACACATTAATTTAAAAATTCCCAATTCCTTCTAAAACGTACACTTGTATACAGACTCGAGCTCAATTTTCATACTGGAACAGGAACGATCTATGCATAAGCTGTGGCCCTGAAGTCACTGAATAGAAGATGAAGGTACAGATGCCTGATAGACATTTGGAAGGTTTCATTTACCCAAGGGAGATTTCCATGCCATGGGCTTCGGGAGAAGCCACTGCCCGTGCCCAATTCAGAGGGAAAGTCTTTGCAGTTTATGCCAAAACACTGCTTCATCTTTTCGGTTTGGCTCTATATCCCTTTCCATCATCAGACAGTCCTCTGTACAAAAGGTCAAGAGCAGAGGTTTCCTTTGTGATTCTTAACCAAGAACCTTTTCTCATCCTTTTGTATTTCGTTTGTGACTCACCGGTTAATGGGGAGGTATGGTAGCCCTTTCAACAGCCAAAGGCATATATCTAAAATTGTGTTACGGAGTATTCATATGATGGAGAAGAAATAAGCCTTCCTCTCCTTTTCTAGGTCCCTTAACAAGAGGAGGCAGATACATTCTGAAGACCTTAGTTGCCATTTAAAAGAAATGCAGTGAAGCCAGTCAGAATAGGAGGTCTAGGATCTGACAGTTCAGGCGGGTTTCTTGATCCTTTGACTTACTGTGCGTATTTGGGCTAATATTTTAGAATTCTATAAACTTTTTGATTCCATTAAGCAAAGGTTTTACATTTCTTCTTTGGGAGCATTGTCTGCCATCTCAACATGGGAAAGCTCCATAATCTGTTTCTAAAATATTTTCATTGACAGGAGACCAAACACAGAATATTTTGACTCCTGGAAAAGAATGGCATACCCTTAATAAAGATGAGAAGAGGGGGCGCCTGGGTGGCGCAGTCGGTTAAGCGTCTGACTTCAGCCAGGTCACGATCTCGCGGTCCGTGAGCTCGAGCCCCGCACTGGGCTCTGGGCTGATGGCTCAGAGCCTGGAGCCTGTTTCCGATTCTGTGTCTCCCTCTCTCTCTCTGCCCCTCCCCCGTTCATGCTCTGTCTCTCTCTGTCCCCCCAAAAATAAATAAACGTTGAAAAAAAAAGTTTTTAAAGATGAGAAGGGCAAAACATCCGAAAGTTTTCTGTCTCACTCTATTTTTTTATCTTATATTAAGGTTGAATATTAATATTAGTTACTTTGTAGAATCAGAGATTTTTATCGCATACATGTTGAGCTCTGGAGCTCATCTGCCTGGTTCAGTTAAGGCTCTTCTGCTTACTAGCTGTGTGACCTCAAGTGTTTTGCTTAACCTCTTTCAAGCTTTATTCTCCTCATATGTGAAATCAGCATAATAATAGTTCCACTCCATAAGGTTTTGACGGGTTTTAAAGGGGATAATACATGTAATGATTTAGCCCAACATCTAGCATATAGTTAAGTTTTCAATAAATGTTTGTATGGAAAGGAAGAGGGAAAGGGTGGCATAATTTTGTGGAAAATCATCACCCAAATCCAGGATTTTTCTAAGAACGTGGTCAGGGATTACTCCAGTGTATAAATCAGAAAGACCTGGGGAGGAATAAGGAAAAAGGAGGCTTTAGTTAAATATGTCATATTGAAAATACGGGTATCTCTCTGTTTTCACTAAAAGAACACTTAAAGTGGTTTTTAAAAAACAAGACACAATGGAGAGAATGAGAGAGGATGATACCTGAGGAAATAAAATAAAATGTTGAATGAATAAAGAAAATGTGATACACACTTACACACACACACACACATGCACACGCACACACAGAAATGCTATTCGGCCATAAAAAAGAAGGAAATCCTGCCTTTTGAAACAACATGGATGGAACCTGAAGACATTATGTTAAGTGAAATAAGTCAGACAGAGAAAGACAAATACCGTATGATCTCACTTCTAAGAGGAAAACAAACCAACACAAACCGAAACAAAACACTAAACTCAGAGAACAAAGAACAGATTGGTGGTTCCTGGACACAGGGGTTGTGGGTGGGTCAAATGGGTGAAGGAGGTCAAGAGGTACGAGCTTCCAACTATAAAATAAATGATCCCTGGGGATGTAATATACAGCACGGTGACTAAAGTTAACAACACTCTATTATATACTTGAAAATGGTTGAGAGAGTAAATCTTAAAAATTCTCATCACAAGAAAAAAATATTTGGTAACTACATGAGGGGATGCATGTTAACTAGACTTACTGTGGTGTAACTAGATTTATTGTGATGATCATTTTACAATATATACAAATACCAAATCATTATGCTGTACACTGAAACTAATATAATGTGCCAATCATATTTAGTATATGTGTGTGTGTGTGTGTGTGTGTGTGTGTGTGTATGAAATACGGAAAGCAAACAGACAAATGCAAGTGATTTAGCCAAGTAAAGAAAGCTGAAACCTGCCTATCTAAAGAAGGACAACCAGAAAGAAGCAAGTAAAGTCACATTCCAGAAAGTCGTGAAATTTAAAGGCTACAGTCAACTTGGAAGATATTGGGATAGGGGTAGGCTGAAAACAGCAAAAGTAGTTGGAAGTTGTGTGAACCAGGCTGTTCATTCGCCACATGTACCTCCTTCTACCAAGCAGAAGGTAAGAGATTTACTCTCTGAAGAAAAGTGAGGCACAGGGACTCTGGACCTCAGAACATCAAGTACAGAAGAAGGCAGGGCCAAGGCAAACAGCCATAAGCCAACAACAAATTAGAAGCATTGCGTCCTACAGGCTGCTATTCCCACTCAACCCAAAAGGCTAGCGGCCACCTTACACCCCACAGAGAACTGTAAACTAAAAGTCACAAAGAGTAACAAATACTGGTGCTTTGGGTCGCTCAGTGAAATAATTTGGTCTGCAATCAACAATCCCACACGAATTCCCCTAACAAAACCACACACATGCAGCTTCCAACCAGCTTAACTGTCATGCTCTTTAATGTAAATGGACAGATGTGTATTAAGAGACATTCTTATCAGTCCCCTTTTACTCGTCATTCTGTAATATCGAACACAAAAATCAAAAACAGTTTACAAAAACAAATGTAAGGACTTCCTGTTTCTGGTCCAACATATAAGGGGTGTGGATGTCATCACTCCCATCTTTACAATTAAGAAAAAAAAAAAAGGCTGAACAAACTGAAAATTAACAACTCGTCTTGGCTCCATCGGTGAATTGAGGTCATAGGCAAACACTACCCCAGAACCAGAGGAGAGACAGACAGGCAGGTGCAGAAAACCCCCGCCTAGCAGGAGCAGGAGCTCAAGAGGAGAAGCCCACCCCTGGAACTAGCACTGGGGCAGGAGAACCTAAACTGCAGTTTACTCATTGATGAATTGCTCAGTGTGGACTAGTTTAAGAGTTAAAACCTCTAGAGGGGGCCAGATTTAGAGTGGGCCCGATACTTTTAATAAATTTTACTTCCAGCAACCCTACCAGGTTCTCATGGTGAAGATCAGAGAAAATCTGTTCATGCTTCCAGCAGGAAGAAAGGAAAAGTCGCCATTTTGAAGTATACCCTCAAGAGACACTACTTTGCCAGAGCCTAACCAAGTGGGGTTTCATCAGAGTCTTATTGTCCAAGGGAAAGGGAAATGCCCAATTTCAATTCCTCCTGACCTTCTTGCCTCACCTAAGGGGAAAAGGGAGAATTGAGATGTACTTGTGAAGGTCACAAGCAAGGGACACAGGGACATTGATGACGGACACATAATCGTAGGATTATGGACCGCTTCTTCTCTCCCACCCCCACGCCTTGCCAACAAATCAGTAAGACTCTTGTATAATAACAGAGGATGGGACTGAAAGAACTGCATGTTTCAGACCATATTTAAAAAGAAGTCTCTAAGGGAAACCCAAAGACAATAGAGGAGATGAGAATAAATACATCAGAATAAATCTTAGCCTCCGATACCTACAGCTATAGCAAACTAAACATAGAACTCCTAGCCAGATAGATAAACATAAAACCTCACACTAAAGGTCTATTTGCCCCAGCTCCTTTTACCCAATACACCATGTCTGACTTTCAACAACAACAAAAAAAATACAAGCCATACTAGAAGATAAAAAATGTAATTTGAAGAGACAGACCATCAAAGCCAAACTCAGACATGGCAGAGATTTTAGAACTATCAGATCAAGAATCTAAAACTCTGAATGATACCAGAAGAACTCTAACTTAAAAGACTAGCATTTTATCCAAGTGACCTAATGTCATTTCATATCAGTATAATCCAAAATGCATCTTGACAAAGGATTCATTTGCCAGATAATGTGGCAGACCCAAGGGGGAAAATAGCAAACAGAGTTTGCAATTCGCTAGATGGCAAGCTTTTAGCATGTATAGGCAAAAAAAAATTCTTAACATCTACCAGCCATTGAAGAAAACATAAGACAGGAATAAGATCAACAATACTCATTTGTTTTCATACACGAAAAAGGAAACAGAATCATAAAGGATCCTGGAGAACTCCCCAATCCAAGTAATACCCTGTGCCTAGTGAGCCCAGAGAACTAGAACTAACTTTTGCATCTCCAGAGGAGTTTTTAAAAAATGGTCAACCGTGTTAAGACCATTATCTTACATCTACAGAGGACACCAATCGTGATGATTAAAATAAAACCAACAAGTTGTGAAAAGAGAAAAAAAGTTAGCCAATCATCCAAAAACGTATAAAAAGAATTATACCCTATGACCCACTGGTATTTATTCCACTTAGAATGGTGAAAGTACACAGCAAAATAACAACAATCATAATCATAATCATAATTAATAATAAATAACCCATGCAAAATCACATGACCACAAAATCTCAGAATCTTAGGGGAAAAAAATCTAAAAACATTCTTAAGAGAAAAAGTGATCAAGAATAAGTATGCAACTTCTGAACCACAACAACAAAAATGTAGAAGAAAATGCAGCAATGGAAAATGAAAACGATGAAAGTATTTTCCCAAATTATGATTTTATAGTTCTCTCCAAGCTATCAGTTATAATAAATGAACAATGCATTGCAGACATATAAGTTTTAAAATATTTTACCTATTATGGGTGCATTCTCACGAAACTACTGGAGAAGGTCTGTTTCACCAAACTGAGGAAGGTAGCCGAGAATATGGGAATTAGTAAGGAAGGTATCCAACACTGACAAAAAATTCATCAAAATTCTGAAGATGATGATGAAAAATGTCCTAAAGAGACACAGGCCCATCCTGGAAAAGAAAGATAAAGGGCTCCAGAAGAGATAACATAAAGGGAGAAAATATGTACATCTGAAAGATCATCAGATGTGTTTTTCCTCTATTGAGAGGAATTTTATAATTCTCATCAGTGTTTGGAGGAAGGATTTATGACAAGTATATTTTAAAAAGCAAAGGAATATTGAGGCAATTAACCCTGGGTGGGGGGGAATAGAACAATGAAATAACATTGCATGAGAAGTAACAGTGCCACTAATGGTTTAATAGTATGTATCCTACTAACCTTCCAGCCAATAATATAGACTCCATATTATTTTTTCAAAACGACTATTTGATGGATACAGAGAGTGAGCATAAACAAAAAAAGAGGTAACTTGGTTGCTTTAATCTCTTCTTTCTTTTGAAAGAAGTGAACCACACAAAATGAGATCTATATTCATCACCTGAGAACACTTTCCAATCTCTGCAGCACAAAGAAACAAATTCAAGCAGAAAGCCACAGTATTGTCAGCTTGTAGTACCAGTGGGTGAAGAGGACTATTGCTATACTAGTAAGAAATTGAGGAAGTATACACCAGGAAAATGGGAGCTAAAGAGGGGAGAGACTCCAAAGAGCCATATAAATGTACCTAAATTCTTGCTGAGCAAACATGAACAGAGCATGCACAGAAGAGAACACCAGAGCCTTGCAAAAGCAGTATCTAAGGAGTTGGGGAAAGCTGAGAAGAGATTTCAGCTACTGCTCACCACAAAGTAATCAATATTTGGAGACTGAATCTCACCAACTGAAACCCCAGAAGGGCCATGCCTTAGAAAAAGAAACTATGTCCCATGCTTATGATTTTTCCCTAAGACTAAAAGCAAAACAGAAACAGATACAATCTAACATAACGTACAATCAAACATATACAAGTTTAAGGTGAACTGCCAATAACTGACATGCCCAACAGAAAAAAAATAACATTCTCAAGTAATAAAATCCAGAATCTTCATCATGTAATCCACAATGTCCAGTATACAATAAAATGAAAATGAAAAACATAGTCAACAGAAAAAGAAGCAAATCAAAATAGGTCCTGAGATGATACGGGTGTTGAAATGAACAGATAAGAACTTTGAAGCAACAAAAATGTCCAAGCACAACCAGAAAAGATAATCATAAGGAGTAAACAAATGGAAATATAAATCAAGAAATGGGAATTTTTTTAAAAAACTTTTAATGCTTATTTTTTGAGAGAGACAGACAGACAGACAAAGTGTGAGAAGGAGAAGGACAGAGAGAGCAGGAGACACAGAATCTGAAGCAGGCTCCAGGCTCTGAGCTGTCAGCACAGAGCCCAACGCGGGGCTCGAACCCACAAATCGTGAGATCATGACCTGAACCTAAGTCAGACGCTTAACCAACTGAGCCACCAGGCGCCCCAAGAAATGGGAATTTTTTAAATGGAGTTTCTGTAACTGTGAAAAATTAACTAGCTGAGCTTATCATCAAATTATAGAAGGCACAAGAAATGGTCATTGAACTTGGAGATAGAATAATAGAAAATACCCACTCTAAATGGAAAACTGGGGGTGGGGGGATGTAGAAAAAAGTTAACAGAGCCTTGATAATTTGTGGGATAACATCAAGGGGATTAGCGTATATGTAAGTTGAGTCCCAAAAGGAAAGGAGAAAATGGGATTTTTAAAAATTTTTTGAAGAAATAGTGACCAGAATTTTCCACTAATTTGGTGAAAAACATTAATTAAAAATACAATAAGCCTAATCCATCCCCCCAAAATATAAGGAAACCCATACCTATTCACACTGTGGCCAAACTGCAGGTAACCAAAGAAAAAAAGAAAATCTTAAAATTATCCAGGAAATAAAAGACCTTGTATACAGGAGGAAATTCTGTAAATCACAATATCCATTAAAAAAATGGTGACCAAAATTCATTGGATCAACAGCATAACTTACACTGGAAAAAATTAAAACTCTCAATTCAAAATTATATATCCAACAAAGGTACCCTTCTCAAATACAAGACAACGGGTTGACTTTGCTGCCCAAGAGAGGGGAACAAGAGTCAATTGCTTTCCCTCCCAAAACAACGAAAAATCCAGCCATTTATGAAACAATGATTGTCATACGTTGGAAGTCAGAAAGTGGAGATCCAAAAAAGGGAGGAAATAGAAGTTGTGAGCCCCACAATTGCTGAGATTACTACCTTGAGAGTTTCTAGGACGCACCTTAAGTAAGGGGGAATCAAGGCAAAGCTGGTGGTCTCCCTGAGTTGAGAAGCTAGGAATTGGAGGAGGCTAATTTCATGGGAAAGAGCATCAGAGGTGAGGATGCTTCACTAAGAGTGAGCTCTGGGATCTGAAGAAGGCTCCTTGAGTCTTCTGTCAAAGTACTGACCAACACATGAGTATGAACAAACTACCCAAAGCTTGTAAAATACCACCCTAATGTAGAAGAGGGAAAAACCCTAGAATTTCACACGGGGCTTGGAAGTATATTTTACAACTGTCAGATTGTAAAATATAATTGATAGGACAATGACAAGACTGATGGGACACTCAGAAGAATATTATTTCAATATCGCTTCATTCTATCTAATAAAGCTAAAACACAACCTTGAAACAATCGATCAGTTTCCAAGTACACTATGTCCCGAAGGAAAGCTCAAGAATATGTATAGGAAAAAAAAAATCCGAAAGCTTCCAGCACCGAAAAGATAGATTTCATTACGTCTGGCACCTAATCAAAATATATCATGCATACAAATAGACAGGAAAATGTGACTCATAATGAGGAAATAATCATCACAAACAGACCCAGAAATGACATATAGAATATAGGATCAATAGGCAAGAAATCTTTAAAAGATTTATGACAAGTATATTCTGTAAGTTCAAGAAGTAAAGGGAAAATCAAGCATATTAAGACACAGAAGATACAAGACCCAAATCAAAATGTTAGAGATGGAAACGGCAATGTCTGAGATGAAAATTATGCTGAATGGAATTAAGAGCAAAATAGACACTGCAAATAAAAGATTCGTGAACTTGAATACATAGCAGCAGAAAGATCCAAAATGAAACACAAATGAAAAAAAAAAAAAACAACAGAAAAACTAGCGTATCAGCAGTGATGTTATTATTCCAAATACTGTGATAGTTGTAAATCCACAAATCCAAGAATCTGAAAAACACCCAGGCACACTAGAAATGAAGGAAAGTACACCAAGGCATGTCATAATTTCATTCACGCTAATAACCAAAGGAAAAATCTAAAAAGAGCCAGAATGAAGAAATGCATTACATACAGAGAAACAAAAATCAGAACGACTATAAATGTCTTGTGAGAAGTAATATAAACAGACGAGGTTGGAACAATATCAATAAAAGGAAAAAATGTCAACCTGGAATCTACACCAATTTAAAATATCTTGCAGGCTAACAAAAGGATACCAGGTACAAATCCAAATCTACACAGAGAAACAAAGAGCACCAGGAATGGTAACTATGAGAAAAATGTAAAAGATAGTTTTCTTCTTTTTGCAATCTCTTTAAAAATGATGGACTCATTAAAGAAATAATAACAGTGTAGAATGAGGTTTATAATAGAAATAAAATGTGACAATAGCACAAAGAGCAAGAATGGAAAAATGAAATTATACCCTTGGCAGGTCCTTATACTATATGTGAATGATACAATTTTGTCTGAAAGCAGATTTTGATAAGGATGTATACTATAAACCCTAAAGCAACCATTAAAATAACAAAACACAATGTTACAGCGAAGATGCAAGGAGAGAAGATAAAATGGAATTATAAATATACGAATTCAGCTAAAAGGAAGAAGTAGAGGGGAAATCATCAGCACAAATAGCAAGACGGTAGTTTAAACTCAATAACAATATTCACATGTTAATATGTGAAGTACAGTGAAATGTAAATTGTCTATACAAAAGAAAAGGCAGAAGATATCAAATGGGATTTAGACATAGCAAGACAAGTACATGAGGCTTACAAAGAAAACACTTTAAATATACAGACTATTAAATTGAAATGAAAGGATGAAAAAAGAGATGTCATGCTCCCACAGATAAGAAAGCTGGAGTGGCTATATTAATTTCAGGCAAGGCAGATTTTATTTTTTATATTTTTATATTTGTATATTTATTTTATTTTACTTTATAATATGAAATGTATTGTCAAATGGGTTTCCATACAACACCCAGTGCTCATCCCAACAGGTGCCCTCCTCAGTGCCCATCACCCACTCTCCCCTCCCTCCCACCCCCCCATCAACCCTCAGATTGTTCTCAGTTTTTAAGAGTCTCTTATGGTTTGGGTCCCTCCCTCTCTAACTTTTTTTTCCTTCCCCTCCCCCATGGTCTTCTGTTAAGTTTCTCAGGATCCACATAAGAGTGAAAGTATATGGTATCTGTCTTTCTCTGTATGACTTAATTCACTTAGCATAACACTCTCCAGTTCCATCCACGTTGCTACAAAAGGCCAGATTTCATTCTTTCTCATGCAGGCAAGGCAGATTTTAGAGCAAAGACTATTACAATGATAAAGATGATTATTTTGTAATAATGAATCAATTCATCAAGAAGATGTATACATCCCAAAGGTTTATGTACCTAATCACAGAGATTCAAAACAGCAGCAGCCAAACTTGGTAAAAATAAGGTGAAAGACATAAATCCACCATTACAGTCAGAAATTTCAGCAACCCTCAATAATTGATGAAACAAGAGGACAAAAATAAGTAAGGAGATAGAAAAGCTGAATAACACTATTTACCAGCTTGACTTAATCAACATTTATAAAATAATCCACTCAACACGAGCAGAAGAAATCTTCCATTCAAATGCATACAGAGCATACACTAAGGTGGGCCATCTTCAACACTTTAAAACAAGTTTACATAAATTTAAAAGTACTTAAGTCATACAAAATACATTCTCTGACTACCAAGGAAGCAAATTAAAAATATATAACATGAAGACTTCTGGAAATCCCCCAAACATTTGGAAACCAACAAACTTCTAAGTAACCCATCTATCAAAGGATAAACCAAAATAGATATGGCAAAGTACTGTGAACTAAATAAAAAGGAAAACGTAAAATATTAAATTTATAGAATACAGCTAAAGCAATTCTTAGAGTAATACATATAGCATCAATCACCTTTAGTAGAAAAGAAAGGTTTCAAACTAATAACCTGTTTCAACCATCCATAAGAAACAAAAAAAGAAGAGCAAGCTAAACATAAAGTAAGCAGAATAAAGGAATAATAAAGGTCAGAAATCAATGGAATACAGAAAACAATGGAAAATGAGCAGAGAACAATCAGTGAAATTAAAGCTGTGTCTTTGAGACTATCAATAAAATTGATAACACTCTAGCCAGATTTATCAGGAGAACAGTAGAGAAGATACAAATTCAGAGAAAATTTTAAAACCATGATTTTAAAAGCACAATAATGTATGGACCTAGAAGGTATTGTGCTAAGTGAAATAAGTCAGACTAAGAATGTCAGATTTCACTCAAATGTGGAATCTACAAAGCAAAACAAATGAATAAACAAACAAAAAGCAGAATCAGACCGGAGTTAGGAGGAAGATGGAGGCATATGATGACACTGGGCTCACCGCGTCCTGCTGATCACTTAGATTCCACCCACACCTGCCTAAATAACCCAGAAAACCACTGGAAGACTAGCAAAATGGATTCTCCGGAGCCAAGCATAGACAAGAGGCCCACAAAAGTGGGTAAGAAGGGCGGAGAGGCTGTGCACGCTACACGGACTGGCAGGAGGGAGCCGGGGTGGAGGGGCAGCTCACTGACAAAGCAAAGCAGAGCCTCTGAGTCTGGCTTGCAAAAGCAGAGGGGCCGGACAGAGTGTGTTCGGACAGCAAGCGGGACTTAACATCTGGAAGTTATAAGTTAACAGCTCTGCTCGGAGAATGGGAGGGCTAGAGGACAACGGGAGGGAGAGCTGTTGAGCCCCAGATGACAGAGCTCAGCTTGGGGTGAGGAACAAAGGCGCTCACCAGCGCCATCTCCTTCACCCATCCCCCAGCCAAAATCCCAAAGGGAACCAGTTCCCATCAGTGAACTTGCTTGCACCGCACAAACACCCAACACTGTGCTTCTGTGGATCCATCCCTCCGACGGGTCAGCCTCCCTCCTGGTGCTGCAGGGCCCCTCCCAAAGCGGACCATCAAAGGCAAAGCGAGGTGAGCCTGCCCCTCCCGCCACTATGCACCTTGTGGATCCACCCCGGCTCTTATGCCAGATCCCATAGAAGCAGCACCACAAGCCTGGCAGTGTGCAAGTAGCCCAGACAGGGGCCACACCACTCCAAAGTGAGTCCTGCCGCTGGGAGAGGGGAAGATAAGGTACACGCCAGTCTGACTGTGGCCCCAGCGGTGGCCTGGGGGCAGACATCAGGTCTGACTTCAGCCTGCCCACCAACACAAGGTACTCCAGACAGCACAGAGGAAGAGCTCTGCAGTTCCGCACCACTCCAGGGACTATCCAAAAGGAAAAAATGGAAAATTCTCCTCAAAAGAAACTCCAGGAAGTAGTGACAGCTAATGAACTGATCAAACACTATTTAAGCAATATAGCAGAAAATGAATTTAAAATAATAGCCATAAAGTTAATCGCTGGGCTTGAAAAAAGTATAGAGGACAGCAGAGAATCTATTACTACAGAGATCAAGGGACTAAGAAACAGTAAGGAGGAGCTAAAAATGCTATAAATGAGCTGCAAAATAAAATGGAGACGACCACAGCTTGGATTGAAGAGGCAGAGGAGAGAATAGGTGAATTAGAAGATAAAACTAAGGAAAAAGAGAAAGCTGAGAAAAAGAGAGATAAAAAAAAATCCAGGAGTATGAGGGG
The DNA here is from genome assembly GCF_016509475.1 of Prionailurus bengalensis. Taxonomy (NCBI): domain Eukaryota; kingdom Metazoa; phylum Chordata; class Mammalia; order Carnivora; family Felidae; genus Prionailurus; species Prionailurus bengalensis. The sequence goes on along the minus strand of NC_057356.1, from coordinate 32,934,481 downwards.
AGAATTAGAGAACTAAGTGTTGCGATAAAACGTGATAATATACGTATAATTGGGATTCCACAGGAGGAAGAGAGAGGGAAAGGTGCTGAAGGTGTACCTGAAGAAATCATAGCTGAGAACTCCCTGATTTGGGGAAGGAAAAAGGCACTGAAATCCAAGAGGCACAGAGAACTCCCTTCAGATGTAACTTGAATCGATCTTCTGCATGACATATCATAGTGAAACTGGCAAAATACAAGGATAAAGAGGAAATTCTGAAAGCAGCTAGGGATAAACGTGCTCTAACATATAAAGGGAGACTGAAAAGACTCCTGACGGATCTCTCTACTGAAACTTGGCAGGCCAGAAAGGAATGCCAGGAAATCTTCAATGTGATGAACAGAAAAAATATGCAGCCGAGAATCGTCTATCCAGCAAATCTGTCATTTAGAATAGGAGAGATAAAGGTCTTCCAAAACAAACAAAAACTGAAGGAATTCATCACCACTAAACCAGCCTTACAAGAGATCCTAAAGGGGATCTTGTGAGACAAAGTACCAGAGATATCGCTACAAGCATGAAACCTACAGACATCACAATGACTCTAAACCCATATCTTTCTATAATAACACTGAATGTAAATGGACTAAATGCGCCAACCAAAAGACATAGGGTATCAGAATGGATAAAAAAAAACCAAGTCCCATCTATTTGCTGTCTACAAGAGACTCATTTTAGACCTGAGGACACCTTCAGATTGAAAGTGAGGGGATGGAGAACTATTTATCATGCTACTGGAAGTCAAAAGAGAGCTGGAGTAGCCATATTTCTATCAGACAAACTAGACTTTAAATGAAAGGCTGTAACGAGAGATGAAGAAGGGCATTATATAATAATTACAGGGTCTATCCATCAGGAAGAGCTAACAATTACAAATGTCTATGCACCGAATACCGGAGCCCCCAAATATATAAAACAATTACTTACAAACATAAGCAACCTTATTGACAAGAATGTGGTAATTGCAGGGGACTTTAATACTGCCCTTACAACAATGGATAGATCATCTAGACACACGGTCAATAAAGAAACAAGGGCCCTGAATGATACAGTGGACCAGATGGACTTGACAGATATATTTAGAACTCTGCATCCCAAAGCAACAGAATATACTTTCTTCTCGAGTGCACGTGGAACATTCTCCAAGATAGATCACATACTGGCTCACAAAACAGCCCTTCATAAGTATGCAAGAATTGAGATCATACCATGCATACATTCGGACCACAATGCTATGAAGCTTGAAATCAACCACAGGAAAAAGTCTGGACAACCTCCAAAAGCATGGAAGTTAAAGAACACCCTACTAAAGAATGAATGGGTCAACCAGGCAATTAGAGAAGAAATTTAAAAAACTATGGAAACAAACGAAAATGAAAATACAACAATCCAAATGCTTTGGGATGCAGCGAAGGCAGTCCTGAGAGGAAAATACATTGCAATCCAGGCCTGTCTCAAGAAACAAGAAAAATCCCAAATACAAAATCTAACAGCACACCTAAAGGAAATAGAAGCAGAAGAGCAAAGACACCCTAAACCCAGCAGAAGAAGAGAAATAATAAAGATGAGAGCAGAAATAAACAATATAGAATCTTAAAAAAAAAACTGTAGAGGAGATCGATGAAACCAAGAGTTGGTTTTTTGAAAAAATAAACAAAATTGATAAACCTCTAGCCAGACTTCTCAAAAAGAAAAGGGAGATGACCCAAATAGATAATATCATGAATGGAAATGGAATTATTACAACCAATCCCTCAGAAATACAAGCAATTATCAGGGAATACTATAAAAATTATATTCCAACAAACTGGACAACTTGGAAGAAATGGACAAATTCCTGAATACCCACACACTTTCAAAACTCAAACAGGAAGAAATAGAAAGCTTGAACAGACCCATAACCAGTGAAGAAATTGAATCAGTTATCAAAAATCTCCCAACAAATAAGAGTCCAGGACCAGATGGCTTCCCAGGGGAGTTCTACCAGACATTGAAAGCAGAGATAATACCTATCCTTCTCAAGCGATTCCAAAAAACAGAAAGGGAAAGAAAACTTCCAGACTCATTCTATGAAGCCAGTATTACTTTGATTCCTAAACCAGACAGGGACCCAGTAAAAAAAGAGAACTCCAGGCCAATATCCCTGATGAATATGGATGCAAAAATTCTCAATAAGATACTAGCAAATCGAATTCAACAGCATATAAAAAGAATTATTCACCATGATCGAGTGGGATTCATTCCTGGGCTGCAGGGCTGGTTCAACATTCACAAATCAATCAACATGATATATCACATTAATAAAAGAAAAGATAAGAACCATATGATCCTGTCAATCAACCCAGAAAAAGCATTTGACAAAATTCAGCATCCTTTCTTAATAAAAACACTCGAGAAAGTTGGGATAGAAGGACATACTTAAACATCATAAAAGCCATTTATGAAAAGCCCACAGCTAACATCAGCCTCAATGGGGAAAAACTGAGAGCTTTCTCCCTGAGATCAGGAACACGACAGGGATGTCCACTCTCACCGCTGTTGTTTAACATCGTGTTGGAAGTTCTAGCATCAGCAATCAGACAACTAAAGGAAATCAAAGACATCAAAATTGGCAAAGATGAAGTTAAGCTTTCTCTTTTGGCAGATGACATGATATTATACATGGAAAATCCGACAGACTCCACCAAAAGTCTGCTAGAACTGATACATGAATTTAGCAAAGTCGCAGGGTACAAAATCAAAGTACAGAAATCAGTTGCATTCTTATACGCTAATAAGGAAGCAACAGAAAGACAAATAAAGAAACTGATCCCATTCACAATTGCACCAAGAAGCATAAAATACCTAGGAATAAACCTAACCAAAGATGTAAAAGATCTGTATGCTGACAACGACAGAAAGCTTATGAAGGAAATTGAAGAAGATATAAAGAAATGGAAAAACATTCCATGCTCATGGGTTGGAAGAATAAATATTGTCAAAATGTCAACAACACTACCCAAAGATATCTACACATTCAATGCAATCCCAATCAAAATTGCACCAGCATTCTTCTCGAAGTTAGAACAAGCAATCTTAAAATTTGTATGGAACCACAAAAGGCCTCAAATAGCCAAAGTAATTTTGAAGAAGAAGACCAAAGCAGGAGGCATCACAATCTCAGACTTTAGCCTCTACTACAAAGCTGTAATCATCAAGACAGCATGGTATTGGCACAAAAACAGACACCTAGACCAATGGAATAGAATAGAAACCCCAGAACTAGACCCACAAAAGTATGGCCAACTCATCTTTGACAAAGCAGGAAAGAATATCCAATGGAAAAAAGACAGCCTCTTTAACAAATGGTGCTGGGAGAACTGGACAGCAACATGCAGAAGAATGAAACTAGACCACTTTCTTACACCATTCACAAAAATAAACTCAAAATGGATAAAGGATCTGAATGTGAGACAGGAAACCATCAAAACCTTAGAGGACAAAACAGAAAAAAACCTCTCTGACCTTAGCCGTAGCAATTTCTTACTTCACACGTCCCCAAAGGCAAGGGAATTAAAAGCAAAAATGAACTATTGGGACCTCATGAAGATAAAAAGTTTCTGCACAGCAAAGGAAACAATCAACAAAACTCAAAGGCAACCAAAGGAATGGGAAAAGATATTTGCAGAGGACATATCGGACAAAGGGCTAGTATCCAAAATCTATAAAGAGCTCACCAAACTCCACACCTGAAAAACAAATAACCCAATGAAGAAATGGGCAGAAAATATGAATAGACACTTCTCTAAAGAAGACATCCAAATGGCCAACAGGCACATGAAAAGATGCTCAACGTCGCTCCTTATCAGGGAAATACAAATCAAAACCACACTCAGATGCCACCTCATGCCAGTCAGAGTGGCCAAAATGAACAAATCAGGAGACTATAGATGCTGGAGAGGATGTGGAGAAACGGGAATCCTCTTGCACTGTTGGTGGGAGTGCAAACTGGTGCACCCGCTCTGAAAACAGTGTGGAGGTTCCTCAAACAATTAAAAATAGATCTACCCTATGACCCAGCAATAGCACTGCTAGGAATTTACCCAAGGGATACAGGAGTGCTGATGCAGAGGGGCACTTGTACCCCAATGTTTATAGCAGCACTTTCAACAATAGCCAAATTATGGAAAGAGCCCAAATGTCCATCAACTGACGAATGGATAAAGAAATTGTGGTTTAGGGGCGCCTGGGTGGCTTGGTGGGTTAAGTGTCCGATTTCCGCTCAGGTCATGATCTCGCGGTCCATGAGTTCGAGCCCCGCGTTGGGCTCTGTGCTGAAAGCTCAGAGCCTGGAGCCTGTTTCCGATTCTGTGTCTCCCTCTCTCTCTGCCCCTCCCCTGTTCATGCTCTGTCTCTCTCTGTCTCAAAAATAAATAAACGTTAAAAAAATTTAAAAAAAGGAAATTGTGGTTTATATACACAGTGGAGTACTACGTGGCAGTGAGAAAGAATGAAATATGGCCCCTTGTAGCAACGTGGATGGAACTGGAGAGTGTTACGCTAAGTGAAATAAGCCATACAGAGAAAGACAGATACCATATGTTTTCACTCTTATGTGGATCCTGAGAAACTTAACAGAAACCCATGGGGGAGGGGAAGGAAAAAAAAAGGAGGTTAGAGTGGGAGAGAGCAAAAGCATAAGAGACTCTTAAGAACTGAGAACAAACTGAGGGTTGATGGGGGTGGGAGGGTGGGGAGGGTGGGTGATGGGTATTGAGGAGGGCACCTTTTGGGATGAGCACTGGGTGTTGTATGGAAACCAATTTGACAATAAATTTCATATATTGAAGAAAAAATAAATAAAATAAAAAAATAAAATAAAAACTGAGAACAAACTGAGGGTTGATGGGAGGTGGGAGGGCAGGGAGGGTAGGTGATGGGTATTGAAGAGGGCATCTTTGGGATGAGCACTGGGTGTTGTATGGAAACCAATTTGACAATAAATTTCATATATAAAAAGAAGAAAGGTATTAAAGGAAAGTAATTATATGGAATGATACATCTTGTCATTGGACAGGCTCAATGTAAAAAATTAACTATCCCAAAATTAATTTATAAATTTAGTCTAGTTCCAATTAAGACTAATGACAATAAAAAGTCTATTCGCTGATTGGACACTTTACTGTGAAGAGTAAAATGACAAAAATACAGCAAAGACATCCCAAAAGAACAATAAAAACAAAGTAGGAGTACGTAGAACCTTCTCATATCAAGATTTATTATAAAGCTATACTGATTTAGGATGGGGGTAGGGAGAGGGAATTCTGGAAAAAAGCAAGCAGAACAATTAGTAAGGTTCACACAGAAGCAAGCATATTTCATCTATCTACCAGCCCAGGTAGAAAAACTTAACACAGAATGTGTTACCTCAGTAGAAAGTTAAATTACCCATGAAATAAGGTTGTTTGGGTTCACCTAACACAGTTTAAAAATCTCTGGGGTCACATTATTTCTAGGTAAGTTGACTGCATCACAGGACAATGTTCCAAAACATTCAAAAGAATACAGACTCAGTAAATCCAGCACCCAAGAGCATAAAATTGACAATGTTTATAACGCAATAAAAAATTAGCAAGGATGCAAATATACAGGTTAAAAAAAGTGATCCAGCATGAAAATATAAATCAGTCAATAGAAACAGACACAGAAATGACGCAGAATTTCTAGATAAGGACATTAAAATAGCTACTATAAATATGTACCATATGTTCAAGCTGGTAGAGAAAAGCCATGTACAAGGTAAGAAATATAAAAGATATATTTAAAAAGACTCAAACTTCTAGAGATGAAAAATACAATGTCTACGATTAAAATACACTGGACAGCAAATCTCCCTGAATATTCAGGGAATTATGCTGAGTGAAAAAGCTAGTCACAAAAGATAACTGTATGATTCCACTGATGTACATTTTGAAATGGTGAAAATTCACAAATGAGAGGATGGATTGGTGGTTACCAGGGCTTAGGGATGGAACACATGTAGAGGGGCAGGAGAGAGGTGGACGTGCTTATAAAAGGGCAGCATTAAAGATCTTTGTAGTATTGGAACTATTCAGTATTTTGACTGTGGTGGTGAATACCTGAACCTACACAAGTGATAAGATTGCACAGAATGTTACACACACACACACACACACACACACACACATACACACACACACACACGCATAGAGCACCAGTAACACTGGGGGCATCTAAATAATGTTGGTAGATTGTATCTATGCCGATATCCTGGTTGTGATATTACACAATAATTTTGCCAAGTGTTAACTTTGGTGAAAATTAGGCAAATAATACAACTGCATGCAACAATTATGTGAATAGAATTTTCCACTAAAATTATACACTGGGTGGGATTAACAGCAGAGAAAGCACTACAGAAAACAAGATTGGCGATTTGAATACATCAACAATTAGAAACTACTCAAAAGGGGACACAAGGAAAAAAGATTTTAAAAAATTAAACAGAGTACCAGTTAACTGTAGGTCAACTTTAAATAACATAACCATAGTCCCCAAAAAAGAGCAGCAATTAGTAAGGACATTAAACAGTATGTCAGGAAATAATGGCTAAAAACTTTCCAAATTCAATAAAACTAGTAGCCCACCGTTGCAAAAAGCTCAATAAACCCTCACCTCCCCATGCACCATAGCACATCACAATCAACTTGTTTAAAATCAGTAGTAGGGGCGCCTGGGTGGCTCAGTCGGTTGAGCATCCGACCTCGGCTCAGGTCACGTTCTCGCGGTTCGTGAGTTCGAGCCCTGCGTTGGGCTCTGGGCTGATCGCTCAGAGCCTGGAGCCTGCTTCTGATTCTGTGTCTCCCTCTCTCTCTGCCCCTCCCCCATTCATGCTCTGTCTCTCTCTGTCTCAAAAATAAATAAACATTAAAAAATTTTTTTTTTTAAATCAGTAGTAAAGAGAAAATCTTAAAAGCAACCAGACCTACCTACAGGGGAAAAAAGATTTGAATGACAGGAGACTTCTTGGCAGAAACTATGTAAGCCAGAATATAGTAGAGCAACATCCTTAAAACATGTTAAGGACAAAATAGTTAACCTAGATTTCTACTCTGAGGAGGAAGTCTTTCAAAAGTAAAGCGAAATTAATATTTTTTTCATACATACACAAGCTGAAAGAATTCACCATCACCAGAACAACATTATAGGAAAAGGTAAAGTCTTCAGGCAGAAGGGAAATGATACCAGATGGAAATCTGAATCTACAGAGAATGAAGACCACACTACATTGTTAAAATGTGAGCAAATATGGCAACATTTCTTGAGCTGCTAAATAATTGAATGAGGAGCACCTGGGTGGCTTAGTCCGTTAAGCATCCGACACTTGCTTTCAGCTCAGGTCTTGATCTCAGGGTCGTGAGTTCAAGTCCCATGTTGGGCTGCACACTGGGCATGAAGCTTACTTAAAAAAAAAAAAAAAAGAATTGAATGATTAAAGGAGAAAAAATAATAATGCATTGTAGAGTTTATAACGTATTTGGGAATAAAATGTATATACTAGTACAAGAACTAGGAGAGGGGAAATGAAAATATTTAATCGTAAGATTATTGTCTTAATCTGCTTGAGCTGCTGTAAAAAATGCAACAGATCAGGTGGCTTAAACAAAACAAATTTATTTTCTCACAGTTCTGGAGACTGGCAGTCTGAGATCAGGGTGCCAGCATGGTCAAGTTCTGATGAGAATTCTCTTTCTGGCTTGCAGATGGTGGCCTTCTCACTATGCTCACATGGCCTTTCTTTGGTGCATGTACATGTGTATGGGCATGTAGAGAGCTCCTGGTGTCTCTTCTTATAAGGGCACCAATGCCATCATCTAACCCTGATTACCTCCCATTACACTGAGGATTAGGGCTTCAACATATGAATTTAGTTGGGGCCGGGGGGAGAGGGGAACACAACCATTCCAAACATAATCATTATTATACTATACACAAAGCTTTTATATTATTTGAAGATAGACTGTTTTAAAGATGTACCCTGTAAACCCTAAAGCAAACACTATAAAGAATACTGTTAGTAAGACAATATTGGAAATAAAGTAGAATCACAAAAAACATACTCAGTTAAACCAAAAGAAGACAAGAAGGGAGGAAACTATGAATAGATGGGGCAAACAAAATAAAAAAGAAGATAAAAGACTTAAACCCAATCAAGTCATTCATTGTATGAAATGTAGATGGTCTAAACACCCAATTAAATTCGCATATTGCCAGAATGGTCTGACATTCATTGTCATGATCTATGTGCTATCTACAAGAAACTCAATTTTCATATAATAATATAAATAGAATAAAAGGAAAAAATATATACCACTCTGCATATGTTACTAAAAAGGAAGCTATAATGGTTATATTACTGTCAGACAAGTAGATTTTGTATCAGAGAATATGACCAAGGATTCATAATGATAAATGTATCACTTCCTCAGGACATAGCAATTCTAAATACAATAACAGTCAAACACATGGGGCAAGAACCGATAAAACCAAAAAGAGAAATAAACAAATCCACTATTACAGTTGGGAGACTTACCATTCCACTCTCAATAAATGAAAGAACAAGTAGGAAGAAAATAAGAATATACAGAGCGCCTGGATGGCTCAGTTGGTTGAGTGTCTGACTTTTGATTCTGGTCATGATCTCATGGCTCATGAGTTTGAGCCCCACGTCGGGCTCTGTGCTGACAGCTCAGAGCCTGGAGCCTGCTTAGGATTCTGTGTCTCCCTCTCTCTGCCCCTCCCCCTGCTCATGTTCTGTCTCTCTCCCTCTCTCTCAAAAATAAATTTAAAAAAATAAGAATATAGAAGGCTTTTAAACCACACTCTCAAACAACCTGAACTAATTGACATTTGTAGAACAACCCGTCAAACAACGGCAGAAATAAGAGCAAACTAAATCAGAAGAATCAAGAATAAATTAGATCCAAACATAATCAGAAGAAAATCGGTAAAGAGACACAGGTAGAAATCAATGTAAAGACAACACTCTATTGGCATGAAGATAAACAAAGATCAATGAAATATAATGGAGACTGTAGAAAAAGAGATACACTTTTTTTAAGTGTATAGGGAACATTTACCAAGACGAACTGTATTCTGGGCCATAAAATAAGTCTCCATTTTGAAGAAACCAAATCGAGCAGAGAACATTTTCTAACCACAGTGAAATTAAATTGAAAATCTGTAACAGAAAGGTATGTGGAAAATCCCCAAACATTTGGAAAATAAACACGCTCTATATAACCCGTGGATCAAAGAAGAAATCAAAAGGAAATTTTAAAAGTACTCTGAGCTGCATGAAAGTGAACATGCAACATGTGAGAGATTTCATAATTCGGCGAACGCAGTGCTTAATGGGAAATGAACAGCACTAAACACTTCTATTAGGGAAAAAAAAAATTGGAAGGTCAAGTCAATGGGCTAAGTGGCCATCAGAAGAAACCACGGTAAATTAAATCCAAACAATCAAGGGAAAAACAATAAAGAGCAGGACTCCGTGAAAAGAGAGTGTATTATTGGTGTAAAGATAAACATGTAGATCAGTCAAACACAATGGGTCATGTAGATTGATCAAACAGAAACATGGGGAATAGCAATGGGAAAAACAACGATCTAATAAATGCTGAAGTGATAGGAAAGCCATGTACAAAAATAAGGAAAATGAGGGGCACCTGGGGTGATTCAGTCGATTAAGCGTCCAACTCTTGATTTCCACTCATGTCACGATATCACTGTTCTTGAGTTTAAGCCCTGCCACCGGGCTCTGTGCTGACAGTGCAGACCATGCTTGGGATTCTTTCTCTCACCCTCCCTCTCTGCCCCTCCCCCCCCCACTTGCTCTGGGCACGAGCGTGCCCTCTCTCTCAAAATAAATAAACTTTAAAAAAATAAATAAATAAGTAAAATGACTCTTGACCCTTACTTAACACCGTACACAAAATTTAACTCAAAATGATCAAACACCTAAATGCAAAAGTAAGAACTTCCAGGAGAAAACGGAAAAGAAATACTTAGTAACCTGTGTTTAACATAGATTTCTTAAACAAAGCATCATAAGCAGGAACTGTAACAGAAGCCAATGGATGAAATGGACTTCATCAGAATTCAAGCCATTTGAGCTTCAAAATACAACATTACGAAAATGAAAAGAGAAGCCAACGACCGGGAGAATATATTTCCAAAGCATATATGCAACAAAGGACTTGTATCTAGAATATACAAAGAACTCTTACAGCTCAGTGATAAGCCAAAATAGCTTAATTTTTTAACTGCCCAAATATTTTAACAGGCACTTTCCCAAAGAAAATATATGAATAACGTGACACACACAACAAGACTCTAAGCATCATTAGTCATTAAGAAAATGCAAACTAAAACCCCAATGAGATACCATGACATACCCACTAGCATGGCTAAAATTGAGAAGACTGACTACCCTAAAAGATGGCAAGAATTTGGGTCAGTTGGAACTCCCTTACACCGCTTGTGGGAATGCAAAATGGCACAACCAATTTGGAAAACAGTTGGGCAGTCTCTTAAAAGGTTAAACATAACGTCTACTCTCTGGCTCAGCTATTCCACTCCTAAGTATTTAACCAAGAAAAATGCAAGCATACTCACAAAGACTAAGACATGAACGTTTATGGCAGCTTTCTTTGTAATTGCCAAAATCTGGAAAATAACAAAATGCCCACTACCAGGTGAATCAAGAAATTATTCCATCCAGAAGATGGAATACTACCCAGCAGTAAATAAGGATACAAAGTATTGATACAAGCAATGATGGATGGATCTCAAAATAATTATGCTGAGTGAAAGAAGGCAGACAAAAAGAGTCCTACTTTACAATTCCATTTATATGAAATTCTGGACAACGCAAAGTGATCGATAGCGATAGAAACCAGTTTAGTGGTTACCGGAGAATGGATTACAAAGACATGAAGAAACTTTTGGTGGTGGTGAATCTCTTCCTTATTTCTGATTGTGGCAATGGTATCATGGGTCTATGCATATGTTAAAACTCACAGAATTATACACTTAAGGTAGGTGCAGTATATTTTATATAATTACACCTCAGTGAAACTGGGGGAAACGAGCAACAAAGATTATAGTTCACCTTGGCTAGGTGTGCCATCGCCGTAACTAGGTGTGCCATCGCCGTAAACTATTTCCTTGATCCTGTCAGATCACACTCAGAAGAAATGCGTGTTTCTTTAGGAAAAATGCTCCTTGTTCCAATTTACTCTCCATGTTTTTCAATACAATTGCGATCCATCTTCAGAAGTGACAAAAACCAAAAAGAGAGACTACGCGACATGCACACCTGAAGGATCTCGTCTACGTAAGCTAGGAACTTCCTTTGTCTTGGCCTTGAGATTCATCTTGGGTCTGGGGAGGACCTGCTCCCTGAGACACTCAGAGCTTACGTGAAAGTAGATTGAGGCAAGCTGTGGATCTGGTGAAACGATATTTGACTTCCACAGCTGGAGAGAAAGCGGATCCTCACAAAGAGTGTAGAGTGGAAAAATGGAAATGACTAGATAGAACAGGAAAACATTCTGCTGAAAACACCAATCAGTCCAGAGACCTGTGCAGGGTATCATGCAAAACTGTCCACTGCTCCATCCTCCCTCTGCCCTGCTGCCATCAACCTCACCCAGCATCAGCACTGGCTCCCACCACAGTCAGAGCACAGTAGACCCATCAGTACAAAAAGAAGACAGGGTTGGTGGGGTCCCCTTGGAGAGGTTCTCATTGTATTTCCTGTTGTAAATGGAACGCAAGACTGCTCACAGGGATAGAACGGCTCTCTCCCTGGAACAGATTCCACAGTGACCCACCTCCCTCTTTTATGGAGTCTGGCAACTGGAAACCCCAATGGCTCTAAGGCAAAAATTATATCCACCCAACTCATCAAGCCTGCACTTGGCCACCCAAGGCGTTTCTTGGCCACGTGACTGCTCGGAAAGCAGCATAAGATGCACTTGTGATCAGTGAGGCAGCTGGGCAAGTTTGGCGGGGTCTCCTAGGAAGAAAGCAATTGCTGCTCATTCCTGCAACATGTATTTCCTGAGGGCCCACAATGTGCCAGGAGTGTTAAGGACAGAAAACACATCTTTGACCAGACAGGTGATAATCCCTGGCCTCAATCCTTGTGCTCTCTGACATGCCCATAGTAACTACGCAGGTACCCTGAAGGAGACCCCTCCGAATGCTGTAAACACTGCCAGGACAGAAGGCAGGCAGGGCTGACCAGAACAGCCCTCCACGTCTTTAGTGATATCACTAAATCACTGAATTTGAATGTCAATTATCTGAATCAGCAAAACATATATAGTCTGGGAGGTGGGGGGAGAGTGGGAAACAGAAGCAACCCAATAGAAAAGGAGACAAAAGACAGGAGCGGAGATTCAGAAGAGGAGAAACAGGAATGATTCAAAACCCAGCATACACAAAGATCAGCATCCTCCTTCCTAATCAAGAAACAGAAATTAAAGAAAACCTAACTTACCGTTTAACAGCAGACAAAAATGCAATAAAGTTAACGATACCAAAGCGCGGAGCAGAGAAAACTCTTTGAAATGGTAGTCAGAATATAAATGCCTATATCCACTTGGAAAAAACGGTTTGACAGGACCCTCTAAAGTTGAACACATACCTCTCCTGAGACCCAGGAATTGTTCTGCTAGCTATGTCCCCAGAGCAATTCTTGTACAAGTGTATCAGCAGAAATGTATAATTTCATACCAGCATTGTCTTAATGGCAGGAAAAAAAACTGCAAAGAGGATAATGGGCATAGTCAGGAGAGAGAGTAAATACAATAAGGTGTGGTCACACAGTGGAACATTATATAGCAGTGAAAATGGACTATAGCTGCATGGTTCCGCATGAATGAATCCCAGAAATAAAGCAGTCAATGAAAAAAACAACAAACAAATCTCTAAAAAAACATCCAAAAAGAAACAACACGTTGTACAGAGATACCAGCACCAAAAATGGTATTAGCCAGTACATAACATCTAAGGCCACATCCCAGTTATCAGTGCCCACATCATACTGGTTGTTAAATATTTTGAATATTACCCCTCCAAAAACCTCTGAGAAAGGCTGAGGATTACAATATAACCACAAATTTCAATTCCTTGCCCTTACAGAAAAGGAACAAAGGCTTGAAAGTGAAGGCTACTGATAGTGTTCTATTTCTCCTACTTGTCTGAGAGTACATATTTCTCATGTTATTGTTCTTTTATTCTAAACATATCTGTGTGTGTGCGTACCCCCGCATGCGCTCTTTGGTTTGGGGCTGTTTCTTTTTTTCCTCTGCGTGAATACACGTATGTTTCTCTACGTTGCTTTGTGCACATATCTTGTGCGGTAGCCAGCCTCCAAGATGGCCTCCCCGGTCTTGCTCTCTGGCATTGGCACCCCACTGCATGTCCTCTCCCCCACAATAAGCACAGCCAGCTATCATTGCAGAAATGACAGGGGGTGGTTTCCACGTCTTGGTCATAAGTAAATTCTCACCCATCTGAGAGAAACCAGCAGTCACATTGTGAGGAACCTCAACCTTACCAGGGGATCCTTGCAGCAAGGAACACGGCCTCCTGCCAACAGCCAGCAACGAACTCGCCAGCCATGTGCGTGAGACACGTTGCAATTGGATCTGCCGGTCCCGGGAAAGCCTTCAAAAGACTGCAGCTCCAGCTGACATTTTAACTGCCACTCCATGAGATGAGAGACCCTGAGGCAGGACCACCAGCTAAGTCGTCTTATTCCTGACCCACAGAAAATGGGCGAGATAACAAATGGTCATTATTGCCTTACAACATCTAAGTGTCGGGGTGGTTTGTTATGCCGCAGTGGATAACTCATAGATCTGGGACCATGGGAGCAAGGCCCTACAATGTGGGAGCAGTTGTGAGCCTGGCAGCGGGCAGCAGCTGGCAGGGCTTTAAGAAGGGTTCACGAGACCCTAGAGGACTTGGAACAAACATTAGCAAAAGCCCAGTGACATTTGAGGAAGCTTCCTGTGAGGGCTTCAAGGAAGCAGAGGAGACTATTATTGGAAATAAGGGATGAGCGTAGTGGCAGAAAGTTTATCAACACTGTCATCTACAGAATGTGGGACATATTGAGTGTACCTAATGAGCTGAGTGACGTAACTGAATTCTGAAGGTGCGCTGGGGTTTTTTTCTCCTTACTGCTTATCCTAAAATGCAACAGGGCAGAGATAAGCCAGTAGAAGGACTATTAAACAGGAGGGATCCAGGAATGGTTGCGTTTGAAAACCCCCAGTCTCTCTCCAGACAGCAAAGCATGCTAAAATTAAGAAATGGCTCATAGCAAAAGTCAAATCCAGGGCCCTCCCAAGAAAACATGGTCTAAAGGTGAAGCTGAGAGTGTAACTGAAAAATCCTTGGTTATAACCTCAAACCGTTCAGCCCCTCACCGTCTGGGACTTCTAAGTACTTTGAAGGTGTTGCCTTTCAGGTGTCTCAGTCGACAGCAGCCTAAGGTGGGGATAAAGTCTTGAAGAGGTTTGTGGGCGTGGCTTTTGTCCAATGGGATAGACCCACTGTGGTAGGAGGCCCGCAAAAACTTTAAGAGAATTGCTTTGGCAGAAACACCACCAGTTTGGACTGAAAAGAACAGCGGAAGTTCAAAATGAAAAGTAGACTTTGGGCCTCAAACAGCTACAGACAGGAAGACTGGGACACTACTTGGTTGCAAGCAAAGGCCTCCTCTCACGGGAAAGGAAGGACGATTCAAGGTAGAAATAAGGACCAGAAGGCAAAGCCAAAAGGCAAGGAGACTCATTCCAAGGCAGGAGGAGGACTGAGTCCTAGAAGTTTTTTAAATGTATCCCGATGGATTTCAGAATTGCTATGGGCCAGTGATTCCCATATAGCCCCCTTCTCCCCGGTTTTTGGACAGGAATGTCTATAGCAGTTATCCTGCACCTGCTGTCCCATCACTCAATGTTGGGTGTGAGAGGCAAATAACTTGTCTCTTTACTTCACAGATCTTCAGACTGTGAGGAACTGGGCCTCATTTGGATAATGAGACCCTGGGTTCTTGGAGGAGATCCTTGGGTGGGATGAAACCCTTAGGGGACCTTGAGAAGAGAGGAGTATATTGCATGTGCAAAGGAAATGAGTAACATTCGGAGGCCAGAGGGTCAGCTTTGGTGGCCAGCCTCCAAGATGGCCCCCAGTGCTCCTCAACTCCTGGTATTCATGCCCTTGTGTCTTCCCATTTCACAGCGAGCAGGCCCTGTGTGTGGAACCAATAGAAATCACAACATATGCCTTCCAAGACTAGGTCATCAAAGACAATTTTGAGTTCCCCTGAGCTCTCCTGTAACACTCATTTTGAGGGAAGCTAATGACCCTGCCATCAAAACATGCAAGCACCCCTGAAGGGGGGTCCATAGAGCAAGCAGCTAAGGGCTCCAGCCAACAGCCAGCCCCCACCTCCCGGTCATGCAAGTGAGACACCTTGCTGTTGTAAGCATCTAAGTTTGGGGGTAACTTCTTACACAGTCATAGATAACTGATAGACTTTGGAACTCAGTAGTAGGGCACTACAGAAACAAAAACCTAAGATGCAGGGGCAGCTGTGGATCTGGCAGTAGGCAGAAGCTGGGCCCTCCACCCCCTCCACAAAGCTTTCTGACAACTGCAGGGCTGGTCCAGGCCTTGACTACAACCTTGTGAGCAATTTCAAGCTAAGCCACTCCCAAATCCCTGACCCCTCCCCGCAAATCAGTGTCAGACAATAAATACACCCCCGAGCATTGTTTAAAGCCACTGAGCATTGGGGTGATTTTTCATGCAGTGACAGATAATACGCCTCATAGGAATCATTTTGCAAGAGAACAGGTTTAATGCAATGCAAGGGAGACATCGAATAGAGTCGAGAATCAGTAACAGAGACGGGGCCCGTGGGTTGGAGACTTGTTTTACACAAATAAGATCAAACTGCACTTTTCTATTCTGTAGCCTAGCGTGCACCTGAAGCTTCTGTGATTTTTCAGAGGAGAAGGAAATGCTACGTCAGTTGTATGTTTTTTAAGAAAGCAGTTTTTGAAGGAACGGCCACTGAAAATTATATTCTGGGTGGTTTGCAAACGGAAACACTTGCTCCAGCGAAAGAAGAAAAGACGTGTCTCCAGAAAACAAAATGGAAATAGGACTCTCACTCATCACCTTAAACATACCATAATTAATAAAATGAACCCGTTCAGAGTTTCATTTTATCAGTAATACAAACTTTGCAAAAATCTGTCTATGTGACTATGGCACTGGTAGTTTCATCTCCTTGTGCTTCTTTCCAGATTTTTACTCAAATGCATATAATTTTCAGTGGTTAAAATCAAACATACAATGTGTATTCTTTGCTCACTTAATATCACATCCCGTAGGGTTTTTTTGTGTTGATCCACAGACTATATTTATTGTTATCATGAATGTATAGTTTCAAGTATTTTAAAGGCCCCTTCAAGTGTCTTGTAAAATGTATACATTTCTCACGTCACACTGACGTGTGCAAAGAACATGTGGGGTTTTTTTAATCTTCTGAAACTACTTGAATGTTCTCAAGACCCTACACCTCCGTGAGAACAGGGACAACTTTCAACCTGACGATTTATGTCGCCACAGTCCCTGCCCAATGAAATGGGCTCTTGTGAGTGACTTTTGGGGGTGTATGAGTGCCCATGTTCTCCCACTCCCTTGCTCCTATCCAAGAGGGAGTCAGCACTTGGAGGGGTCCTGGTGCCCTCATGGCATCGGAGGCCTGCCCATGCCTTCACCTCGGACTCCACCTTGGACTGGATGTGCTGGCTGGGGTGCACGTTGGGAGGGTCACTTAGCAGGGTGGGCTAGTCTGGCCCCTAGCATCCAGCTGGGAAAATGAGCCTTTCCTTCAGCGTGGGCATTCCTCTCAAAGGGCCTGTCCACTGGCTCATGCTGATACACCCCTGTTCAGCCCTTGCTGGCACTAGGGGCCCCTTGGGGTCCCCTGTCACAATTAGGGTACAACCCCCACCCCATCCCTTCTCCAGGCAACTCACCCAGCCACCTTCATCTACAGGGCCCCTTCGCCACCCCCACTTTGGCAGCCGTCATGCCTCTGTGGATGTGGGTGCATGTCTGGGCCCCAGCCCCCTTGGCCACGCAGGAGCTGACGGGGTGCAGGCATGCCGACTGGTGCTTTTCCTATTCATACACTGTTCCATCCACCCTAATAAATGTCCCCCGACCCTCCACCTACAGTTTGGAACTGAAAACAAGGCCAAGTTCCCTCCACTCTTGCTTTTTATACCCAACCTACCCAAGACACCTTCCTGTCTGCTCTTGCTTCCCCCTCCTTCTGTCCCCGTCTCAACAGGAGAGGGTGCGGAGCAAAGCAGAAAAGCATCTAGGACAGAAGCCAAAGGAAAGACGAAGGTGGCAGGACCCCAAACACCAGAAATAAACAGCCAAAGAGAGAGGAGAGAAACCGGTAGCATCCAGTGGAACCATTAGTCAAGCGAGGAGAGAGAGGCTTGCAGAGGGAGAGCGGAACCATCTAGCCTTGAGAAGACAAGAAATGCCAAGTATCCACTGGCCTTAGCAACATGGAGGTCAGCGGGGACGGTTTCAGGGGAGTGGAATGGAGGGAGAAAACCACACTGAACAGGGGGTGAGTGGAGAAAAGGCCCTCAGGGAGACGGTGAATGTAGACACTGCTTTCAAGACATTTGGCTGTGAACGTGAGGAGACGGAAGATACAGAATGGGGGTGTGTCCTCCAGGGAGAGGCTTATTATTTTTTTGGATGGGGCAGACATGAATAAGCTCAATACTAGTGGGAGCAGGCCAGCCATGAGAGGGAGGCTGGCAGTGTGGGGGCATTCTTTACCAATAGCTTCTGTCTTCCTCTGTGAAGCAGGAGGGAGGCAGATTCGTCTGTGAAGAGTATGGTAACAGGCGACAGGATCAAAGGACTGGGGCGGGGAAGCTTTGAAAGAGCTCTCTTGCTCAGTGGAAGGGAACGCTGTGTCGGGATGCACACAGGAATCGGGAAGGAGTGCTGGATGCCCAGGTGACCTCAGCCAACGTTGAGTCTATAGGGTCAGTGACCAGGGAGGAAGCACGCGTGCGCGCGCGTGAGTGTATGTGTTCAGTCACAGAGGTGGCCATCCATCCATCACATCAGATCACTTCACCCAACCAGCCATGCCAGGCCATGCACGTGCTTTACCACAGTAGGTCCAGTAAATGTGCTACTTGGATTATAAATTCCTGGAAGGCAGGGATGGTGCTGCCTCCAATAGACACAGAGCTGGAAGGGTCCTTAGAAATCATCTAGTCAAACGACTCTATTTTTCACAAGGAAAAACCCAGCTTAGGGAAGGAGCCAGGAATCCAAGGCTGACCTCCCCCTGCTAAGCCCAGCGCCCTTTCCTCAGCACCAGCCACCCCCGTTTTCCCTCAGGGCACACTGCCCCTGCTTTGGCTTCTAGGAAAGTGTGGCTTTTCAAAGGACACCTTCGCTGAGTGCCTGGGTCTGGTAAAATTGTGAAGCAGAAATACCATTTGATTGCTAAAGCAACACAGCCTCCCCCAGTCATGCTAAGCGACTTACTAAAATGAAACCTACAGCTTTGGAGAGGCGGCCCAAGGGACATTAACCTACGTCTTCGCATTCCCAAGAGGCTAAGTTTCTAGATTCATGAGAAGCCATTTCTTCTTCCATTAATGTGACACAGAGCGGGTTAAACCAACCCTCTCTGCGGTTCTGAGTGAAGCCAGCAGAGGGCGCTCTACACCGCTGTGTATTACCTTGCCAGCACCTGTTTTCCTCCAGGATGAAATCATTCCCGTGGCATGGGTCACGCTTTATACAGATGGATCGCACTTCTTGGCTCACCTCTTATTAATTCAACAGTAGAAAGGTGATGCAGAGGAGAAGAGGAGAACAGGCGAGCTGGGTCTGGACAACGGGGAAATTACGAGGGTGCTGCTCTTTGTCTACTAAAAGCTGATAGAAAAGAGAATTTGCTGATGTCACAGTAAAAGAGAAATTTTGTTAGCAAGTTCAGTGTCTGGTCTTTACCGTTGATCAACTCTTCTGAAAATCCCAGGAGTTCCGTACATCCAGAAAGTACTCATGGGAAACCCTGGGAATACAAACACATAGGAGGCATCGTCCCACTCTTCAAGGAACTGAGGACGGCAAGGGGAAAGAAGACATGGGGTCCAGAGTGCTCCTGAGGGCAGTTCAAGGCGATTCTGCCTCATCTACTCTGCAGAGCTAGAGTGGAAGTTTCCCTGCCAGGAATCAGAGGTGAGACCAGCCCCGTTGTGAGGAGTCGGAAGTCAAGAGGGAGCCTGCAGCAGTGATCGTGTTTATGAATAACTATTATCCCTCTATCTAATCCCTAATCGTAACTCCGAGGCACAAAGTTTATATCCCTCATAAATGAATTCACTGGAAGTCCCACAGCACTAAACCACAGCTTCCAGATCAACACTACTCCCTCCCACAAGGGCTTCGGGCCCACTAGTGGGGCATCTCAACCAGACACAGCTCAAAACTAGGCCATTCACCAATAGAGTGGTTTGCGACAGATTTTATTCCAGACTTTTAAATCCCTTGAGTCTCTGTGGCATTCCCAGGAGGGCCAGTGTCCCTTAAATAGCTTCTCATAGAAAGCTGTCTGTGAATGGCAAGACTTCATTCATTTTTGCAGCTGAGTAGTTTTCCAGTGTATATATACCACTTCTTTGAATTTAAGAAACAAAGTAAATGAACGCAAGGGGGTGGGGGAAGGGGAAAGAGGCACACCAAAGACTCTCAATCGTAGAGAACAAACTGATGGTTACCAGGTGGGGGGGCGGGGTGGGAATGGGTGAAATAGGTGATGGGGTTTAAGGATGGCACTTGTTGTGATGAGCCCAAGGAGATGTATGGAATGATGAATCACTGTGTTGTAGACCTGAAACTGACATTACACTGTGTGCTAACCAACTGGAATTTAAATAGAAATTTGGAGGAAAAATTGTCTGTGGTTTGTCCAGGTAGAGAGCACATTTGGCAAACTCAAGCCTCCAGATGTGGCCCAGAGAATGTTACCATCTTTTCTACAACAAAGGAGCACAGACAAGAGACAGGGACAGTTTCCCCCTCTGATATGCATGCATTTGGGGCCTTCCTGTGCCAATGAAATCGAGCTCTGCCTCCCACCCCTCCCCACCCCCATCCCAATGTACAACTACAAAAAACAAGAAAATGTACTTTGTTCTAAAGGGTATGGGGGCGCCTGGGTGGCTCAGTTAAGCATCTGCCTTCGGCTCAGGTCATGATCTCACCTTTCATGGGTTCAAGCCATGCTGTTCAAGCTGTGCTGACAGCTCAGAGCCTGGAGCCTGTTTCGGATTCTGTATCTTCCTTTCTCTCTGCCCCTCCTCCACTCACAATCTCTATTTGTTTCCGTCTGTGTGTGTGTGTGTGTGTGTCTCTCTCAAAGATGAACATTTTTTAAAAAATTAAAAATAAATAAAAAATAAAGGGTATGGGCTTTGTCGCTTCAGCTATGAGGTCATGGGCATTCCCAGAAAGCGATTTCTTTTTTTTAAGCCAAATTTGAGATCTCTCACCAGGGGGCAGAGAAAAGTAGTTTGTGAAACCGTTTTGAACGGAAAAGCTAAGAAGGTGGGAACAGTGTCTCAGATGCTCATTAGTATACTTGAGCCCAGAACGACTTTCGGTGACAAGGCAGGAACATTGTGCCTCAAATATCTGCACACGCTCTTGAGAAAGTGACCACCGTCTGTGCTGCTGGTTGAGGTGACCAACTTCTCAGGGAACATTCAGGAGCTGGCTAACTCCTCTGGGCCATCTTTGTATCATGGAACCTAGTAAATACCTCCAAATGTCCCCCCACCCCTCCAGCATTTCTTGGCACCATGTAGTGAGCGAACTTATCTCAGACATTTCATCGGAGGCCACCAGTCAGGAACTCCATCAGATCCTGCCCACCACCTTATCTGAACCAAAGTGCGGCCATTTCTTGTACACCCTCACCCTCTCCTTGCGAGCTCTCTTCCCAGCAGCCTGCGGACATTCTCCTGTCTCTCCCGCCGTGAACCTCCCCAGTGGCCCCTGCCGCCAGTGCGACATCCCATCTCTCCTGTCTCAGCCTCCCTCCGATTCATGCCCACTCCCCGTTTGCTTTTCCTCAGCCCCCACTACTTCTCCCGGCCTCCCCAGTCGGCCTGCCCTCCGCTAAAGCTCTCCTTTAGGTCAGCAATGACTTTGCCTCTTGATAAACCTGCTGCCTGGAGGGTCTCGACCTTCTGGACCTCTCAGAAGCCTTGGGCACCGTTAACCATTTTGTTCCTTCTTGAAACACTCTTCCCCCGGCTTCCTGAGTGACCACTCTCTTTGTTTCCCTTCGGAATCTCCGGCCAGTGTTTCTGAGTTTCCTCTTGAGAGCTCTTCTTTCTCCTCCAGAGCTTTAAACATCGGAGTTCACCGAGATGCTGTCCTAGACTCCCTTCTCTCTAGGGGCTCTCCTTCGAAGGCCGAACCACTCCCGTGGCTTCAGAGATTCATAATGTCCCGATCCCTAACTCCAGGCCAAATCTCTGCTCCATTTCCAGTCCGCCCCATGAGCTACCTAATTTACCTCTCCACGGGAGGATTGCACACGGCCCCAGCCTCTGCAAATCCAGAATGCACACATGGCTGGGTCTCTTCCTTGCACACAAACAGCTCCTCCCTCTCCGCCCTGCTCGCCTCCACGAAATGGCAACTCGGCGCTGAAGCCCTTCGCGCTAAAACCTGGAGCTCATCCTTGACCCTGCCCTGTCCCTCCCCACTTGCACCCAACAGGTCAGGTCGTCGAGCTCTGCCAGTCCTGTCTTCTAAATATCCCCGACCCATCGACTTTTCTCCATTTCCACCCCCTCCGTCCTACCCAAAGCACCTGCAACTTTCACTGTTCAACACTCCCAAAAACCTCCTAGGGATTTTCCCCTGTGCACATGCCACACAGCAGATGGTAGTGAGAACACAGCTTCCGTTTAAATCACCGAAGACGTGATCCTTAGCCTGGTGCCGGGAGCAACCTGGCCCCAGCCTCCATGTGCTCTCACCCCCATCTAACCCTCCCCTTGGATGCCGGGCCCCAGGCTCACGGCTGCACTTCTATCGTCTTGGACACCGAATTCCTCGCAGCCAGGAGTCTTCTGCCATGACACCTGCCCTGCCCAAGACACTCTTCTCTCCTGCCCTGCCCCTTCCCTTCTCCCTCCTTCATGCTTTCCTCCTCTGCCCAGCCCAGCCTGGTCAATTCTGCTCACACTTTAGTGTCTTGCCTTTAACATTACTCCCATAGGGACATTTTCCTGATTGCCGCTAGCCCCAGAAGACATTATAGCCTTCTATGTATTTGCAGCATTTCTCCACAGCACCAGATGGGTAATTAAATAGTTACTTAATAATTGCGAAGTGGTATGTGCTCTCTTAAACTACAGACTCCAGGAAAGCAGAAAGCTGTGCATGGCTTTGCTCACTCCTGTCTCCCTAGGACCCAGTGCAGTGCTGGTATTAGAAGACACTCAATAAATATTTGTGGAAATGAATGAATGAACCCTCAACTCACACTATCATGTGGATGTGGATGAGAGTCACAGCAGAGCCTCTTAGGCACCTCTTCAGAGCCTCGAGACCTCATGAGTCCTGGATCCTGCTCTTCATGGGCTCTGAGGAGGATGGGCATCCATCCCAGTTTGCCCAGAACAATCCCAGTGTATGCCTGTTGTTCTGACATAATTATTGTGTCCCTTTTCACTTTCAAAGGGGTTCCTGGTCTGACCTTTACTGATCAGCAGTACACCAACCATCTCGATGCAGGCACAACCTGACAGTGCTGCCCACATGCCTCTTGTCCCCAACCTTGGAGAGGTCACTGTTCTATACCACCAGGTGTCCACACCAACACATGAGTGGGTGGCACCCAGAGTGTAAGGGAGCTATCCCCCCAGTAGGAGACCCAAACCAATGCGTGGATTCTCCCCCTTCGTCATTGCCAACGGAACATCCTAGGGCTTGGCCGGCGTAGCCCCTCAAAAGCATGGTCCTGTAGACTGGGACATCAGTCATGATCAAGAGCAAGTTCCCGGCTATGGACTCCCTTGCCTCATTCCTCTTTATCCCCGGCCCCTCTTCCTTCTGCGTCCAGCTTTGATCTCTAGAGAACCCAGGCTATTTCCACGGTGCCCCAAAGGGAAGAATTAAATTCAAACAGCAGGGAGAGAGCCAAGTATGAGAAGATGCATTTGGGCTGAGTAAAAGACCGGCCTAACACCAAGCTTAAGCCTGTCTTTCTTCAGAGGTAATGAGTTCTCTGTCATCAGAAGTGTTCTCAGACAGAACACCAGGAGGGAATTTCAGCACCAGGTAAGGCTGGGCAAACGTCTGCCTTCCTCCCCGAGAGCCCCGTGGTTCTATATCGAGTAAAAAATTATCTCCCACGTTTATGTGGTTCGAGACAGTGTGGATAAACAGCTCTTTGGTTTGCAAACCTTATCCACAGAGCTGGATGTTTTCCACAAATATTCGTGCTTACCGCGGGCCCAAGTAAAAGTATAATGGCCGAAAGATCAAGACTTTAAAATAATGAAAAGCACACATAGTTTCCCAAACACTCCCAACTGGCATAAACATGCACAATCCATCAAAAAAACAGGATCCTGACCACCCCATTGGCTGATGGGGTGGTAACAATTCAACTTTTTTTTTTTTTTTTCAATTTAACAATCCTAAAGTCGCCAATTCATTTCATTTTTAAGTTCGTTTGTCTCAGGCCCCGGACCGTCAAACGATAAAGTTCAAGCCAACCTCCCCTACGACTAGTAAGACGTTTGGGATTGCTTTCAAACGTGAGGTTAATTTCCTTTCCCGGGGAAGGTTCACCCTGAAGCACGGTGTGGATGCGAGGACAGTTGCCACGTGGCCTCAGCGCCTTGAACTTGGGGGAAGGGAAAGGAAACGAATCCTGAGAGTGCGCTGGCGGCCACGAAACCGACCCCCCCCCCCCCCACCCCCCCCCCCCCCCCCCCCACCGCCTCCGCTGGGGCAGACAGATTCATCCACCTAAGACGTGTACAAAAGGAAGCCCAAAGGTCGTGGGCCCTCGGGCTTGCCAACGCAGAACTGGTTGGCTGCATCTGTCAGGAAAGGACCACTGCACTGGGGGGGCGCGGTGGCAGAGCTGTTGTTTACACAAACAACACTCGTGGCTGGACTCTGACCGCAACCAGAGGGAGGGGCCCCGCACTGTCCTGCCACGGGGACCAAGAAGTTAGGCCAGGGCGTCAGGGTCCGGGGCCAGCGGCATGCGCTAGACACGGAATCGGAAGGAGAAACCTACTTGAACAAGACGCCATGACTTGACCTGGGGGCGGGGAGCACCCAGCACCCTGGATAGAAGGCTCCCCAGGACTGTTTCAGAGCCCCCAGCTGTGACCTGAGATCACTCTCACTAGCTGGGCCCCGGGGAAGATTAGCCAGGAACGGAAGGAAGAGGAATGAGCAGGTGGGAACCAGCAGAGGCACCGGTGGGAGCGGCTGAGGAAGGCGCGCTGGCATTTTTCCAACCCCAGGCACTTTGGGCATGTGCCCGCATCTTACTTTCTATCCATGTTCACAAGGAATACGCCTTAAAGCCATCCAGAAACACACACACACCCCCTTAGGAAGCATCCGATTCGTGCTTTTGAAGGGTATCGGGCTGAAGCATTCGTTCAATTTCGGGAATCAGCTTTTCCTTTCCCTCCACGGAGTCCGTGTTGAAATTGTGCACCACGATGTGGCCCGGAATTCAACTTTTACTTTTGTCTTTTCTTTTTCAGAATTAAACTTTCTTTGCAGAATTAAACTTTTGCCCATCGGTTGCCCTCCTCACCTCCATCACCAGGTTGCTTTTCAAGGTCAGTTCTCACAAATGAACGATGCGGCACGTTGAGAGCATTCACTTGAGCAGCCAGCCCGGAACAGCTGGGCAGGACCCAGCCGGGCACCTCTGCTCGCCCGCTACGGGGTTCTTCTCTTGCCTACACCTCCGGACCCAACTTCCTCAGTGACATATCTATGCCTCTCGCCTTTGTACCTGTTCTCTGTCCTGGAAAGAACGATGCTTCCCACAGCATAGGATTGAGCTACCAATATCAGTGAATATTCAAAAAACCAAGGGGAAGAGACCTGATGAGGGGACGTGCTGGCCTCAAAGGACGCAGGTCAGAATGTAGAGCTGGGAGGGAGCCCAGATCCTCCCTCACCTAATTCCCATATTCAGAGGTATGAGAACTGAGGGGGTCAGGCTAGGAGGCTCACTCCCTTGCAGAATACATGAAAATACTTCCTCAAGAACGCACAGCTGCTTAGTGGTAGCAATGGAACTAGAAGCCAAGTCAAAGCTTGCCCCGTGTCACATGCTCCCAATCTGTATGTAGTGTGTATGAGCAAATTCACAGCACCACCGGGAAACCTGTTACCCAGATGCCTTCCTCTCTGCCAACTGGTGTCACCAAACGAGAGCCAACCACATTCGATAACCTATGAACGAATGCATGCTCACCCGGCACTGCCTGTGTTCCAGGCACTTTGGAGAAGGAATCAAAGCAAGGGCTAGCTGTTCCAGTGCTCAAGAGCTTACAATCTAGTTGGAGAAGCAAGACATTCGTCCCATAGGGTTTACTGAGTGATTACGTGCCAGGCACTGATGCAGGCACCGCTGGAGAGAACTAAACCAGACCTCTCTGTGCTTGCCACCCCACAATGGGGGAGACGGGGCAAAAGCGGACAAATAAGACGGGTCAAGGTGGAGATGATGAAGGCTGATGCGGCGGAGAGCATCTCCACCACTCTCGAAAGACTGGGGTGCCGAACACCATCTCTCCTCTCAGGTGTGATGTGTGAGTTCATGGAGCTCATAACCACAAGGGGAATGGCCTGAGGGCAGAGCTTTCCCAGGGACGAGGAGGCACAGGTTGGCATGGCCCACATATAGGCCAAAGGCCAAAGGAGAAGGTAACCCAGGAGAAGAAGAGTCTGAGTTGACCTCAAAGAGTCAGGCACAAACCAGACCATGCAGAGCCCTTAAGTCCAGGCAGGGGAATTTGGACTTTGTGTAGGGGAAAGGGCGTCATCTGACCCTACAGTCACAAAGTCAACCGAATAGAAACCAGCATATGTACCGTGACAAACGCACCTGCCACGTTCAGGGGAGGGACTACGTGGAGGTGACAGACTGGCTGGCGACGGGGCACTGATTCCAGCCACAGGGAGCAAAGCCAAAGGCATCGGAAGTAAAGCGCACGCCTGTCTGACTTTTGCCACGTACAACACGCATTTATTACCGGTTTGGCAGGGAAGGGCAGCTTTTTATGATCCCCTCTCAACTCTACATACAGGACTTACATATACAGGTCGAATAATTATTTTCACTTTTTGTTAGAGGTGGTAGCACCCGGAAGAGGTTGCATTTGGGAAGAAGAGGTAAGCAGCCTTCTAAAATGTGAGGAGAGCGTGTGCAAAGGCACACTCAGCAGAGGGGCCGTGTGTGGGGCGGGGGGCGGAGGTGGGGGTGAACCCGAGAAGCGGGTGCACTGCCCAAAGTCCACAGCCAGGTTCCCACTGAAATATCCACCTGGGCGTGAGGGGTGAGGTACGTGTGTTCGGATATCATCGTGGCCGTCGCAGAGGCGACTGGGCCACCTGAGGCAGGGTGGAGTCAGTGAGGGCCTCGAGGAAGCAGAGCTGTGATTCAGGATGGAGTCAAGGAGGTCTGAGCTCAGGCAGCTCACAGGTAGTCAGTTCATCGCACCCTCAACCACCGCAATATCCCACTGTTCGCTTCGTGCGGGTCCCCCAAATAACTAGTACACTTTGCACAGCCACTCGGGACTCTTTTTAAAGCACCACCTGGCACTTATTGTCCCCTTTGCTGTTCACAACAACCCTGTGGGGTAGAGAGAGCCTGTCCTTACTCGTGCTTTGCAGGCAGAGGAGGAGGCCAGAGCAGCAGCCCCCCCCCCCCCCCCGCCCCGGGAAGAGCCAGGCCCGGGCCTGTTTGACAGCTAAAGCACATTTGGACTGTCCTCAACAAAGATGACGCCTGGCAGAATCTCAGTGGGTGAGACTGACACTAAACTCTACTTTTAAACGAGGGGAGGAGAAAGCCTCTACAATATGCTGGTGTTGCCACAGGGTTTCAGACAACAGGACATGGGTAGCGCGGACACTGGACCACCTTTGACCCCCTTCCCCGGTTTCCTCGCCGACAACCACCCTGACTTCCTTATTCTTTCAAACCCCGAAAATCAAGAGCAAATGTGACAAGCATTAGCAGAAGGCGACTTCGTACATCTGCAACGCCCTCTGAGACGATCACCTCACGAGACAGACCTGGAACCACATCCCGTCCCCCTACCACAGATTGGAAACCTAAGCCTCCTAACGCTCGTCTGTGGAGACTCCCAGACAAGTCCCTACTTCGCGAGTGCTCATGCTGTCTGTCCCTGTGGTCCCCACGCCCCCAGGGTCACCCCACCTTCCCCCCACACCCCGCCAACCCAAGTCATGAACCTGAACATATTCCCCAAGCTGCCCTGAAAGAACCAACTTACACGAAAGCCTTGGTGAGCCATATGGATTCCATAAACTATTCCTCTGCAAACATGGGAGTAGGATCGTGATAGGAAACCCAAGGCCTTTGTTCTAGGCCCCTTCTCATTCCCTCAGCACCCAGTCTGGTAGGCTCCAAAGTCTTCCCTTTCCAGCCCTAATGCAGAGCCCCCCAGCCTTCCCATTCCCTCAGCCCAGGGCCACACGTGAAAACCCCACCATCCATGCAAGACGCACCGGGGTCCCCCACACACAAGGCACTTGTGGTCTTACGTTACAAATAAAGCTTCTAACTTTTATTATCCTATTTTTGCCTCTGTTTATATGCAGAAATACAGGGTTCACTTTATTTCTTGCCCAAAAAATAAGTCGGCACGTGGAGGTCCACGGCTACAGAAGAACACACAAAGGCTAACATTCAGATCCTCACTTGGCAAGTCATATTTAACTGTCACTTCTCCTAACTAGGAGAATTAAGGCCTTCCAACTCCAAACCCAAGGGGTCTGCTGAAGGGAACAGGCCTTCGGGGTTCAGGAAATTTTTCTATTGTTTCTCCTGACCAAAGGGCAAGTTGAGATTTTGAGAAGTCAGACAGAAAAGAAAAGTGAGTGGGCTTGAAGGGCCTTTGGAGAAAACATTTGGGGAGAAGACCCAGAAGAGGCGTGACAGGGATTGAAGAAAGAGCAGGACAGAGAAAGGGGTGTTAAAAGTGAGGGAGTCCCTTCATTTCTCCTCAGAACCTAAGTAAGAGCCAGATTGTTCACCTGGCTCAGTAAATGTTTGTTCTGCAGAAGCAAGAACACGCCAGATCTGCCCTGAAGGTGGGCAGCGGGTGCAGAGTGGAGGCAAGGAGGGTGAGGCCTTGCGCTTCCCTAACAGGAACTGTCCCTGAGCAAACAGGACCGGGCTACATGTGGGGTGGCGTTTGCCTGGGATGGGCACCGGTACCCATTAATTCACCCACACAAGCACTGAGCTAGGATTCAATAGCAGTCACTAAATGTCCATCCGGGGCTAAGACAAACCTTGACCTATAAAATGATTTCAAGTTTCTTCCTGAACCGTGAAATTAAACCGTTACACCCTGAATAAGTGAGAAGTGAATTCCCAAGCCATATTATCAATCTCTTCTCTTCCAAAGAGTTTTAAATAAGCTTGGAGTGCTCCCACCACAGCACACACACTCCTCCCCTCTGAGAAGATGTCCCAAAATCTTCCTAAGAATACGAAAAAAGGAACTTCTTGCCTCCGTTCATCTGAGCTTCCATTGTGCCTTCGGGCTTTCTTTCTTTTATATCCCTCTCTGCCCCAGTCTCCACCAACCAGCTTTTCTCTCTGACAAATGTGAATAAAGGAAAACTGACCAAAAAGAGAGGCTAAGAGGACCCTCACGTCTCCAGTGGCAGGGAGCAAGGAGGTCGTGTGTGGCGCCCCCTGGCGGCTCCCTGGATCCTTTCTGAACCAAGAGCACGGAGCCTTGCAAGGCCACAGTGAAAGGGCAGCTTTCCTCCTCCCCTCCAACTCAGCACTTTCGGTCTTTTTTTTTTTTTTTTCCCCCACCCTCAGCCCATCTGTAAACGCTGGTGATTTTCTAAAGGACTTTAATAATATGAATACACTTGGAAAATCAACGAAAAAAGTCAAGTTTATAAAGTTTAGGTTTCCTGCCCTGAAATACCTAATTATTGCTTCTTGCTTGGATTGTTCACCATGAAAGCTTAGCTTTCAACATCTCTAATGACTTATCCTTAGTTTCCCCTCCCTTCCTCCCTCAAAGACCCTAGCAGCAAGAGTCACAAGTTCAAATCACTGTGGGACCAGGCAGGAGACAAAAAGGGGTCCAGCCATTACCCGAGGCAGCCATCACCCAGCAAAGAGGTCCATTTTTGGCCTGTGCACAGACATGTCCCAGGCTTCCTGGTCTTCTGGATTTTTCAAGGGAAGTCAGAAACACATATTTTTGTGTGGAATGCCCCAACGTTTAAATGTCTTTAGCCAATTCACACTTTCTTAACATACTCTGTGAATCAACCAACTCATCTCTGCTGCTCGGGTGGACAGGTGGGGTGCCAGCTTACGAATTGCTACTGAGGCCCCTCACGTTGCCTGTGGTTTCGGTTGTTGGGCACCCGCACACTTCCCCACCCCAAGGGGGATGATTTTCCTACGGTAGGAACTGTGGGAGTCTATTCCCACAGAATCATGCAATTGAAATAGGGATCTACTCTGTCTCTCTTTTAAGAGACATTGAAGGATTGTCCTGAAATTGACTACTGATCTTATTTTCATTCAGACTAATGTTTTCGTTAATGTCTTCCTTAGAAAGTTAAGAATCCCACCCCCTTTGTCTTTTTTTTTCAACGTTTTTTTTTTATTATTATTATTATTATTTTATTTTTGGGACAGAGAGAGACAGAGCATGAACGGGGGAGGGGCAGAGAGAGAGGGAGACACAGAATCGGAAACAGGCTCCAGGCTCCGAGCCATCGGCCCAGAGCCTGATGTGGGGCTCGAACTCACGGACCGCGAGATCGTGACCTGGCTGAAGTCGGACGCTTAACAGACTGTGCCACCCAGGCGCCCCGCCCCTTTGTCTTTTAGAAGGATGGGGAGCAAGGTTGTAGCAAAGTGGTAGATAAGTTTTAGTTCTAAATTACAGCTCCCAAAATACAGGTGTTTTAAGACCACAAAATTCCTCTAATACCATTGTAAGATGAAGGACGAAAGGTTGTCCTTTTCAGTTCAGTTCAAGGAATATTGATTCTGTTCTTACTACCAAGGGCGTAAGTATGTGCCCCAGGACGGCCCCAATCTTGGGGAAGGTCACAGAGTCACAGATGACTTCTGACCCATCCAGCCACCACGCGAACTCATGTCCTACTGGTGCCATGGGATCCTTTAGAGCTCCTCACCAAGATGACCTGTTAATCTTTTGCTTCTAGAAAACAACTTATTTATTTATTTATTTATTTTTTTTTTTTTTAACGTTTATTTTTGAGACAGAAAGGGACAGAGCATGAACGGGGGAGGGTCAGAGAGAGGGAGACACAGAATCTGAAACAGGCTCCAGGCTCCGAGCTGTCAGCACAGAGCCTGACACGGGGCTCGAACCCACAAACCAAACTTATGGACCCCGAGATCATGACCTGAGCCGAAGTCGGCCGCCTAACCGACTGAGCCACCCAGGTGCCCCGAAAACAACTTTTTTAAATAGTCCCTCCAAATGGAGAAATTGACTGAGGTTTCTGGAATTCACATGTCTCTTATAGAAGTGGTGTCCTCATCTCAGCCAGACCCCAGCAATGAGTGACTCCTTGGCCTGTCACACATCTGCTTTAGATCTGGTGAGGTGCCTAGACCCAAGATGAGAAGCTTTTGAGAGCCCCCAGTCATCCCTGTGGGCTCCCTCCCCTGCATGGGCTACTCTGTGCCTTGCTCAGAATCATGATGTGGTAACTTATTAGGGCAGCAAAAATAGGGTGTTATATCTTGACTGAACACAGATGTGGGCTTTATAAAGTGGACAAAACATTTAAAACACTTAAGTTCATTCACTCACACAAACACTTGGGAGCATACCATTTATATATTAGTTTAAATTCTTAAATATATGACCTTTATCCATGTAACTATTTGATTTTATGAAAGCATTCTCCCATGCATAATCTCATTTGATCCCCACAAAACCCTCTCACGTAGAGGAGACTGATGGGCCCACCGCCATCTTACCAGTCGGGAAAGAGAGGTGAAATGCCTAAGCAGCAGTTACCCAGATGTGACAACAGAGGCCTAAATGTGACCCCCAGGTTTCTGACTCGAGAACTCAGGCTTTCCCCGCTTCACTGGGCAGTCTTTGGACGCAAAAGGTCACCAAGCTTGTTCTTAAACATTTACGAGAAAATGCACTGACCCTGCTTGCAAAGAATGTCTGTCCCACGGTTTGTTGCTTCTCAACAAACACTTTGGAAGCTGAGAGAACAAAACACCTGAAGCAACACATGAGGGACCACAGGATGTTAAGCCTGTCCTGGAACCTTGGGCACCTCTGCCTTCCTCCTCAAATATCAAAGCAACTATAAGCTATGGTGCAAGAGTATCCCCCATTCCTGGGGGTTTGAGAAGAGGCATCAGATTCATTAATTCTATAACTAGGGATGTAACCACTTTGCCCAACCCCCATTTGGGGACCCGCCCCCTTCCCATTTAATAGTCCTTGTGCCTTTGGAGTGGCTGAGCCCCCAGCTGGAGTGGATGCGTGCCCCCCCAGGCCCCACTCTACCCCCATGTTACGGTTATTATAAATGGCCTTAATCCTTCCTATTAATAGAATTGTTACTAGAAATGTTGTCTTGGTAAATTAGGGGAGCATGATTACAAAAATCATGCCTCAAGCTTGTCTGTGCAAAGAAAAAACAACGTCTTTCATCTCACCAAAGGAAGGAAGGAACGGAGGCAAGATTGGGAGTCAGTCCTTCGTGGAAAGGACAGATTTTATATGAGGACACTTTTGGTTGTGCACGAAAGGGGGATGGGTGGCCAAGCAAGCTTGGGAACCTGTGGGGCATCATATCTGCCAGTATGTTCTATCAGTAACAGACAAGTACTCTGGATGCACAAAGATTTCTCTCCGAACTATCACCAATAAAGGAGGCCCTAGGCTGAGAGATGAGCTTCTCTGCCCAATAGCATTCATGCAACCATTAGCTCTGCAGCACAGTGGCCCTTCACCCTCCGCTGAGCCTGCCACCAACAAAGAGTATCAAGTCACCATCCCAAAGAGGGTAAGATCAGGTCAAAATGCATCTGCTACCTAGGATTTCAGGGATGCAAAATTAAATCACAGATCAGTAGAGCTGAAAGGGAGGTTGAGGCCGGCTATTCCAACTCCCTTACTCTACAGGAAACGAGGTCGAGAAGTGTCATGCCTGAGTGAATTGCGCCAGTAACGATTCTAATTGCCATATACATAACCGTGAAATTGGGGCACGGCCTGTCACAGGGTAAAGAATTAAATTTAAAATACTATATTCCTCTTTTTCCCTGCTTCCTTTCTTTTGTAGATTGTTTTAATTAACTATGTGCCATTCTGCACGTGGCTCATCTCCCCGAAATCTTTGGAGGCCTCATCTTGGCTACCTCCTGGTTGAACCTCAAGGCCTAAGTTCTGGTCATCAGCTATATAGGCCCAGAAACTCAATTTTAAGGTTAGCAAGGGCTAACTTCATGTCTTATCTGTGCATTATGGACTTCTGTACTTCTAAGTCCCCGAGGTTAATAAGCTTAAGGTCCCGGTATGTCTTCCTGTCACCCCACGGTCTCAAGGGTCCTGGATCTCAGTCCAGATATTTTTCCACTACCACAGGGTCACCTTCAGAAGCAGGTGATATGATCCAGAAATAACCCCCCCCCAATGTTAAAACTAGACAGAATCTAACATAACACCCTCATCTTCATGAGGCAGGAGAGTGCCAGAGAAATTAAGTTCTTGGTCCAAAGTCACACAGCTGGTTAACCACAGAACTCAGTCTGGACAGGTCTCCTGACTCAGACCACAGTACTTTCTCACAAATCCCACTCCCCCTCTCTACCAGATTGTGTTAGCTATACACTACTTGCCCATCAGCTTAAATTGTTGGACTCTAATGCAAATTTCTATAACCAAAATGCTACTTTTTCATTGACCTTTTTGACAGAAATGGCAAAGCAATGCTGTTAGCCGATTCAACATGATCGAGATGAGCTGGTACATTGAAGGGACATTCAAAGTAACTCAAAACTGTGGAATGTTACTTCCATATTAATTTCTTATTACAAAATATGAACATTTTATGGGATAAGGATATTTTCCCCACCACATTTTAAAAGATTAATTCATTCAACCGATACTTATTAGCGTACCAGGCACGACTCAAGGTTCCAAAGATACAAGAGTGATCAAAACAGTTTTGAAAATCATTTTTTTCATGCAACCGCATGCTCTTATAGTCCAGTAGGAATCACATTTTTTTTTCCTAAATTCAAGGTTTTATTGAGGTTTGATTTGCTTGCAAGGCACTGTGAAAAGTACAAAATTCATAGCCTTTGCCCTTTAAAAACGTTAAAAGTCCTGGAGGGAAGATAGACAAAGCACACAGTCACAGAAATAGTTATCAATAAGTGATATGTGACTGGGCCACCAAAGTTAATGGTCTCAAAACGAATCCTTAAAATAATTCAGAGGAGAGGACATCAGAGAGCAAATTTTAGAAGCAACTGGCTTGTCAAGGGAAGACAGAGAGGAGTTCAATATGGAAAAGTCACCGCCAGAAGACATGGTCTAGAAGAGCTAGCTCGTTCATAGAGGGATGGGAAGATGTCACCTCTCTCCCCAGCCCAGCGGGCCAGAGTGGGAAGAAACGCCCGGACCCCTTGCAAGCCTGACTGAGACGCTGCAGATTCAGTCTGTAAAAATCAAGGCTGCCAACGCTTGTAAGCACTCGGCTAACACAGGAGTGGAGCCTTCCTCCTGGCAGAATGCATAGGTTGTAACGTAAACAGGAGACCCAAGAGTCCGGGTGCCCCCTCATCAGATACACACCGTGCACGCTGCATGCCGAGTGCTGGCTGAGAAATCCCGTGTGACGGCCACCGCCTCTAGGACATAGACTGAGCAAATACACGGCACACCTGGTGAGGGCTGAGAGCAAATTAACAGGACACGGAGACAGAGCCTCTTGGGGAGACGCTGCCAGCTCGGTCACGAAGCCTCGAAGGGAGTGGTGGTTTTGCCGGGACCCAGACGAAGGGTGAGGAGCCCCAGAGAGAGGTAAGGAAGGTTTCCGGGACAAGGCAGGAGACTTGGAGGTCTGAGGCAGGAGCAGCGGGTGGCTCCATCAGTGGCGGACAGACCCAGACCACCGGGCAACGTACCAGAGCTGGGGCCAGGGGGCCATGTCAGACCTGGCCTACGGGCCCCATGGGCCTAAGAGGATGTTACGGAGATTTGATAGGAAATTCCAGGACTGCTTCTTGGTTTTTTTGGTTTGCTTTTTGATGTTTAATTTTTTTTTTAAGTTTTGAAACTATTTTGTAGAGAGTAGATTGGAGTCAGGAAAAAAAAACAAAACAAGAAAGAAAGGCAGTAGGTATATATCCCCATAGAGAAATGCATAGAGCCCAGGGATGGCTGGGAGAATCAGGGAACGGTGGGTTTGAATCACCCCCGTGGCTCTGGCTCCCTTTCGGCCAGCCTCATGGGGAATAGAGGCCAATGCTAGAGTCCAACACACCCAACAGGTGCTGTTGTCCAAGCCGAGAATCTCTCCAGAAATGGCTCGTCTGCCTCTTCACTCCACTGGCCAGCGGCGCTGGGGGTGCAGAGAGCCGGCCTGATGGTGAGAGGTGAGAGAAGAGGGGAAACTTGTCTTCGAGGCCTTCACCCCACCCGAGCCCTGCCGGCTGCGTGGCCAGGAGGAACTTCCTCCCAAGCCTGTGACAGTGGCAGGAGCGCTCTGCTCCCGGTTCCCCGCCGCCCCCCCGCCCCCGCACCTGCCCCCAGCCCTGCTCTTTCTCGGGTCCTTGCAACACAAACTGTGAGTCAAAGACTGTAAAGCGCGAAGAAGGAAGAGTCAACACTCTGCCCTCCGCCTCTGCCCAACCCAGCTCTGCGCAGGCTGCTTCTGGCGTGGAACCGCCTCTTATAACTGCCTTGGGGTTCCAACGGCTGCCCCGCCCATCAACCGCTTCCACGCAACTGCCACTGACTCAGAACCGCCTCCAGATCCTCGCGGCCCCACCCGGGACCAGCCCCGCCCTGCACTAGCTCACTTCCTGAGACACTGTCAACCATGCCCCGCGCTGGTCATTGTCTCCATCCGAGCCTCGAGCATTTTTTTTTTTTTTTTAATATATGAAATTTACTGTCAGATTGGTGTCTGTACAACACCCAGTGCTCATCCGAACAGGTGTCCTCCTCAGTACCCATCACCCACCCACCCCTCCCTCCCATCCCCATCAACCCTCAGTTTGTTCTCAGCATCTCTTATGCTTTGGCTCTCGCCCTCTCTAACCTCTTTTTTTTTTTTTCCTTCCCCTCCCCCATGGGTTTCTGTTAAGTTTCTCAGGATCCACGTAAGAGTGAAAACATATGGTATCTTTCTCTGTATGGCTTATTTCACTTAGGCTAACACTCTCCAGTTCCATCCACATTGCTACAAAAGGCCGTATTTCATTCTTTCTCATTGCCACGTAGTATTCCATTGTGTATATAAACCACAATTTCCTTATCCACTCGTCAGTTGATAGACATTTAGGCTCTTTCCATAATTTGGCTATTGTTGAAAGTGCTGCTATAAACATTGGGGTACAAGTGCCCCTATGCATCAGCACTCCTGTATCCCTTGGGTAATTTCCTAGCAGTGCTACTGCTGGGTCAGAGGGTAGATCTATTTTCAATTATTTGAGGAACCTCCACACTGTTTTCCAGAGTGGCTGCACCAGTTTGCCTTCCCACCAACAGTGCAAGAGGGTTCCTGTTTCTCTAGCCTGGCTAGAGGGTTATCAATTTTGTTTATTTTTTCAAAAAACCAACTCTTGGTTTCATTGATCTGCTCCACAGTGTTTTTAGATTCTATATTGTTTATTTCTGCTCTCATCTTTATTATTTCTCTTCTTCTGCTGGGTTTAGGGTGTCTTTGCTCTTCTGCTTCTATTTCCTTTAGGTGTGCTGTTAGATTTTGTATTTGGGATTTTTCTTGTTTCTTGAGATAGGCCTGGATTGCAATGTATTACCCTCTCAGGACTACCTTCGCTGCATCCCAAAGCATTTGGATTGTTGTATTTTCATTTTCGCTTGTTTCCACAGTTTTTTAAATTTTTTCTCTAATTGCCTGGTTGATCCATTCATTCTTTAGTAGGGTGATCTTTAACCTCCATGCTTTTGGAGGTTGTCCAGACTTTTTCCTGTGGTTGATTTCAAGCTTCATAGCATTGTGGTCCGAATGTATGCATGGTATGATCTCAATTCTTGCATACTTATGAAGGGCTGTTTTGTGAGCCAGTATGTGATCTATCTTGGAGAATGTTCCACGTGCACTCGAGAAGAAAGTATATTCTGTTGCTTTGGGATGCAGAGTTCTAAATATATCTGTCAAGTCCATCTGGTCCAATGTATCATTCAGGGCCCTTGTTTCTTTATTGACCGTGTGTCTAGATGATCTATCCATTGTTGTAAGGGCAGTATTAAAGTCCCCTGCAATTACCACATTCTTATCAATAAGGTTGCTTATGTTTGTGATTGTTTTATATATTTGGGGGCTCTCGTATTTGGTGCATAGACATTTATAATTGTTAGCTCTTCCTGATGGATAGACCCTGTAATTATCATATAATGCCCTTCTTCATCTCTTGTTACAGCCTTTCATTTAAAGTCTAGTTTGTCTGATAGAAGTATGGCTACTCCAGCTCTCTTTTGACTTCCAGTAGCATGATAAATAGTTCTCCATCCCTTCACTTTCAATCTGAAGGTGTCCTCAGGTCTAAAATGAGTCTCTTGTAGACAGCAAATACATGGGTCTTGGTTTTTTTTATCCATTCTGATACCCTATGTCTTTTGGTTGGCACATTTAGTCCATTTACATTCAGTGTTATTATAGAAAGATATGGGTTTAGAGTCATTGTGATGTCTGTAGGTTTCATGCTTGTAGTGATATCTCTGGTACTTTGTCTCACAAGATCCCCTTTAGGATCTCTTGTAGGGGTGGTTTAGTGGTGATGAATTCCTTCAGTTTTTGTTTGTTGGGGAAGACCTTTATCTCTCCTTCTATTCTAAATGACAGACTTGCTGGACAAAGGATTCTCGGCTGCATAGTTTTTCCATTTATCACATTGAAGATCTCCTGCCATTCCTTTGTGGCCTGCCAAGTTTCAGTAGAGAGATCTGTCACGAGTCTTATCGGTCTCCCTTTATATGTGAGGGCACGTTTATCCCTTGCTGCTTTCAGAATTTTCTCTTTATCCTTGTATTTTGCCAGTTTCACTATGATATGTCGTGCAGAAGATCGATTCAAGTTCTGTCTGAAGGGAGTTCTCTGTGCCTCTTGGATTTCAGTGCCTTTTTCCTTCCCCAGATCAGGGAAGTTCTCAGCTATGATTTCTTCAAGTACACCTTCAGCACCTTTCCCTCTCTCTTCCTCCTCTGGAATCCCAATTATGGGTAGATTATTTCTCTTTAGTGCATTACTTAGTTCTCTAATTTTCCCCTCATACTCCTGAATTTTTTTATCTTTTTCTCAGCTTCCTCTTTTCCATAGTTTTATCTTCTAGTTCACCTAGTCTCTCCTCTGCCTCTTCAATCCGAGCTGTGGTCGTCTCCATTTTATTTTGCAGCTCATTTATAGCATTTTTTAGCTCCTCCTGCTGTTCATTAGTCCCTTCATCTCTGTAGCAATAGGTTCTCTGCTGTCCTCTATACTGTTTTCAAGCCCAGCGATTAATTTTATGACTCTTATTCTTTTTTTTTTTTAATTTTTTTTTAATGTTTATTTTTGAGACAGAGACAGAGCATGAACAGGGGAGGGTCAGAGAGAGGGAGACACAGAATTGGAAGCAGGCTCCAGGCTCTGAGCTGTCAGCACAGAGCCGGAGGCGGGGCTCGAACTCACGGACCACGAGATCATGACCTGAGCTGAAGTCAGACGCTTAACCGACCGAGCCGCCCAGGCACCCCTCTGACTGTTATTCTAAATTCACTTTCTGTTATAGTGTTTAAATCATTTTTGATTAGTTTGTTAGCTGTTGCTATTTCCTGGACATTTTTCTGAGGGGAATTCTTCGGTTTCGTCATTTTGGATAGTCCCTGGAGTGGTGCGGGACTGTGGGGCACTTCCCCTGTGCTGTCTTGAATAACTTGCGTTGTGGGCGGGGCCGCAGTCAGACCGGATTTCTGCCCCCAGCCCACCGCTGGGGCCACAGTTGGACTGGTGTGTGCCTTCTCTTCCCCTCTCCTAGGGGCGGGATTCACTGTGGGGTGGCGTGGCCCGTCTGGGCTACTTGCACACTGCCAGGCTTGTGGTGCTGGGGATCTGGCATGTTATCTGGGGTGGATCGGCAAGGTGCACGGGGGCGGGAGGGGCAGGCTCAGCTCGCTTTTCCTTCGGAGATCCGCTTCAGGAGGGTCCCTGCGGCACTGGGAGGGAGGCAGACCCGCCAGAGGGATGGATCCGCAGAAGCACAGCGTTGGGTGTTTGCTCGGTGCAAGCAAGTTCCCTGGCAGGAACTGGTTTCTTTTGGGATTTTGCATTGCTTTGGATTCTGTGTCCCTCTCTTGCTCTGCCCCTCCCCCACTCATGCTCGGTCTCTCCCTCTCTCTCTCTCTCTCTCTCTCTCAAAAATAAATAAACATTAATTTTTAATTAAAAAAAAGTTTCAAGGTCAAAGCATTTATTTGCTAATTGAGATCCTGTTCAAGATGCTTTTAATTTCTAGAATAAAATATTTGATTGTTAGAACAGTGGGTATGTTAATAAAATTTTCTCATTCTCTTTACCCAGGCATACACACATTTCTCAATCAGTAGTTTTTGAAACCATTAGTAATAGCAAAGTTACAACGTGAAAATTGAGTTTTCATGTCCTTTGATTGGCAAGTGCTGACAGCGCCCCCTTGTGTGTCTTCACTTTCAGGAAAATAGCATTTTTGAAAGGGGAACTTCATTGTCTTTGGACAGACTCCACTGAGACAAAAAATCATTACGGTTTATATTTTATTTTCATTTTCTGCAAATCATAATAACTCATCTATTTGGATGCTTCCAACTTTCTTAAATTTGTTCTTGTTGCAACAGTTTTCTATCTACAAATCAGTCATTTAAACAGAATTATTTTCTCTCGATTCATTTTGATGCGAAAGCTGAAAATCCATTTCTGTCTACCTTCTACCCAGGCTCTGACATATCCCACGTTACTTCGTGGTAGCTATTCCCATAATAATAAATAAAGCCTGCATGAGCATGGGTACAAAAGTATACAATGTGTCAACAGGGAGGCAGGGGGAGGCAAGATTTGTTTGAAAGTAGTGAGTATTCAAGATGCTGACAGATGCTACTTTCTAGTGAGAGGGGTCAACGAAGGCCCCCGGGGGATCACACAGTTTCCAGATCCACACACTCTGTAACCTATTCATGACCAAACAACTGGTTTAAAAAAAAGGAGAATGGCAAGATGTATACTTCTCAAGATACATCTTAGTTACTTAGTGAGTTATTGCGTACCATGTACAAATGTCCCGCTGCATTCAGCTCCGGACAGCGCTGCTCTGTACTGCACACTGGGTCTGATGCAAACCTTTTTCCCTTATCTGCATTCCAGAATAAAAGGCTTCAGTCAGCTCTGGTTAACAGAAAGTCATGTTCATATTCAACTGGGATGATTTCCTCCCACATAGTGAAGAATACACTTAACATCCACCCAGGGTATATAATGTGGTTATTGCATATTTATTTGCATCTGTTCTTAAAAAATAATAATACTAATAATGCCCATAATAAGACTTATTTTTTTCTAATGAACGTTTTTTTAACCTCTTCCCTTGCCTAGTTTCATAATACAAAGGGTGGTGTTGTTGCTGTTGTTACCTGGGTCCCTAAGCTTGGCAAGTAAAAAGGAGAATGGATGGAATAACTTTCCCTCAATAATTTGCAATGACACTGCTAGTAATTGGCAACATTATTTTTCATGAACCGCTTTTCTTTTGAAGTTTCATGAAGCTATGTCCTATCTCCCAAAGGGGAAAACTACCCAGAAATACAAATTTTTTTTCCATAAATTTTCGAGGGTTTTATAGGCCTTCTGGCCTGGCTGGAAAATAGCTGCTCAGGAACCAAACCGAATCAAATAAGTCAAAGAGAATTAGAGAGTAGACTGACAACGAGTTGTCCATAAATAAACATGTGATGCCCATATTAGTAACTTGTAACTGCATAATAATTGACAACATGCCCAGTTAAGAACTCAACTTAATATTATAAATCACAACATAAGAGGGATAATAAAAGGAAGAAGAAGATTGATCAAAATGAAATCAAGTAAGCTACCTTTATGTTGGACCCAAGATTACAAGTGTAAAACCTTTCCCGTGATTAAAAACCATGAGGTAGGAATTATTTAAATCCATTGATTGCTTTTTAACAAAGACTGGCAAAATATCCTCCAAACTTAAAACCAATCAGTCAATAAATTTATTAGTAGAAAACGAGTACCTTTGAAATTAGTTCCTGGGGTGCCAGGGTGGCTCAGTTGCTTAAGCGTCCGACTCCTGATTTCGGTTCAGGTCATGATGCCAGGATCGTGGGATTGAGCCCCGTGTTGGGCTCCGCACTGAGTGTGCAGCCTGCCTAAGATTCTCTCTCTCTCTCTCTTTCTCGCTGTCCCTCTGTCCCTCTCCCCACTCGTTCTCTCTCTAAAATAAAAACATAAAAAAAAAAGAATTACAATTCGTTCCCAATGTATTTTTTACTTTTTATTTCAACCTAAAGAAAGGGGAGGCGCAGTAGAGGTCATTATGTTGTTAATAAATGAGTTAACATACCTGCCCTTTTCTTAGTGGCTGACCTCCCCTTCTGGTTTTTTTGCTTTAGGAAACTATCCAATCTGCAGACAAAATTTGTCTACGCTGAAGTCTGCTGGAAGCCATGCTGATTACTAGAAAGGCAGGAATCTTCCCTAGAAGGGATTCCGAGTGGAAGGTCACTCTGAGACACCTGTGTCATTAGACGGGGTCTAGCATCGTCCCCCAGTGGGGCTGTGCAAGGCCCCCCCTCCCCGTGCAGAGGACCCAGCCTGGATGGGGCTGTCGCACCTGCCACACGTGCTCTGGCTTCCACGTCACCCGTTTTCACCTTTGGGCGTACTGCAGATGGAATTGGGATAAAAGCCTAACAAATGACTTTCTATTCCCTTGACTTATTGCAAAAGTCACGATTTCCTTCAAATCCGGCTGTAAAACGGCACTTATTTTAATGGTTGTTTCCTGAAATCAGTATGGTCTACATTCCTCGAAAATAAATTATTTTAAATGGCTCCAAGAAGCGTTAGATGACATTCTAAAGAGCATTCCTAGATACCAAAGGAGTGGTCATCACTTGAAATGTGTCACCTAAAAGGCGTGGGCTGATCAGGGAGGTGACAGCAACTGTCCCTTTCACCTTTGTCATCTGGGCCTGTTATCAGAAAGCACCCAATCTTCCCTTTCACTTTTAAAATGCCCTGGATTGGACGACAGATTGGTCACACTCCAAGTAACCAAACTGGGTGGGATGGTGTGGGGTCTGAGGGTCAGCCAGTGTGACAGCGGATCCAGGAATTAACAAGATGAAGCCGACGTTGGGATTAGAACAGTGGTTCCCACACAGAAAATCTGAGCAGGGCCACAGAAGAGGGCACACGGTATCTTTTTGCCTGCATGCTAACCCCTAAATGGTGGTAAGGGTGCACCCCTAAAACTAGAAAATTAAATACAGAAGTTCAAAGATCCATTTCCCTCATCTTATAAATGAGAGAACAGGTTATATGTTATCAATTCTTTAAACTTAAAGTCAAAAATTTCTACCGAACAACTTTATCAAATAAGCAATAATATCTGTAGTTATTTTCATCATAATGAAACCTCTTCTGATTCTTAGAGACAGAGAGAGAGAGAGAGAGAGGGAGACCTCAGAGAGGAGAATGAATTTCTCTAAACCCCCAGAGCCAGTTCCTGTCAGCGTGGGGACTTGAGCCCAGCCCTCACTGCACTTGGCCAGTGCGTTTCTACTCCATCTTGTCCTCCTCTCTTCATTGTATAAAGGATTTGGTGATATCTAGAGGAGTTGGGGCCTTTAAAAAAAAAAAAAAAAACAGTCGCTCTGGCCTTATTAGAGACCATCTGGTTGTTCCCCAACTCTCCTCTGTCACTGCCCTGCATCTTGACCACACGCACAGCATGTTACATGCACTGCAGGGGGGCCCCACCGAGCACTCATGGGCTTGGTGCCATGGCTCTCAGAACCTGAAAAGCCCTTTAACTGGTTCCGCGAGTGAGTGACTCAGATATCCCTACACTCCCTGAGCCCTGGACGTTGTCACTTCCTGAATGGTTTCCATTGCTGCCACACAAAGTCTGACTGAGCACATCTGGCTGTGTGGGCTGGGCACACAGTAGGCCTCAGTCACTCACGTGATAATGGTGTTCGGCCAGGGGATCAGCCATCCTGTGTCACAAAGTCCTGTCCCGCTGGGTCAGCCAGGTCATTAGTGCTCAGGTTAGAAGATTCTTCATTCCAGTAGTCTCCTGCATAGGTTCTT
Organism: Prionailurus bengalensis; assembly: GCF_016509475.1. Lineage (NCBI taxonomy): Eukaryota > Metazoa > Chordata > Mammalia > Carnivora > Felidae > Prionailurus > Prionailurus bengalensis. The sequence goes on along the minus strand of NC_057356.1, from coordinate 32,891,386 downwards.
CGGGTGCCTATACCCCTTTGGGTTAAACTATATGTCAGCACTGAAATTCTGCCCACATCATAACTCTGTCTGCTTCTTCCTCAGTTGCTCACACAGTCCTCAGTCCTGAATCAACCAGCCTTCTCTCCCCCAGTGTTGCTCCGTGGGGTAACAAGAAGTGAGGATTTTAGCCCATGGGTTCTCGCCCTAAATAACATCTGCCAAGACCTAAAACGTGATCCAGAAGAAAAAAAATCATTAGGCAAAATGAGAAGTTAACAGACAAAATGACCCTGCCATTGCTAGACTTCCTCTGTTGTTTTCTTTGTACCATTTTCTTTCTTTCTTTCTTTTTCTTTTTCTTTTTTCCGATGTTGGTTTATATCTGGTTGCAGATCAAACCAGCATCTCCTTCACATGCAGGGCATCTAGTTTGGCTTCACTGAATACCACTCAGAAAATGGGGTGGATAATTCAGTTTGTCATGGTCATTTCTGAGCCTCGCTCCCTCTCTCATCTTGGAGACTGTTATGTTTTTTCTAAAAATGAAATGTTCTATATAAATATTACCCAAGCAGGTATTTCTGCTTAAGCCATTTGGTTACCAAATGGTTTCAATGAACTCAGGATTGGGAGCTCCAAATAAAACATATCTTCTCTAATTTAAAAACAAAAGCAAACTCAGCTACAAAGTCATGAAGTACGAATTCCGCTCTGCGAAAGAAACATTGGGACTTGTAATTCTTCTATTGCCCTGTCCCACCCAGAGAGTGACGTTTCGTGATTGATTGCCAGCCGGGATACTTTTATAAAAACGTAGTACTGCTCTGTTTTCTCGTCCGGCCGGACAGGTCCTTCCCCATCCCTGAGCCCCGCTGTGGTGCTCGTTGTCCGTAGTATTGGTGTCGTGTGTGATTTGCTGCATGACCGTGTGTTGGTCAGTTGAGCCGTGTGTAAACTGATGTACCGCTGGTGTTTTAACACTGTGTCTCTGTAACTGTTTGCGCTGCTAGCTGCTACACTGAAGCAACCATGCTGTTCTCAAGGCAGTCTACCCTTGATGATTTAGATGGACCAGAAACTGTTCCTAAAACAAGTGACCGTGCTCGACCTAGGCTTCGTAAAATGTTCAGCATGGATATGTCCTCCTCATCAGCTGACAGTGGCAGTTTAGCATCAAGGTGCTTAACTCGTGCATGCTTTGTTTTTTTCCCTCACGTTACCACTTTTCCCCCTTCGTGTCATTGCAAACATAAGCTCTTGTGATGTCCGTTTGGTTTTGGTTTTGGTTTCTTAATTTTCGTTCTAAGAATTTGCATGACTAACCAAAAGCATAACCGCCGCTCATTCTGGGACATGACTGGTCACTCCCAGGACAGCATTCTCTTACACTAACCGCTCTTTGGTTTTTGTCTGTTAGGAGTTTCTTAAAAATCCTTATTACAAACGTTGTCCTCCATTTTGTAAGTATTTTCCACTTCCTAGGCGTAAAGAGATAAGCACGCTCCCTCCTTGATGGAGAGCTCATGTGGGCAGTCCTCACAGAGGAAAATGGGCCAGGAAATATAGAAGACTTTTTCTCATGATTTCATCAAAAGAGACATGCAATAGAAAAAAAAAAATTAAAATCTGCCACATGGAGTCGTTTTTAGTGGATAAGACCAAATCTACAGAACTTAGAATATACTTTACCATTGGCTTTTGTAAAGAACATTATTGTGCGGTAGAATATAGAGCCTTTGCCGACTGGAACTTATTGCTTTGGGCTTGAGTTTTCTCATTAAGTCCTACCGTGAGACAATACTCATTTAGAAATGAAATGATTTATATACAGTCCCAAAGCTCTTTGTGGAATTGCCTTTTTGAATGGTCCACGGGGGCACAGAAACATCAGCTGCATTGCGCTTCTCGTGACACCAGAAAAATCACCCGAACCAAGACAAATTTCGGTTTTGACCGTGCACAGTGGCAAATCAGAGGGGTGTTAACTTATTCTCTTCCATTGCACTCGGTTGAGTCCTGAAGGTACCAGGACTCGTTGACTCCCTTCAGGGCCAGACCTGATCCAAAACCATAAAGAACTTGCTTGTAATTGGTTAGAGTCCAGCTGGAAGTTAGACTTGATGTGGGGTTGGCTCCACTGTTCTGAAAATTGCCTGGGGTGATCAATTTCATGGCCTTCCTAGGAGGTAAGTCCTAGAAAAATACCCAGTTTGCCTTGGCATTCCAAGAGCTTTCTATGCGATGTCCCGTACTGAAGTCCAAGGTCCTGGGAACATAAACACATGAGTGGGCACCAAAGGTTCACATAAATGTTCTTCGGTCTCAGGATGCCATGAAGGGCTCTGCCAAGACCTATTCATCTGTCCATCCATCCATCCATCCACCCATCCACTCACTTATTGACATGTCTACTGTCGTCCATGACAAGAAAAGTGGGTACGACCTGTATATTTAAGAATCTCTGTGTTTATGGGCCCAAGCTGCTCACTGTATGCCATTCAGATAACAGTACAATTTCAGAGTCTAACACAGTATGGTCCTCTATCTACCAGATTCCACATCTCCAAAACATTTTTGCCCTTCTGCCCTTCAGGGGCTGGAGTAGACAATAAAAACAGGCAGGCCATGAATTTCACTATTATGGCTGCTGTATTTTCATTTCCAAAGTCGCCTACACAGACATGGCAGGGAAAGTTAGGAGATAAAGGACAGAGAAGGAGAGGTACAAGAGAGATGGTCAGGCTGCCAAAACTGGAGGGTGGAGATAAGCAGGGAAGCTTAGGGAGAATGAATACTCCATGGGGAACAAGTAGAAAAGATAAGTTGCAGTCACTGGGGACAGAGATAGCAGGGGTACACCCTGAGGGTGCAGCCCGCAGGATCCATAGCACTGGAGAGGGTCCATAGCACTGGGGAGGACAAAATGGCAGGCCTTCCCATGTGCAACACAAAGAACCCAGCGGGGGATGGTTGGGAGCCAGAGAGATGGTGAAAATTCAGTCATATGTAATAAGCACCAGTAAGAAAGAGGTAAAGGATGGAAAAATAGGGAGGAGGAACAGATATCCAAGAAATGAGGCATTTTTTCCATAAAGCATGCAGGTTGTTTAATTTAGCAAATATTTTCTCATTCCTATCCTCCCCTTATGGGTAGGAGTGGGCCCATTACGTAGAATTGGGAGTAGAGTACCTCCTGGCAACACCCACGGACCCAAACTGGCAAAGTTTCGTCTCCATAGGCCCCATCCTTTAATATAGCGGTAGGTATGCTATGCTAACTGTCTCCATTTGAAAAGAAACCCTGGAAACCATGGCTGCAAATCTTGATACGATTTAGACAACCTCTGTGCATAGGTGGCTTTAGCAACGTCTGAGCCATGTCGTGTGACTTGTTCAGGGTCTCAACCGTGCGCGTGCACTGTGGGCTTTTGCATTTTGAGGCTGCTGTTTGCAGTCTTTGCAGATCAGACATGAATACTGTGAAGGAACAAAGCAGGTGGATGGAATGTCGGGGCGGGGTGGTGGGGGCAGGGGAGGGAACGGGGTGGTAATTTTCTCGCCCGCCTTGACGTTTGTATTGGGGAGTGTTGGGAAGGTGTCTCGAGAATCGGGAGGATGCTAAGAGCGGGGTGTGTGCCCTCCCTCTCTCCCGACAGCGAGCCCACGCAGTGCACCATGCTGTACTCGCGCCAGGGGACCACGGAAACCATAGCGGAGGTGGAGGCCGAGCAGGATGACGAGGCGGTGGACAAAGATGCCGATCAGGGAGGGGAGGAGGCAGCGGACTTGGGGCCGGAGGAGGCCTCGGAGGCCTCGGAGGCCGGCCTCACCCCAGATGCCGAGCTGCCGCACTACTCCACCGAGGATGGGGACGTGGAGGCGCCTCCCTCCTACAGCAAGGCGGTCAGCTTCGAGCGCCTGTCCTTCGGCTCGCGGGACGACTCTGCAGGCCAGAGCCACATGGCCGTGAGCCCTGACGAGAGCCGCTCAGACAGGCTCGAGTCCAGCATCTTACCGCCCCTGACTCACGAGCTGACGGCCAGCGAGCTGCTGCTGAACAAGTAAGAGTGCTGGGGGGGGGGGGGGGGGAGGGGGACGGTTCCGCAGGTTGTGGGTAGACAAACTCCCGTGGACAACCGTCCACCTGGACATTCAGAGCAAACAGACCCAATGTTCAGTGCTCCCATCGTGAAGCACAGAACTAGCCAAAGCCGTCCGTGATAGACACTTGTGCACACATTTCTTCCTCCAGAAGAAGGTTGATTCCGCCAGAACTCTGGCCACATGGGAAGGAAGGGAGGGACAAGAGGGATCATGCAAAGCAGAAATCAGTGATTTGGAGAAATGAAGACGAGTTTATTCTCATGTTGTTTATTTGAACAGGATGTTCCATGATGACGAGCTGGAAGAGTCCGAAAAATTCTACGTTGGCCAACCCCGGTTCTTGTTGTTGTTCTATGCCATGTACAACACTCTGGTGGCCCGCTCAGAAATGGTGTGTTATTTTGTGATCATCCTCAACCACATGGTCTCTGCCTCCATGATCACCCTTGTGCTTCCCATTCTGATCTTCCTCTGGGCCATGCTGTCTGTGCCCAGGCCCAGTAGACGATTCTGGAGGATGGCCATTGTCTACACAGAGGTAAGCCTCGAGTGGGAATTGTTAATAAATCGCTTCCGGCATTCACTCGAGGCAGGCGAGCCCTGTCTCCCAGAGAGTTTCACGCAGGACATTCAAGTAAATGGATGTTCTTAGATAGGCAAATGACTATTAACTAACAGCTATTTAGTGCTGGCGATTGTACATGTCTTTTCACAGGTCACACCACACCAAGATAGGCACCAATATCGTTTGGTTTAACATACAAGGAAACAGCTTTAGCGAGATGAAATAACTGACCCAGGCTGCCCAACTGGCAAGTGATGGGGGAGGCTTTTGAAATCTGGTCATCTGTCCTATGATATGAACTACTGAAATAATGTGTTATTTATGCAGAAATTAGTGTCTCGTGCCAGTGGATGTCCAGTGAATGGATGCTGAATTAAACAACACAGTAAGCAATTTGAATATAGTTTGATACAACATGCATATTTCCCATTTTTAAGCTTAAAGCCAGTTTCAACACACAAAAACACAAAGTCACATAAGCACCTACCTAAAAATCTGAATAACATGAGGGTAAATTACCATTTCATTTTCATCACGTGTGAGGGACAGGAGACACTCTTCCCAATTATACGAACCTGTTTTTCTATCCTTCCCCATCAAATATATGCAATGTCACAAACTCCCATGACAACGATAAAATTGGGAATTAAAAGGGAGGCTCAATAGCCTTTTTTTCCTTGGGTTATTGTAGTTCTTTGTGTTCTGAGGTCTTTGAAGAAGGCGAATTTTCTTACCTGGCTCATAAAGGAAAGTTTTCACTAACATTGGTACTGTAGTTGCTTCTTAAAGGATGGAATTCATGATGGATGTACATTGAGATTCCAGAAATTTTGTAGGTTTATAGGTAATTCACCAGTAAAATAAAGCAAAGCTTTTATCAAAGCATCTCGAAAGTATCAGTGTGAAGTATGTATCTTATTTCCATAGTAATTATTTAAATGTATTTAAATACTTATAAAAGGTGGAAAGCCAACTACCTAGCTATCACTTTAAGTAGACTGTCACGATCTCGCCAAAATAATCATTTTTAAGTCTTACTTCCATCACATAAACTTTGTGATCCGGGACATAAATGACCCCCTATTTGGGGAATGGGTCCATTCTCTGTACCACCTCTGTACAGAGGTGAGGGAGTTTCTAACCTAGAAGTGAAGGAAGGGAGTTTCTTTTTAAATTTTTTTTTCGATGTTTATTTATTTTTGGGACAGAGAGAGACAGAGCATGAATGGGGGAGGGTCAGAGAGAGAGGGAGACACAGAATCGGAAACAGGCTCCAGGCTCTGAGCCATCAGCCCAGAGCCTGATGCGGGGCTCAAACTCACGGACCTCGAGATCGTGACCTGGCTGAAGTTGGACGCTTAACCGACTGCCCCACCCAGGCGCCCCAAGGGAGTTTCTAATGTAGAAGTGAAGGAAGAAGGAAATTCTCTAAAAATTTAGAGAAGGGAACAAGAGCTACTTACGTTATTTCATCATAAAATGAAATCTTCCTAGTTAAGTTAAATTGGGGTTCCCCATTTTCTCTGTCACACCAAAAAGGGAGGAAGTAGAAGATTAAGGTGATGTTAATTCACTCCACAAGTTAGACTATGCACCAAAACCCAGGAACTATGCCAAGCATAAGAAGAGGACAATAAATTTAATAAAAAATACTTTTTAAAAAAAAAAGTTGCTTCTGTTTCTCAATGGCTCACAAACCAATATGGTGAACACATAGGATGTAAACAAAGAATTGCCCTACAGTACAACACAAAACCGCATTAGAGAGCATACAAGAAATATGGATATGGTCTGTGCCTCATGCAGCCTGGGTGGTGTGGAGAGAGGCCATCATAGCATCTTCTCAGTAGAAGACAACTTAGAACTGAGTCTTAACGGATGAGTGTAAGGTCACCAAAGGACAAAAAGCAAAGGGTCAGACAAAGGTATAGACATTCTGACGTGTGCCCAGAATGACACATGGCTTGTGATGGCTGGGAGGCAGGCCGTGAGTGGACAGCACGGTAGTAGGCTCTTGGGAATGTCAACAGGGTGTATGCTCGGGACTTTCTCCCCTTGGTATGAAAGTATTTGAAAAGACGCTGAGAGGTCATGGGATGTGAACTGACCCAATGGCCACGAGGCTGAAGATGAATGGGGTAAATGAGGAGTTTTAGTAAGTGACCCAAACGGGTTGGGGGTGCGAGTGAGAAGGAAAGAGGCAAAGATAGTCTTCAGGTATCTGCTCTGGCATCCGTTTGTGGCAGTGCTGCTCAGCATGGTAAGAAACACAGGACTGTTCTTTGCGGAAGCTTGGCTATAAGAAGGAGAGAGACGGGAGGAGGGCAAAGTGACTCTAGGTCGGAAGAGGACTTCGAAAAATATTTTTTATGGATGAATTGCATGAATTGCAATTAATTCCCGGTGACCCAGCTGTCAGAGGGATGTTTAGATGAGGCCTGTCAATTTTCTCATGTGTCTGTCACAGACCGCTTCTCCCCAACATTTGTACCCTTAACTAGTCACCACAACCGGCAAGTTTTTATTTCTTTTTATTTCTTCTTGAGGAGAACTTCCAGGGAGCAACGAAATGGTGAGAACAGGGGCACCTGGGTGGCTCAGTCGGTTAAGTATCTGACTTCGGCACAGGTCATGAGCTCGTGGTTCGTGGGTTCGAGCCCTGCATCGGACTCTGCTGACAGTGCAGAGCCTGGAGCCTGCTTCAGAATCTGCGTCTCCCTCTGTCTCTGCCCCTCCCCCACTCACGCTCTACCCCCTCTGCTTCTCAAAAATAAAACAAAACATTAAAAAAAATTTGTTTTAACAGTGAGAACAAAGAGGTCAGAGGAAAATGAAAATAGGCATCAAAACTGCCTGAGATGCTCAGGAAGATTACAAATGAAAGCAATATGTAAAATACAGAATTCTTTTTGTTCAAGTTTGTCCTCGTTACCCTATCTTAATAGCTGAGTAATTAAACCTTATTAAATCAGCATAAACTAGCCAAGTCCTGAAAAATAGAAAAAATCATAAGTAGGTGCCGTGAGTAACCTGGCCGGCTCTGATGTATCTGCAGTCCTGCCCTGGCAGCAGTAAGATATTGCTCTTGGTCTAAAGTCCATGTACGAATGATAATGTTATTTTTCCACATCATTGTGTGTGATCTTATCACCAAAACTGTGAAATGATCTTTTTCTTAGCTTTTATATCACTATTTTTCATATAGAACCATTCTTAAAAGGAGTGATTTTTTTTTTTTTCCCATCATCTGCATGTAGGTGGCAATTGTGGTCAAGTATTTCTTCCAATTTGGCTTCTTTCCCTGGAACAAGAACGTGGAATTGAACAAAGATAAACCTTTCCATCCACCGAATATCATAGGAGTGGAGAAGAAAGAAGGCTATGTCCATTATGATCTCATTCAGCTCTTGGCTCTTTTCTTCCATCGGTCCATTTTGAAGGTACTGCACGTTAACACTTAACCGGGTCATGTTGATCATTGCAGCCCCGGGTGATACTCCTGGAGAACCTGAACATTACGATTGGCGATGAGGCCAAGGCATATGGGGCTCAATAAGGGAAACTGTAACAAACTTGGAAGAGAATTCCCCCATATTTGTACTTCTATTATGAACATATCATAATTAATCCATATTTGTGGGAATTATGTTAGAGAAAATGCATAACCTTGCAAAGGTATGTTATCCAAGGAAACCACTTAGCCAAAACTGAGTTTGCCTGAATTTTCTAGTTCTTCTGATAAATTACCTGAATTCATGCAGTTTACTCATTCTTGTTATGAATATATTAACAAATGTGTTAACATTATGTTTTCAGTTCTAGAAATTGAAGTTTAAATTTCTGCATTTAAGACATGGTGGTATTATGTTGTATGTCAACTACACCTCCGTTTAAAAAAAAAAAGACATGATTGTATAAATTCGGTCACTTCACAACTCTCTTGCAACTTGTATCCTTTTTCACATCATTTAAAAAATGTATATATAAACCTTTAGGCATTGTGCTGCCTTCTCATTAATATTTCAGTGGTTTAGCAGCTACAGTTGAATATTTAAAGCATAGAATAAACAAAATTTTGGCATTTCCTATTGATATACTTACTCTGGTTTCTTAGAAAATTTCATATCTATGGTGAATGTATTTGAGGTACTCTTATGCTGAAATTTTGGCTAATGATACGAAAAATCATTTTTAGAATAACAAATCTTTTCATAAGGAGACAAAACTACCCTACAGCTTTGGAAATCTAGGAAACCAAACAGTTCAAACTACATGGAAATTTCAAATGTGGTTAAAACTATCCTATTTGGTATGAATTGCTATAGATCTTATAAATAATTGGAAGAATTCACTAACAAATACACTACTATGAAAGTAGTAAAAGAATCTAAACATGTTCCAAAGTTGGCCAAAGAGAAAACAACTTTTAAAACGATTTAAAAGAGGGGCGCCTGGGTGGCGCAGCCGGTTAAGCGTCCGACTTCAGCCAGGTCACGATCTCGCGGTCCGTGAGTTCGAGCCCCGCGTCGGGCTCTGGGCTGATGGCTCGGAGCCTGGAGCCTGTTTCCCATTCTGTGTCTCCCTCTCTCTCTGCCCCTCCCCCGTTCATGCTCTGTCTCTCTCTGTCCCAAAAATAAATAAACGTAGAAAAAAATTTTTTTTTAACGATTTAAAAGAAAAAAAATGATGTAAAAGAAATCAATATAAGTTGGAAAATCCCATTAGGAAAATCTAGAATGTTTGTTATGTTTTCAAGAATGCATCCACTGACTTTTCTTTTTGAAATAATATACCTATTAATATTTAAGAATAGGGACGCCTGGGTGGCTCAGTCAGTTAAGTGTCAGACTCTTGATTTTGGTGCAGATCATGATCTCATGGTTTATGGGATCATGCCCCACGTCAGGTTCCACACTGGGCATGAAGCCTGCTTCAGATTTTCTCTCTCCCCTTCTCTCTGCCCCTCCCCACCTCAAAATAAATAAATAGACTTTAAAAAATTAAAAATAAAAGAATAATCTGTGTTTTAGGTGACATTGTCTTTTAATGAGTTGATCATGCTCCAAGTTATTTTTTGACCAACTGAATTTTGGCAAATTGGACTGGAGCTCTTATCCTCTACAGCATGTGTCAGAGGGAGGACTGGGTGAGCTCCTGGGGAATAAATGCATAGCCTGGCAGTCTGGGCACTCAGGAGGCAGTGGGCTCCCTGGGGAGCTTCAAGAAATGGCAGCAAGGTCTTTGTAAGGTGGATTTGCTGTCCAGGTAACCTCTTGCACCAGCAAGACCCCTGGTTTTTCTCAGCCTCTCCTGCTATCCTTCCTCCTGCTGTCCTACCAGCCCCTTTTGCCCATTTCTTTGAAGCAAAATGCAGGCTCTACAGAGTGCATCACAATCTCTGTCTCATATGTGGGCCAACATTTTTTGAGTAGAGTATTTGCAGCTCTGTTCCTGACCCAGCCGTGGATGATGCAGGGGTTCACAGCTTACCGTGGCTGTTCAGGGAGACACAGCATTTGCATTCAAGTGTAGGTGTTTGGTGAACATGGATGGTGGGGCTAAATTCACCCACTGATATTTAAAATGCTACTTGTAAACACAGAGAAATATGTTCTGGAAAGTGCTTTCCCTCAGGAACGAGTTAAGTGATTATAACTTCCCCTTTACTCCATCTGCCAGACACGATCTGCATCCATGTCAATTAGTTAGCCAAACTCATGATCTGCACCAGCCCGTCCCCGCTCTCTGGGACTATCATAAACATCTAGATAATAAGCTTTCCTAGAGTCCCTTCATTTTCCAATCCTTTTTCTGCTTTATTGCAGTATGTGTGACAAAAATAATTGTAATATATTTAAAGTGTATACATTGTGGTGATGTGTTTTACGTAGACACAGTGAAAGGATCACCTCCATAGGGTTCATTAGTTCCCATTGCTTCCCGTATATATGTTTTCTTTTTCATTATTTTTTTTCTCCCTTCCTCCCATCCCCCACCCTGCTTCTTTCCTTCTTTCCTTCTCTCCTTCCTTCTCTCCTTCCTTCTTTCCTCCCTCCCTCTCTCTTTCTTTCTGTCTCTCTTTCTTCTTTTTCCTTCTTTCTTTTTTGTGAGAACATTTAAATTCTAACTATCTAGCATATGTCAGTTTTATGATGCAATATCACAGCCACAGTCACCGTATTTCACATTTGGCTTTCTAATCGTGGGGGATGCGATGCTACCTCACCGGGAATGGCCGTCTGAGTTGTCCCTTATGCTTTCTCAGTGCCACGGCTTATGGGATGAAGATGACATCACCGACAGTGGCACAGACAAGGAAGAGTCGGATGATGAGCTGTCCCTCAGTCGTGGCAGGAGAGCCTCCTCTGATTCTCTGAAATCCATCAACCTGGCCGCGTCAGCGGAGTCGGTGCACGTGTCCTTCCCGGAGCAGCCCATGGCCATCCGGAGGAAGCGATCGGGCAGTAGCTCCCAGATATCCCCCAGATCCAGCTTTTCTTCCAATAGGTCCAAAAGAGGTATCTGTCGCATGATTTCCTTAGGCTGGAAAAACTCTGAGTTTTCTGGTTGTTCCGGTGCCAGTGGGTCTGGGTCTTGGGCAGGGGCGTTTACGGGGTGTTCTCAAGGAGACAGATGTGGTGATGTGAGAAGAAAGTGCTTTGACATCACAGGCTCAAGTTCAGTTCGTAGCTCAACTGTGTGACCTGGGGCAGCCATATCGTTCTTTAAAACATCTGATTCCTTCCCAGGATGAGGATTTGGGGTCGTTGTGAAAAGTGGCCAGCACACTGCCTCGTATAGTAAGTGCTGGGCACATGCTAGTTTTTAAATCATATCCAGAGATATGAGATATTTCAGGGTGTGTCCAGAATGCTATAAATCACAATTTATTTTGAAAATATTTTTTAGATTTTATCAGTGGAAACTTTTAGCAAAACCACCTATTTATTCCCTAAGCTAGTTAATTTCTAACTAAATAGTTGGGTATTATCAGCAGACAGATAAGCTCTCCAGTTTCCACTCTTGGAGAAATTGGGTTTTTGTATTTAGAGTGCTCCTGCCTGAAGCTTTCCAAACACCCGTGTATTCATCTTCAGAATACACTTTTCAGGCAGGCACCAGCAGTCATCCATATTCGTTTTACAGTTAGAGAAATCTGGACATGAAAAAGGCATGGGGCATGGACCCAATCTGGAAAACCCACAACCTGGGACCCCGTTTAGCACAATAAAAACTATTCTTCCAATCTATTTCTTCCTGGAATAAAGATCATATAACAGGGGCGCCTGGGTGGCTCAGTCTGTTAAGCATCCAACTCTTGGTTTCGGCTCAGGTCTTGATCTCTGGGTTCATGGGTTTGAGCCCCATGTCAGGCTCTGCACTGGTAGAATGGAGCCTGCTCAGGATTCTCTCTTGTGCCCTTTCTCTGCCCCACCCCTGCTTGAGCTTCCTCTCTCTCTCTCTCTCCCTCAAAATAAATAAACTTAAAAAAAAAAAAAAAGATGGCATAACAACCCCAGAAGGAGCCAGTGTTGGGTGTAGAAACCCAAATACATTTCACTGTGGAGGCAGAGTTGAAACTGCAGATTGCAAATCCCCAGTCACTATTCTTACAGTCCATCGTATATAGTCACCCTCTCAATCTGCTTCAAGCCATCCTCTGCTCTGTGGGTTCCAGGGGCTTCTGTGGTGTTTACGTCAACAAACCTGTAACTCAGCACATCTTGGTTTTTTTCTGTCTCTAGGCAGCACAAGCACCTGAAACAGCAGTCAAAAAGGAAGCAGTGTTTTGAGCATCAAGCAGAAAAGTAAAAGGGAATTTTATATGGAAAAGCTTCAAGAACATTTAATCAAAGCAAAAGCATTTACCATAAAGAAGTGAGTCCATGAAGACACTTGGTGTGGGATGTTTTATTTTAGCGTCAGGGAGCTGATATCAATTATTTCATGTAAACCAGGGGTGCAGAGCAGCGAAGTTACCTCTCATATCACAAACATCATCTGCTTAAGGCATAAGAAAATGACTTGTTATTATATTGTTCTTAATGGAGATGTAATTGACATATAAATTAAGTTCAGGCATACAATATAATGATTTGATAGATGTGTACGTTGTGGGATGATCACAATAGTCAACATTCATCACCACCTGTAGTTACAGATTTTTTCTTATGATGAGACCTTTTAAGATTTACTCTCGGGGCGCCTGGGTGGCTCAGTCGGTTAAGCGTCTGACTTCAGCTCAGGTCACGATCTTGCAGTCCGTGAGTTCGAGCCCCGCATCGGGCTCTGGGCTGATGGCTCAGAGCCTGGAGCCTGCTTCCGATTCTGTGTCTCCCTCTCTCTCTGCCCCTCCCCCGTTCATGCTCTGTCTCTCTCTGTCTCAAAAATAAATAAACATTAAAAAAAAAAATTTACTCTCCTAGCAGCTTTGTAATGTGAAGTACACCGGGCACCTGGGTGGCTCAGTTGGTTAAGCGTCTGACTCTTGGTTTTGGCTCAGGTCATCATCTCACGGCTCATGAGTTCAGGCCCCACATCAGGCTCCTCGCTGACAGCATGGAGCCTGCTTGGGTTTCTCTCTCTCTCCCTCTCTCTCTCTGCCTCTCCTCTGCTCTCTCTGTATCTCAAAATAAACAAACAAAAAAAATTTTTTTAATGAAATGTAAAGTGCAGGATTATTAACTGCAGTCACCATGCTGTGCACCCAGGACTAACTTTATAACTGGAACTTTGTATGCTTTGACCCCCTTCACCCTTTTGCCCAACCCTCCTTCATGGCAATCACCTATTTGTTCTCTGTATCTCTGAGTGTGGGTTCTTTATTTTTATTTTTTTTAGATTCCACGTATTAGTGATATCATATGTTATTTGACTTTCTCAGACTTGTTCCATGTGTGTGTGTGTGTGTGTGTGTGTGTGTATATTCATCCCAATAATATATATACTTCATTATATACCACTGTGCAAACACACACACACACACACACACACACACACATTTTTTTTTATCCATTCATCCATTGAGGGACACTTGGGGGCCATGAGTTGGCTATGATAAATAATGCTGCACTGAACCTGGTGTGCAGAGATCTTTTTGAGTTAGTGTTTTCATTTCCTTCAGATAAATACCCAGAAGTAGAATTGCTGTATCATATTGTAGTTCTATTTTTTAATTTTGGAGGGGAGCCTTCATACTGTTTTCCACAGTGACTGCACCAATTTGCATTCCCACCAACGGTGCACGAGGGTTCCCTTCTCTCCACTTCCTCACCAACATGTTATTTTTCTGTCTTTTTGTGTGAGGTAATGTATTGTTTTTAAAAATCACTTTTCAGTGTGATTCATTTTTATATCCATTACATTTATAAACATAGGTTTCTTATTTGAATAGAGTAAGTAATTTCAAGGATTCATAGTATGTATTTCCAAGCATCATCATGCTAAATCCCACCTAGACAGAGAGGGGTATGATGTCAAAGTTGGAAGGTTAGAGAAACACTCTCATCCTGGAGAGGGGAAACTGAGGTTCACTGGCACACAGCTGGTCTCCAGCAAAATGCATGAGCCCCTCCTCCAGTGCCAGGGACCTTGACAGGCAGTAGACAAGCAATGGGAATGGAGGAGGCTCGGCAAGGCTGGCCTTGAATGTGGCCTCTGAGACCAGGAGGGCCATCCAACGTGAACATGGCCTTGAATTGAAGGCAGAACCCAGAAAACAAGGAAGACAGAGCAGAGGCTGGACAGAACAAGATGTAGTCAAAAGCCCAGGGCACTATGTAGGAATCAGAAGGGGCACAGGACCCATAAAGGGGAGGAGCAGGGGCTACCTAATGTGTACAGGGTGCTCAGGTCAGACTCCAGGTCTAAGCACCATTATGTAGTCCCATCTAATTCTCACCCCAGCCCTGTGGGGTTTTACAACAGAGGAAACAAAAACACAGAGAAGTAAGTAGCATGCTCAGGGGCTCACAGGCAGGGAGTAATTGAATCAGGTGACAAACCCAACACCTCATTTCTGGGGCTTTCGACCATTCTCTTGTGCTTCGAACAACAGAGGAGGCCTGTGGTCTCATCAGCACAAGGAGGCAGAGTACCAAGGAAGGCACTTGAATGTGTCTGCACTTGCCATTAGAGCAGAAGCCTCCCCACGCCACACCGGGCTCTGCTGGGGCTGAAAAGGGAGGTGTGACCTGCTGGGAGAGAGGGATACGGAGGAATGGAATGATGGAAATACCCGGTCATCCCTCCCATCCTGCCCCTCCTGAAGCAAGTGCTGGGGGTCTCTGTTTTGCAGGACTTTGCAAATATATGTGCCCATCAGACAGTTCTTCTACAACCTCATCCATCCAGACTACAGTGCTGTGACCGATGTGTATGTGCTCATGTTCCTGGCTGACACTGTTGACTTTGTCATCATCGTCTTTGGCTTCTGGGCCTTTGGGGTAGGTTGGGGGGTGAAGGCCACCACACTTCTAATGAGTAAGAGCGATGCTGTCCTGTGAAGTGCCACTCATGCCTAAACCTGTTGTTTCCTTCCCAGAAACACTCAGCAGCAGCAGACATCACCTCTTCGCTGTCAGAGGACCAGGTCCCTGGGCCTTTTTTGGTGATGGTCCTAATTCAGTTTGGAACCATGGTCGTGGACTGAGCACTATACCTCAGGAAGACCGTCCTGGGAAAGGTCATTTTCCAGGTCATTCTTGTGTTTGGAATTCACTTCTGGATGTTCTTCATCTTGCCTGGTGTGACTGAGAGGTAAGGTGGAAGCCGGAGGCACGCTCCCACTTTAACACAAATATGTTCCAGGAGGTTATCATAACATACGCATCACCACAACAAAATCACCAGGTACAGGCAGAGGCATGGCCGAACAGCACCATGGGTTGGAAAAGTTAGAGATCTTCATCACTATCAAATTCAGTGTGGCTCAAAACGTGAACTGATTCCTCAAACACATTTTCATTGCGTGTTCGTACGCATTCATAGAAATCGGGTTTTTCAGGGTGGGAGAAGTGATGACCTTGGCGATCTGAGAAAACCAGAGGCCTTCCATTGTGATTGTCTCTACCCCTTAGTAGACAGAGATGAACCAGAGATGGTCTTACAGGCACTGCTAAGAGAAGGAGAGGCTCTCAGACTATGTCCTATGAGAAAGTGGGACATAAAAAGAGCAGCCTAAAGTTCAATGGGGAAAGGGCCAGTGAGATCCTTGGAGGTGGCTGTCTGCTGCCTTTCCCTGTCTCCTTGAGCTCTAAGGTCCAGTCATATTGAGGGCGCCATGTCCTCCTGTACCTCATGGGACCTTGTTCACTGCCCTTCTCTCCTGCCTCCAACCCACTCTTCCTCCTCACCCTTTAGATTTCCCAGGTTGCTTCCACCAGAAACACTACTTGGGACTGAGTCGGTGCCAAACGCATGAACAAATGGATGTGCCAATGAATGAAAGAGAAACAAGGGAGACTGCTATAAATAGGACATTATGGGAACAAAAGGTGAACAGAAGGGGACATGGAAGCACCCATATAATGTAATAGGAATGATCTTTTTAATGAACATATCATTAAAAGTCTTCATGTTTTACAAGAAGCTGATCTTTTTATCATACCTCAAGGGTCATTCCTGGCCAAGCCTTGTGAATAACATGGCAATCTGGCTGGCCAATGCCATTTTCCGAAGAGTGACTAGAAAGTAATGAAACCTGCTCTCACTTATGTGGTTCATAACTTGACTCAAATGGCATTCTTAACGAGGAAATTCAACTCTCTCCTGACAATGCTTCAGCTACATGTCTACTCTCACCTGGATGGTTAGGCTGTGACCTTTTGATTTTGGTGACAATGCAAATATTGTAAAAGCAAAAATGGAGTTAGGATGTTTCCCATGAGTCTGAAGTAAAACTAAGTCAATAAAGAATTGTTACCCAGAAAAATACCAACAGCCAAATAAGTCCTTCACACTATACTGCGTATGGGGAGAGTAAACATATCTCAGCTGATAAAAATAACTCAGATTAAGGCAAGCTTTTTGTTAAAAGACTAGTATTTTGTTAAAATACTTTGTAAGGACATTGTGGATCTTATTTGTTAGTCTTTAAAGTGAAATAAATGCGCTTTTCTCTATAAATAATTCTATATACATATCAACTCAGAGAAGTAAACCACATTCAAAAGCCATGGTAGTTAGATGATGAATGTTATCTCTGTGACATTTAAGAGCATCAATGGGCATTCTCCACCAGCCTTCCTAGAAACTCTTAATTTCAGAGATGAAAGGGACCTTAAAAAGCTTTCTAGACCTGCTAACTTCACAGATGAAGATAGGTAAAACCCATACAGAAGAGTGGTGTCCCCAAAGTCACTCAGTTGGCTAGTGGTGAGACCAGATCCCAATCACAGACCTCTTGACCCTACTGTATGCTACACCCCACTTCCCATGGGGGGGTGCTCACTACCAAGCAGATTTCTTGAAATAATACAACCTACAATTCGTTGTGCAGTTGTGAAAAGGATTTGATTTTTCCATCCCCAGAACAGAGTTCCAGAGCATGGATGTTGCCATGTCCTGATAGAAAAGTTCATAGTGACTGGTGTTTCCAGAAATAGGGCAATGGAGAAGCCATGGAGAATCCTTCAGCAGGATCAAATTACCAAATAGTTGGATTATTCCTGCTGGTATGAGTTTCCAATTGATGCTGTAACAAATTGCCACAAACTTAGGGCTTAAAACAGAATGAATTTATCATCTTACGCTGGACTAAAATCAAGGGGTAGGCAGGGCTGCATTCCTTTCTAAAGGCTCTAGGGGAGAATCCCTTTCCTCACCTTTTCTAGCTTCTTGAGGTGCTAGCCTGCCTTGGCTCATGGCCCGGCCTCAGTCTTCAAAGCCAACATCAGTGAGTGGAGTCCTCTTCTCATTACTTCACTCTTTCCCTTCCTCCACCATCATGGTTCCCTCTGACCGCAGCTGAGAAAGATTTCTTCCATTAAGAGCTCATTGATTAGAATCAGCCCACCTGGATAACCTAGGCGATCTCCCTACTTCAAGGTCCTTAATCTAATCTCAACTATAAAGCCTTCTTTTTCTTTGAAAGTTAACAGGGGCACCTGGGTGGCTCAGTTGGTTAAGTGTCCTACTTTAGCTCAGGTCATCATCTCACAGTTCGTGAGCTTGAGCCCCACATCGGGCTCTGTGCTGACAGCTCAGAGCCTGGAGCCTGCCTCAGATTCTGTGTCTCCTTGTCTCTCTGCCCCTCCCCTACTCATGTTCTGTCTCTCAAAAATAAATCTCTCAAAAAAATTTTTTTTAAAAATGAAAGGTAATATATTCACAGGTTCTGGGGATTAAGCAACAATACCTTGCAAACCGAATAGAGCTGGAATGTTTGTTATAATACCTGAATTAATGAAAACTTCAACTCAGTTTCTCATTTATTGAGTACCTGCTATGTCCAGGGCAGTAGACCAGGTGAAAAGGGGCATAACACTAACGTGAATAAAGCAGAGACCTATCCCCATCTGGGAAGGACCACATGATGGGATTCCAGAGATTGAGGCACTATGATAAATACTAACACTATGCCCATAGCTGCACACCTAAGACTAATATAATGTTATATTATATTAGTATAATTAGTATAATTATATTATAGATATTATATAATGTTATATATAAAATCTCCTATGCCCTTTGTAGACAGAGGCTTATCCCTCACCTCTAGCTTCTGGTACATCCATTTTCTGTCCCTACAATTTTGCCTTTCTCAGAATGTCACTTAAATGGATCACACGTCCTATGGCTTTTAAGGCTGGATTTTTTCACTTGGCATAATATATTTGACATTCATCCATGTTGTTGCATGTATCAGTACTTAACTATTTTTTGTTGGTCAGTAGTATTCTATCATGTAAATGTACCAAAGAGTGTTTAAATATACAAAAGTTGAAGGACATTGGGGTTGTTTATAGTTCTTTGGCAATTACAAATAAAGCTTCTATAAATATTACCAAAAAAAAAAAAATGGCCACAGAGATCATTTCTGTCTCATTGGATCTCACTTTTGAGCCTCACCTAATGGTCATTCCTAGTGCAATGGATTACCCTATCTTTATTTTTGGACATTTATTTCAAGATATATTAGGATTGGTGAGCCTTGAGTCTACATTGCCAGCATGTCAGTGACAATATAATTTCATGTCATTTCAAGCCATGCTGCCATCACTTGTTAACATCCCAGATTCATTTTTCCTCCTCCAGATATTGTTGCTAAAAATTTTACTCATTACTGTGCAAAAGAAAGCAGTCATTAATAGTTATGTTATCTAAATCCTTTTCAAAACAGGAAAAGAATAAGAGAAGGAACAGATTAGGAGTTGAAACTACACAGAAAAAAAAATTATGGCTACCAGTTATAATATTCAGCATCAGGAAGCTCCAATATTTTTTTTATTTTTTTTTAATTTTTTTTTCAATGTTTATTTATTTTTGGGACAGAGAGAGACAGAGCATGAACGGGGGAGGGGCAGAGAGAGAGGGAGACACAGAATCGGAAACAGGCTCCAGGCTCCGAGCCATCAGCCCAGAGCCTGACGCGGAGCTCGAACTCCTGGACCGCAAGATCGTGACCTGGCTGAAGTTGGACGCTTAACCGACTGCGCCACCCAGGCGCCCCCAGGAAGCTCCAATATTTTAAATAATTCATCTGATAAGTGATTTTTTCTGTGTGTGGGCACGTGATTTATTTAGTCCACAAACTTTCAGTGGTTGCCTATAGTCTACAAAGTGCTGTGTGGCTGGTGCCATGGGGGACAGATTGGTGAGTAAGGCATAACTCCACCTGCTAGTAATAAAGGATGGAGAGACCACCAAAAGAAAAAGTCCTTCACTGTGGGAAAATCTTAATGTTCCTATTAGATATAACAGGATTACTTCAGGAACCACTGATTAACTTATTCCAAGTTGATTCACTTTAAGGTTGAAGGAAGGGAAATGTTCATTTATTTTTTCAAGTTTTTATTTAAATTCCAGTTAGTTAGCATAAAATACAGTGTAATATTAGTTTCAAATGTATGATTTAGTGATTTTGAAATTTACATACAACACCCGGTACTCATCACAACATGGGTTGGTCCTTTTATAAGGGATAGAAGACAACACAGTTTTATAACCTTTTTTTTTTTAATGTTTATATATTTTTAAGAGAGACAGAGACAGGATGCGAGCGGGTTAGAGGCAGAGAGAGAGGGAGACACAGAATCCGAAGCAGGCTCCAGGCTCTGAGCCGTCAGCACAGAGCCCGATGTGGGGCTCAAACTCACAAGCTGTGAGATCATGACCTGAGCCGAAGTCGGACGCTCAACCAACTCAGCCACCTAGGCGCCCCACAGTTTTGTAATTTTGATTAAAATTTTGATAGACAACAATTTTTCCTCATGCAGTTTTCATATAAATTATTTGTAAAATCCAAGGACATTTCCCTGGAAAGCTGAAAGAATGTTCTTTCTTACTATTACACCAATAGAGACAGTCCCTAGAAAGGGAGAGGGAAGGAATAGTTGATCTTGGCTCTCTGTAAAGTTCTGATATATTTATTAATAACTTGTCAAGTGCTAGATCATGGTCAAGTGTATTTAACACATTAGGACCTGAAATACCAAAGCTGGTTTCTCTACAGGGGAAGACACTTCTAAGAAATACTTTTAAGATTTCCAGTTGTTGAGATCCACGTAGAGGTCCCTAGGTCCTGAGATACATGGGCCAGTGCATCCCTGGCTGGTTCTTAGATCTGGTCAACTAAATAGTATTTTCAGTTAAAAAAAAAAAATAACACATGTCTTCTTCTAATGTCAGAATTAAAAGTTAAGACGACGAATCTGAAACATAAAGAGGAATAAACAGGAAGCTTTAAGTGTTGCTCTTAACTTTAAACACAGGGAAGATGGTACAGAAGTCTTGGCAAAAGGGACTACCATTTCGACTGCTGAAGATGTCCTTGGAGAAAAGAATGTTAGATCATGGAATCATAGATTTTCAGAGCTAGGGAAAGTCTTCAAAGGAAGACAGACGTCTTGAGCATGATAGCTTGAGGAACAAACGCAATAGGTTATAAATACCACTGGAACCAAGGGTGTTGAAACTTTGTTAATCCACGACCTGCCTTTATAGATGGATAGCAAAAAAGGGGGGGATTCATTCCTCAGGATACCTCCTCCTACATCTTCCAAATTACAGGTCCTTTGAAGTAAAAAACAAAAAATACATCTTTTTGATGAACTTTAATTTGGATCACGGTAGCAGCATCTTTCACATTGTGAGAAAATGTTCATTAGTAAATTCGCTTAAAAATAAATTAGTTTATTCATGGCCTAAACAACTGAATTATGCACTAACACATTGGAGGCACCATTTGTAGAATTGTTTTTAATTATGAGACTTTCTTACCCTGCTGTTTGCCTTCGAAGTGATCTACTACTAGGTGCAGAGAATTCCTTACAATTGACTGAACTGGCCCTACATGCCAGAGGGGCAATTCGACTTTTTTTTTTTTTTTTGAATCCTAAACTGGTATGCTCTTATACCAGAAGAATATTCCATTATTTCACTTTTATGTTTTTGCGCTTTAGGAAATTCAGCCAGAACCTGGTTGCTCAGCTTTGGTACTTTGTGAAATGTGTTTACTTTGGGTTGTCTGCCTACCAAATCCGTTGTGGCTACCCAACACGCGAGTCCTTGGAAACTTCCTCACCAAGAGCTACAATTATGTCAACCTCTTCTTGTTTCAAGGGTAAGGAAGGACACTCTGTGTTGTCACAGTCACTCACAGAGGGGAGGCTGGCAATAGAAAGGTACTTGTTTCCTTGGGAAGAAACAGGAAGGTGAAAAAAGGCTGATGTGGCAATTTAGATCATCACAGAACTCTTATGACTTTTGGCAAAAGACAGATACGCCTCTTGAAATAGCCTTTCTAGGTGTAGTTGCCACACACCTGGTCAGCATAGAGTTCTAGAATTATCCACATGGGTTAATTTTCTATTACTGGATCCTGCATAATTACTGTGCTAACATTTCAGGATGAAAACCAGGGATACACGATCCTTGGGTATTAATGTATTTCTGGGCACAATGGAACAGAAATTCGGCATTTGTGCTATTTGAAGATCCCCTTGGAATTTTGCATATACAATGAGTTCCTCCGTTGAAGAGGGCCATTTATTCCACCTAACGTCAACCTGAATGCCACATGACTTGCTTGTCCCTGGTAGTAAGTTAGCTACTAGACAAGGCCTATCGGCTCTTCCGTGTAAGAATTTCGTTGGTAGTATCTCCTCTCTGTTCCAATGAAGATCATACCACAGCCCGGAAGGTGAGGCTGCTCATGGCACCGCTGGCTCCTTGGTTGTACCAGACCTGGCGACAGGTGACTTAGTCACAGAAGAGGTGTTGAGTGTGCTCGGTCAGTCACTTAGTGGGTTCTCTGTGTATGGCCTGATATTTCTTCAATGGGCTGGATTAGTGTTCACTTGGCAGAGCTGAGTGGCCTAGGGGAGAATTTCCGAGTATAACCCAAGCTGCTCTGAAGAGCCTAGGGTGAACCTAGGTCTCCAGCTGGGAGAAGCTCTGTGTTAGTCAAGAAACAGGGAATAGTTCCTAGGCCATAGAGGAGCCCACGCCAACCCATTCCCAAATATGAGAACGTAAGGCCAGAATCTTATTAACCTGAGGCAGCTACTCAGTCCACCCTCTACTAAGTCTACTGTGTGCCCCCAACCCCATGTCCTGCTCCCTCTGACATCTCTCGTCTCCCCTCAGCTTTCACGTATCAGGTGTACAACTTTTCCTAGCTCATTCAACAGCAAAACCCCAGTACTCAATAATCCCGCGACCGACAGATTCTCATAACATAAACACATACACGTTTTAAAATGTAAAATGATGGGTCTTTTTGCAGAAGATATTACCTTAAATATAGAAAATCCTAAAGAATCAACTGAAACACAGTTGTAAGTAATCAACGAATTCATCGTAAAGTTGCGGGGATATAAAACCAACATGCAGAAATCAGTGGTGTTTCCATACGCTAAAAACAAAACATCAGAAAAGAAAAAATAAAACTATCCCATTCATAATAGCACCAAAAAACAATGAAATACTTAGAAATAAATTTAATCGAAGAAATGAAAAGATCTGGGCAATGAAAACCACAAGACTTTGATGAGAGACATGGGAGAGGACACCTTCAAACTTATTTAAAAGGCAATCCTAATTTGTTAAGACCATCAGCAAAAAGAAAAAATAGAAAAAAGAATGGAAAATACTAATTCATACGTTGATTAGGATGAGAAGCAGTTGTATTCCAAGTTAATTTTACCATAAGGGTCACCTTGAGAATTTTTCCCAAGTCATAGGGGCTAAAACAATAAGGAACTACATGAGCTCCCGGGGTTGGGAGGATGACGGGGGCCACCCCACAACTGCCTCTCTAGCAAGATGTGGTTTCTGGCAGGTTCCGCCTCGTTCCCTTTCTGACTGAGCTGAGGGCTGTGATGGACTGGGTGTGGACAGACACGACCTTGAGCCTCTCCAGCTGGATCTGTGTGGAGGACATCTACGCTCACATATTCATCCTGAAGTGTTGGCGGGAGTCTGAAAAAGTAAGCCAATAAAAATGCCTTACCCCTTTTCGTTTCCCTTCCATCCAGGCTGGTTATAAGATTCATGTGAATCTCTGCAAGCTTTGTGGCCAAATACATGGAGGCAGGGGGCAAAAAGGGTGAGGACCTGTGACTGTCCCATTGGTTTCCACCCCGGTGGACTTGGGAATTTTGGACTCACTGCTGCCTTAGTCAGCAATGGCATCCAGATGTGTTCTTCTTTTGGCCAGCCTATATTGTAGTTATTTTTAAAAGAAGAAATGATATATTGCTCTGTGACCCCATAATTCTTAAATGGCTCATTTGGGAGCAGAAGGGAATGTGGTAGGATGGAGAAAAGTGGGGTCAGGTGGCCTGGACTCAGGCTCACCCTCTGATTCACTCTTTGATGAGCGACGGGACAATATAAGTTCCTTGTGCAAAGGAAATCGAAGTGCAAATATTTGCTTATTCTGTTAGGTTGAATATTGAAGTTTGAATACGGTTACAATTACTGTTATTTATTGGATTTTTTGCAAAAGCTTAACGTCGGAAACAGGAGTCATAACAGCAGTGGCAGTGGCTCAACAAGCATTGGCGGAGGTGGTAGAAAGTATCCCTTTTTTGTTTCTCTTCTTGATAATACCCTCCTTGAAAAAGTTCCCTCCAGTGTATATAATTTCTAGTATGTTCTGCTGCTGCTTCTTGGAGTTCCAGTTTCATAATCACGGGTCCCACTGACCTGCGGCTCCTGTATTCGTGGGGTTTGTGAGAGTAAAGGAGGCAGGGCTGGCAGTAAACTTAAAATCTGCTAGCTTGTCCTCATTCGTAAGGAGCAGAGAAGCTGATAAAATGACAGAATATGGCAGATATTCTACCAAAGGGACTTTGAAGGTAACAGTCATGGCGATAAAGCATCCAGAAATCGTGACCAATGAAGAAAAGCGGGAAGAACCAAGAATTGTTCTGTCGGAAGTAGAAAAACAAATGGAAGGAGGCGAAGACAATAGCCACTTTTAACTATTTGAAATAGTGGGAAATAGGGGGAAAGTTTGAATTTGTCTAGAAGACGCAAGATAACAGAGTTGAGACAGGTTGGCAAAAGCTCTAGTAAGCTTCAGTGGCATCTGACGAACTTCCTAACAGTCGAAGCTACCCCATCACAGACTGGCTGCCTCAGGAGGTGGCTGCTGCCCAGAGGTGTCCACATCTACACCATCACACAGAGGAGAATTTACATCCTGAAACCTCTGTGCTGGGAAGCGTGGGTCCTAGATCTATTCATTCAGCAGCTTATCATATCAGTTGTCTATTGCTGCTTATCAAACTACATCAAACTTAGTGGTTTAAAAATAACCACCATTTTGGAGGCACTTGGGTGGCTCAGTTGGTTGAGCCTCTGACTTCGGCTCAGGTCATGTGGGTTCAAGCCCCACATTGGGCTCCCTGCTCTCAGCACAGAGCCCACTTCAGGTCCTCTGTCCCCTGCTCTCTCTGCTCCTCCCCTGCTCATGCTCTGTCTCTCAAAATAAATAAACTTAAAAAAATCACAACCATTTTCTTTGCTCACAATTCTGCGGGTCGGCAGTTTGGGCTGCATGTCGCTGGACAGACTTGCCCAGGGTCATCTTGTGGCTGCTGTTCCAGAGGGAGCAGGCACAGGCCAGAGAAAGGCCCGAGAGAGAAGCGGTTCAAGAGACAGGCAAGTGGAGAAGATAATTTCAGAATAGAGAGGATCTGAACCTCTGTAGATGGTAAGGAAAAGAAGAGTAGAAAAAAAGAAAAAAAATTCTTAGCATCGAAGCCAAAGGATAAAGGTCTGGGTGGGGGGCCTCGGGAAGCGTGGGACCAGAGGTGTGGGTGAATAAGTGAGTAGTGGCAAAGAGGAGTGGCCATCCTACGGGAAGCTGGGGAAAGATGTGGTGAGCCAACTGCACACCACATAGCCTGGCTTCCACATGAAGTAGACAAACTTATCTGTTGACAGCAGGAGGGAAGGTCGGCATCCTAAAACCCAGAGCCTGTCCACTGAGCACTGGAAACCGTGAGATACTACTTCCTCTGGATGAATGGGAGGGGAGTCCTCAGGTGGGGGTTTCTGAATCAGAGGGCACATTACTGTCCCACATCGATACAGGGCCACCTTTCATGGGAGCAGCTGTGTCTGCCCCATTTGTTAGCTCTTACAAGCTTTTCACTGCCTTTGAGCCAACAGGTGACAACCATCTTTTTTTTTCAAGTTTTTTTTTTTAATGTTTATTCATTTTTGAGAGAGAGGAAGAGCCAGAGTGTGAGCGGGGGAGGGGCAGAGAGAGAGAGAGGGAGACACAGAATCTGAAGCAGGCTCCAGGCTCCGAGCTGTCCGCACAGAGCCCAATACGGGGCTGGAACCCAGGAACCCTGAGATCATGACCTGAGCAGAAGTCAGGCACTTAACTGACTGAGCCACCCAGGCGCCCCGACAACCTTCTTAATACTATAGTGAGGAAGTCACAGCCATTGCCTGTCGTCCTTGTGAAGGACAGGGTTTGCTGTGCCCTAGAACACGAAGCATTCCTCCCCACAAAGGGTTTACGATTATTGTTGTCATTTTATCTTCAAGAAACAAAAAGCCTCATCTCAATGTATCACCTTTGGTGATACATGCATCACCTCTACTTAAATATATACTTCTATCTTATGCTCAGTCGCTGGCTATTTCAGAATAAGAGCCTTTTAAATCACACGTAGTACAATTTGCTAAGGAACTTAGGTGTGTGGGACGTCAGTGTCAGGGGAATCCAGGCGAATCTGGTACGCGTTTTTACTCCATCCCATCAGAGACAGAAACGTTACCAGTGACCGTCTCTTGTCCAGTATACAGCAGAAGAGGAAGCTGCTTTTAAAAGTAAATTTTCTTGGGGCACCTGGGTGGCTCATTCGGTTAAGTGTCCGACTTCGGCTCAGGTCATGATCTGGCGGTTTGTGAGTTCGGGCCCCGTGTCGGGCTCTGTGCCGACGGCTCGGAGCCTGCAGCCTCCTTCAAATTCTGTGTCTCCCTCTCTCTCTTCCCCTCCCCTGCTCGTACTCTGTCTCTCAAAATTAAATAAATGCTAAAAGAAAAAAATTAAGTAATTTTCTTGGGGATTCTTCCAAGTCGAATGTGCTGTGTTCCAGGGGCTTTATGAACACACTTTATGAAGCCAGAACAATTTCCCAAAAGGCAGAGTGTTGGCATAGGAGCACTCACAAATGCAGGCCACTCGGTCCCAGTCCTCGTTTCCAATGGTTTCCAGGCAGCCACGTCCCAAAACACTTTAGGAAGCTGATTGAAATGTAGCCTGGAAGGTTATGCAAACTGGGAGACCCAGAAGAGCATTGACTTACCCAGGAAAGGGGTGACAGGCAGTGCAGGACAGGAAGGGGACGGTCCCTTTGAAAGGTGACCTCTCTCAGAGTTAGAGAGAGGTCCAGAGGTGCTGGCCCTGTCCTGCCCCGGGGCTGAGCAGGAGAAGGGGGAGAGCGGAGGGGGAGGTTCTGGGGATTTTAGCAGTGAGCCTCAAAGGGTGGCCTCCAGGAGAGGAACCGATATGGCACCACTACAGTCAGAAGAGACCCAGGCTGTTCTTAGCGGAGAAAAGTCTTGAACCAACAAAACACTTCGCCACCTTGTGCCTGAGCGCTCCTGCGTGAGGATGAGAGGCCGCTTGTCTCAACTTGCCTCCCGGAGAAAAAGATGAAAAAGCAAGCCTGTGTGTGTGTGAATATATATCTGAAATTCTCCAATACTGCAGTTTTTCTTTCGCAATAGAAAATTGTAATCAGTGGCCTCAAATTCCAGCGCAAAGATACCGAAATACAGTGCTGGATCTGAACATCGTGCCCTAACTCGGAGCACAGCCACTGAGAGGCACTATCTCCTGAGCACAGAATCCATAATGCTGCCCATATTGGCTCCCGTGCACCCCCGTCCAGCCCCCGCCCTATACTTCCAGGCCTGACTTCAGCAATCACGGACGGCCAGGGCCCATAGAGCCATTGTAGCAGTGCTGGCTCCCAGACCTCTGTCCTTGTTGGTCGCTTGTCACATGAGCTCAGCGCCTGCAGGCAGAATGTGGATGAGTTTTCCTTACCTCACCTCTAGTGAAATGAATGGCTGCCTCCGGAGGGATTGTGCCCCCCAGGATAAATCTCACAGCCAGGCTGGGGAGTGGGGGTAACCCCCATATTGTGTGTGCAGCCCAGCTTCAGGGGCTGACCCTGGAAGGCAAAAAGGTCACGGAGAAGCAACATTTAAGCAAGGATTACACGTGCATATCTGAAGCCCTTTTGATTCCGGACAGCAAAGCTGGCTCCTTGCGCCTTGCTTAGGAGCCGTGCTTGGTGGGTCCCTAACAAAGCTGATGGAAGTGATCCCATCCCTCCCAGACGCACTGCTTTTGTAGGAGAGAGCAGGTCCCTCACGTGACGCACACTTCTGCCACCACCCCCACTTCCTGCTGTTCAGCACAGCCCCCGCTGAGGACCCGCGTGGAGTCCTGGCGGCCGAGAGAGAGGGCTCTTCTGATCGTATAGATCTTATTGCAGGGCTTGAACCACACTGCCTTCTGACAACGTGTGTCATGAATGAAGTGAAAATCTTTTTTCCACCCACCAAGAGCAGGTGGTTGATAGGCACAGCTTGGAATATTCAGGAATTTGCAGTAAAATGTCTTTCTCCCGCATGATCCCTTGAAAGCAGAGGCTTTGTTCAGCAGTATTTGATCCATCAGTCCATAGGTTCATCACCAGCCAAAACCAACACAGTTTTAAGGAGAAAGTCCCTCGGGTCCCATTGGTCCCTCGTGGCACCGCCGTGGGGACGTGTTGGGTGCTCCTTAGAGCTTCACATCACTACTTAATTTCCTAGAGTGACCTGAGCGAACTGAGCAGAATCAGGACTCAGTCGGGTCCCGCGGCAAGAGCGCGCACCCCTCCTCCCCGACCCAGACCCCGCCTGCTTCTCGGGGCCAGAAGCCTGAGCCCGGTGTGACGCCTCTGTTGCAGAGATACCCGCAGCCCCGGGGGCAGAAGAAGAAGAAAGTGGTCAAGTATGGCATGGGAGGCATGATCATCGTTCTGCTCATCTGCATTGTCTGGTTTCCCCTTCTCTTCATGTCCTTGATCAAATCTGTGGCGGGGGTCATCAACCAGCCCCTGGACGTCTCGGTCACAATCACCCTGGGAGGGTACCAGGTAACCGCTGTGCACCTCCCCCAGGGCTCACTCACCTGCCGGCGCCTTTCCCGATAAACAGCCACAGGATGTGGAGTTAGCTTTGGTGCTCCAGATTCCTCCCTACATTTCGGCTGGTCAGCAAAGACGTGATGTATGAGATAAGTAAAGCACCGAGGACAGTGAAAGAATCGTTTTGTTCTGGTTGGGTAATCACTTCAAAAAGAGATCTCTGAGGCCAGCTGCCCTCGGGTACCCGGGGGGGGGGGGGGGGCGATAACACGGCGGAAATATTGTTCTTCGAACCCAGGATGCAGAGACGGGCCTTGGAGGGCTAACGGCACCTTGTTTCTTTGTTTTCCAGCCTATTTTCACAATGAGTGCACAGCAAAGCCAGTTGAAAGTTATGGATCAGCCCAAGTTTAATAAATTTATGAAAGCTTTTTCTAGGGACACTGTAAGTAAATGCATGTAGTAGATCTCTGTGAAGACCTTCTCTAGACGAAAGGTGAGCTCACTGCTTGTCATTTTGTTCACTCCTCTGTCATGGCCTGTGGTGGTGGGAGGGACTTTTCAGGGGTTACCAGGGGTCCGCAGCGCATTTCAGGCCACTGGCCCCTTTGATACTCTGAGCCATTATGTCCGTATCATTGGATATGTGTTAATAAACGTAATTGTAATTCGGGACATTTTAATGTAAGCTTAACAGATGTAGGTCCTCTTTCATATTTTTAATTTTTTTTTAATTGTAGTAGATACTGACCCCTTTGATGGGTAGGTCTAATCCGAGAATCTATATCAAGGGAGTCATTCAAAATGTTGGAAAAGCTCTATGCAGGCCTTGCTTGTGCTGGCATTCTCTGCATTAGTAAAAGCTGGAAGCCACT